>NC_137933.1:17152704-17847237 GCF_963969265.1 Rhamphochromis sp. 'chilingali'
TGTAGTTATGCAGACAAAAGAAAAAGACCTCATATTTTTTCTTCTCGGTTAATACAAAATCAAATGCCCTCACACCAAAAGTATATATATGTATTATTTTTCCCCATATTTGCCACTCAAACACCTCCCGCATGACAGATAGTGGCTGAGGGAGGAGGAGCAGCAACTAGGGAGATACTGTCAAGATTCGTCACAGTCTTCCTGCATGAAATGCCACCAGCATTTTGGGAAAAAAAGAGGGAAAAAAGGGCCACAGAGGAGGAGACATTAGCACGATGTCTATCTGTGTATGCTTGTCTGTGTCTTGGAGACATTTTACCACTGCAATACTGCATCCGTACAGCTGTATCAAACAGGTCATCTAATCAGCTTATAATGATATCCAGGTAGTTGAACGTAAAAGATTCATAAGCTAGAGCTGTGTCTAGTTCTCTTGTTCATGTTCATGTGATGAACAGAAAAGATGTATATTTATACTGTAGGAAGTTCGCTTATGCATGCATGGAGAAAAAAGTGGTATTAAATGGCATAAGCTGCACTCATCTTCCCATGAGAAGAAGTGAAAAATGTGACTTTTTCAGGCTGTCATTTTTCCTTTGGCTTTCTTTTTCTAATTTCTAGATTTCCACTTTTTTCCCCCTATTCACAGCAGTGACTGTGTGCATGCTGAGCAGAAAACATGAGCTCTACAAAGATCATCTCTCTCTTTCTTCTCCTCCACCCACCTGTGGCAATGAACCATTAGTAGCCACCAACCAGCACCACACAGCAGCATGTGCCAGAGGGTGTCTGTGTTGATTGCACTGGTTCTGTTTCATGTATACCTGTTTATAAGGGTGTGTGCGCACGCGCGCCTGTATATGTAACTCAGCTGAGTATTCTGTGTAGCCCTTGATTATTACAACCCAATTTCTTTCAGGACAACAAACAAAACGGATATTTGTAGTTAATCCTATCATTTGAGAGATGGTCTGTTTTCAGAAACATCATTTCTTAAATATGTAATTTCTTTCTGTCGTTTTGGTGTCATTCAAACATGAATTTGACTGCTTAAATTAAACCCTACTTTTTAAAGAGTCACAGTTCTAGTACCGTACTCCTTTTTAGCGATTCAATTCAATATAATTTCATTAGTGGTATTTCTATAGGAAAAGGCATTTAAATTACATTTAAAGCTTTTGAGCTGCAAATGCTTGTCAGTGCACAGGAACACAAGTATATAAAATTTAAATAATGAATAGTTCAGTGTTTGATCGACAGCCATGTTTCGTCTCGCTTTCAAACTTTGTAGCTACACATAATTTAACTACCTGTGCTTTGCTTAATTAAAGCATTCCATCTCAGTGCAAACTAGTCTAACATAAGTGTTAATGAGAGTAATTGTCTTAAATACTAATGAATTAAATTCATCATTGCACATCTCTGCAGACCCATCCTCGCTCACATTGTGGTTTTAAAGACATTAAAAATATTCAAGGCTTAAAAACGGATCTGGTTGTCTGGTTTGTCCTCATAAAGTAAGTAGGATCATCCAAAAACACTAAGGGTAGGAGATTTGAGCTTTTAACAAATTTGTGCCACATTAAAAATCTGCAGCTGCCATGAAATTAAAATACAAGTGTGCATACTTGCATTACGTTGTTAGATGTCCAGTCATTAAATATCTACATAAACTGTTTGTTGATCTTTATTGAAGATGTATATTAAATAAACAACAAAGATTTAAAGGGTGTACGCATGAATTGAGCCACACAGTATGCAGTTAAAAGTGTATTTTCCAAGGCCGTATTTTTAGTTATTAGCGTAAGTGGGATTTTTAATTAGATTTTGGTAACAGATCCCATTAATTCAGGTTTCTCTTAAAGACTTTCTTATTAAACATGTTTAATTTGGCCTGATTATTTGCATGATAATTAGCTCAAGCAAAACCCATCTCTAATGCATGCCATCATCATCCATCTGTATCTGAACAAGATTATTTTTGCAAACCAGTGCTGAATTTGTGCATGCTGTACAACAGGATAATACCCTCGGATCTTACCGGATATGTAAGCTGGTTCTTCTCCTGTTATCGTCCTTCTGGATTTAGAGATGTCTGATTATGTCCAGACTCAAGCAATTCCAATAACAATGTAAGCTTGCCCTCCTCGCCAAGTGGTTTGGCAGATATGAAATCAGTGCAAACAAAATCTGATTTGTGCACGGACAGAGTTAGAGGGCAGCATTACTGAAGTGACTGCTGTAATTGTAACCATGGATGTATTATAAGCCAGATTTCAGTGCAATCTTTGCTTACTTTGTTCTCTTTTCCATTACCTAGTATACTGTCTCTCGGTCTCTGTCACTCTATCTCTCTTTCCGTGGTATTTCTCTATTACTTTAACCCTTGTAAGCCTTATCTTCTGTTTCCTGCTTTCGAATGTGTGGGAGGCGCCATTGATTGCAAGAATGTTTCCATCAGAAGATCAGTTTTCTGGATCACTGTAATGAGTGGTGTCTGCTGGTGTCAGAGAATGGATTGGTTCATGTCAGTTAACCTACAGACAAAAAGACTTGCTGAAATAAAGACTGTTTTCACAGGTGCACAATCAATGTTATTGCTTTGCTGGCTCGTGTTAGTTGGGGAAATAGAAGATAGAGACTTTCCTTCAGACTTTGATTAAGTCATCTCAACTGTGTTTTCTCTGCTGAAATTGATAATTTCTGTCACACAAAACCAACACAATGCGGTTAAAGGTCGCTAATAATTATTTTTAATTTCTCTTTTGATAGCCTATCTTTGGATACTAGTAAATATGTATTAGGACCGGTGTAATTTAATATGAAAAATGTTCAGGACTGGTCACATTTACACCCACTGCATTTTCCTTTTCTGGCGCCTGTTGCTTGTTATTGTAGGACATGGAATACATTCTCTGTCCTCATCTGAAAGCAGACATGTAGCCGTTGAATCCTCTGGATTTTTGCATAATTGCTTTTGCTGGGGTCTGATGTTCCATTTGCTAATGTGGCATGTTCTAAAAATAAAAAAAATAAAAAACCAAGGCTACACTGTCAGACAGGGCTGGAGTTTCAGTAATAAATACCTTCCTTTACGCCTCTGTCCTGTACCCTCATATTCCAGTTGCACTACTCATTATTTGTTTGTCCCTCTGTTTATACAAAACACATTTCTCATCACACTGAAATACATGCATTTCGTGTGTTTTTGATCTCGTTCAGCGGGTGTATAGAGGTCCATGTTTGGCTTGACTATTTCTCTCTCTTAAATAATAATGAGCCTGTTATACCCGGAAGTAGCCAACTTTCTAAAGCAGTCAGGCACAAATATGGCTAGATATCCCTGCTCTCTCCCCCTGTTTTATATCTCCTGTCTGATCAGTGCTAGCAACAGACAACAGCACCAAAGCTTCCCTGATTGTACCCAGGCAGAGGGTGTTACATGCTGTCATGGTGCTTTCAGAAGTTATTTACTGTTTGTTTCCCCCCTCGATTTCTTCTTTATTCCTGTGTTTGTCTTGTGTGTGTTTGCTGATGGATGTTGTGATAATTACAACAAGGATTGTGCTGCAGGCACATGCTCTGAAGTGTCACACTGAGCCATTGTTCTATTCATTGGCTGATTAAAGAAAACAAACAGACATCTAGTAGTTGTTTTGTACATCTGACTGTGTTGAATAAATAACACAACTGTGCAGGTTTAAAATCCAGGTGTGCATGTCATGTTCTGACATTAATGTAATGCAAAACCAAAAAAAGAAGAAGGCAAAACTCATGACTAAACCTGATTTAACTTGTATGTAAGAGTACGTTGTGAAGGAAAATGCAAAATCTAAGGTGTTAATTGTAATTATGCCATTATTTTGAAATCAATGACATTCTTTTATCCATCATCATCCTCATTCACAGCCTATCTAACTGTAAGTGAATAATTCCTAAAATGCTGTGCATTAAGTCATTGCTAATTACATTTTACAACCTTATCATAAATAATCATTCTGCATTGTTGTTAGCATTGTGCTTCACCATACCACCTGACAAAATAATATAGGTCAGTGTAGCCCTTTTTTTTTTTTTTTTTTTTTTTAAGCAAAGCCTGGTAATGAACTGAACTTCACTGAACTGACAAGACCGGCAAGAGAGTGACACACAAAGAATAACAGACATGATTAGCTGCTTTAAAAAAGATATGCTTGTCATATCAGGCCTTTCTGATACAGAAATACTTGCATCGATTCAGCTGTGATTTGAATCGATGCAGCTGCATCTTAGACATTAAGCCCAGCACATCGATCTCACTTGGTGAATTGTGACACCCTCTGTGTGTGTGTGTGTGTGTGTGTGTGTGTGTGTGTGTGTGTGTGTGTGTGTGTGTGTGTGAACACACACATGCGTTTCCTTTTTACTTCTTTCAAGGTTTATAAATACTTACATATATATATATATATATATATATATATATATATATATATATATGTAAGTATACACACACAGACACAACACACGCAGATATACATGTATGCGTGTGTGTATGTATGTGTATGTGTATGTGTGTGTATATGTATGTATATGTGTATATATACGTGTGTGTGTGTGTGTGTACGTATGTGTGTGTGTATATACGTGTGTGTGTGTGTGTGTGTGTGAGAGAGAGAGAGAAATATGGGAAAGATGCAAAAGTGGATTTTAACCATTACCATGTATAACCTGGCAACAAACGGCTCGTGTTTCTCATCTGCTCCATGTGTTTTTGTAGGTCAAGGATAACTTGAGCATTGAACGAGAAAAAAAATGTATACGTGTCCAGGTCGGATAATTTGTTAGGACGGCCTTTTGTGATGCTTTTTTGTGTGCACAATTTCATTTCAAGCCTCTCTTGCATATTGGCTATGCTTTAACCATGTCATAACCTGCTTGGCAATGTTCCTTAGCCGACTATTTACAAGATTAACCCATTCTATTGTCCACACTGCTGCAGCCTCTACAGACTGTCGAGACACAGAACATGTCTGAGGGGAGCATAGATTGCTATGGCCCCCATGGGAGCTTTCAGAAGGAATAAGATGGATGACACACTTAAAGTGCTGCACTTGTCCCTGAGGCCAGATCTGCTAAGGATGCTTTCTTGCCAAACCATCAGTACATGCACAGATATTAAACAGATGTGCTGTAAGAGTGATAGGATTTTTGTGCACGCTTGGAAGTTGAGTTAATGATTTATTTCTTACATATATGTGCATGTGCATATATTGAGGTCACTGCTACAGGAAACCTGGGTGTTTGCTGACAGCTAGCAATGAAATGAGACTTTTGGTTTAAATATGTTTCTTCATTTGAAAAGCACAGAAGTCCTCTGGATTAAAATCAATATGGGCCAATCTCATCAACACCACTGTCCTTGGCTTACTGATGTCTGTCTTGCCGAGGACTGGGAGTGTGATGAACTACGGTTTTCTTTAGACAGATCCATACCTTTCGAGGTGATTGGGTTTGACGTGTGCCCCTGAGCCATGAGTGCACAACCTTCTATTTGAGTGAATCATTTGTGTGCTGCATTGATTAGAGGTTCATTGAATTCAACAGAGCTGGTTGGCCATCAGTTCTAAATGCATAGGGAATATGAAGTGGAATGCATTTCGCTGCACACATTGCGGAGACTGGCTTTCCCTATTTGCATGTGCATGGCTTGTGTAAATGTATGATTATGTTCTTCAGAGGGTTTCGTGGACTACTGATGCATGTATTTTTAATTGCCAGGCCAGTGTGAGAGTTAGAGGAAGAGGCCCCTGGACAGAGGCTGAGCTAAACCCAGCCATGCTGCCCTGTCACTTAATTTGTTTCCTCTCCTCAGACTGCCTTCCTCACTCTCATGCTGTCTCTGCGTTTCTCTCAGTGTGTGGTAGTCTGAGTAGTGCTAGCTGACCTTCACTGGGACACGGCCGTGACTCTAATTGCATTGATATGTCAGTGAGCTCCAGTGGTTGCAGGAGAGCGTAGCAACATTACCCCATGGCGATGGGGCCGCCATGCGAATTTTGTTTTCCTTTTTTACTGATGAGTCAGAGAATAAAGCTTCTGAAAAGTGAGAGACAGGCCAATGCTTATACACAGACATAACACTTTAGAATTTCCACTCACCATGATGCTAAGACACTGCATGACTTTGTCTGTCTGTTTGTCCAGGGTACAGTAACAATAAAGCTCCCCCCCTTTTTTTTTTTTTCTTCTCCCTCCACTTGATGTAACACATCTTATATAGAGCTGGCTAGTCATTAATTGATTGATTTATTTGAATCAACGTCAACACCCAGTGTAGAAATTTAACAGGTTTATATTAATAGCATTTCATGTCACCAACATCCCATTTTTATTTTATTTTTTTGCAGCGTCTCTGCTTTGAGCGTTGCCTTTTTGTTTTTCTTTTAATTTTGGTTCTGGTATGGGTTGATATGATCTAATTTGTTCCCTGCCAACTGGTGGGTGGATGCATGCACATGCTTCTGCCCACAGGCTTTTGCATGTGTGTGTCATGTTTATTCATCAAAGATTATATCTGAAATCAAGTGGAAGCATAAAATTAGCATATTGTAAAAATTCAGTAAGTAGATACAAAAATCTCTGTAGTGTGCACTGTATTTGTAGAGCTCTTGGAACTGTTGTCATCGGTTCCTTTGAAATTAATTTTCAATCATCATGCAACACTTACATTGGATGCTTTACTCTGCTCATCATAGCTTTTTTTCCCCACAATAATTTTTTTAAATAACATTAATAACAACAACAGCACTGCCTCTTACTCTCTTTTGAGCTTGGAAATGTGTAACAAATTTGAGGGTACTTTTTGCTTTTCTCTGTAAATGTTGTACATTTTTTTTTGTCTTTGTGTTTTGTTTTGTTTTTTCGGGGGGGAATCAGATGGCGGTGCAGCACAGCGGTGCAGTGGTTAGCACCGTCTCCTCACAGCAAGATGGTTCCAGGTTTGAACCGTCTGGCCAGCTGGGGCCTTTCTATGTGGCATGTGCTTCTATCCGACTAGTCTAGCTTCCCACAGTGCAAAGACATGCACAATTAGGTTAACTGGTGAAGCTAAATTGGATGTGCATGAGACTGTGCGGTTGTCTGTCTGTAGAGGCATTTCCAGCGTGTGCTTTGCCTTTTGCCCTACCACAGCTGGGCGGTTTTGTTTTTGGACACCAAAGTGAAATTACTGTTTGAAGGGTGGAAATCTAACAAGACTAATGACTGAAGAACATAATAGACTTGACGTCAGTCAGTGTAAGTCATGCAGCTCCTTGTATTTGGTTTAGTTTGACCATGTTTAATCAATCACTGGTGACATTTGCGCTAAGCACTCTGATATTAACATGTTATGTTCTGTTTGCTGACCACAGCCGTGAGGCAGATGAATGTTATGGTGCATTATGCTCATGACATTATATCAAATCTCAAGATAAATTAACGCTTAAATATGTTATCTTTGTTTTACAGCCAGACAAAGCAAATATAGGGCTGCTATGGGCGTTGTGGGAGTGAAACACACTACACTTTTCTCATAATTTGAGTTGTTGATTTTTCCCCATTAGTTACAGTCTGGACCACCTTGATCTGTGTGAAGCTGTGCTGTCAGACAAGCTCTATCGCAGTGTCTCTCAGCTAATTTTGCTGCGTTTTGACAAATGTCATGTTTTTGTTCACTTTTTGAAGTAACAAACCAGTTCCATTGCAGTAGGAAGGACACGGAGAACATTTTTTGTCCTGCTTGGTGGTCTATGTGATTCTCTAAGAAGAGATGAGGTTGAAGGACAGTTGAGGGGTGAGAGTTGCAGCGCCAACAAAGAAACAAAAATGTGATTTCTAGACAGCAAGGAAGAAAAGGGAAGCGAATGAGATAAAGGAGGAGGGAAGAAGTGTACAGTTGTTTGAAAGACCGAAACCTGTGTTGATGGAGACAGGCTGGTTACCAGATGGGTTTTGTCAGAGAGAGAGGGAGGAACACAGAGACGGAAATGGTTAAGAGATGGAGGCTGATGTGGCTGTCTGTAATGCGATATGGCAGATGCGATTTTATTTTTAGGACACAAGGCCCCAGAACGATAGGTTTTATAGGGTTTTGAGTGGGTTGATCTTTTTAAATATTCAACTTCAATGAAATATGGAGCATGACTCCAGGCTGTTTGGAATTCATAAGTCTGTTTGGCAGGACTGGCCCTGCATATTGAGAGCTGTCAGAGTCAGCCTGAGTGTTAAACACAACTCTTCAGCTGGCAGTAAGAAACAATGGCAAAAAAGAAACACCTTAGTTGAATACAAAAGAGACGAAGAATGGAAGTCCTCTGTTGGAGGTTGAAATATTTAATCAGCTCTTGTGCTGGAATAATGGATGTGAATGAATAATGTTACCCAGATGAAGTGTTGTTAAATGACCACCTGTATATAGGGCCTTTTTTTTTTTAACTATTTACTGTGAATTATAAAAAGCTTTGTATGATTCATAGTGTTAAATAATTCCCATTTGCTTTGTACATGGCCTTGATGCAGCACCTCAGTTCATTTTCTGTGCAAAACCAACCATTTTAGCTTGTTTCCCCTTTGGACCGCCCTTCCTTTAAAACAGCCTCTTTCTTATTTGCTGCCCCTTGCAAACAGCAGGTGGGTGGGGCTGCAGTGCTGACAGCCCGAGCTGTGTGCCTGTGATGAGAATATAAAGGATATCCCTTTCCTATGACGTGTGAGGAGACTAGAATAGAAAATGTTGCTTGGGCAACGTAACTATCCACCACCATAACAATTTATGTATGATAGAAAATAAAGAACAGCATAATAGATGTACTTTAACAAAAGAAAAACAACACGTCTGTGTTGTCCACACACCGGCAGTAGTGAAGAATCTGAATATGGCTGTTAATATCTCATTCTGTGACACTGAAAAAAATACAGCAGAATATGTGTTCTCTGCAAATCTGTCTTATGGATACAGAAGCCTTTCGCAAATGATCAGCTGTGTTCTCTATAATCCTCTGGAATGTGTACAACAAGAAGGAGTCCGTCACTTTTGCTCTTCCTATGATGGAAAATTCTTCTCCGTCAATGATTTAATGTAATTTTACTTTCTGTATAACCAATTGATTCAAAGCAAACAGAAAAGTGCAGTTCTATCTGTCTTTGAGTCTAAGGATGCATTTGCAAGTGTGTTTCAGCTTCGTGTCTGGGGATGTGTGAAGGATCAATATTTTCCTTCCCCAGTGTGACAGGTGTACACTGCCGCAGAATGCGGCTGATAGAAACCCTTAGTTAGTGTGAAGTCACTGAGGGGAAATACATATGCATAAGACTACGACCGCTGGGGATATTTACCAGCAGTAACCACGCAAACAACAACAACAGGTAGCTGAGCCTGAAACCAAGGCATGTTTAATTCATGCCAGATGCAGCAGTGTACACTGTCCGTACACCTGTGAAATAGCCCGTGTTTATTGGAAAAGGACTGTGCATGTGTGCGCTTGTGTTTGCTTCTATGCAGTGATGTGTGCCTGTCAGACTGTCTTTCGGTGTTTGTGTCTGATGTCTGCTTTTCTCTTGCTGTGTGGGAAACGCAGTGAGAGAAGAGCAAGGCCCCAGGAAGTGATGCTGTCCCTGTATGAGGAAACATTCGCAGTCTATTACCCTGCGTGTAGATATAATTAGTGTAAAGCAGGAGTAAAAGCTCGGGTTGCTACAACCATCTGCCAGGTGTATTTCTATTTATAATACAGGTGGACAGATTTGTTTATATTATGAATAATTGTATGCTTTTTTTTTTTACCCATTTATTGCAAATTGCTGATCATGGCCTTTAGTAAACGGCTTGTTTTGCATCCTACAAAGATGTAAATTACCCATGCAAATCTTATAAGTTCATATTTCTGGAAGATGATATTTCTAAAACTGATAAACATTAATTTAAAATGTCTATCTCTGACTTCTATTTAAATAAATGTCAAGATCATGACAACAAATGCTGTATATATATGTTTTTGTTACCGAGCGTAGCACTTAGCATTATCATACATTCATCTGCATCTACAAAACAATACAGTGGACATTTTCTGCATTTTTGTAGGCAGCATATCAGTTTGAAGTATTGCAGAGCGTCACGGGACTATAAGAACAGTCACTGCGACCTCTTAGACGAAGAGCTGCAGGCGATATACTTCACACCTCCAACTTCTCAGCGAGGTAACCAATTTTTACCGAGTCCTGCTGTTCGTAGGCTTGTGTCATGTGCAGTACAAAATTACATGACAGTTGTTCACAAAATCTTGGAAAAATCCAAATATTGCCTGACATCTTTTTAAAAGAAGTCCGCTTGTTTTGCAGCCCCCAAAAATGTGACCTATAGGGTTAAACCACATTTTCTGACAATGCTGTTCACTGCACAGCGTTCGAAATTGGATGTGGCTTTTAATTGGCCATATTTTTGCGTTTACACTGATTTGCATTGGCTATCAAGCTGTTTTTTGGTTTTTGTTGTTGTTGTTTGTTTTTTTGAAAAGGCAGATATGAGTACATTAGTGACAACAGTGTTATTGACTGCTTTGAAAATGTCATATTGCTTGCGTTTGATAGTGAAGCTATCGATCAAAGAGAGGCCCTGTATTATTTGTTATATTTTTTTCTCAAGTAAAGTGTGTGTAGGTTAGCCGTACTAGTGGCAGGAAACCGGGCTCACTTTTGGGGCACTGTTAGATGCACCAAGGCGTGCTAACGTAATGCCATGCTTGGCTGCAGCTCACAGTGGCTGAAGGTTCACACTGAGGGGCAGGGGACTTCAGGGACATTCAGCTACAGCCCTTTCACATCTCCGCATCACCCTGTCTGATTTTACACGGCTACAAACTCCTCCTTCACTTGTCTCGTAGTCTTGATTTCAATATGTCATATTTGTTTATGCACTGCAGGGGAAATGTGCTGACATCTCCATAGGAATCTGTCTCTTATGTGCACATCTATGATTGTGCAAATCCCACTGCCTGTCCAGTTTAAAAATAAATAAATAAATAAATAAATGCTTACAAGAATGCGGTCATAGAGGGTGACCTATAAATGTCAAGGGACTGTCCCCTCTCTTTCTTTGGAGCCAGATATTCAGGCTCCGCTTACTGTGACCATAGACGCCCATACTGATCAGTAATATTTTCACTACAATGACAGTTTTTTATCTCCCAGATACTATACACAATGTAAACTCTCACCACTTGTGCCAGCTCTATTGAAAGGGCATAATGTTTTCTAAAATTAGCTTTGAGCCTTTACAAATTAAATGTATCAAAGTGGTAATTATATAAAGAGCCAATGCTGTTTTCTTTTAGGACTGATCATCACTGTCACTAAATCGAAATATGTGCTTCTGACAGCCCTAGTAAGATGTAATACATGTCTCTGGGGCTGCAGCTAATAATTCTTTTACTCATCAATTAGTCTGTTGATCATTTCATCTTTATTAAATCATTAATTGTTTCATTTATACTAAATTCAAATAATAAATCCTACTACCAGATCTCGAACCACATTTTTTTTAAAAACAAATTATAACAAGCACTATTTGGCTGCAGCTCCTCAGTGAAGTGTAGGCTCAGCCAAAAAAAATGTATTGATAAATTATTAAATAAAATTGTATCACGAGTACATACTGGCACATATTTATCCTCCAAATTATGTCTCATTTCCACTAAAACTGTGGAACTGAATCGTGTTTTTCTGTAATTAAACAAATATATTTGAGGTTGTGAATGTGGGAGAGAAGGAGGAGAAAAAGAGGGGAGCAGAATCAATGCTTAACAAAGGAAAACATTTATATATGCGTTAGAGCTGGAAAGGCCTCAGTTAACTATGTCAGTGCTGGTTTTTGGATTAGCCATAGGGACTGTTATAGTGCTCTTTCAACAGTCCCGTCTCTGCATGTCCTCTATTTTCTCTTCTTTCACGTAGCTCCCTCAGTTTTTGTGCTCTATTTGAGTCTAGTCCAAATTACAGTCATTGCCCCCAAATCACACCACTGTCTTGAGGCTGTTTAGTCTGTCCACCTTGTCATCCTCTCCCTCATCATCTCATTTCTCCCACTTTTGTTCTCCTTTCACTCTCCTCTCATTGCTTGTTGCCTGTCCTCATTTTTAATCCTGTCTGCTGTGTCAGAAAAAGCTAGACAGTACAGTCTGCACATGTGCAGCTAACTACAACAAACAAACAAGGGACTAACCTTCAGTGACTGGTGCTTTGCCAAGTAATGATCTTTAATTAGAGTCAGCCTAATACACCCAAGCTAACAAGCTGTCTTCTTGCTTTTACCCTTTAAAAGACTGGCTGGGGGACTTTGGCACATGACTCACATTTGTTTCACCATACGACTCTTAAATGTAGCTCTCCTTGGCACATCTCATTGTGTATGTGCAAAGTCATAGCCTTCTAGAGTACAGTGCGCACAGTCCCATCCTCACAGATAAAATGGTAAGGGTTTTTTTCTTTCTTTTTATACCATTTGTGTTCCTAAGTGGTAATGTACAACTGTCCATTAGAGTACGAACGAAGTAAGAAGGGTTATTTTGTGAGCAAGGTTTTTCACCCCTTTTCCTCCATTCAATCAGTTTTGCTTTTCTGAATTTGTTTTATTTGTACTATGAGTCATAGCAACTCTGCTTTTATACCTCAAGTGTGCTGATTGCTGGCAGAGATGCAGAAAAACACACACCTAGTCTCATCTTTCTGTTATATACACTGAATATGTCTGAAAAGTTCTGCACAAGTTTTGTTCAGTGTTACCAGTTCCACCATGAATGACTGGTTAATCCACACAGAACAATTTAAAAATGACTTACAAGTGGAGGGAATTTTCCCACAATGAATCATATTTGCAAAGAGGAAGCATACTGACAGTTGCACAAACAAATCAGCTAACGGCTAACTAGTCTTTACAGGGCTCGCAAAATGTCAAAATCCCTGGTAGCCCTTCGGGCAGGCACTCTTCTTTCTTTTGGTAGCCCAAAATAAATTTAAGTAGCGCAAATTTAAAAAAGAGGACAATTTTTTGATTGATGTTTTGTTTCCTTTACAATGTATAATATTGTAAAGGAAACAAAACACCAATCAAAAAATAGTTAAAGCACAAATTACAACAACTGTATAAAAATTACAATCATCAACTCAAACATTTGGTTCTAATTGAACAGAAATTTCTATGAACTTGTAAGAACTGTGTAGAACATGAATCAGTCTGTGTCAGATCCTGAATTTGAAATTTCCACTGAAATCATGGGTAAGAGGTAAGTGGAACCAAGATCTAGGACATTTGCTTTTTGAAGTTTGGCAAAATTTAGCAGTCTTTGCAATGGTAGTTCACTTTTTGCAACATAGTATGCTGTTCTAAACAGCTTTTTCAGGACTTCTTGTTTGTTCTTGATTTATTTTTAGTAGGTTTTTTGCAATTGGTGTTTGTTCTGGGAAAGATACTGCAGACTGAGCAATAATGCATTTCTTGCAATTCTCATGGATTCTGATGGGGGTCTTTCTTAAAATTACTGGTCCCAGTAACAAAGGCGCTTGTCGAGGGAAACTTACGACACACCCGGCAGAACATTATGTTATTTAGCTTATCATTTTCAATATGTCACATATTGACAGTGGCTCATTGATGCCAATGACATAATTACCCAGCTACATTTGCGAAAGAATGCAAATGTTGTAATTGTATCGAGTTTCATGCCGGGACAGAATTTGATAGCAGAAATGTTAAAAGATTTTCCACGCTTTGTTTCATTTACAGTGTTTTGCTTTCTGTGTAAACACAGGCGGGAATATTATGCCAGTATTACTGCAGTCAAAATGATGATAAGGTTCAAAGGACTGACTCCCATGGTACATAGACTTAAGTGTATAATTATTTTTTGGTCTTCAAATTACAAATAAGAAGTGTATTGAAATAGAGCTTTCATAAGTAACAGGTAATTATGTAAAATCATTGTTTGATTATCTATGCTGTCATGACAATTCTGGTACAAATACATTGTGATTTAGATAGCATTTATACATTAAGGCTTGATAATGCTTCAGATGACATAGTTGTTTCAGAGGCAGACAGGCAATTGAAAACTGTTTTTAATTGACTGGTAGGTCTAAAACTCACAGGACCAAAGAAAGCAAGGCTTTTTTCCCTTTTAGGCCTAGTAAAAAACAAAACAAAACAAAAGTCACACTCATTTCCTGATGGGGTCGGAAGGACCTATTTTTAAGCTCTTGCATGCACAAGTAAATATGTCAGTTACAGTTAACAGTATAGTTAAACTCTTGAACACCTGGCAAAAGATATAAAATAAGCAGGAGGGTGGGTTAAGTTATGTTAGTGAATTGGTAATTATGTGTTCTTAAAATTGTGTTTCCAAGTGACTTCTGCTACCTAAAGATCCTACTTTTAGGAAACTGAGAGGCAGCACTGGCGACTACCGGTATTTTTTATTATTATTTTTAATTCAGATGGCATAAATGATAAGGATTTAGTTAGAGCAGGGCGATATGGCCAAAAATATTTATCACGATATATATTTGAAAATTTGCGATAACGATATAACTGACGATATAATTGATGCGAGACAAAATACAACTCCACAACATTACTAGCGCAAAAAGACAACCTTCTATTTATTTTCACTTAAACAAGAAATGGGCTGACATATACTGAGCATAACCATGTATAATATCCACTGAAGTTAAAAAGAGGTGCTTTGCAACATTAAACTGCAGTGTGCAGTACGTATTTTTCGGACCATAAGGTGCACAGGATTATAAGGCACATTAAGCGAAACAAAGCAGTCAGATAAATCAAACTTTATTAAACTCATTCTTCTTGCTTCCTCCACTTCTGTACCTTTGATTCATTAATGTTGAATTCTCTGGCAGCTGCTCTATTCCCATGTTGTTGCAGTATATTAATGACTAACCTTGTATTGTGGATGGATTATCTCAGTTGTTCTCCTGACTGAAGTTTGGTCCGTTTACAGTATCCTGCCTTGCGATTGCATTTGTCTCTAACCATGAAGAACCTTCACGTTAACTTTTATAAGTGGAAAAGTGTTAGTGTTCGTCCTCCAGCCTCACTGTTTATGTTATGCTAACATAGCTGTGTCGCTAGCGATCACGTAGCACATCATTGTATACCAGGTAGCCCAACTTCAGTAACCCTACAAACGTCACTGCTGTTTAGTTTCCTGTCTTCATTTGTGTTGGAAGTGATAGCAGAGCTGTACGTTTGAATTTTTTCAGAAATCTCTCAGTCAGAACATTCAATATCATGCTTAGGTAACTAGCGAAACTAGCGAGCTAACTTCCGCTAGCTTCTTGCTAACTTCTAACTCCGTTAAATGTAATGCATTTTGTTTTCATGGATGCCTGGAAGTTAAACTTTATAGTTACACCTGGTAAAGCAGCAATGCTGATCGTTTTATTAAAGATGAAAGAACCAGTTTTTAACTCTCAGTGCAGTGTTCGTTTGACCTGAAGAGGGGGGTTTAGGACCCAGATTACTCCCAGATTTAAGAGCATCTTAGTCCGACAAATACGACAATAACGACGGCCGCTTGCATGTTCTGCAAAAAAATGTGCTTTGTCGTGTATCTGACGGACAAACACCAAACCAGTTCCACATCACTGAAGTTGCACCATTTTTACAAACCAATTCTGGTTCATCTGTTTCACTCAACAATCGGCCATGTGTGTATGAAAACAAAGGCACTGCGCATGCACGTTTTGCTCATATTCTACCGCGATATTTCATTTTCCTATCGTTGCCTAACATTATACCGGTATTACTGTGAATGGTATAATATGGCCCAGCCCTAGATTTAGTTTCTAATAGTTTTTATCATGTTCTGACACAGTAATCTCACATCCTAGTATAACTAGACTCTATACAGAAACTGAAAAATTGAGTATCTGTCTCTGTTCTGAATGAAGAAATATTGTTCTAAGAAACATTTTGACACACTGAGATGATTTCTGTTCTTATGTTGTTATAAATACATGACTACAAAACTTGGCTACAATAACAGTGACAAACTGATCTCACTGCTGTTGAGGAGATAATTTATAACTGCTCAAAAAATCTGATGTTTTAACCCCTCAGCCATAAAATGCTGGGCGGATGGGCTGGCTACATGGACACCAACTATATACTACACTACCCTGTCCTAGACTATACTCTGCTGTACTGTACAAAGAATCTGCAACACAAAAGTCAGTCATGTTTCATTGTAGGACTTAAAGTAAAGCCACCAGTGCATTTTAACCATTTGATTTCCAAGTGATATGCCTAATTCTGCTTTTGTCTCTCATCTCTTCGATGGAAATTTTCTATAGATAAAACAGAACTGGTCACTTTCAGTTCATTGTGGCTGCTCTTACGACACTGAGGCTATATATCCACATATTCAAATGTTTTTATTTTAAAGCTAAATTTGTTTGGATATAGATGAGCATTTTAGCAAACATTCAGAAATAATCTTCAAGTAAACTTGCATTACATGACCAGTGTAAACAGGACACAGACGGTCTGTTGCTTCAGCAATGCAAAAAAGATCAGAGATTTCTTGTTGACACGGAGGTGGAAAGTAACCAGAGTACAATAGCAGTGGAAAACACAGTAAATACACCAACATATTAGGCAACTACAGGTCAGCAAGAGGAACCAATGGCAATGTAAAAGGAGTACACACAAAAGATGTGAGCCTAGCCAATAATGTTAGACAATCACAAGCATGTATAAAAATTAAAATCAACAATGACAAATTATTAGTAGTGTTTATACAAAATGTGCTTTTGTTTGATTATGTAACCAAAGTCATAAGCCATAAAGTGGCCCCAAATGCAAAGATTTAGATTTAAATGGAAAGGGTGAAAAAAAAAAAAAAAAAAAAACAAGCCATCAAGCCATGTTTTGATTTATGACGGGTAAAGAAGTGTGTATTTGATCTTGCTAACTTTAACTTGTTGTGTCAGTCACTCCGTGGAGAGAAAAAGTCACTTCACTATCTGTATTTTTCTAAGTCTGCATGACTGCTCTCTTCTTAAAGTGATCAAATACAGCAAACTTCATAAGAGTGGAGAGACAGGGAGGGGGTGAGAGATGAGAGGAAAGGCTCATCTGCATCTGTATTTGAAGTGGCAAATGCAAATGGACCAAATGATCTGACAAGAGAAAAATGTGAATTCCTCTCTGCAGCTATTTGCAGATGGAGAAAAAAAATCTCTGTTTTCTCTATTGGACGGGGCCTTTTACATTTCTACAAAATGCCATCCTATCAGACATGTAATAAACCACCATGGTTCCATCTTGAAATTCCCAGTGATATTTTCAAACGATTCAGAGCAGCGATTAGTCTGTTTCGTTTGAGATTTTGCTTGTCTTATGCTGAAACAGAACCAGTGTCAGTAGCTGGGGAAAAAAGGCTTTGGGCTCTGAGACTCGCAGTTTAAAGACACATTTTACAGCAAAGCTGAGAGCGAAAAGGCACAACACACTCAGTCTGCCAGCTCTTTTATTGTCATTTTTGAACAGTTTTTCTTCTCCGTTCTGCCTTCAAGCAGACTAAAGGACGGCGTCGGACTGAGGACTGTGATAGACTGCTGGTTTAGTGCTGTGTTTATGGTTGACTCCCTGGAAAATACCACTCTTTAGGCTTTCTCAAATGTTCAGTTTTGCTCCAATCTCTTAACACCTCTTGATGTTGATGAGTTTATTACTACAATGGTGTCAGTTTAGCTTTAACAGTGCGAAAAAGTGAAAGACAGGTGAGCACTTTCTGTCTCAGAAGCCTCAGTGTTGCTCCTACCTTCTTTTTCAAATGTCGACAATCCAGAAGCAGGAAAGAAGTGAATAAATGTTTACCTGCATCAGCACCGAACATAAACGCCGCAAATGAGCTTTCATGAAGAAATGTGTTTTCTTTTGTGTTGCCGTTTGCCAGTGGAAGAAAAGAATACCTCTCCTGCTCTTTTATTATATTTCACTGTGAAAGCTTTCTAACGAAGTAGTTTGACATTAAGGTGTGAAGATGAACTTCTAAGTATGGGCTGCTGTATTGGTGCTCTATCAATACACAGGCCAAAACCCAAGTTCAAACATTGGTTCAATATGTTCTGCCTCCATCAGTGACGTCAAAGGTGTTGGAAACCGCCACCGTGGCTTCACAATTCAGTCATTACAGAAGAAAGTGCTTAGCAGAAATAGAAAAGCTCTGTGTAAGTACCAGACAACACTCCGTTTCACTTTTTAGCTTAAAAGTGGCATTCACCAGCTTATTATTTCACAAAAACCACACAGTAAAAATGCTGCTGGCTTGCAATGGCTCCTGGTTGAAGACAATAACTGAAGAAAGAAGCTTTTTACTTACAAGGACATGTAACCATTTAGTGTTCGAAGAGCTGCATTTTAAAACTGAGGTGAATAATGTCCAGTAGCAGGTGAGCGGGCGCTGAAAGGTTGAGCGGGCCTGTGTTCGAGTCTGCACTGGACCATTTTCTCAGTGCCATTCCTCACTGCTCTCTCCCTACTTCTCTACTGTTCTACCCTAAAAAAATGCCCAGTGGCCAAGATTTAGGAAAAAGTGCATAGCTCAGAAATACTAACGCCAGAATTATAATATTAACATAGAGCCTACGACACAGCATGCATAGGTCGCAAAAGCTGATGAGGTATTTATTCCTGTGCAGGCTGCAGTGATGGTGATGTGTATTTACATTTCTGGGGAGGTTTGCATGGTTTGCTGTAACAATGTACCGACGTGGATGTAACTGTGTTGAAGTAACAGAAGCATTTTTATCAAAGTGTGTCCTCGTATGTGATCGGGGTGGAAAAAGCTTTATGAAGCCTGTAGTGAATCCTGAGTCAGCAGATCAGAGTCTAATCATGTATCGCAGTAATATCACTTAGATCAGTGTCACTTGGCACCAAAGTTCAGTCCGAGACCTGTCATAATGATGTGGGATTTATCCTGAGTATGTTGCGTACTAAAGTACACTAACCATCTTTTATATCTAATTGCACATCACGCAGCTAATCCATATTTGATGGTGTGAGAAGGATAAATTCACACCTCTACCATCACAGGCATGTGTTCAATAAAAGACGACAGTTTTGTCTTTGAATTCCTTGACGATCCAGAGCAGCGATTTCGATTAAAATTCTGCTTGACTAGTTCTCCTGTACAGCCTTTGTCAGTTGTTGGTTAAAGGAGTGCTACCTGGAAGATGAGACATATTTTACATCTCTCAGACATGTTTTACAGCTTAGATGAAGGCATATGTTGAGAAGCTAGCGAGGCTTCAAAGGAAGGGGCAGCGAGGTGTCACAGGCAGACAGACTGAGAAGAAACTGAACTTGCCAGCACTTTGATCATGTTCACCACTAAAGGCCAAGGCCCTGTTAGGGAGAAGAGAAATGCACTTTTGGATAAGAGGTCTTATTCAAGTGTGGGGTTTCTTCATTTCTTTTTGAAGTTTAAATGTATATGTATCGAAACAGCATTTTGTACTCCAGTCAGTATGTGGTTTTCATAAGTAATTTAGGCTACATGCAGAGCTGAAAATAATTAAATGCTAATACGTGTTAAAATGAATGTAAATTCAAAGATTGACATTTTGTCACACTCGACGTGTGATAATAATCCCATCCGTGTTGCTTTTCGTGACAGAAACGGCCTCAATTTGAGATTAAGCTAAAGTGTAAACAAGATATCAAAATGCAAATAGTTTATTACAGAACTGATCACTTTCCCAGCATCAGCTCTGAATCTGTGAGCGGCGCTTTTAAGGGAAACAAGCGTTTCCTTTAAAGAGGGGGGCATCGCTAAGTAGAGAGAAACAGACAGGGTGGGTGTAGCTGATGCACTTTTTAGGGGGAGGACAGAGAAACAGGACATGATTGGGAAATTGTGGAGCAAAAAGGATCAGCAGTGGGAAATAATTGTCATCTGTTGCAAGTTAGACTGCTACAACAGGAAGATGGCGCAAAAAGGGTCAGATAATGAGAGGAGACTTGCATTTTCAGCTGTGTTAAATGTTCAATCACAGCAAGCAACGCGAAACACTCTACTCAGTTCCTCCTTTTAAAGTCACCCACTGCCTCTTGTTTGCCTAACAGGTTTGTTGTGAACGTAACAACGTGTGTTTGTGTGTGCGCGAGTGCCAACGTTGACTTTCTTTCCTTAATATTGCAGTCGCTTCCTTCTTGTCTGCTCTCTTTCCTCCCTTTATCCTTATTTATTTGTCAGAGGTTGTGTTCAGGGACGTTCCTTGTCATTCGTCAGCTCGGCCCATAAAACACACTGTCATGACTGACTGGCCACGCTCCAAACTCATTACCGATTGGCTGACAGAGCGGGTCGCTCTGTTCTGCTCTGCTGTGTTTGACTCCTGTTTGCCAGACATTTCAGGCTCAGGAAACTTTAAATGCGGCGGTGTCTTTCCTCGCGCCACTCCTCTCAGCCTCACACTCAAGGTCACATGAATATGGATTTGCCCTCTCCTTCCAGCGTGCACATACTGATGATGAAGTCTAAGATCTACTCAGAGGGATTATAATTCAGAACGTAGGTCTGATCTTGGCATCTGGGCGTTGCTCTGTTCCACTGTCTGCCTGGGAATGTGTTTTAAAGAATAAGAAAGATGAAGAGGACAAGTGCCGGAGCAGAGAGCCGAGATGAAGAGCAGAGGAAGGAGAATGGATGATGATGGTAGAATCAGGGGAGGTGAAGCTGGGTGGGAGGGTGTCGTGCAAGGGGGGGGAGACTAGGAGATTGGAAAAAAGGGCAACATACAATGTTATTGAGTTTCTGTTGTGGTTGATCAGCCATATCCATTTCATCATGCTGAGCTGGCTTTGTGCCAGAGTGTACTGCAGAAACTTCAGTCTCATCAGTGAGAGTATGTCGATTCTAACAGACTAGCAGTGCGACCTCTTGTGTATGTATGTAATTTGTTTTGCATGCGTAATTGTTTACTAAACTGTTTTTATTACTTCCTAACTTCTTTTATTTCATCATTTCGTGTTTCGCTGCATCGCCTGACTTTCTATTTTCTCATCGCTCGCCTGCTTTTGCCGCTTCTCTGTGGCTTGCTTGTAATTTAATCTGTAATCTGATTAACCTCCTTGCTCCCATTAATTTAACGTGTCAGTCACGCATCATCCTCTTCCTCATTCTCATAGTTGTGCTCACTGCTTTGTCTCTGTTTTTCACTCGCAGAAAACAACAAGGCACCTTTACAAAGGTCTCGCTCTCGGCAGAATATAAATGCGAGTTCAGCGGCGGTGAAAGCTCCCTCTGCCCGGGAGGCCCATAATGAGTCTGAGAGCCATCCATCTGCAGCCAGAGCCAAAGCTGCTGTGGGTTCAGAGTCGGGCCGCGGTTACAGGAACGTGGCGGGTCACGGCTATGGGCCGGACAGAGAGAGGGTGTTGGAGAGAGTTAAAGCGACCGAAAAAGAGATGGAGGTTGGCACAGGAAGCGCGGGAACTCCACCCTTCCAGTCATCCTCCTTTAGTCCCACAGTGAGCAGCTGTGGCACCAATGGAGAGTCAGATGTAGAGGCACTCCTCGCGAAACTAAGAGCCTTGTGAGGGTCATTTCTTATATTTGAAAGAAAAAAATATATATACACATTTTTTTTTATATGCAGCATATAGTACATTTCTGCCCACACATTTAAATATACTCTGATTATAACCTTAAAGGTCATAATCAAAAGCTTTGTTAACAAGAGGAAATATAAATAAATAGCTGGGCAACTAAATAATGACAATGCATTTGTGTAGAAACGGTAATGAATTCATGGACCATGTTTTTAAGGCGCAGTGGTACAAAAAAAATCATTTTCTGGCAGATGGAGCACAGAAAGCTGATCGCACTTTGGCCTGCCCAATGTCCTCAGAGGTTATTTCTTGAAAAACTCTGATTGTGATTCATTAGGAATATTGAAGCGTATTAGTTGATTACATTATAGTTCAAAAATGAAAATGCACCCAAATAGATTCTGCCGTCTTTATCTGATCCTCCTCTGTGTGCCGCCATTAACATTTATGAATTCCAAAGAATCAGAATATAACAGCTTTTCCTCTGAAAGCTGCAGATGCAATGTTGCTAAGCACTTTTTTTTGTAAACCATAAAAAATGTTTAAAAACAAACTTTAATCGCATTTGCATTTTTACATCTTTATCATATGTCTTGTCCTGTCTGTATTTATGTATCACATTAGTCAAGTACAATTGAAAGTTTCAAACTTACATTTATTTGTATAACTTTTGGTTTTTATTTTTATTTTTATGTTTTCCTTTCTTTCTTTGTTCTTTATAAGTTCTTTTTGTTTCCACTCCCTATGTGTTAATGGTCTGTCTCTGTGTTTATAAATGTATTAATACTTACGAGTTAAGCCACGATTGCGCTTCCACGGGTTCTAATATTAGATTTTGTTAGAGTTTGGTGGTACTGGACTGTTTTTTGCTCTGTGTATTTTCTAGTGAATGTAAGTCTTCAGAAAAGGGAACAAACTTTGATCCAAAATATGGCACAAAGCACCAGAATGTGTTTTTTTTTCTTTCTTCTGCATTGCAACTGAACTTACTTAACCATACTTGTTATATCTCTATCTGTATTCCTAGTTTTTGTAGACATATTTGCAATAAAAAAAAGGAAATAAATGTGTTTTTTTTTTTTATTATTTTGTTTTATAATTTATATTATTATTTTGGCATGCTGTCATTGCCTATGTGGCTGTTATTGTTGTATTTTATTTTTTATTTTATTTAAATAGTTTTGTTTTTTGGGGTTTTTTTTTTACATTTTTGGTTGTAATCAACATAAATGCAGAAAGTTGTTTGTCCATCCTAAATTAATATAGCAGGACAAAATGCTCTATAAACTTCCCAGCTTCAACTGTCTTTATTAGAAGGCGCACATAGCCTAACCAAAGCCTTAGTGAGACCATTATAGCTTCAAAGGCTGAGATCATACGTAGCCAAAGTAATCATTCATCCAAGCATTTTCTGTTTGTTCTTGTGTTTTTCTTGTACCTACCTGTACAATTTCTCTGTAAGTCTACTTTGCTATCCTGCCAATGTCCTTGTAGTCTGGACACATATTCTACATGCAGCTAAAAAAAACATACGACTGCAATTGTTGAGTTTATCAAATGTGAATGTAGTTTGCACAAAGCGTACGGCCACCACAGTCCTACCTTATACAGGCCAGTGGCCACCTGGGAGGGAATATTCAAAGCGTCACGTGGCTCTTTTAGATGTACGGTGGTGTTACTGGCCTACAAATGTATTCTTCTTTATCAGATTTCCATTAATGATAGATTTTTTTTCTAAAATGTATTGCCTTGGTCAGACAGAGTACAAAGTGATGAGGCTACAGTAAGCAGTGTCCTTGTAGAAGTGAATGGACGAATGGATAGTTATATGAAAAAAAATTTATTTTATTCTTAAGGTACCATGACATTTAAAAAAAAAAGAAGGTCTTTAACAAGTCTTAAATTAGATAAATACGTTTTTAGATGAAAAACAACATGTGATGGATTTATTTAGCAAAAACAACATTCAGAAGCAGTTTGTAAAAAGAACTAAGCACATCCTTTCTGCTTCCATATCAACAGGATAAGTAGCACCCAGGTGCTAAAAATCAAATGCACCAGGATACAGTAACTGATCGTCAAGTGTGAGCACCTCCATAAAAGCAGAAATTTAGCAGTTTTCTCGTCTGGAGCATTCAGGTGTGTTAACACAATGTGAAACAGCAAAGCCATCAGAGGTTTTCTTAGAGAAACAATTGTTGCTGCTCTTCAGTTTAGCAAGGGTTTTAAGGACACTGCCAACAACAGTCATTCTATAACGAGAACAATTTATTTACAAGTGGAAAACGTTGAAGACAGTTGCCAGTCTTTCCAAGAGTGGACGTCCCAGCACATTCAAACCAAGGTCAGACTACAATGTTCAGTGGGAGGGGAAAAAAATGAGCGCTACATCTCAGACTCTGCAGTCCCCTGTTTGCTTGTTAAAGTACATAACAGTACGATTAGAAAAAGGCTGAACATGTGTGGTTTGTTTGGAAGGGTTGCCAGGAGAAAGCCTCTTTTTCTTTAGAAAAAAAATGCAGCACAGCTCAGGTTCACAAATGTCGTGATGCATGCTCGATCATTCAGGTAAGGAAATCCCAAAAAGTTGATTCTGTTCATCTGGACATAGCGTTGGGGAAGCCTGCAGTCAGCTGAGACTGAAGTCAATTAGATGAGCGATGAAATGCTTCTCCCACTGAAAACGCTACAGCCAGATGAACAAAATCATCTTTTTGGGGTTAGGTTTCTCAAAGTTTCATTTGAACAAACCACAAGATTTCTGGAACAGTCACCTGTAGATCCACCATTTCCACCCTGATCTGGAGTCAATGCAAGGCCATTTACTTGTCTGACATTGGGACATGCAAGAGGACAACGATCTCAGGCACAGCAGAATGGCTGAAAAATGAAGTGTTTTGAAATGGCTCAGTCAAAGTCCAGACATCAACCTGACTGAAATTCTGCAGCGACAGCGAGTCCTGAGTGATTCGTTCGCGCTATGATTCAGCACAGGAGGGAGGGGGTGAGCGAGTCCTGAGTGATTCGTTCGCGCTATGATTCAGCACGGGATGGGAGGGGGTGAGCGAGTCCTGAGTGATTCAGAAGTGCAACGGGTGAGATGAGAGAGCATTTAAGGACGACACATACGCACACACACACACACTCAGAGAGAATCATTTATAGGTGAGAGGTTAATCATGTTGACTTGTAACTGCGGGTTTGGAGAAGCGGTAGTCAAAAGGTTGACAGGAAACATCTGCCATGAAGATAGAGACAATGTTCCTTTTCAAACTGTGTTAAAAGTCATTGTGGTTTTGAATTGACGTATGCATATATTGTATCTGATGACGCATGAGGGGGAGTCATTAAATTCAAGCCCTGATGGTATAAAATATATGCTTATGCTTTGATTCGTCTGAGATCAGCGCTGTCGCGTGTATTTCATTAAAATCAATTGTTTGACCAAGCTCTTGGACCATGGTTGTTTGTACTCTCCTTCCTCAATATTTGAACCTTAACAGTTCACACTATGATTCAGCACGGGAAGGGAGGGGGTGAGCGAGTCCTGAGTGATTCGTTCATGCTATGATTCGGGAAGGGAAGGGGTGAGTGAATCCTGAGTGATTCGTTTGCTATGATTCAGGAAGGGAAGGGTTAGTGAGTCCTGAGTGATTCGCTTACACTACGATTCAGCACAGGAAAGGAGGGGGTGAGTAGCTCAAATGTGCTGTTAGCATGTTAGCAGAGCGATGCTACTGTGAACCGAGGAGCTATTGTCTTGATGTGAGCTTCTACTCAGGGTTTTTTCTTCCAGTTTAGAGCAGAAATGCTTTTGTTAAGATACTGGATGTTGTGTTTTTCTCCATAATTTTAATTACAAGCCAGATATATTTCTACTAATTAAATTAGTTTGCTAACAGCAACACGGGTGAGTCAGTTGGGCTTGTGATTCATGATTCATGAGTCAGTAAAGTGATTCTCGAGTCTTGAACGATTCGTTCATGATTCGTGCATCACCAGCCAGAGCGATAGTGGCTGAGACGCAGCGGAGCGGAGGTGTAAGTGCCTGGCTTAAAACAGGACATGTTAGCTGCATTTAACCTTCAGTTACTCTTTATATAGTTAGGTAGGAGTCAGGCCATGTTTCTTTTTAGCTGAAAAACATTACACCCAGGTAACCTGCAGTGTTGAAAACGTGTTTTCCGACGATGTTTGCTACCCTGCAATTCGTCCTCGTGTAGTAAAATCAGCGACATTTGACCGTCCTGTTGCTCCCATTGACATTTATATAGCCTATTTAAAATCTGAAACTTAAAATTGTCTGTAGCCTGCTGTTGTTACCACTGTCCTGTTTGAAATGGAATGAGAGAAGCTGGTTATTTTGTCATATGTGCATGTGCCGATATTAAACCCAGGAGCAACATTCAGGTAAAAGTGTAAGAACAAATGATCCATCAATAAAGGATATTATTGGATATATCTTTTATTAGATGTACTTGTGGTTTGGTTATTTGCCCTTTGTTTGAAAGTACACTGAGAGAGGACTTTTTATTAGTGATCTTAATAGTATTTTTTTCATATTAATGTAATTTTTCATCTAATTGAATACAATCTATTTGTGTATGATTATCAGTCCAAAGAAGGAGAGAGGGAAGAGGGGAACGTGTGGAGAAAGTACAAGGTCAGGAAGAACCAGGTAAGGAAACAGACAGGGAATAGCGACAGGCACAACAGAAACTGTTAAACTGCTTGAGACAGTTGATCACCAAAAAGTGATTTGCCAACCTCAATGTGAGGCGACATGGGTTAAAATAAAAGAAAAAAATCTGCAGAGCCATAGTAGTATCTGCAGTAAAGATCTTTTCATACATTGTACCATAGGCAAAGTTGCCTCCATTTTTTTTATCAATATTTTCTACATTTCAAGGACTCTATTTTTGGAGTGTATTTTTATGTATCTATTGTATTATACATACATATTAAAAGTGAATCTCTGTCCAGAAAATGCACTCAGTTTACTTCTTACTCACTATGATCATCATTCATCATTTTCCCACAGTAATTAAGGTTACCATATGTATTTGTTTTTATTCCAATCCATTCTTCTTTTGCAGGATTTAAATAATCTTTATCAGATTTGATTGTTTTGTTACAGATTTTAAAAAAAGGGCTTTTTTCTTTCACAAATGTGGGGATTAAATTGTGTTAAAATGTACAAAACAATGATGTCATGTTTTGTGACGAGGACCCAGGCAGAGAGAGACTTGATGAATTTAAGAATCCAATGATTTAATAAAGAAATTTGCAGACTTGCACAGTAATGGTAAAATTATGATGACTGATAACAGAGATGAAGACAACAGGGACAGGGAGGAACAGGGGTTTAAATGCACCAAGGAGACAGTCAGAGGAAACTCGGGACAACTGGAGACGTTTAAGGATGCAGGGACTAACAGAGACAGGGAAGAAGTATCATCGTGACGAGTAAAGTTTATCTTGCCTGGCTGGGCAGCTCTCTGGGTGCTAAGCACCCCCAAAGCTCTGATCCTAGAATTGCCCCTGGTTCTACATAAATACACCACAAATTAAATCAAAAGTCCCACAATAAACTGAGCAGAGACAGAACTGAGAAGTGAAGGGAAAGAGAGATCTGCTGACCAGTTAACCGACCATCTGACAAGGTCTGTTTGCTGTAGCCTGCCAGCTGGTGAATACCTTCAGCACCGTAAGCAGCACAACTGTCCCCATCTGGAGAAGAGCCAGAGACAAACATCTCCCCAGTGATGCAATCAGCCATTTGGGAAAGCGAAGCAGGTGCTTGCCAAGCTCCACCAGTGGCCTTGATTTAGCTTTAGCTGGCTGTAGAATGCTTTTCACTGAGTGGTTTAAAATCAAACCAAGGTCTTTTTTGTAGTTCTCTGCAAGAATGTAAGAGCAATAGCCTGCTACCTCAGTGTCAGGTTACTGTAAAATGCATGCTTCAGTAGAGAATTCATTTGTATTTTTACCCCTTTTTCTTTCCAATTCCACTGAGAACTGCATCTATCTTGGTGTTATATACTTTTTGTTAAGGGTCTCGCTTTTTATTTTGATCTTGGGAATGTGTGTGGGTGTTCTCCTCTATATTTCCAGATGATGTGCCATGATCTTAGTATAGATAATTAATTTGCTACAAACATGAATCTGATTTACAAGTGATTCTGCTTCTTAAAATAGATGTAACCGATGTGTAATTTTTGTTTTATTCTTAATAAATTCAGCTTCAATTGATATATTAATGCACAAACACAGAAGTTAATTAACTTATCAGGCCTTAATTAAATTGTAAGGTAGGTCAGCCTAAATAAGAAGTGATTAGACTCCTCAAGCCTTTGGCAACACTCAGTAGTCCCTGGCTCTTAACAACTGGATCCAACATCAAGTCTTGAAGTTAACGATTGCCTACAAATCAGGGCTGGTGTGTATAATGCACCACCAGTCAATATTTTTAGTTGACCTGCAGACTTCTGCTCTGCAGGTGAATACATCAATAACATTCCCTATCATCACTTTTCATGATCTACCTACAGATCATAATAAGATCATCAGGATTAAGAGAATTCAAAAAGAGAGGCAATCTGTGCATGAAAGAAGAAGGAAATTAACACTGAATCTCAAAATACTTGTTGAAAACCACAAAATAAAGATCCATAAACATTGCTTCCTTCTCTAAACCTGAGCTCATTTAAGATGGACTGACTGGACAAGGTAACTTGTCCAGAGGTTAGGCCAGTCTAAATCTGATCTTCTTCCAGGCTAAGAAGAGAGGAGCCCACCAAGTGTTTCTTTGGGAGTTGCCTGGTTGCTGGAAAAGATGTTTTGCATCAAAGCTGATGCAAAATGGAAGGTTTTACGTATTCTTGCAAGACAATACCAACAGCAGGCTATGTACTGAAAGAAGTCATTTTGCTTTCAAATCTTCAGAAGTTAAGGCTCCCCTCAAAGAGTGTGGTTTCCAAAGAAGACGAGTGTTGCATTTTCAACAATTAATATATTTTCTTTCAGTCAACTCTAGGTACACGTGAGGTGTAGGGTTATATGAGGTTATGGAGATTTGCATTCTGTTTTTGTGACCATTTTAAAGAGTGTTCTGTTTTTGGGGATGAAGCTATAATGTATGAGGGTATCAAAGTGTTTCCAGCTTTGAATCTCCTCTGTTCAAAATGCAATTATGAAATTGTGGAAAGGAAAACTGTGGAAGTCGAAAGAAGATCTGAAAGAAAACTTTGAGATAAAACAGCATGTCTGGTGGGCTGAGAGGCAAAGTAAACCTCCCATATGACTGCATATGGGAGCTGCAGGAAGGTTGAACTGGCATGGGAGGGGCTTCCAGCAACATTCAGCTGTGCAGAATTGATGTATGGTGTACATTGGGACAGTCATCAGAAGGAAACCTTGCCTGTGGCATCAAGACAAAAGTCAAAAACTAAAGTGTGCAGGGCAACATCTGGGAAAGCAGAGTTGTTTTGGAAAGCTGGGCCATGGACAGATGAAGCTGAAATTGAGCCATTTTCCCACAATCAGCAAAGGTATGTTTGGAAAGAAAAAAACGCAGCATTTGCTGAAAGGACACCTTGACTTTTAATCATGGGGGTGGAAACGTTCTGCTTTCGAGCTGTGCAGCAGCTAGTGGAAGAGGAAACTGGACTAAATAACAAATTGAGGATGCAAATGTCACGGACTAAGTCGAGTAGCTGAACCTGAAAACAGACTGGCTTTCACAGCAGAACAAGAAAACAAAGCAGACCTCAATGACTTGCAGTCCCCTGAAATTAGCACGATTAGAAATCTGTGGATATTAAACATGCTGTGCATGCAAGTGAGCTTAAAAATGTACCAGAACTTGATCTGAAAAGAAGTATGCGCAGGAACAATAATACTAGATGCCAACAAAAGACAGTTCCTGCATTTTGTGCTCAGTTACTATGTCCATTTAACATGTCTGTTTGCTGCACTGCTATATTACTCAATGTACCCAGTGATACGCACACTCTGTGTGTTTATCAGTTAGGAAATGTGTTTCTAATTACTTACTCTTGCTTTCAAGTGCTAAAACCTGATTATGTGCTGTTACAACATCTGTGCAGGTCTGTTCCTTTGAAAGAAAAGCAGGAAAATGACCAGCTAAACTCATGGCCGCTGCAGACAGAGAGAAGACGAAGAGCATACGGAGGGTAGGATCTTGTTATGTGGAGGGGGCCTTCATTACTCATAGGCCTGTGTTCCATCCATGAGGTTTATCTATGTGGGTAATAAAATGGAGCAAAACATATTGTGTAGCAGATTGCAATCTGGGCCTCTTTGATAGGAGATGAAGTTAAAAATGTGTCTGAGGATTTCTTTTCATTTGGGGGGGGAGTGGGGGCTGTACAAAGTGGATCAACGGATTTGTCACGTTTCTTTTCTTTAAGAGTTAAATGCAGAGAACTCTGCTGTATTTATGACTGCCTTTGCACATCTAAGGTGGAATATCCAAACATAAGAATTGCTTTCTATTTTCAGGTTAGTGGGCAGAATCGTGTTGCAATCTGCTGGTGACGCCGTGCTGCCTAACCTCCTTTGCAAAAATAGGTTACAAAGGAGGTAGCCATCCATCACAGCCTACGAGAAAATATGTTAAAGTGCTATTAGTTTGCTTTGCCAAATGTGTTTTGGTTGAAATGTCATCTTTGCTCGGATTGTGCACGCTGTGAACTGTCGCTACCCTCGAGAAACTGTGATGTTCTTTCACCTTTTTGACATATAATTAGCAGATGCAGCTAGCCAACATGTTTTGGCCCTTTTTTCGAGGTCTGCACAGCAAGTGTTCAGCCACAGTGTGCTTATAATAATAATAATAATCATGATAATAATAACTTTATTTGTATAGCACTTTTCAAAACACAGAGCTACACAGTGCTTCATGGTTTGAGTAAAACTGTGGTTCCCAAACTTTTTTCGCTGGGCCCCCCCTTTGTTTTACAAGAAAAATACCCCCCCCCCCCCCCCCCCCCTCGCGCGCACACTCGCACGCACGCACAAACACATCCTCCAACCACATACACACACCCATATTTTGCTCCATTGCGGTTTATTTCACACCTCAAACATTTAGTAAACAATTAAGCAAATACAAGTAATCTGCAGGTGGTAAGAAAATAAACTACTAACTCTTTTACGCTGCGTCCGCACATACACGGGTGATTTTGAAAACGCAGCTGTTTCGTCCACACGTAAACGGCGTTTGGATTCACCGAAAACTGAGATTTTTAAAAACTTTTTTTTGGGTTTATGTGTGGACGAGGAATACAGAGTGTTACTCCCCTCGAGTCTTAATAAAGCTCAACTTGTTCTTTGCGTTTTAGCTGACATTTATTTCGGACAGGAGGATTCTTCGACATGCCTTAACATGTAATGATGTTCAACCACAGCCGATACAATGCCGTCACAACTAAAAAGAAATACAAACTTAAATTAATATTCTTAATAAAGCCCTTAAGCATTATATATGATGAAACATTCCAAAACAAAACGATCAATAAAATACACATTACACCTCACACTGCGGTAATTGCACTAGAATATCATGCAACACTAGCGTATTTACATACAACGATAATAAACAAAATAAAACATTTACCTCATTGGCCTCACTCATAAAACTTTAATCTTTACGTCGTGGGAAGGTCCAAAAAAGGCACTCTTTTATTTATCTTTCTGTAGACATGCAAACCTCGTGGCTCGTCTCTTAGATCGTGTCCAAATTCATGGGCTGCATCCTCCTGAGGACGCATTTGTAGACCGATTATGTCACAGCGACGCGCCGAAGGCTGTCCAAATTCGTAGACTCCTCCGAATGCAGCCGACAAATGCGTCCTCCTTTTCCCCGAATTTGAAGGATGGGTCGGGTGTGTCCTTCATGGCCTACCATATCCCAGAATTCATAGCGCGGCCCAGCCAAACTCCAGTTTCCAACAATGGCGGCCGCTACTAAGTTTTAAAATTACTCATACTAATCTTTCTGGGTCACAAAATAAACTTTTAACATATTTTCAGGCGAGAAAGTAGCTGTGTAAACATCAAATATCTGCTCGGTTTATCAAGATATCGCATATTTGCAAAAGTGCTTCGACGGTTTTCGGAGACGTCTGCTACCCACCAGCTCGATATCTAGCCGGGAGCTCGAGGGTTACTGATGGGGCCGAGAACGGCACAACTCCCGGCACATCATTTTCAGATCACTGCGGACTTTCGCTGCTCAGGTTAAACGTAATATATAAGTCACTTAGACAACCTAAAAATTTTATTGTTGGGCTTTTTTCAGTGTTTTGTTTGTTCGTGAGTAAATCGGTTTGGCTGAGATTAAAGTTATTAGATTAGATTAGATAAAATAAAACTTTATTAATCCTCCTGGATTTTCACACAGCTGACTAAACGTCAAACAGAAAACTGATTAAACAGAAGTATGAGACAGTCGAGAATTTACGCCAGTGTCCTGTTATATTTTAGATAGCAAGGAGCAGACGGCTGAGTTTATTAAACTCCACCGAGACAGCGGTGACGCTAATCAGAAGGCTAGACCGTCCAGTTTCACAGCCGTTTACTTCCGGCCTACCCGACCTTCTGAGGACCCGGCCCACGTACACCGCGAAGGCCAGGTCCTCATGAGGATGCAGCCCATGAATTTGGACACGACCCAAATTAGCTTGCCGAGTGTGAGAGCCAAAAAATACCCTCTTAGCAACAATAGATGGAACTATAGAAAAGGTTCCTATCTAATTGCACAATTAGCACAAATAACACATTTAAACATATAAATCTAACATGCATCAAACATGAATTACTATTTATTTATTTCTTATTTCTTAATATTTCAACTACTAATTGTTTCAACCTTACATATCTAATAAAATGAACTTAAATGCGAGAGTTGCCTATGACGGCAGCTACACAGAGTTCGTCACGCAATGTTAAAGGTATGTGCCTTTTTCCACGTCACGCTGTGCGCCATGTTATTGTTTACAGGAGATGAATTGCAGAATGGGAGATAGTCAGAGACAAAATACTGTTAATCTATCTTCAGGTTTTACACGCTTACATTTACACACGCAGTTACTGTCCCTCTATTTAGAAAGGCAGAGGCGTCACAGTGTAATTATTTTACATCAAGGTTATTTTCGTTAACGAAAACTAACGAAATAACGAAAACTAGAAGTGAAAAAACATTTTCGTTAACGGAAATAAAAATAAAAACAAAAAAAGGAAAACTAACTAAAACTGTAATGAGTGTTCACAAAACTAAAATTAACTGAATTTATAGCAAAAATGTGTTTAGTTTTCATTGATGTGTGCGTGTCATACAATAGTCAAGGGTGAAAATGAAGTTTAGTTTCCAGATTTATTTCTTGCTGTCTCATTATGCCAGCAGGTGGCAGTACGTTAGCCGAATTGTCTGTGTTGCTGCTCCGTCCACGCGCAGAATCATGTCAGGAAAAGTCGGGAGAAAGCGCCAGAGTCCAATTTGGGATTACTTTGAATATGACTGTGTTTTGGATGAAGCAAGTGTCTTGTAGTGGAAAGAGACAAATTATGAGGGACATTTCTCAAGGGAAAAAAATCCCACAAACCTTAAAGTGCACTTGAAAAGCTCACACAAGAAGGCTAACCTAGCTTACCTTGAGAAGGTAAGGGAGCACACTCAACCCTCATCCCCAGAAAACAGAAGCTAACCCCAGGCAAGGCAGCGTGATGCATCCCGAGACAACAAGACGGGGATACCTACATAACTGTGTGAGTCAATTGCCTTCAAAAAGTTCATCAATTCACTTGAACCAAAATTAGGAACACCCGGTGCTGCAAGAGTTAATAGTCTTATTGGGGCCAAGATATACATTTTATAGTTGCCTGGTATCAATGGTTGTTCATCTTCCTTTATTTATTTATTTATTTATTTAAAGAACCCATAGGTGGGAATGTGAGTTGTCTGTCTCTGCGTGTTAGCCCTGCGACAGATAGGCGACCTGTCCGGGGTGCAGGGTATGGTAGCTGGAATAGCAACATACCCAAGGATAAGCAGAAGAGAATGACTGATATGATGAAACTGGGATTTTGTTACACTTAATTATTGCAAACAAAACTAAAACTATAACTGAAACTAAACAAAACTAAACTGAAACTAAGGATTTTCAAAAAAATAAAAACTAAACTAAACTAGCAAACAATTGGTAAAAACTAATTAAAACTGATATAAAATTGAAAATCTGAAGTCAAAACTAAATAAAAATAAAAACTAATGAAAATTGCACAACTATTAAACCCTGTTTTACATGTAGTTGTTTTTGTTTCCTGTGTAATAATATTCAACATTGCTATCAAGGTTCAAGGTTCTTTATTATTTGTCACATGCATAGTTATACAAGTATAACACACAGTGAAATGTAGCCTGACACGCTCCTCGACATGTGCAAAAATTGGGGGGGGTGTAGAGGAAGAACATTATATATATACATATATACACATATAGTATATACACTGGGTGAATGTGCAGTAGTAGCAGCAAGCAGGTGAATTCTGTACATTAATATGAATAGATATCTGACTATCAATACATTTTTCAAAAAATGCCTCTCTGTGCAAAATAGGTTTAAAAACATGAACAACTGTGGGATACTGTTTGTCCGTGATTTGAACCGAGGGAACAAATCCTGGCAGGATCAGCCTGATATTATTTGTATCCCACTGTAACTTTACTGTATAAAGAGCTAACGTCTCCAAAATGTCAGGAGTACTTATTTATTACAACAAGTGTTTGTGAACTAAAAATCTAGAATGTGGGATAATGTTTGTCCGTGATTTGGAGAGCCCAGCGCTCTCGACGCAGGGAAAACCAATTCTGCAGGGGAGACCTACCTTGGCACTTGTGCAGGTGAAGCCAAAGGGAAGATTCAATTCAATTCAATTCAATTCAATTTTATTTATATAGCGCCAAATCACAACAAAAGTCACCTCAAGGCGCTTCATAGATACAGAGAAAAACCCAACAATCATATGACCCCCTATGAGCAAGCACTTTGGCGACAGTGGGAAGGAAAAACTCCCTTTTAACAGGAAGAAACCTCCGGCAGAACCAGGCTCAGGGAGGGGCGGCCATCTGCTGCGACCGGTTGGGGTGAGAGAAGGAAGACAGGATAAAAGACATGCTGTGGAAGAGAGACAGAGGTTAATAACAGATATGATTCAATGCAGAGAGGTCTGTTAATACATAGTGAGTGAGAAAGGTGACTGGAAAGGAAAAACTCAATGCATCATGGGAATCCCCCGGCAGCCTACGTCTATTGCAGCATAACTAAGGGAGGATTCAGGATCACCTGGTCCAGCCCTAACTATATGCTTTAGCAAAAAGGAAAGTTTTAAGCCTAATCTTGAAAGTAGAGATAGTGTCTGTCTCCCGAATCCAAACTGGAAGCTGGTTCCACAGAAGAGGGGCCTGAAAACTGAAGGCTCTGCCTCCCATTCTACTTTTAAATACTCTAGGAACAACAAGTAGGCCTGCAGAGCGAGAGCGAAGTGCTCTAATAGGGTGATATGGTACTACAAGGTCATTAAGATAAGATGGGGCCTGATTATTTAAGACCTTGTATGTGAGGAGCAGGATTTTGAATTCAATTCTGGATTTAACAGGAAGCCAATGAAGGGAAGCCACAACAGGAGAAATATGCTCTCTCTTTCTAGTCCCTGTCAGTACTCTTGCTGCAGCATTTTGGATTAGCTGAAGGCTTTTCAGTGAGTTTTTTGGACATCCTGATAATAATGCATTACAGTAGTCCAGCCTGGAAGTAATAAATGCATGAACTAGTTTTTCAGCGTCACTCTGAGACAGGATATTTCTAATTTTAGAGATGTTGCGCAAATGGAAGAACGCAGTCTTACATATTTGTTTAATTTGTGCATTGAAGGACATATCCTGGTCAAAAATGACTCCAAGGTTCCTCACAGCGTTACTGGAGGCCAAGGTAATGCCATCCAGAGTAAGAATCTGGTTAGATACCATATTTCTAGGCTTTTCAGGGCCGAGTACAATAACCTCAGTTTTATCTGAATTAAGAAGCAGAAAGTTAGCGGCCATCCAGGTCTTTATGTCTTTAAGACATTCCTGCAGTTTAACTAATTGGTGTGTGTTATCTGGCTTCATGGACAGATAGAGCTGGGTGTCATCGGCATAGCAGTGAAAATGTATGCTATGTCTTCTAATGATGCTGCCTAAGGGAAGCATGTATAATGTAAACAGAATTGGTCCTAGCACTGAACCCTGTGGAACTCCATAATTAACCTCAGTGTGTGAAGAGGACTCTCCATTTACATGCACAAATTGGAGTCTATTAGATAGATATGATACAAACCACTGCAGTGCAGTACCTGTAATACCTACAGCATGTTCTAATCGCTCTAATAGGATATTATGGTCAACAGTATCGAATGCTGCACTAAGGTCTAGCAGGACAAGCACAGAGATGAGTCCACTGTCAGAGGCCATAAGAAGATCATTTGTAACCTTCACTAAAGCTGTTTCTGTGCTGTGATGAGCTCTGAAACCTGACTGAAACTCTTCAAATAAACCATTCCTCTGCAGATGATCTGTTAGCTGTTTGACAACTACTCTTTCAAGGATTTTTGATATGAAAGGAAGGTTGGAGATTGGCCTATAATTAGCTAAGACTGCTGGGTCTTGGGATATGCTTCACCATATTTTCTAGTCTTTGGCTTAGAATGAAGTTGGTTTGGAAACATATTCAGCGATGCTTCATCTCCTGCTTTGCGTTTGTGTGGGCACCCCGTGCTAGCAGTGTCCAAGCGTTGTTTTGTCTTTTCCCTTTTCATGCCGCGCACCCCCTGCAATGGCTCTGCGCCCCCCCCCCCCCCCCAGGGGGCAGGCCCCACACTTTGGGAAGGTCTGGAGTAAAAGATTCACCTTAAAGTGCATATTATTCAACGTACAGATACATAAACAGACACATAAGATACATAAGCCTCTTCTCCGCTACTCAGTGTTGCCAACTCCTCAGTAAGGAAAATCGCTATTGGCTGTCCTAAAAGTCGCTAGAAGTCGTTAAATGACCATCGCCTAATTTGCATAGGCGATCTAATTGTCATGCTAATCTAATTGTAACCTATGTTGTTGGAGAGAGAAATAACATCGTGGAAGAGACATAAAGTGAGTAAAAAACGTCCTAAATGCATTTAGAGTTTATTTAGAACTACAAATTAAATTTCTTTTAGCAATTATTGTTTTTTTTAATGTTTTTTAATGTTGTGGTGGACCACTGGAGGGCTCCACTCACACCCAGTTCTCAGGAAGTGTTGTTGCTGTGTTTTGGAGGGAAAGTGTTCAGTTCTGTGGTGATGAGTAATAAACGAGCAGTGTTTATCGAGAGCTCTCGTGTCGTCTGTGTTTACCTCCACATTGGTGACCCCTGACTCAAACATGCTGCAGTCCGATGGTGGCGCCGACTCCGCTCTGGATGCATCAGCAGCCGCCAGCTCTCTGCCTCCGGCTGCAGCTACGTTTGCTGTGGCGCTCGAGCTGCCGGACTTTTGGCTTCACGATCCCCCGTCGTGGTTCGTGCACGTGGAGGCTCAGTTCGCCCTTCGTGGCATCTCGGCTGACGACACGAAATATCACCATGTGGTGGCTTCTCTCGACCCGCTAGCCACCCGTCGTGCGTTGACTCTCCTCCGGGACCCACCCACCCGAGGGAAGTACGCCGCCCTTAAGGAGCTGCTTCTTCGGCGTTATGCCCTCACCGACGCAGAGCGAGCCGAGAAGCTCCTCTCCCTCTCAGGCCTGGGTGGCGGTACGGCTCTCGAACTGATGGAGCACATGCTATCCTTTCTCGGACCGGACGACGGGGGATTCCTCTTCACCCACATCTTCCTCCGACAGCTGCCGGCGGCCGTGAGAGCCGGCCTTGCCAACTCTCCGCTTCTGGGCACGAAGGATTATCGCTCCCTGGCTGAGGACGCGGATCGTATTCTCCTGGCTACCCGCACTTTCCACGATCACGACCTAGTTCCAGCCTCGCCGGCGGCGCCTTCCACTTCCCCGCTGACCTGCCACGACGTACCCGATCCTTCGCTGACGGCAAAGATCGCGGCACAGCGACACCACGGACGGGACCTCTGTTTCTACCATCAGCGTTTTGGCGCCGGACCCCGCCAGCGTGCTGTAGCGGCCGCGACCGCTGGCGACAAAGAAAAACTGCTCTTCATAGAAGACTCGCGCTCTGGGAGACGTGTCTTGGTCGACTCCAGCTCCCAGAAGAGCCTCCTTCCCCCGTCCGGAGCCGACAGTTTAGCAGCAGGCTGCGGACCTCAGCTTATTGCGGCTAATGGCTCTCCCATCGCAACGTTCGGGGAAAGGTTTGTGACTGTTTGTTTTCAAGGTCGGGATTTCCAATGGACCTTTGTTGTTGCCGCTAGCTCTGTACCTATTTTGGGCGCTGATTTTCTTTGTGCCCACGGACTGCTGGTCGATGTCGCTAACAGACGCTTAATCGATACACTGTCTTTTTCTTCAATGCCCTGTTTCACTCGCGCCATCGAGACCCTGAATCGGGCTAATTTAGTGACTTCAGGGAATGTTTTTCAGCGTTTCCTCTTGGAGTTCCCTTCACTGACTGTTCCTAATTTCTCGAACACGGCAACGAAGCACGGGGTTGAACGTTATATTCCGACGGTCGGTCCCCCGGTGTTCGCACGCGCGCGCCGCCTCAACCCTGCGAAACTCTCTGTCGCTCGGGAAGAGTTTGCCGCAATGGAGCGCCTCGGCATGAATAGTGCCTGGTCTTCTCTGCTACACATGGTGCCCAAGTCAGACGGTCGGTGGCGGCCGTGTGGGGATTTTTGCCGTTTGAATAATGTCACGGAGAATGACCGTTACCCCATTCCCCACATCCAGGATTTTTCCGCCCACCTCGCCGGCACCTCGATTTTTTCTAAAATTGACTTGGTGCGGGGGTATCACCAGGTTCCCGTGCGCGCCGAAGACGTCCCCAAAACTGCCGTTATTACCCCTTTCGGCCTGTTTGAATTTTTGTGCATGCCGTTCGGTTGATGGACTCTGTTTTGCGCGGGCTGCCTTTCGTCTTTGTGTACCTTGACGATATATTGGTGGCCAGCTGCTCTGACAGTCAGCACGCGTCCCATCTGCATCAGGTTTTCCAGCGCTTAGCGGCACACGGCCTGATCGTCAACCCCTCCAAGTGCCAGTTCGGCTTGCCGGTTCTGGATTTCTTGGGCCACCGCATTTCCGCTGACGGTGTGGTTCCGTTGCCAGACAAGGTCCGGGCCGTTTCGGCTTTTCCGCGTCCTGCGTCCGTTAAAGCGCTGCAGGAGTTCTTGGGGATGGTCAATTTCTACAACTGCTTTCTCCCCAGAGCTGCGCACCTGCTGCAGCCTCTCTATGCTGCCTTGAAGGGTAAAACAGCTAAGGACTCGATTGATTGGCTCCCTGAACGCATCCAGGCATTTTCTGGGGCCAAGACCGCGCTGGCAAACGCCGCCCTGCTGGCCCACCCGTTTCCGTCGGCGGAGATTGCGTTGACCTCTGATGCGTCGGACGTGGCAGTGGGCGCAGTGTTAGAACAGCGGGTCTCCGGTGTCTGGCAACCGCTCGCTTTTTTTAGTCGCACGCTTAGAGACACTGAGCGCAAATATAGCGTTTTTGACAGGGAGTTGCTGGCCCTACTCCTCGCCACACGGCATTTTCGTTTTTTTCTCGAGGGTCGGAGCTTCACCACGTACATCGATCATAAACCTTTGACATTCGCGATGTCCAAGGTCTCTGATCCGTGGAGCGGGCGCTAGCAGCGCCAGTTGGCAACCATTTCCGAGTTCACAACTGACATTCAGCACGTGGCTGGTAAGTCCAACTGCGTGGCTGACTGTCTATCCCGCGTGCTGGTTTCTCCTGTTTATGTGGGCATAGACTTTGAGGCTATGGCCGCTGACCAACAGGCCGACCCGGACATCCTTGCCCTTCGGTCTGCGCAAATGGGCCTTGTACTGGAGGACAGACCCGTGTGGAACGGCGGGCCTAGCCTGCTTTGTGATGTTTCCACCAGCCGTCCACGCCCTGTAGTTCCCCTTTCGTGGCGTCGTTGTGTTTTCGACTCCGTCCATCGCACCACTGCGTACCACCCGCAGGCCAACGGGATGTGCGAACGTTTCCACCGGTCGCTTAAGGCCGCGTTCCGTGCTTCTCTCACAGATGGCAACTGGGTTGACCGCCTTCCATGGGTTTTACTGGGGTTGCGCTGCGCGGTTAAAGAAGACCTTGGGGTTTCCCCGGCTGAACTTGTCCTTGGTCAGCCCCTCCGGGTCCCCGGGGAATTCTTGCCTGAGAGCCCACCCCCGTGCTTCGCTCCCTCTGTGCTGTCTCTCCGTCCCCCAAGAGACTCGTTTTCTCTTCCTGGCCCAGTGCACCATTGTGTGCCTGACACCTTTGTTCCGAGGTCGTTGGACTCTTCGCAGTTTGTTTTTGTCAGGCATGACGCTCATAGGCCTCCACTGCGTCCACTGTATGACGGCCCCTTTCGGGTTATTCAACCGGGCCGGAAGCATTTCCTTTTGGATTTTGGGGGTCGGCAGGAGGCTGTTTCTATTGACAGACTTAAACCAGCACATGTGCTTCTGGATGACCAGGTGGTGCCGGCTCAGGCCGCCCGCCTTCCACTGGACTGGACAACCCTGCTTCTTCCTCTGGGAGCGCCCCCCACCTGGCGGGGCCCGAGCTATCTTCAGTTTTTCCTGACCGCCCGTGCCAGCCTGGCCCTCAGGCTCGTTTCCCCTCAGCCAGCTCTCCACCTCCCCGGTTCAGCCTTTCTGGACGTTTAATTAAAGCAAGGGTTCTGGACTAGGGGATGACCCTACTGGGTGTTCGGGGGGGGCATGTGTGGTGGACCACTGGAGGGCTCCACTCACACCCAGTTCTCAGGAAGTGTTGTTGCTGTGTTTTGGAGGGAAAGTTTTCAGTTCTGTGGTGATGAGTAATAAACGAGCAGTGTTTATCGAGAGCTCTCGTGTCGTCTGTGTTTACCTCCACAATGTCACAATTCCAACCCTGCTCCTTTACCCGGGCTTGGACCGGCAAAAGTGACCCAAAATAGGCACTCTGGTGGAGTTGCTTTGTGTGTGTGTTTATAAGTAGTTTTAAACCTTGTGATCCACAAAACAGCATAAGAGTAAAAGAGTAAAAGAAGAACTGACTGCGTTGCAGCACCCGCTGCTTGTTGAGAGTAAAAGCGATACGCACTTTCACGTCTTTTTTTAGCTCTTTCGGGTCTAAGGGGTCTGAAAACTCGCTAAATATAGCGACAAAGTCGCTAAGTTGGCAACACTGCCGCTACTGCCTTCTAGTGATGGGTCGTTCGTGAACGAAATGGCTCTTAGAGCCGGCTCTTTGACGTGAACGACGCGAGCCGGCTCCTTATCACGAGCCCTCACGTGGGTTTTTTTTTTCTTTCTCTCAGCCTCTCTCTCGCACTTTTTTTCTGCTTCACTCAGCAGCGAGCCTTGTGCTTTACGCTGGGCAGAGGGGGGAGGGGCGGTAGTTACACTCAGTAGCACAGGAACAGAGCCAGAGGGGGGGAGAGAGAAAGAGAGCCAGGGACAACAACATCACATTAGAAAGGTATAGTAATCATCCACAACTATTTTCAGTTGCAGATGATAAAGGATTCAGAAAGTTTATTCATGCAGGCCCATATGACAGAGAATGTGCATGTTTCTTTTTGTTTTCATATTTTAATTTATATTTAATTGTGTTGTGGTTTGCAGTGTTTTGTGTTGTTTCACTTTAAATTTGTAAAAGGAAAAAGCTGAAAATTTAAATAGTTAAAAGTTGAAATGTGAATAGTTAATTTTTGTATTATATTATTTATTTATTACATTTTATGTGGAGTGAATAAATAAAAGTACATTTACGGTGGCCCCTAGAGACAAAGCACATACAAACTTCAAATCACGTACGAACTCTGAACCACGCACAAACTCCAAAACACATAAAAACTCCAAAACACGTAAAAACACGTACAAACTCTGAAGCACGTAAAAACTCCGAAGCACATAAAAACTCAAAACATGTACAAAAGACAACAGAAGTACTCCAGGATGCTAGGGCGCAGTGTTGAGCTTTTGTTACCTAGTGGCTACACAAGCCAGCAAGTACCAACGACCGGATTTGGTGTGTGGTAATAATAGGTAAATGAACTTTTTTTTAAAAATTATTTGAATATATATGAGTGCCTGTGTATAAATACACAAACAATACACACATGCTTTCAATTGTGTAGTTTAAGTGATCTAGTAGCTCTGCTTTGTTAGTTCAGTTCATGCTAGAAATGTGTTTTGGAGTTTGTACGTGTTTTGTCTATAGGGGCCACCGCATATATTTATATATAAACATATATAAATAAAACCACTTTTTTACATTAGTAATTCCTTTTGTGCATAATTTTATATTATTGTTAATAATAAATTAATTAAAGCAACAAAACAACCTGAAGAGCCCGTTTGGAGCCGAAAGAGCCGGCTCTTTTTAGTGAGCCGAACCGAAAGAGCCGGATCTCTAAAAAGAGCCGGAAATCCCATCACTACTGCCTTCTCGTCTTGGCACACAAGTGGTGAAATCGTGACGTAAATGCTGCACGCTCTTTGGCTTTTTGTCAGACTCGGGATCCACGGTGTTGGGTTTTGTGGAGCCATTTTCCTCATTTCCAGGTTTCAAAATTAGTGGTTTGGATTGTTGTGAAGGAGTCGCTCTGATGACCAGCCAATCGGTGGCAGTCTATTGACTTTACATTTTCAGATGGACTGAGCTAAACTTCGGCCAAGCAGATAAAAGAAAAAGTACCTGGTACCACCTAATGGAAAACCTTGAAAACAGAGTTGAGTGGAGTTGAGTACAAGTGGAAAAGTACCCAAACCATATGGTTTATTCCAAGACATTGCTTCCACACAAGCAATTAGTCGTAAAACGATGGCCCGAAAGGGGAAAAGTTTAAGGCTAACCTATAAAAATGTGTTTTCAAAAGAATTAGCCAACCTGATAGGCTGAGGAAGGCTGTTTCATGATCACCTCTGGGTTTTAAAGTCAGAGCGAGGGACAGAAAGGAGACCCAGGTTATAACGTGTAACCATACAGCAGATACATCTGAACATGTTTTCAGGTGCAGTTACACAGCTGAAATGAGAGTTGTTGCCAGGCCTGTGTGCTGTGCTATTGATCAAGATTAAATTGTATTGTCTCTGTTCAGACATGTGACAGAGGGCTGAAATTGAATTGGATGTTTTAAAGCAGTTACGTGTTGGACTGTAATCCCAGCCCATTGTTTGAATCTTTCTTCTTGATAGTGTCCTCAGTCTCTTTTAAAGGAAAGATCCTTGAGCTGTACCCAAAACTTTGAATAAATTGATCTGCTGAGAGCTGGATTTTTGTGTCTTTAGCATTTGCTTCCTCTTTTCTTTTTCCTCTTGTGATCTGCACTGCCGCATCAGAGCGCATGACTTTGTGGCAGAACCTGATTAATCATGGGACAGCTCAAGCCAAGTCACCTTGTCGCTTGGCGCAGATCCAGGAGGAGACAGTTATGGTGGTAAACCAACACGCTAATGGTGTCAACCAGGGACAAGTCGAGGATCTCGCTGTTCTTTCCAGTTTATTGATCAAACCAGGCCTGCCTTTGACGACAGGTTTGTGTCCGTGCAACGCAGCGCTCGTTGTTAAAAAGCTTAAATCGGCAACAAATTGTTTTCCCGCCTTGCTTATTATTCCTCCTTCATTTCTGTCTACCGGCGCTTCTTGCAGCGCTGTGTTGCCCTCTCTTTTCTTTTCTGGGGCTACCTCCATCTGTCTCTGCAGGTGTGTTTTGTGTTTTGTTTCTTGTCTGCCATTCTTTGATCACTGTTGTAAATTCTTTTCTGCCCTCTTTCAGTTCTTTGTCTTTGTGGTTCCGTCTCGCAGAGATGTTTGTTGATGGGGTGTTTTTTTTTTGTTGTTGTTGTTAAAAATGATGAAAGATGGCAAATTCATTCCTTGCCACTTTTCAAACAAATAGCACATATTTGGCAGTCGTGCAAAAATATCCCACCGGTTATTCAATACCTCACTATCTGTCCCAATGCACTGGTTTATTCCCTCTTCTAAACAGCTGAATGGCATCCTGCGGTCTGAATGTTCTGCATGCTCATTTATCTGTAGTCAAAACAAATTAGTAAGGTTTGGTTTGGCGTTGTTTTTGTCAACAGCGACGGATCTTTATGGGTCATTTCTTGATAGTTTAATAAGTTTGGCTCGCAGGGATGGATAAAGACTGTAATGTTAGTGAGAACAAGCAGAATTAATGACAGTCACATGTTGAGACAACAAAGGGATTAAAGATGAGGGAAGAAAAACAAGTTGTGTTTCAAAAGTCCTTTGCAACTGGAAGCAGCAGCTCTTTGGTTTTGGTGTCAAATGCTCTAAAAAATAAAGCAGTGTCAACTGACAGGGAACGGTAAATTACTTCCATTTGTCAAACGTGGCTGATTTTGTTTCTGGCTTGTTTTTTTCAACTATAAAGTGTGTGTGGAAGTCCAGGAGAAAAACTGTGGTTGGCTTACAGGTTTATCTAACGTTGCTGCAGCACAGCAGAATCCCCAAGGGCTACGGCACTGAGCAGAGTGACAACTGTAAAAACACAGAGTGCAGTTGTGCTTTGTTGGCGGCAACAGCAGTGTGCACATCTGGCTTTGATCACCATGGTGATGGTGGTGCGGGGAGTGACAGGGCATGCAGAGCGATGGAGACTCTCGGGGGAATCATTATCCTGTTTAGTAAGCCTAATGAGAGAAAAGGTGTTGCACCTCAGTTAACTGCTGTCCTTGTCTGAAACACACACACACATGCGCACGCGTGCAAGCAAAACTAAACAGTGTGCATGACAGATGTAAGTAAACTCCCTATTCTATAAGACTTACAGTACAAACAAAGACATGTAATTACAGCGCTACCGCAGCCTTCCACAAATTAACACACTGTTAACACTCATCATAACACTGGAAAAGTTGCAAGATGGCGTGAAAATGTGCACCCAAATGTAGTCTGCTGTTGTTTACCAAGGTTTTATTCATTTAAGTGTGTCATACCAGCAGCAAAGGCGAATAATTGCTTAAAACAAGAAAAGAACAGATGAATCAGTGGGGGGAACTTGTGAAGAAAAACCAAAAGCATGCCGTTTGATTGGGAGCCCGAAAACACCCCACTGTATCTACCTTTTATTCAAGGCATTCCTCTTGCAGATTAATTAGAGATATTTAAAACTGGTAAAATTTCAGTTGTGCTTCTACTTACCATTTTGAAAAATGTCAACTTGCCTTTTATTTTTTTCAACCATGTATCCGCACATTGTGCCTAAAGAACAATACAGAACAGCTGTTTCTGTTGACCTGATGCTATGAGCGGACATTTCAATTAAGAGGCAGAAAGATATTAGTACTAGAGCTCTAAAGCGTCCTTAAACCCTGAAGTTGGGATTAATTTAAGTAACATATATTCCAACAACTCAATGACAAAGAGAGGCTGTATGTTAAATAGCTTAGTAACAGAAACCAAGCAACCCTAGGTAGACAAACTAGGAGCTCTGAGACATTCATCTTCAAGACAAGAACATTAAAAACCTACAGGGAGTACACACATGACCATGACCAATCTCTGCAATATCTTGCATACAACAGCTTCCTCCTCACTGCAGAAATCCAACTCTTTTCTCTGTTTTTGTAGATTATATACTCACCAGCCACTTTTTGGGTACACTTTTTTCATGTAACTCATTACATTTGTGCACATAGACATGGACAAGATGACCTGCTGAAGTTCAAAGATGGGGAAGAATTGCAACTTTTGAATTCGGTGTGGTTGTTGGTGTCAGACTGGCTGGTCTGAGTAATTCAGAAACTTCTGATCTACTTGGATTTTCCCACACAACCATCTCCAGGGTTTACAGAGAATGGCCTGAAAATGAGAAAATATCCAGTTAGTCTGGGTGAAAATGGCCAGGCTGATGGGGATAGAGCGATAGATAGAGCTGATACAAAGGCAGCTATAATTCAAATAACCACATGTTACAACCAACGTTTGCAGAAAAGCATCTCTGAATCCAAAACACATCAAATCTTAAAGCAAATGAACATACAGTCTATAAGTATTTTTCCTGATCGTGTCCATGCATTTATGACCACAGTGTACCCATCTTCTGATGCCTGCTTCTAGCAGGATAATGTGCCATGGCACAAAGCTCAAATCAAACTGGTTTCTTTAACATAACAATACCCAAATGCCTCCACAGTCACCAGATCTCAATCAAACAGAGCACCTTTGGGCTGTGGTGAAACAGGAGATTTGCATCGTGGATGTGCTGCCCACAGATCTGCAGCAACCGTGTGATGCTGTCACATTAATATGGATTAAAATCTCAGAGGAATGTTTCCAGCACCTTGTTGAATCTGCGCCATGAAGAATTAAAGCAGTTTTGAAGGTAATAAGAGGTAAAACATGGTCCTAGCAAGATGTACCAAGGAAAATGTCTGATGAGTGTATGTAACTATTTATATACCGCATTTTAGAAAGGGTCAGGTAAGCTTAAGGAGGAGCTGACCTGTTCCTGTGTTTTGCCTCTAGCTTCTGTGTCATCTTGGCAGTGGTATTGGCATGCCACAAGACTGAAGCTTCATCCACAAACAGGGTAGCCTCTCATTAGTGTGCCATGGAAAAGTAATGGCTTCAGGGAGGGAAGCCAGCTTTGCTGTCACAAACACATTCGTCAGGAGCGTACAGGTATCTGGAAACATGAGACTGTCACGTCAAGACAGACCAACCATCACAAATCTGATTCCTCATTATCATTCATCTGGTATGCAGTTGAAGGTCATCAATCCAATTTTCATCAGTATTCCATGCGGGCGTGAAACTCGGTACCCAAGTGGGAGTAAGTGTGGAATAAATTACTCAAACTTAAAATTGAGAGGCAATTTGTGATCATAACAATCAATAAGGGAATAATTTGATTCTGATTAAGTAAAAAATAGTTACAATCAGTGGTGTATTTAATTTTTTAACAATGTATCCGTGGTACTGCTGTGAGGAAAAGATTTTTCAAAGCCGTTAAAGGTTTTTTTTTACTGAAAGCTGTCATTGTACCTGACGTCTTTGTCTTCCTCCTGCAGCCTTTTTTTCCCCCCACCACAGCCTTGAAACTGCATTTCAACATCTCAGTCAGAGCTTAATGTCAGAGTCCATCGCTCATGTGCAATATTTACCTTTTCTGAAAAATGTACCCAGTGCTTATTATAATTTATTTATTTATTTATTTATTTATTTGGGGGGGGGGGTTGTTTTGATCCCATATACAAACACGCACAACACAGACTATATTGCCAAAAGTATTCACTCATCTGCCTTCACACGCATATACACTTGAGTGACATCGCATTCTTAAACCGAAGGGTTTAATGATGTCGGCCCATCCTTTGCAGCTATAACAGCTTCAATGCTTCAGGAAAGGATTTCGACAAGGTTTAAGAGTGTTTATGGGATTTTTTAACAATTCTTCCAGAAGTGGATTTCTGAGGTCACATACTGACGTTGGACAAGGAGTCCTAGCTCACAGTCTCCACTCTAATTCATCCCAGAGGTGTTTCTGTTGAGTTGAGGTCAGGAATCTGTGCAGGTGCGAAGTCAGGTTGGAACAGGAAGGAGCCGCTGGCCAGACAGAGAAGCGTGATTCGTCTCTCCAGAGAGCACTTCTCCACTGCTCTAGGGTCCAGTGGCCTTTCCACTGTGTTCCACCACAATGCTTTGCATTGCACTTGGTGATGTAAGGCTTGGATGCATCTCCTCAGTCATGGAAACCCATTTCATGAAGCTCTCTATGCACTCAGCTACTCTTAAGCTAATCTGAAGGCCATGTGAAGTTTGGAAATTTTAGTGATTGACTCTGTAGATAGCTGGTGACCTCTGAGCACTATGCGCCTCAGGATCTGCTGACCCTGCTCTATGTTTTTATGTGGCTTCCACTTTCTTGTAATACCACTAGCACTATGGAATATTTTGTAGTGAGAAACTGGACTGGATCTGCGCAGGTGGCATCCTATCATCATACCGCACTGGAATTCACTGAGCTCCAGAGAGCGACCCATGCTTTCCCAAATGTTTATAGAAACAGTCTGCATGCTGGGTTCTTGATTTTATACACCTGTGGCTGGGTAAGTGATTGGAACAATGGGTGAGTGAATACTTTTGGTATTGTAGAGTATAAAAACTGTGAATCCCTGATATTAGCTTTCTGTGTTCACTTATATACCTGTCATGCGATGAGACTCTTTCTAAGAGGCTTTGTTTAAGACAACAGATGCCGTAGAAAGCATGAAGAGCTCCAGAAAGGCTGTCTGGTAAAACTCTGATAGACAGGTACTGCAAATGGTGTTTCAACAGTTTGGCTTACTAAACTTATTGCAGAGTTGATGAGTCTGCAGCTAGGCAGGCCACAGGCTGCACAATTCACCCAGAAGGATGCGCACACACATTGTTGCACATGTATTGTTGGTAACAAAATGAAAAGATTGTGCTTTTCTTGTGGAGTAGCTTCTTAGGTTAAACAGTCACTTTAGCTACTTCTATGACTTACCACCTACACCTTGAGCTCTGCAGGTCACCGCATATGCAGACATCTACTAAAACAGGAAAAATAAAAACTGATATAAAAGTTGTTTTTTAAAAGTCCTAAACTCCCCATAGGCATGTTCAAACTCCAAACTCACAGATTAGTTAGTAAAAAACCTTCCAGTGCACTTTGGGACAAGGCGAGTTTGTGTTCACGTTTACTTCCACGCAGTTCACCAAGGTCGCGTCGAAACCCAACAATTGGACATAAATCTTGTGGTGACTCCTTCAAACCCAACAGTGAGAGTTGCTGCTGTGATGGATTATTTAAAAGTACAACTGTCATCACTAGGTTGACCTGAGCAGCAGAACCATGCAATAATCTCATCGCACGCCAGTGAACCGGAGGCCCATCATACAATTTTCACGTGCTTTGTCCAACCGAGCGTGCGTCATTTGTTCCAGTGATGTGGCTCCCTAAAATCCAGCGATACTGATGTCATAATCTTCCTCTGGTGGATGTGATACAAGCCAGATTTGCGCAGGCTGATGTTTGTCCACCGACTCGATAACAGAACATATTAGATTTTTTTTTTAGAAGACAAACAAATGCTCCTGCTGAGCTTATCTTTTTAATTTACTCTCTGACACTGATGAATTCTTCAGTTACCTCACCTGTTGCGATCTTGATTTAAAAAAGAAAAGCTCTGTTTTATTCAGAGGGAGAACCCCCACCCCTCACAACCAGCCTTTCCTCCACCCGCTGTATGAGCTTGTGATCAATAAAGCTCATAAGTCTTTTCCTCCAACTGAGCGAGCTTCTGCTCCCTACCCGCAGAGAATCACTGAGCGTCAGACAGACCAGACACACTCCTCCTAAAGGTGCCTCCTGTCGCATACAAATCCCGACTTCGTCTTTCCTGCTCTGCTCTGCTCCGCCAGTCTCTGCTACATGCACATTCTTCCCTCGAGGCCAGAGACAACCAGACAAGTAGATAAGATTTTAGTGAGTCCTGGCCAAGAAGAGAAGATTAATATGAGGGGATTCATATTGTTTGTACATGCTCACACGCTTATGAATATGTTGATTTGTTTGAGGCTGTACTTAATGCATGTGCTCACGTGCCGACATACAAGCTTCAATCTTTTTTTTTGTGTTCAGCAAATTGAATTAGTGCAGAAGCAGCCACTCTCGCTATTTGCCTAATGAAGGAATCAGGATTTAAATGAAGTTTAGGGCCAAAAGCCACATTATGCTCGAGAAATAAACGGCTTGACTCATCTGATTTTCAAATTTTGTGAAATGTTTTGAAATCCCTTTGATTCAGGACCTCTCCCCCTGTGCAATGTAAATCAGCTGGTGAATAAATGACTTAATGGTCTCATTAATATGGATGCACATGTCAAGCTTGGCTGTCGTCAGATGTCAACAAGATCTGAGACAGACTGGACTGCCAGTTTGGATAGCGCGGGCGGAGGGAGGCTAAGAATGTTCCTGAACAACATTATTACAAGCGATTACAGACAACATGAGAGGATCTTCAAGCTGAGCAAATATCAGAAACGCTTTTAAACACACAGATACACGTGCACGCACGCCTATTCAGGAGTAAAATGCACATTGGTTCTGGACTCCAGCCCAGGCATTGGACTGTATCCCAACTGATGTCACACATGACTGCACCACTAATAGAAGCAGGAAGGTTGGGGTGTAAATGAGAAGTTGAAATAGTTGACATAAATGAGTGGGGGCTGGGGGGGGTGGAGGAGGTACTGACATTCAGGTGGGCAGGAAGCCCACAGACCATCCCTCAGGTGGGATCAGGCAAACAAGCACGTGGATGGGCTGCAGTTGAAAGCGCCATTGCCGCATACGAGTCGGAGCAGTGTTTGGTTCAAAGCCAGTGATAGAGACCTAATTGCACTTCCATTATGAGTCATGCTACCGAGTATTCATGTGCAATTAGCGAGCGGTTCAATAAACGTGTTTCTGTTTACATGCCGGCACATATTGTAGGCACGCGTGTGAACAAATCAGCTCCAGAGACTGAACTTTGATGTGTTTCCTTGATTGTATCCTCTGGCAGATAGCAGCGCTGTGTGATTTGGGGCGCAGGGGTTAGAGTGCCTGAGTCAGCTCCGGCTTTGCTCTGGGAACAGCCACTCTCCCACTCGTTTGAAATCACAGCAACGTACAGTCCATCTCAAGAATCAAACCACCACAGGCATTTTGTAGCAAAGCGATAGCCAAAAGTTTATCTACAAGCACTGAGATGCAGAAGCTGGCTTGCACATTTTGTTTAATCTGGGGACCCCATCAGTGTTTTTTCCTGCTTGGTTGGAATAATTTTTGTAAGTCAAATGTTGTATTTAAATTTTCATTTGATACCCAGCTGTCCAAAACAATCACGAAGAACATTTCTTTAATAAATCTTCTCTGGTTGTCGTGTGTCATTAAGGAAGCCTCACTGTGCTGATGTTGTGCACATACATTATCCTAGTGCACATACTTAGTTTAGAATATTAAACACAAATGTATTGATAACATGTTCACTGTTGATTTTAGGACGTGAGGCTTTTGGGTTTTTTTTTTTCATGGTTGCATAACTGCAGGCTTTTTGTTATGCAGAAGAGTGGGGTCAGAGGTTAAGTGGACTAAATGTGTGCCAGTGATGTTTAACCATAAGCATAAAATTCTCGGGTTGTTTTTATAGCAATGGTGAACACTCAATGCATCAAAGCACGGACAGAACCATTTACCTTACTGCTCCTATGTACTACTTGCCCAGTAATACTCTTTGGAAAATTTTAAAATCTCAATACCTCTCTTATAACACCCAGATCCTCTGCTTAACCTATTTATTTATTTATGAAGACATTGTTCAGGTGGTGTTTTTTCACATAAGTTATGCCATATGCATTACTAAACCTTTGCATCTTAGCGTAATTATAACACAATTTCCAAAATAGTTGGAATGTGTTTGTAAGATTTTTATATTTATACATATTTTTAATGATATAAATCAAGGACATTTGTGATTGATCGATTATTTCTTTGGTGCATCAAGGCGACTTCAAGCTGCTCTGGAAAACTAAGTTGCAGTATTATTTAAAGTGAGCCCCAGTAGCTTATCATCTCCAAACTGAAGGCCAAGTTCCACAGATCGGGGATGTCAACAGACTGCACACAGCCAATCTCCACTCTCCTGGGGCTAACAGGAGGCTTGCCATGACCCTTCACTGGCAGGCTCGAATCCAGATTCTGCCTGTGGGCAGTTGGATCGTAGTGTCAAAGTGTGGAGAAGACATGGAGAACAGTGTGTCGTATCGGGCAGCCCTCATTGGGGAAGAACAAGGCATGTCATCATTGGAGGCAATCTCAAAGCAGAGAGATTCTGCAACCAGCGGCGATCCCATATCTCCACAGTCTGGGAGTGAAATCTATCCTCTAAGATAACAGCACTCGCCCCCACAGAGCGGGGTTTATCAATGACTACCTCGAGAATTTGGTGGAGTGGAGTGGATGAAATGGCTTGCCTGCAGTCCTTACCTCAACCCCACTGAACACTTGTGGGATACGCTTGGTGCTGCTGTTTATTCCAGAGTGACCAACACAACCATATTGGCTGACTTGCTACAAATGCTGGTTAAAGAATGGAATACCATCCTACATCAGTGTGTGCTGCACGAGGAAGAGTTGCCAGGCTGTTGTGGCTCTGTATGGTCCTTCTAAATGTTACTGAAGCCCCTGTTTGATAAATGAATGAATTCTGGAATTGCCAATATGACTTGTTTATTAAGACTTTAATCATCTAATCCAGTACACAACACCAAACAAGAGTCAACAGCAGAATAAGCTGTTTGGCGTTGGCAGAGAAGATCTGGCAAGTTTTTCAGGGGTGCAGCACCCATACTGAACTCTGCTGCTCATACCACAAACTTATTTTCCTTACAAATGTGGCTCCAAATAAAGAGCAAATAAGCAGACTTTCCAACTGTATAAGATTTATTGCCAAGAAACATTGTTACAACCAAAATATAATCGACCAATCACAAAGGTCCTGACTTTTTGTGCTAAGTTTATATATGTAGTAGAGTATAGTTTTAAATTTTTATGCTTAATTAATTCCAGATTGATGCAGGAATTTAGCAACTTTGTAGTTTTTGTTATTTTCTGTTTCAAATGATTTCAGAGATTGAAAATTCTGGACCGCAGGAAGGCCAATTTAACACAGTGAGCCTAGTTATTGTACCGAGTGCTGAATACAGTTTGTGTTTCTGACACAGCCAAGAGTTTCTTTAAAGACTTTGTATACATCACTCAAGTGTGCATCAAGGAACTTCCATACCATTGTGCATGATGGGCTTTGAACAATGTGCTGATAACAAGCAGACATAACAGCCCTAAAGCTTATCGGCTTTTAGCCTTGCCTCTTGCATACTGAGATTTCTTTGTATTATTTGCATCTTAAGCTTAGTTCATTTTATTCCTAAATTGTTGAACTTTTTGTCCAAGCAATCTTTCAGAGTGCTGAACTCCCTCCACATAATTATCAGCCTCACTGTGTCATAATTTCTTCTTGAAAAGGTGGACCTAAGTGCAGAAGCAGACCACAGTACAAGTTCAAAGGGTTTATTTCCAAAGTCCAGAGCATGCAATGAAAATTTAGGAGCTCTGCCACAGGGAGGAAGAGAGGAAGCGGCAGTAGTTAGGAGCGAGTGGAAAGGCCTGTAGATATTCTTGAGCACGGGAGTCCAAAAGATTTTAGTTTGCCACTGAGGAATTTCCAAAAGGCCACAGGCAACTGGACAACACACCGAGGGACTTCTGGATCAGGAGATGTGAGCATGGGCTAAGTACTTGAAAGCAAAACAAAACATGAAGCTAAGTGAGCCTGACTTCACCACAACAATAGCTGTACAAACTGAAGGAGATGGAGCGAGAGACCCTGGTCCTTAAGTACGCAGGTATGTGATGAGATGATAGGCTGGTTTGTAACGTTCAGTGAATCCTGGCAGAGGAGAGCCAAGGAGAGAGGAAAGAGAGAAAGAAAAGGGAATGGAGGGGCTGAAGTTGAAATCAAATTATAAATGTCTGATTGTAAAATGAAATGAATGAAATTAGCAGCTAGTAATACAGAAAACTGTGTGAGGCTAATCGTCACTAACCCTTTTTTATAAATATCGCTAATATGTTGGGCTACAGAGGTCTGAAAGCAGTCGTGTTAAAATAAGAATAATAATAGTGATGAATAACTTGTAGTTCCACCGTGTATCAGAAGACATACAGTTTGAACATTTAAGCATAGTTAAGATACTACAGGTAAGGAGGATATGAGCGCATGCTAATCAAACTTCTATGGACACTTGCTACCAGCCAATCCGTCTTGGGGAGGAGGGGTCACCTCTATGCAGGCTTGATGGCCATTAACTGTGGTCACCCCACTGGCTGTTCTGGATGTTGCCCGAATGATCAGATTATCCAGTCCAGCTCTGGACAAAGAATTACTTTAACATCCTTAAAGTAAGAAAAAGTGAGCTTTTTGTGAGAGCGAGTACAAAGATAAATGTAAGCTGGTCACAGATGAACACACACAATACCTAAAGGCTTGCTGAAGAAGCCAGCTTTTTCCTTTGTCTCCCTTTTCGTCTGCTTTTCAGGCAGCTGTTAGATTATTGCTTATTTGCACACTTTGGGAAAATTCTAGTAGCACTAATGTCTGTTAAGATTAAAAGACAAATAAATCGGAATTTAGATTTTGTCAGAATTTGACGACGAATGGGTGTAATTGTTCTTCAGCTTTTGCCAAACTCGATCAAATCTGAACCTGCATTTGAATTCTGATTTCAACCAGTCATTCTGTCATCTGGCTGCGCCGCAGTGTTGTCAACTCTCCATTCAAAGCCTCAGAGCTGACAGTCAGAGGAGGGAACAATTAAGCTCTCTGTGAAATAAAATCCACACGTATTGCCTGCAACGAATAAAGGCATAGTGACTGTCAGCTACTTTATTCGTTATAAATAGAGGTCCAATTAAAGCCGAAAGCTTTGTCTCACTAGAGGCTCATTTACGGTACCACTTCCAGTATCTTCCAGTATCTTGAAAAGTCATGACAGATAAGGAACATAGCATTACTGTAAAACCCCCAGCCAGTCATTGGAAAGAGAGACTTGGGGGGGGGGGGTAACAAAAACAATTCCTGACACTGAATTGATGAATATTTTTGAAGCACAAAAACAATTTACAGGGGACTGAAGTAGCAAAGTGTTCCTATCTTACTGTGTTTCTCTGTCCCTAAAGGCTCTATTTTCTTAGTCGTATGGAGATTTAAATATACTGTGATCAAACTGATAAAGCAAAGACTTTGTGAATTTTTATTTTTTTACCCGTCAAGTCGGTCATGTCCAAATACTACTGTGTATCTAATATTGTATTCACTTCCTGTCACCCTGTCTTAATAGACAGTCACGCAAACAGAAAATGTAGAGCAGAAACTTTAACCGAATCCCACGTGAAGAAACACATTCCAGCAGATGAAGTGGGAGTTGTTCTACCACCATGTATTCTCGTTAGAGTACGGCACATATATGATGTGTGTACTGCACTTACCATCTCCAGGTGCTGTCTAGACTTCAGGAGCCAAGCCAGACCAAGTGAGCAGAGTTGAATGGCCTTTCTCCTGCCGTTAACACGGCTTGTCTGCCAACATTACTGTGCATATGGTCAGTGTGTTCCCAGGCGGCCCGGCTGCGCACAGACACGCAGCACTTCAAGCTGGCATCTTTGCCTACGCAGACACGCTGGAGAAGCACACACATGCAAACTGTCTCCTTTCCTTCCGTCTGGCCCGCAATCCAATGATTCCAGCTGACAGCAGCAGACGTGTCACAGCTGGCTCCGAGACCAAACTGAACAAAGGCAGGTTAAGCCAAATAGGTCACATGTCTCCTTGAAGGCATCGATCCTTTCTCGCCCCACAGGGAGATTCACAATTCTGTCCATATGACGTTTCTGGTTTCATTTACCTTTATGCTCCACATACTTGGTGGTATGGTATTCTATACTTACTGTAGTGCTAGCAAGTAAAGGATGTATTCTAGACTACACACACACACACACACACACACACACACTCACACACACACACACACACACACACACACACACACACACACACACACACACACACGTGTTTACATATAATAATAAAAAATTCTAAAGAAAAGAAATCAACATTTTAGGACTTTTTCCTGAAGTTGAAATGTTTGTGATTTGACTGTTCGTTTGTGTATGTATGCCATTTTTTTTTGTCCACTTACATGTACGTGTCCTAACAACAATATCTTCTGGAACAAAGACAAACCTTCTTTTACAAAATATTACTTTGCAAAAGTTCCCTCAATGGAAAAAAAGGATTGGAGCACATTGATCAAATATTTAATTTAGCAGTATAAAAAAGCCAAAGTCTTAAGAATGATAATTCACCAAAGCAAATGTACTTGACCTTTTAAAAACCTGCCTAATTCTGATAATCTGAATCTAGTTTTTAATAGAGGAAATTATAAATAGGACAATTCTGGGCATTTTATAAAATGTAGCTTTTTATCGTGCTACAAAAAACAAAGCCCCTTTTATTCTTTAGTGTTACCAAAATCACACAACCAAAAAAACAAAGTGAGTTTTTTTCATTGTTGTTGTTCTCTTGTTTTGCCTTTTCCCTGCAGGGAAGCTAATTAACCTGCCCATTTCTTTAGCTGATGGTAATGCACCTGAACACAGCTGCATACGTCTTCCTTGCACAAGGCTTTCGTCTGTACATTGACTGTTTCTCCTCTAATGAGCTTCTTTTAAAGCTTAATAATGAGTCACTTCCAAACACAGATCTTCTTACATTCATTATTAGGATTATAATTTCTTTCAAATGTCTAAATATGAAAAAAATATAGTGAGTGTAACAGTTTCCTCTCTTCAAATGGAGTAACAGTTAAGAGTAAAGAGGCATCTTTTTTCCGTTTTTTTTGTAAAATGTGTAACATATTCCTTGCATGAATAGTTATTCTGTCATTAGACCCGAAATGAATTCTGTCTCCACTGTCACAGAAGACGCGAGCGCAGGGAGTCGGAGTTATTGAACTGCACGTCAGTGTCAGATAACAAGTGTCAAGAGGAGCTAACAAGAGGGTCTTCAGATATGAATAGGGGGGCCTTATCCTAATCTGTGCAGAAGCAACCATCCCAAAACTCATCGCTGACATGGATGCAGACGTTTGGAGGGGTAAAGAGTTCATGTGATTGTAGAAAACAGATGCATTGCAATGCAAAAGAAATGTAGTCATTAGTGAACATGCTTTGAACGCTGCATTCACGCAACTCGTGCATTTTGCTACTGATAAGGTCTGATCTTTAGGTGCACTTTTTCAAACAATTACAAGATCCATTCCTTCAAAGTTCACCATCAAAGCAATGTGTTTCTATTCTTTATTTATTGGGATCTCGTTATCTATTTCTTATAGCACATGGAGCCCACGTTAAAAACATACGTAAAAAAAAAAAACTACTATGAAAACAGTTGATGGCACGGCACTAAAAATGGATAAAAGCAAGCAAAAAAAGATGTAGGTGTAATTGATATTATCTCCTGCTGAAAAGCAGCAGTTTGACATTGTTCGATATAGAACAAGGTATAAGTAGATGGCCAGTCCACACATGAGTTGTTGTACAATCACGACAAAGAATATTTTATCATGAAATGTACTTTAACCTTCGATATAGCAGTCTGCTTGAATTGCCAATGAGCTTACTATTAATGTAAGTCTCTCTATGAAGGGAGGGAGAATGTAATCGGCTCCACTGGTCTGTCTGTTTGTTAGAGTCTAGTGTCTACATTTTTCACGGTATCATGTTCAAATTTGTTGTGATGGTAGACGCCAATAAGAACTTGAGCTGATTTAATATTGGTGTAAACCAAGGTCAAGGTCACATCAAATGTGAAAATTAGTAAAATAAAAAAAAAAATTATATTACCCACAATTTTTTAATGGATTGACGGCAAACTTCACGACAATATACTAGGCCTTGGGGGACATAATTGACCCTGACTTTCATTGTTAGCATCCAAGGTCAAAGTTGAACTGTTTCACGTTGCATTGTGCTGTATCAGTCTTCTAACTTCACATTGTTTATGCTATCTGAATCAATCATTCCCATGCCAGTTGTTATGGCCGATCAGTGCCATCAGGTTTGCAGTGGTCGCGCATCTTTTACCTTTTTAAATTTCGTTACGAGACGACCGGAGGCTCCACCCGAAAAACACAGACACAAGTAACAGATGCACATGGAGAGAAAGAGCCAAAACAGGACACTTTCATCATCTCTGTCCACAGCTTTCTGCCTTTCTCTGGCCCACCCAGTTGTACACAAATACGCATCTACACGGAAGCTTTTGAATCTTTAATAGCAGGAACATCTGTGTCCTCTACCACAATGGATTGACCTCTCCCACTGGTGCCAGGGTCTGTTCAGAACCTTCTTTGTTTAGCTTAGATGAAAGGTCAGAGACTCTGTGTACATGTTCAGAGGGACTAAGCATCATCCAGAGGGGTTTGAAGAAATGGTCCAGTGGACTCTCTCTCACGCTCTCTGAAGCTCAAAAATAACTTTCTATAGGAAAAAAAAATGAGGAAAGATCTGTCATCTATGATAATTTAATATGGATTTTAATTCACTGCTCTGTTAGTAATGGGTGTCCTAGAGCAAGTCAATTAATTGATTAGTGAATTTACAGAAAAATCCAGTATTTTACATTGACGTGGCATTTAAGTTACTCAATTCACTGTTCAGCATTGCGCACTTCCAGCTGCCTCAATTGTGATTATTTTCTCGGGACAGAAAACGTTATTTTTTTAGGAAATTGCTGTGCATTTAACATTTTCTGCCATTTCACAAAGCAATCAAATACTTAAGGAAATTAATTTGGAATGAAAATGACTATTAGTCACGGCCTATTTTATAGATGCATAAATTCAGCTTGTATATCCCAGTTTCCGTTGTGCATTTCCTTATTCGAGTTTATCTGTCACTGCGGTTCCGCCACAACTTTTTTTCCTCCCATACTGCTGAGTAAAACAAGCACCCCATAGCCCTCACCATCCTGGAGGGAAGAAATAACTGCTGCCCTGTTGCCCTCAAACTCCTAAAAACATTGCATCAAAGTGTGCACTGGACTTGAGCCAAACCCCCCTCAGGACCTGCTCTATGCAGGGGGGTTGTTCAGCTGTACAGGGCAAAGATAGAGATGCAGGTTACATGACATAGTCTGGCCCTTAAAGACTTTACTATTGTATTTAGGAACTTATAAAATTTAGATCACTTCCTGACCATACACATTAATAATTTACTCGCAATACCAAGTAAATACAGGGCCAGTATTGCCAATACTTTTAACCAATAAAAGCAGTCTATGGTAGGGGAGAGCAGCGTGTCATGATTTATGAGCTGAATCATCATCAATTTACAAATCCTGACTAACTCACTTTCCGTAATTAGTTAAAACAACTAAACACATCTTTCAGCTTTCCATGTATTTTGCAATTGTTTTTTTTAAAGGCCTGAAATGTTAACATGCTTGTCTCTAAAACACTGCTGTTGTTTAAATGTGTTATGGGCTCTAAATAAAATATACATCAACACAAAAAGGTTCAGACATTTTTCCTAGTGCATGTTTATTATGTTTTTTTTTTTTCATTTCTCCCCCCAATTTTTTATTTAGCACAATTCAGGCGGGCCACATACTGAAATATTGTTGATATCAGGATCGAGCTGCCTACTTCTAATCGTGATGTGTTATTGCTGTGCATGGTCAGGTCAAGCCTTGAGCAGATCATGAATGTTGAAGCCTCTAATTTCAAGTTTTCCTAAAACATTGTTTTAATGAACAAATAATTCTCGTCTCTTTCAGTATGAATAATTTATGATGCACACACATTCTGAGTATTCAAACCTCCAAAATTACATTTATGTAGGTTTGCATGTGGCACTACACTTTTTATTAATCCAACCTGCAGAAAAGCAGCGCTCCTTTTTAGCCTCTTACCATCTTACATTGTGGAGCTTTTTCTGTTAAACTTATTTTTTTAGCGACAGTTGAGGTTTAGGCTAGGAATGTGGTAAGAAACATTCAGCAAATGAGTCAGCCTGCTAGGACTCGAAACAGGAAATTTGCACCTACGTGATGTACTCCATGACTCCGGCATATTCAACCAAATAGCGGGCCCACGGACAAAGGGCCCTCTCTCCCTCTGTGTGACGCTCAAGCACGGCTATCCTATGGTGAGCTGAATTCTGAGAATTCTGGCAATAAGGGGAAAAAATACACAGAACAAAAGAAAAACAGCACAAACAAACATTAAATTTGTACATACTTTGTATCCATGCTGGTTTGACACAGTTGAGCTTCTTTATGTAACTTCGAAGCCCTTGAAACCCTTTACTCCTGTATGTTTGTGGAAAAGAACTGTGGAGCAGACTGAGAGCAGACTGTACATATTCTGCTTTGACACATAAAGAACACAGAGGTCATCCTCACTCTGTACTTACATCTTCAGTTTGTAGCATAGGAATTGTGTTGGGTGCGGGTGAGGTTGTGGGAGGTTGGTCATTTTTGACATGCCACTTTTAAGTGTCTGGAAATTATTCATATTCTTAGGAAAGGTCATTTATTCGATTCTGTCCGTGTACATTGATAATTTTAGTCAGTTAAAACGATAGGAAAATAATTCACTGGTAGACGGTAATAAAACAGCGACAGACCACTGAAGATGATTCACACAGTATAGGAAATCTCTTGATGTTGCATGGGCATTAATGCAGTAAAAACATTCATCAGCTCTTTGTCATTAAACTCCTCACTTGGCTTCATTTTGTAGTAAAGAGTGATGTTGCAGCTTGTTATATGGCCCTTGTAACAGTGATGCCAAGTGAGCTTGTGAGTTACAGCGATGGATACTAGACATCAATCGGACACTCAGAAACATAAAACCTGAGCAAAGCTAAGTTTGCATGCTGAAAACTAAAAGCATGCACATGCAAATGTATCTGACACGTTTATGAAACTCCGGCTTTACGGTCCCCACACATTAATCAGGCTTCTACACCACCTGCCTGCAAAGGCCAAAAAGGGACACTGAACTCTTATTCCTATAACTACACACCAGTGTACAGCACGTTAGAGTACACTGAGCTTCTTGAACAATTGCATTGTTAGGTCTTATTTACAGTATAACTCATGCCCATGATTCTTAAGCTACTACATTCTACATGAAACCAATTTGTACATAACCTGAAAAGTTGTTTACTGCCACACTGGGCAGCAGAGATCACCAAGGACTTTGCATTCAGTTGCATTTGTATATTTTTTTCTCTGTGTTACCATCAATATAACCATGCCATCAGCTCCATCTACCTGACAGGAGAGGGGGCTTTTGGAAAAAACTGACAATATAAAAGGGAAATGTGTGAAGCATTAAAGAGTAGCAAGTTCATATGTGACTTGTGAGTTATTGTTTAAATTATTGACACAGGAAATTACAAATATAAAGCGCTAAGGAAAAGTATTTGCCCCCTTCCTGTTTCTCACACACTCATACATACATATATGTATCTAGCTCATGGTTGAAAATAACTGTACAATCCTGTGGGACTCAAGATTCAGACAGAAATGTGATGGCTAACCAACTAGGCAGTCGTGGTGGACAAGCAGAGGAAGATGGCTGTAGTCATGGGTGGAGTGACAATATCAGAAAGAAGGATCATGAGGAGCTGGAGCTCAAACAAGGGCTGAGAGATGAGCTCGAGAAGATGTGGACGGTGATTGCAACCCCATGGCAATCAGAGCAGTGACCACCAAACTGGTGGAGTGGCTCCAGTAGATCCCAGGAACAACATCTGAGATCTCAGTCCAGAAGAGCGCAGCACAGGACCCTCATGCTCCCAGGCCTCTGGTAGATATCAAAGACTGCACGCAATATGAAGCTTGAAGGAAGAAGACTGCGTGCAGGGTGAGCGGGGAATTTCTATATATCATAGATCATATCTATATATACATTCAGGCCTGGGTGTGGCTAGTGAAATTACATTTTTTCCCACAAAAAGCAGTTAAGCACAGTTTTAGATCGCTTTTCTTCCTTAGTAAACGAAATCATTTAAAAATTGCATTTTGTACGTACTCTTTGTCTAATATTAAAATTGGTTTAATGATCTGATACATGTAAATGTGACAAATATGCAAAAAAGTAAGAAATCAGGTAGGGGGCAAATACATTTTCACAGCGCTGTATATCTAATTTTGAAGATGGATGTGAAGTAGAGCACTCCTCAGCTCTATGTAACTCATGGGGCCACCAAAAATGTTTAATGTTGTGACATTTTCCAGTCGGTGGCATACCGCCGAAGTTGACAACCATCTCCTGACAACAAATATTATCTTTAGACACTTTTATTCTCGCAAAGGAAATACAGTCTGATAGATATGATTTGGTGTGCCTTTTTAACTCCTCTGGGGGGTTGCTGTGACTTTATTAGACGCTGTTATTTGCTCCCATCAACGTGTTTTCCAGGCCAAATGGATCCATTCCCCATTGGGAGCACTCCAAGCCAAGGAGGAATCTAAGCCCCCCATAATCTGACATGTTATTGAATTAACGGCTTACGCCTGCTCTTCAGGAGTATGTCAATTATTCTAATTTCAATAACAAACTCAGTCACTTCTTTTTCAATTAAGAGTACACCTAGTGCTGAAATATGAAGGCACGGGCATGTTGATTGATGTGTAACAGAAAAAAGAGAGAATACAACTATAGAGCCCCCCCCTACCCAAATCTCCAAATCTGTGCTGTATAATATAGATTGAATAATTCAGTATGTTTATGCTGCATTGCTAGCAACTGCTTCAAGTGCGGCTTTGACACAAAATAACACATTTTGTGATATTAATGCGATATTCACGTCTTTCATGAGCGGTGATTTCACATTTACTTCTACAAGTTCAGGTTTTCAACCGCGGATAAACAAAGCGGACGTGACCCCCGCTCTGTCACTGACAACAGAAGCTCTTTCTACATTTTAAACCGTGAAATTGGCAGTATTGACATGGAGGTGCTTGCCAATGCACGAGATAGATCGAGAGACTCCTGAAACAACACGCCGTGTGTTATTAAAGCTGAAGGTAAAAGAGACTCGGAATATGTTGCATAAAATAACAAATGGTGCCCCATTTTGTTCAATTCGAGGGGAACAGTGGAATTGAGGGGAACAAAATGATGCATTTTTAATAGCGTGTTGCATGTATTTATTACCCATCAGGCTTAACGCTCTCTGTAAAACATGCATTTTTAAAACACTCATAGCCCGACACATACATTTAAATTTTTCAGTGTGTGCCTTTTTTGTACTTGCATTTGACGCAAATGTCATACAGCAGAACTTTGCTGGTTAGACATTGATCTTCGGCTCTGGGTTACATTTCTCAGTAGTAAATGACTTGTGATCCTTCGTATGTGTGTGCAGTTTGATGCTGGGCTCTCATTAGAGCAGGCTACCTCACACAGAAAATCAAGAGGCAGCCTGATGGTAGTTTCAGAAAAGGAGGGAAACAAGTGAATAAAGGTGCCATGTGTGGTAAAACTACCTTTTCAAACAAAGTTGGAAAAGATGTAACAAGAAGGCGATGAGTTTACTAGGGAAAGAGAACTTTTTTCTGCTGTAAATAAGAAAGTTGGGACAAAGTGCGCCCTGACACCTTGAGTTTGAAACTTTTTTTAAAGAAAAGCACAGAAATACTAACACAGTGAGTTCAGAATGAACTCTGCATCGTAATCCGCAGAAAATCGGGTTTCGATGACATATTTTGTTAAATAACGCGCGATTTGAAAAATCCACTGAGGGGCTTTTTAAAACGTGGAAGCTTTTTAACGTATTCTTAACACATTCTTCTACACCAGCTACTGAAAGCAGCATGTGGCACAAAATATAAGTGAACTTGATGTCTCACATGCTTTAGGCAAATTTCTACCGCGATGATAACCTGATCTTGCCTCGCTGTGATGAATCAAAATGACAGTAAAAACTGATATTTAAATGTTAATGGAACATTTGCAGAGTACCTGAAAGCTAAAAGAAAACCTTACTCCATGATTTTTTATTTATTTCTCTTTTTGCTGCAGATTATCAGCGAGCGGATTCTCGAACGAAATGCATTTATCGTGGCTGAACGCTGGTCAAAAACAAAGCAAATCCAACAGCGTGTGCTTGAAGAGTGCATTAGATTAAATATGCAGCACTGAGTCACATTTTGGTTATATCATAATTGGCGTTTTAATGCGGGGTTATGGAGCTCAAGTGATTTTTTTTCCTCCTATGTGAAGATGGATTTATGTAAATCTGTATAACCTGTGAAAGGTGCTCGTTATGCAGAACCCATTCAGATAAGATGGATCAGTCATTCTGCAGCTTTGAAACTCTTTACTTCCTTTGTTGCTCTCCCTATACGGCGTCTCAGAACTCTTTAAGACTGAGTTTTAAAACTCTTGCCAACCCCTGCAGCCAAAGGCAGCCATTTTCAGAAAATAGCTCAAGACAAATCAAGTGTACTCAAACTGCCCAGGTTGTCAGAAAACTGAAATAAATCCTCAGACAAGGACCCAGATATTTTCTCTCATAACTTCATGGCCCAAGCCAGAGTGTAGAAAATTGATATAATATTAGAAAAAAAGAAATCCTAAAATGAAGACATATCAGGGCTGTGGATGTGCTGCTTAGAGTTTCTTTGGATTTTTTTATTTTTTAAAAAAAATATTATTTGTTTTTTTGCACTCTGGTGACAGGTTCAGTGCAACTTGCATATTTATTTGGTTTGTGCAATGTTAACACCCCATGTGGGCAAATTCAGATGGAAGGCACGAGTCAATTCAAAAGCTGTATTTTATTTACACAAAATGAAAATGAAAACAACACCGACTCCGTCCCACCTCAAGAAATAATTCGGCTTCAAGATTCAATAAGAGAAATAAACACAGCCCACGGTCTCGCAGCAAACTGCCACATCCTCCCTGACTTCACACCAGTGTCTGCTGTCTTACGTGTCAACCTTTGCTGCCCTGGAATCCCACCATCTGCTTAAATAAGCACAGAGTGGAAGTAAACAGGTCCAAGTAAGAGACTAGCAATCAGATTATTGCCAAACATCTTCATTTAGCTGTGAACACGCTTGCAAACAGAAATGAGCACAGCAAACGCAACAGCGTGTCAGCTACTCTAACGTCTAATAGTTTTGCCCGCCGGCGACTTGGGAGCTTGTTTGTGAGCTTCCAAACTAGACTGTTGTTAATTTATCTGGACTGTAGCTGATTATTTAAAGCAGAAAAAAAGTGATGTGAAAATATGTTTCCTGACAGTATTTTCTAAAATTAAAGGGGAAGGAGCAGCCTTTTCAAAGTCTCCATGCGGATAAGGTCTGTTTGTCACAACACTGCAAAGATGAATGTAGCTTTCAGTGCACGAGCCTCATTGGTAGTCCATTCGCTAAGTGATTTCCTGTCTTGTATTGATAACAAAGCAGGTACTTTATCTCCCGCACGTCCTCCTGTTTTAAAATGGCTTAGATTATTAAACAACTATATCAGACAAACCCAGAGGTCTTGTGGGAGCCTCCGAAGCCAGTTGGCATTCCTGGGAACACGCAAACTGTCTGCATTCGCAGCCTCATATCGATAGGGACTCCTGAGTGCTACTGGCACTGAGCGCAGACGGCTGAAAATGAGTTTCCAGCTGTTTCACCTTTTTTTCCTACACCACATCCTCTGTTTAAAATCTTTCTTGAACCTTCAAAAAACCCCAAAACAGCAGGGGGTGTAAAATTGCTTATTGGTAGGAAAAAAATTACAGGTAATTATTTTGTCTCTTTAAAAAAATCACTGTGTCATTAATAGCTATTACACATGAAAAGGCTTACACCCAGCCCAATCAAACACCACAATGGAGTCTACCACACACACACACACACACACACACACACACACACACACACACACACACACACACACACACACACAAATACACGTAGCCCACGCAGGGCTACATTTCTTTACATCTTAGCGCTATTGATCTGTCATGAAGGGCCCATTAACCACTTTGTTACACACACATATATTTCTAATTGTTCAAAAGTTTCTGAATGGTTCCCTGGCAACACAGCTGTGTTTTTTTTTTTTTGATTTCTCCTTCAAAATCATGTTAGAATTATAGCTACACGGACATTATCATCCCCAAGGTCTGGGGCGTAAAACTGTTAGTGGGCATAAATAAAATACGAGTGCAATAATGGCATGTGTATCGCATGAGAGGGCATAGGATCTCTGAGTGCTTGTGTTTCCATCAGCAGAGCTGCAGCCTTGATTGATGAGGTGATTGCGGTTGGGGAGTTCGCTACAAATCAGCAGTGCTGTTATGTGGCTGGCTGCTAGCCTGCTATGCTCGGATCCCGACAATGTCTCTACTGCCCTGCCTCAGGACAGAGTTTTCACAGCGGCGCCTGACCTCTGCGGTCAAAGGACAGCCGAGAGATGTTTTTATTCTGATCACTCAGCTAGCTTGGTTAGTAACAAAGGCACCATACCATTTGCACACACATGTGGATGCGCACACACCCAGATTTATGACCCTTACCAGCAGTGCATCACCTTTTTCAGCCAAACCTCTTCCAAGTCATGCATTTCAAGCACACAGATGCACACCTCTACTCACCCACAACCCGAGTCTTCCTGCTGCCAATAAAAATATGAAGAATGAAGACAGTGAGATTGAGCTTCCTGCCATGGCACAGGGGGAGTTTGGGTAATATTCAGACAGCTTTGCCTCGAGCAATGAAATCAAACAGAAACTCCCTGCAGAGTTAGATGTCTGTTATTAAAGGCTGTTCTTTTGCTGTCAGGGTCAGCACAGACCCTGTTATACCCATTCCCACAAAAAAAGAAAAGGAAGAACAACTGGTAGATGCAGAAAAAAACAACAACAAAAAAACCCCCAGCAGCTCAGGTGTGTGTGCTTCAAACACACAGCCCACTTTCAGCGGTGCCCTGTGCACCCTGCCCTTGAACAAGGTGAAATGTATACATTTTAATATTTTATCACATTTTTGACTCCCTGAGTTATATACTGTGGGTTTAAAAGAAAAACTTGGCACACCTGTCAAGATATGTTACATAAAGCAGTACTTATACGTTACAGAAAAAGAAGACAGAGTAACTGAATTCTAACAAATTTAATATTGTAAATGTTATATTTTCCTTGGTCACACTGAGGAGATGATATCTTTTGCATTGTTATGTGAGGGGCACTCTCAGTAACAATATAAACGTTAAATGCAATATATAACACATATTGTAAAAAAAATGTGTTTCCTTTAAAGGTGCAGTCAGGTAAAAAATCACATTTTTAAATTGGCCTTGATGATTTTAAGGTTTTGTGATTTTTAGAGGCCTTTACTTACATGGATCAAATGATGTTTTTCCTTATGTGCTGTCCTTCTTTGTTCTGATGTGCTAATGGGGGTGGGGATGAATTGAGGCCTAGATTGAGAAAGTTTTTGAGTCTTTACTAATCTTACTGTAATACATGAAATCGCTGCCTGTCTCTCTGCATACTCCTATACGATACTCACAATACGATCAGGAGATGAGCAACCAAATGCAGCACACAGGTACATCTTAGGCTCCTGAAGGCTCTTATCTGCATCACATATTATAACATCATTATGTTGCCTAGCAACCACGTTCCAACAGGCGAAATTTAATTAATATTGCCAAAACTTGAAATATGCATGATATTGTATAACGACACCATGTTGTTTAACAACCACCTGACAATGGACTAAACCAACGTGACAATAATGTGGCATGGACATATGGGTATGTACTGGTGATTGAGAATGATATCTAGTGGCATTGTACTATGATTTTAACAACACATGATCAATTGGTAGAAAAATTAAAGGCAATGCCAACATAAAGTGAACATCTGCATTGCATCTACAAGCCTCTTGAACTCTGCTTGAGGTACTGACATCCTACTGACATTTCCATGTTTGATATATTGATCACAATGACGATCACACAAAAGTCTTTCTATGGCATAGGAACCAGATAACTCATTTACTTCTCAAACAATTTCACTCCCATCAGAATAAAGATACTTCTTTATACGATAAAGGTGTTTGCTCAAAAGAAATCTTTGTAATGAGCTGCAGTGACCCATCCCTTTAGGGGGACAGGTAGACACCAACTATGCAAACCGCCCCACTCAACAAATTTACTTTTAATTATTTAATTGATATTTTTCTTAAAAAACAAACAAACACTGCTGCTCAATAATGGTATTACGGATTTTGTCACCATTTAAGTACAACAGAGCATGCTTATTGATATAATTGTTTTAAGTGATAAAGGACACATAAAATGTATGTGCTTGCAGCAATATCTTAACTAAATATTATATACAGTATCATAACATATTCACCTGCATTAAAATATATTCACTTCAACATGACTCATTGAAGATTTGTCTCTACCGCGTCTCACTTCAACCACTAAATGATCAATCCATGAACACTTTTGAAGGAGATGTAAATTCGTCTTTTTCTGGTATTTCAAACTTCCTCCAAAGAGCTTCATCGGGCTTATAATGTATTTTAAGACTACTGTTCAGTCTAGTGCATATTTTAAAGCCATCCCCAAGAGCATTACAGACAAATGTGGCAATACTACTGAAATACCTGTGTGTCACCGTCTATAGTTGACAATATAGACAAATATTTCCAAGCTTTGGTAGCGATGTTTAGCATTTATGTAATTTGTCAAAGACGGGGTTAGTTGTACTGGGCACATAGTTGTACCAGTGCTAATTAAAAATAAGACTATTCAAGTCACAGTCACTTTCATCTTTTGTACCTCCTTTGTGGGCATAGCTCATTCTGCATTCACGTTAGAATAACTGGAACAGCCTCGTATCTGCTTTAACGGCAGCTCAAATTCAAGTATTTGTTTTCTTTCAGTTCCATATAAAATGATCTTTTTTTTGTGTGTGACTAAACAAAACCAGTTTTATTTACCATTACCATAAAATGATAGTAAAATACAATGTGATGCACTCCTTGTGCACCTCTGGGTCATGCCACCTACAGAAATGCTCTGATACTTCTGCTGAGGTTGGCTGTATCAGTGATGGGCAGGAGGAGCACAGAGCACTAGTGGAATGTGAATAAGACCAGGGAGATGGTGATCGACTTCAGAAGGAATAGCACACTGCCCTTGTCTATCCTGGGACAGGATGTTGATGTGGTGGAGGGGCAGACATACCTGGGTGTTCAAAAAAGCTGAACTGGAAGACCAATGCAGAGGCTGTGTACAAAAAGGGAACCAACTGACTCTATTTCCCAAGGAAGCTGAGATCCTTCAGTGTGTGCAGGAAAGCAGTGGGGATTTTCTATCACTCAGTTGCAGTAAGTGCAGTGTACTTTGCTGTGGTCTACTGAGGCAGCAGGTCACACCAACTGAATAGACTCATCAGGAAAGCTGGCTCTGTGATTGGCTGCAAAATGGACACACATGCAGCTGTGGTGGAGAGGAGGTTACTGAACAAACTGTTATCCATCATGAATAATCCTCTCACTCTGAATTAATTATACACACCAGAAGACACATCCCTCTATCTGTACATGTAGATGCCACATACTCAGGTCACGCTCTTGGTGGGAGTTATAAACTACAAGCCTGATCCTTTCTCCCATAACGTTTGTGGCTCTGCACTGGGTTCCCATGGGAGCTTTGTTTAAATGTCACCCCCTATTCAAGCGTACCTAGAACTGTTCCAAAGGATGCACCAAATTTAGACCCAGTTTGTACAAATCACATAGAAAAAAAGTTCTTTATCTAGTAGTCTTTTGTTGTTGAACTTGCAACTGTGTTGCATGAAATGTTTGACAGAAATGGGGGCTGCTCAGTCAGCATCAAACTTGACAATAAATACAGAAAGAAAGTGGAATCTCGTAAAGGTTAGGTGATGATGTGAGCTTCATGAAGAGGTCAAAACTGTTGTGTGTGTAGTTTAGAAAAAAATGAAAGAGGTTTAAGGCATATAAGGATAGCATTTAATACATCTTTTTATGTCCCCTTGGTAAAGCTAGTTTTAAAATCTGAAAGTGTTTATCTGATAATGGCTATTAAACACTCAGCACGTTCAGGATGCCAGTGGAGCAGTTTGAGCTCTTGTTGGCAGAGTTTGGACCACATCTGAGGAGGCAGAGAAGTAATTTCCAAGACCTGGCTGACCCGGAGCGGCATCTAGCTGTGTGTCTGAGGTAAACAGTATTATTTAACTATATGTGTATCATTGTATATTCAGTGGAGATGCTCATTTTGAGCTTTGAGTGCATTGATGCCAAATCCAGTGATTTGATTGGTCAGATCTGTTTATTCAGATCTGAAAAATTAAACTTGATCTAAAAAAAATAAATGCTGCAAATTTATCCAGTGAAATTACATGGTCTGTATGAAGGGCTGCATTAAGAATAGGTGAGTCCAAAAAATATTTTTAATGCATTAAATATTTGCAGGGATTTTACATGTCTGGTATGTAAAGGCCTTATCACCTGCTTTGCCTTATTAATTAGGCATAACATTATGACCAGTGACAGGTGAAGTGAATAACACTAATTATCTCTTAATCATGGCACCTGCGAGTTGATGGGATATATTGGGGAGCAAGTGAAAAGTTTTTGCCTTAAAGTTATTGTGATGTGCAAAATGATCAAGCATAAGAGTTTGAGCGAGTTTAACAAGAGCCACATTATGGTGGCTAGATTCCTGGGTGAGAGCATCTGCAAAATTGCAGTGGTCAGTATCTATAAAAAGTGATCCAAGCAAGAAAGAGCGGTAAAGCAGTGACAGGGTGACATGGGCAGCCACGGCTCGCTAATACACATGGGGAGTGCAGACTGGCCAGATCCAACACACGACAACTGTAGTTTAAATTGCTGAGGAAGTTAATGCTGGTTCTGATAGAAAGGTGTCAGAATACACAGTGGACTTTACTGTATAAAGAGCTAACATCTCCAAAATGTCAGGAGTAGTTAGTCATTGCAAGAAGTGTTTGTGAACTAAAAATCAAGAATGTGGGATACTGTTTGTCCGTGATTTGAAGAGCCCAGCGCTGCTTCCGACGAAGGGGAAACCAATTCTGCAGGGGGAGACCTACCTCGGCACTTGTGCAGGTGAAGCCAAAGGGAAGATATGCTTCACCATATTTTCTAGTCTTTGGCTTGGAAGGAAGTTGGTTTGGAAACATATTCAGCGATGCTTCATCTCCTGCTTTGCGTTTGTGTGGGCGCCCCGTGCTAGCAGTGTCAAAGCGTTTTTTTTCCCCTTTTCATACTGCCCCCCCCCAGGGGGTAGGCCCCACACTTTGGGAAGCTCTGCACTATGGGAAGAAAGCAACCTGGCAGAAGCAGTGTGACGCTTTGGGCAAAGCTCTGCTGGGAAATCTCATTCCCCGCCATTTATGTTACGTTGACATGTACCACCTACCTCTGTCAGCAGGCGACCTACCAGAAAGCAAAAATGGTTCAGGAATAATTTGAGGAGAAAAGCAGTGAATTTGAGGTGTTGAGTTGGCCTCCATATTCCCCAGATCTCAATCCAACCAGGCATCTGTGGGATGTGCTGGACAAACAAGCATGATCCATGGAGACCTACATGCCAGATAATACAGCACACCTTCATTTATATACATAGTACCAATAATATAAATGGGTTATGGATTTTACCCTTAAAAAGGTGAATTTTCTTTGTTTGAGGCCAATTATAAATGTTCTATTGGAAAGCAGAAGCTTTATCTTAAGGGTATCCTGCTTTGCTTACTCAGCGATTTACATTAGCCATACTGATGAACCGACATGTTAACCCGTGGTTTAAGTGGGATTTGGAAGGTCGAAAAAACGCTAAAATCTGGTTTAGCAGTGCAGAAAAAAAAAGAAAACACGCTTCCTCAAAAAAGGTCTCAAATTGATTTGTACTACGAGCTCCAGTGGACTTGTTTTCTTTGCGGACAGGCTATGTGTTCAGCTGACCTGAAACTTACAAAACCCAGAGTCCACACCAAAGGGGAATTACTCTACCCACGGAAAAGACCTGAACTGTCTGAACTGCCCTGTTGGCTAACAAGTACTTTCTCCCCCTTATGAATCTGCATCACCACTTTACAAATTTGCATGAGGCCGGCATAATCACTAGTCTGGCATGCCCTCAAATAAACAATGAGAAGCTGCCTTGCTAAAGCCACTTCGGCTTACTGAAAATGTGTCAGTGCGCTGTTGGCTGCAGGAGCAAACGCAAGAAGATTTGTGCACTGCCTAACTCTGATGAACTTTTGATGACAATGTCTTCTTAACAGCAGGAAAATCTTTAGTGACAGCACATCATGCAGTTAATGTGCCTAACACGATTAAGTTAAAATAGTGAGGGAGAATCAAAAATCAAAGAAACTTAGGCCAGTTTGACACCACTAAACAAGGACTGGCTGTGAGTTTTTGTGTTTGGATGTCGTCTTTTGGATGATGAGTGTGTGCAAAACTCGCTTATCGCCAGCATTCACTCAGCTTGAACAGTAATTCTAGAAATGGTGCTAAATGGTATGGAATGGTAAAGATATATTTTTTTATGTGTCCATAAAAAAACAATTTTTAATCATTTTGCTGTTGCAAGTTTGCCAGTTTCTTGATTGAAGCAAACAAACAAATAAACAAACAAAAGAAAAACGAATAAACTGTTGATTAATAGCTCATATAAATAGAAAAAAACAGAGGAAGGAAAAACAATAAGTGTGAATGTGTTGCGTTGCATCTCTGCAGGAAGCTCTGATGAATAAAACTGAAATCTGATGTGCCAAGACCACCATAGATCTGCAGCCCTCACTTCTGACTCTGTGGAAACACTTTCAGGGGAATTGTATACGTGTGAAACAACTATTTCAATATTTGCATGTGAAATTGACGCAACACTAAGGTAGCAGGAAGAATCTTCTCAGTTCCTGTTAAAGTGGAAATAGTCATAAGGAATCAGCTCAGCCTGAACATCCTGTCATATACTGCCAAGCCTAGTACTGCACCGGGACTCTGCCTTAGTCTAACCATTTCATGCACTGCATGGATGCAGAAGGTGAAGTTCAATAAATACTACTGACTAAAACCGCAAAGGTTCTGTGAGACTGAATATTTTTGGGGGTTCAGCTTGTGATCTTTGTCAGAGAAGACAATGCATTTCTTTTTCAGTACTTTCTTTTCTTTTGTTATTTTCCTGAATTCCAAGGAAAAGGGTACCAGAAAAATTGTCAAACAATATGTTTAAGGTAGGTAAAGACAAACAGATTTATAAGAAATTGTAAAAAATAAACACAACGCAGCTTTGAATAGATTTAATTTATACCCACCTCTTACCAAAGCTATAATTTTGTTTTTGGCCACTAGTCAAAGATAACAGCTGTGCACTTTGAAGGTTCAGTGAACTCTTCCAACCCCTGGCAGCCAGTTAGCCCTGTGGGAGAAGATCGTAATTAGAGATGTTATGGGTCATCGTGAGAAAAGAGCCTGCATTTGTAATGAATCAATGAATTAAGGTAGTGAGATGAGAAGAGAGGATAAAAGAAAGAAAGAAAGAAAGAAAGAAAGAAAGAAAGAAAGACTGATTAGTATAAACTGTCCTATTTCAGATACTTTTGTTATAGTAGCTCCATATAAAACATTATGTGTATTATGTGTTTAGAAGTGTAACGCATGCTGTTTGATAGGGCGGTACTGCCTGAACTCAAACATGGTAAATTATGTTCTTATTTTGAATGATTATAATAACACTTGGCTGTGTTTACCACATTATTTGCAGTTCTTGAACATTTGCCTTGGACCAAAGATTTATTTTCTACATGTAATACCAAATTATGCCACGACGTTAGTGCTTGACAAAGTCTGCCCCTTTAACTTTGTAGCCAAGACAGGGGCCATTGAGTGCAAATAGTCGACACAAACTAGTGTTAGTATGCCATATGGCAGGAAGTACTGCAGACAGCGGTACTTCTGAATGCACCTAAACTTTTTCTTTCTTCACATACTTCTGCTCTTACATTTGCTATTTTGAGTGTGTGACCTGATAGTCGACTAAAGATGAAACCTCAGTTGTTATGTACAAATGCCTCCGGTTCTTAAACAGAGATAGGCCCAGAAGATTCAACACCACACTACCCTAAAGGAATGTATTCTTTACGCAGAAAGATAATTTGATAAATGTAAAGGCATGCAGGCATCACTTTTTACCATGTCATTGTCCTCATGAAGAACTGTGACTTGCAGCCTTAGGCCATGAGGACAGTAAGGCTATAACAATAAGTGTCACTCTTTTGCTCTCGTTTTCTCCTCCTGTCATTTTCGTGGTATTTTCAACATGGCCCCAGGTGATGTAATGGAGTGACCCATTATAAACTCACTTTATTCACTGAAGTAACACCATAACTTGCATCAGTAACTGCTAACGCCTGAGGCAGGTGCCACTGGTCTGCATCTTCAAGAGCGAGATACATGGGAGGGAATTCTGATAGGCCGGTGCTGTATCAATTATAACAATTATAGTTGTTGTGCACTCTTTTTCACTGTCAAGAAGGGTGTGATATGAATTGGAAATGCAGACAAACCACCTACAACCATCACAAAACACTCACACACACAAGCACACAGACAAACAGAGCAAACTGGGAGTCATTAGCCCCGACCTAGGTGTGTTGAATTTAGCTCGACTCCCCTCACTGAGAAGCCTTTATTTCTAACCTATTTCAGCTCATTGTTTTTGTTTGTTTATTGCCTGCAGCTTGGTTGCTACACCAATCTTTTAAAGAGATCTCAGTGTTGTATTTACAGCTTGTTGCTACTATTCTACCACTTGCTTTAAGGTCTTACCCTCAAGAACGTGGGATATCTTGAGTCACTAGAGTGGCTTAGAATATTTGAGGTATATTGAGGCATTAAAGCCATATTTGTTTTACTTGTTTTTACTAAAAAACCATGCCAAAAAGGTATTAGAATTTATCAGTACAATCAATTATAAATACCACAGAATATATATGTGAGTGTTTTTGCTGCAATCTGCAGTGTACTCTATGGTGTGACAAAATAAAATACTGTTCATCAGCACTTAAAAATTATTGACTTTGAGCATTTTACTGCCTTGTTTCTGACCCAGAAAAAAAGCAGCATTTACAGGAGAAGCTGAAAACACTGAGGCAATCAAATAAAAGGTTAACCCGGAGTTCTTGAGGAGGAAGCGTCCTTGTCTCAGGGAGGTCAGATCTGACAGATCATTATTCATAAATTTAAGTGTAATTCCAGTAAAAAGTACAGACTTTGTCTCCTCTTTATTGTCAAGAGAAACAAAGACATCATTTTTTCTGGAAATAAATGTTAGAGTTTACTTTTGTCATTTTTTTAATAGAACTAAATTAACCTCCACGGTTAAACAGCCAGATACCACGCTGCCCACTCACCAAGAGTTTATGTTTCTGTCAGTTTTCTTTCATTTGATATTAAATATTTATCTTTATTCAGTCATCGCATATTATCCAGACAGTGTAAAACAGTTCATATAAAATCCACAAACTATATTAGAAATAGTGAGTGAACAGGTTCAGGCTGAAGGCATGCGGTGTTGGGTGTAACGCATAACAAAGAATGTTACTGTAATCGCATTACTGTACATTTTTCATAACGCCATAAAGTAACGTGTTACTGTACTAATTCGGTAAGTTACAATAATGTTGTTACTTGCATTGCAAAGGTTCCTCAGTTATCCACACACCAGGCTTGTCTACAATCAGCTGTACCTGAATTCAGTTTGTGAACGGGAGAAGCAAAATGGTGTACAGGTGTTGAAAGATTTTGAGTTTTGCGTTATGTTTATTTGTAGCTTTATTTAAAGGAAGAAGAGCTTATGAGTTGTACAACTGCTGAATATGACCGTTAAACGCCTTTTTACTGTTTCAACAGATAAGCTAACGGTCTCTCCTTTTAAGGAGTTGTTGTTGAGTTCTGTACATGCCACACCTACCAGTTGTGAAAGTGTTTGAGTATAAATAAAGGATGTACGGACAGCCCCGCGCGATTCCTCTGTGTCACATCTGTTGTGCACACGGTGCAGAACAGATCGGACCGTGACGGGGCATCGTCCATGTACATGTAAAATCTTTTAGTCTGTGTTTCTTTGCCTCCTAATAATTTTCTCTTCACAACAGGGATACAGCTTTTATTTGTACTAATATAAGAGTGTGATGGTAAAGTGGAAATTGCATCCAGGACTGAAACCATCGCTTTATGCTGCTGGCAGAAATTTGGCTGTTTGCAAGCACCTGCACAGACAGCATGCTAACGTTAAGCTAGCTGAGAACCCAGAGTCACATTCAAGCTGAGTGAATGCTGACCGCTGCCCAGCAGGCAGACCCTGAACTTCAACAGGTAACATGTGTCTAAAATAGAGTCATCATGGCGATCACTTTGAAGTCTGTTTGAGCTTGTTTTTGTTTTTGCTTTATGTTGTCAGCTTTATGTTCAGACCTAAATTAAAGCTCCTTATTAGGATAGGTATTTGTGTTGGCATGTAGGACTGTAGCCTTTATGTTGTTAACTGGTAATTATAACACCATGCATTTCAGGTAATTTCAAAGGGCAACGAGTAATAAGTAGTTTAAAGATTTACTTTTTCTGGTGAGCAATTAAGTCATGCACTACATTATTTTTAAGGAAAATTACAAGTAATGTGTAAGACATTACTTTTCTTCAATAACATTCTCAACATTCTTTATATATGCCTTGTATATGTTACCATTAAAGCTACTCAATGTTTCCAATAGAAGAAAAAGAACACAACAACAACAAACAAATATGCAACAACATTTTCACATATAACCCTCAAAATATAAATGTGGAATATTTAAATGACTGAAAAGTCCCAACAAACAATAATGCAATATACCAGACCAGCACATTATTATTATTGCTTTTAAATTATTATTAAATTTACTACACCCATCAAGTGTAGTGAACATTTACACAGTTGATACATTTCACACATGGGAGGTGCACAATGACTCCTCAGTGCCACCTAGAAATTTTTAGTCAGGTACACCTGAGATATTGTTTGAGTTAGTGAATTTTGCTCCACTTGTAAATAGTAATATGTCCAAAAAAGTTCAGGGGACCTTTTACCCAAGCCCACTGGGAAGTCATCGATTTTGAATTAAGATAAAATTTGGGTGGTTTTTTTTCGTCATATGAAATTTTGAATGTGGGTTCCACAGATTAGCAGGTGTTTTTAATATCACCTAGTGAGCACAGGAAGTGAAAGGTAACTTTTTTTGTGAAACACAATGATATTCCCAAATGCAAGATGACTGCAGGAAACCAAAAGCTTTTCTGCAAGTTGGTAATGCTGAGCTACTCAGTACTGCTGAGGCAACTCTGACAGGACGCTTTTTGTATATCAGGCCTGACCCCAGTTTGCAGCCTGCAGGCAACATGGCGTGGGTGTGAATGACTCTGATTACTGTCTATTGGCGAATAACAGTGAAACTGCCTGGCTAAAACTTGGCTCATTACTGCCCTGGAAAAAATAAAGCAAGAAAAAAAACACTTGTTTGACTGGTGGATCTGTTGTTTTTCATCAACCTGAGCCAGAAAAATACAGGCCGAGGTAATGAAAATACTAATATTAATAATAAGTTATTTATTTAGTTACTTTTGCATATTAAAATACTGCTGTTACACTAGATGTCGAATATGTTCATGTTGCTATGCTTTATGCTTTAACTAGCGGCCTAGTAAGTAGGTTTTAAAGTGTCCAGCCACTGTCTAGAACAAACAGAAGAAAGCCTGCAGCTGGGCCTGGGGCATTAGAAGAGCTTTGAAATGCTTTTTTCCCCACCTCTAAGTCATATGGGTTGGTGGCATTTGGTCTGAATAAAGTCCAGTGCACAGATGTGTGTGATATGTAGCCTTGTACTTTGGATCCGCTTCCAGTCTTGCCTGAAGTATGGCAGAAAGGTCGGCGATCTTCTCTCTGTGAACAAATGGGGTGGCACCCAGGCACCTTCTCAAAGGTGCTGTCCTCGTCATCGGACATCACATGATTTCATGTTCAGCTAAAAGAACAGCTTTAAACTATCACTTTTATTGTGTTCCATGCTTTGTTACGTGCTTGTACCCGGTACCAAAATAATAAAATATTACTCTTCCTTTTGACCACAGGTTGATTGTGGTAAAGTTAAGATGTAGAGAGTAAAATGCAACCAGGCTTTCCCTTTGCTACAGAGCAGTGGTTTAAACAGAAAATTGTCTGACTAGATCTTTTGCTTGTCCCTATGGTAACAAGAAGCAGGGCAAAGGTCTCTGTGTGTAATTATTATGTGTTACTCTATTGATCCCCTTATGGAAATTCTCTTTTTGCTTACCCTTGTGCAAAGGCAAATCAGACTGCTGGGTAAGCTTGAGAAGTGCACTCTTGAGCCTGGTATAGATTCATTGCTTTGCTCAAGGACACTTCAGTGAGATGAATACTTGTCATCACTGAGGTTTATTGTGAATGTATTGTTTCTCTGATTTTTGTTGTATATGTTGATGCTCTAAAGCCTTATAAAGCAGTTTGCAATAACTGGCAAGAGCCTACATAAAAAGTTAAATTGAGTGGTTCATATATTGCGATCTAATGCTGTAATAGGCAATCAAATATGCAGTTCAAGGGCGCAGTTTGAGCATAATAGCCTATACTGTCTCCTAGTGTACTACTGAGCTACCACTTAAATTTCTCAAAGGTTTTCTTGTATGTCCTTTTGCAAATTTAGGTTCAACATCAGATTGGACATTTTGATATGTGATATGGTTTATGAAACAGGTAGCTGAGAGAGTTTGCCTCAGTATTGATTCTCCTCATTTATCCCAACAGCACTTCAGTCTGCACTTGAAGGAATCTCCAAAGTCAGCGTGACCATCTGTAGTAATTTTATACAGCAATGCGATATTATAATTTAAGTCCCACTCTCTACTCATAGTACAGTCAACAAGTATCCTACTCACCATATGTACACTCTGGAAATTTGGATGGCTCTTTCTATTCCTTTCTCTAACGCATAGGCACAAAATAGGTTGTTTGCCACTGATGGTTTTCGCTCATTTACAGATAATGCTGTGGAAGTGGGGTGTGTTTTTTGTATCTGTCTGGGTAAGAGACATCAGCGGCGGCACAGTGCTGCAGTCACAGCTGCAGGTAAATTGGTAATTAGTAATCTTGTCTATTTATCTCTCCTGCAGTGAGGCTAGAGTCTCTCTCCTGGTGATTGTGTACACCAGTGGCATGCTCTCTGAGCCTCAAGTTTTGAGCTGTTTTCTAGCAGCATGACTAGCACCTTGACTGTGTTGTTTATATTTCATAAAATCACAGCTATATGGTGGCTATTATCCTGTGGGCGCATGCTTCTGGAACACATATCGTAGGTACTACTTACTACAAGTACATCTCATTTTAAGTCCACTGTCCTTCTGTGACCTGTGCTGGTTGCTTGGGTCCAGCATCGTAAATGACATCTCAATACACTTAATTCTGCACAGAGGAGCAAGAGCACAGACACTTGAGGACTGAAAATGAATCCGTTTAGGTAATTCAGGTGGAAACATACCTTCATTGGAAATGTGCTAATGAGTGGACTGAGTGGTCTGATATTGCAGACTGCACTAAAGCCATGACATCACTGTTTAACATACAGGTTAGAAAGAAAACAAAGGCATCTTTCAAGTTAAACCTATTAGATGTAGAAAATACCCCACTGAACGTGATAGGACAGGCAGTACTTCTTGGTTTTTAAGTAGTTTTTAGACAAATTAGTGGTGTGCTTTGGGTGTAACCCTAACCTTTATTTTACTCGGTTTTGTTGTACAGCACTTTGTGGCTACATGTCTTTGAAAAGCACTGTGTAATTAAACTTTGCTTGCATTCTTACTTACTTTATCTTAATGCAGTTATAACCCCTTCTCCATGCAAACTGACTGCAGGCCAGTGGGTGTAGCATGTCTATTAGAAATGGAGTGATACTTCTCCTTGGTCAGTCTCTAATGTGTCTCTCATTACATACACTGTTCTGTCACTGCCACTTTTTTCAGTCCTCCATGCTGAAACGATGAAAGGCTGTCTCAGGCTACCTCACACCTCTGGCCTGAATTCCCCTGCTGCCAAATAATTGTTCTTCCCTTTTTGAAACATAAGTAGACAATCTTTTTCATTTCTTTTCTGTCTCTCTATGAAAAAGCTTTACAAAGCTTAAATTTACAATATTATTAAGACCTCACAAACAATATACGATATAGAAATATTACTTTCAGATTTATCAAGAGTACTTTTATGACCCTATAGTATTTTAACATGATATTCATGTAGCTGTTTAGACAAGGGTGTGGGCTGAGGTTATTTTAAGTTCAATACACGTTTTTTATTACTTTTAAGTAATTATATTATCAGCTCATCCTGTAATATTGAGCTCTATGAACAAAAGCTATTGTTCTGAAATGTCAATACAACATGGCCATTGGACAAGTTCATTGATGAACATTTGGTGAATGGTGTACAAGAGCATTGTTGAACTGCTTGGGTATGCAAAACACATAAATTAACAGAGTTTAATTTTACCGAAATGCAGGTTTATTATAAGTGTCTTGTTCAAGAATGCTTTTGTAAAAGTAAAAAACACTTTTACTCATTAGAATTATAAATAAAGTGAATACACTGGATAAGTATTCTTCCATACTAGAGATGGCACGATACCACTTTTTTATGTCCGATACCGATACCGATATCATAAATTTGGATATCTGCTGATACCGATATGAATCCGATATAGTGTTTTTTAATCAACAAAACTGTTTTTTTAAATATCTTGCTGCATTTTGTATAAGTTCATACTCAAGTTTAAAACAACAACTACACTAAAGCTATTCTGTTATACCTGTATGCAAAAAAAAAAATTTCATAGTTCAGCAATACTGATCAATCTAATAAACTTAAACCTACACCATCCTCCCTATTCTGGTATTTTAAAGAGTACTTAGCGTAAATATTAAGCAACCTAACTAATAGGGTTCCAACTCCCAGCAACAAAAATAAATAAATAAAAAATAGGGAACCACCCCTCACGCTCCACCTCATGATGCTTAATCGACGTAATCAACCTTAATTTGATGCAGTGTGAAAAAAAATGCACAGAAATCAATTATTTTTCAAGAAATATTAAATAGATTCAACATCTTTCTTCAACAAAATTGCAGACTGCACAGATGGTACCTTCCCAAAGGAAAAAGTACTATAGCTTACTAGGGTAGATATATTAGACTTAATAGTTGTGTCTGGGGGTGGGCGTCCGGGTACACACCGGCTCACTCCTTGGCGGCCGCTTGTCGGGGCCTGGGGCCTGGGGCTCGCTCGGGCCCCTTTGGAGGTGGGGTGCCCCCGGCCTCTCGGCCTGGGGCTCGGTCACTCAGGCACAGCTGGGGGCCGGCGGAGCTCACGGGCGCGTCACTGCAACTCCCCCTGGCTTCTGCTCCGCGGCTGCTGGGCGAGCCCTCATCTGGGACTCTCCTCAGCGCTTACTGGAACAGTGGCGCGGCTGCCCCTCTGTTGGTCTTCCATGGTCTCTTGTGTTCTGGGGGCCTCAAGCATGCTGATCCACACAGGTATGCACACATGGGTATTCACAGACGCGGACTAAAGCTTTCTTGGCTGCTGCCTCAAAGCACACTGTGCGCTGTCTATCTTGCGTGCTGCACAATATCGTTTATTATTTAGTAAATATTGATATCTATGACTAGCTAGTTTATTGTGATGGTGCTTTGTTTTCTCTATTATTATGTTGCTCTTTGTTGTTTGCTGTCTCCTCTGTTTGTTTTTTTTGTTTGTTTTTTTTTTTTCTCCATACAGGTGACCCAGGAGTTCTTTTTTTTTTTCTCTCTCTCTTCCCCCCCCCTTCTCACCGTCTCTTCTCCCCTTTGGTTTTCTTTCTTTCTCTCCCCCTCTTTCTCTCATTCATTCCCCCTGTCCTATTTATTAAAAAAAAAAAAAAAAATGACAAAGGATGAACTGAAGCTCTGCCATCACGTAATGTCGCATACTGCTGTTTCTGATGTCATTTAAAAAAAAAAAAAAAAAAAAAAAAGACTTAATAGTTACAATATACAGTAATTGACTTCTATTCATTTTACATCAAATTAAAACTTTGGGTGTCAGATAATTATTTATTAAAAGCTAGACATTTTAAATGAGAATAAGAAAGAAAAGTATGTCTTTGTGCCCCCTTTTCCCTGTTAATGCCCTATCGGCCCCCCTGGCTAAACTTTGCTAGATCCGCCCCTGCACAGTTACCAGCGTCAGCTACGTAGAAAAAGATCCTGGAGTAGAAAGTAATATTAAATAAATTCTAACAACAGCTTATCAAGCTTAAACGTGCTGCTGTTGTTTATCCACTGGTTTCCTCTTTCTGGTGCAAAGTGGGCCAAAAACAAACAAGAGAGGCGACAGAAAAGCCAATCAGCTGATTATTAAGCAGTTTCATGATTGAAGTAGCAGCAAGAAGAGGCAGTCGCTTGTTAAGCTTAACGCAGGAATGCTTTACAAACATTCAGAGATGGACTTACACACTTGCTTTACTTCTCTCGGGGATAACTTTGTCGGAGATGAAATGCCGGGTTGCTAGCGAAGCTCCACATGCTATCCAGACCACCGACCGGTCCCGCATGCCACAGCCGCTCTATCACGTGATGCATACTGCTCCAACGTGCTAACGTTCTGAGGCGAGTTACGGCGTGTTGCAAGTTTTGTGAGGTGCTTTCGTGATATTTAATGGATCGGATTACATTTTTTATTTTTCTCCAATATCCGATCCAGTAATTTAGGTCAGTATCGGACTGATATCGGTATCGGTATAATTGCATTATAAACAAACTTCAAGGCAAAACAACATGTACCAAACAGCTGAAACAGCAAGCAGTTGTCCACTCATTATCAGACCTGGTACTTTCAGTGTTTCCAATAATGTATGTGGAAGTAAAAGATGTGGATAAATGCATCAGGTACAATACATTTAACGACACATCCTGTTTATTAATGTATCTTGCAAGTAGAAATAGTAAGACATGTTTGGCCTTATATTACAATTCACTTACAGTGACACAATATTATTAGATTTTTAAAGTGGTATTTTTATGCTCCGGGAAAAAATGATCTTCATTCATTACTTGAAAAAAGATTTGAATCAACAATGAATCTGTTTGTCGAGTATTGATTCCTCTCAGTGTCCATCTTTAATTTTGTCTGATTGCTTGGAAAAATGTTAAAAATCAACCCAACAATTGATGAAAAAAAAATATATAAATAAAATATTGTTCTCTGGTTTTGCTCTATTTGGTATTTTAGATTAAAATAAATGTAAAAAGTAGTTCTGGAAGAATATAATGTGTTTTAATGATGGAAAGCACTATCACACAGTTAGGGTGAATGTAAAAGCTGCGTTCTCTTGACTAAACGGTTAAGTTACAGATGTAAAGCTAGTCCACTGTTCGTCTATTTTGTTTTAAGCACTTCTTTATTGCAACATTAATTTGAATTGTGTGCCTACTCTGTTACAATCACTTTGGTGCCATTGTTATTGCTGTGCAAACAACCTATCCACTCTAGCAAACGACCTAGTAAATGCATTGAATGATCACTGTTGTGCAAGTTGAGATGTAATGAATTAATAAAGTAAAATGTCGTAACACTGGCTAAATTAAATCTGGCCTGTTATGTAACATTATTTGATGTAATCTACAGTTTTTATGGTGACCAGGTGTTAGGTGGATTAGTCACAGCGGGGCATTTGAAAAACGGCATTAAGCTTAGGTGTTTGACTTTTTTTTGTCTTAATATAATACCTTAGATTCTTGCAGTCTTAACTACAACATATTATTTTCTGGTATTAAGTAAGTTATCATCTCTAAACGTTTCAGATAGTCAGGAAACATATATTGGTTGTTTCATACCTTAGTATTTAATCAGAATATGTGATATTGTTATGACATTGGCTATTATTAGCACTGATCATGATTAGAATTTTAATTTGCCTTACCATGAGTCATGTAAGGCAGCGCTCCCCAACCTTTTTTGCGCCACGGACCGGTTTATGCTCGACAATATTTTCACGGACCGGCCTTTAAGGTGTCGCGGATAAATACAACAAAATAAAACCAGTACCGGTACCGAAAAAAAGAAAATTTATTCATAACACATGTGAAAAGACCCAGGAAAACCGAATAAACGATAAAAGCGATAACAAAATAACGCTGAAAACCGATAAAAACCCTGAAAACTATACATTTCACACCTGAGCCTCAACTCTCGCGGCCCGGTACCAAACGACTCACGGACCGGTACCGGTCCGAGGCCCGGGGGTTGGGGACCGCTGATGTAAGGCATGCTGATTATTATCTTGAAAACAAAGTAAAACAATGACACAGTGACATATAAGAAGGACCACGGGCAGTTAATAGCTGTCCAATGAGAAATGATGTGACTGTCCTGAAGGACACTGAGCTTCACACTGTGTTGTGCTATTGTTTATCATAATTTCATACCAAAATCTATTTTTTCATCTTGGAGGGTTGTTCTTGATTAAGACACAATGTCAAAATTTATGACCTCATCATCAGCTTTAATTACTTTTTAAAAATACAGATTTTCAGAACCACTGTCTTGTAATTGGTTTAAACTTGTAAAAGCTTGACATAAGCAACAACCTGATTTTACTTATAGCTCAACATCACTTCTTACCAAAGTAAAATGTGGTTTGCATGAGACATGCAGGTTAAGAGTTGAAAGGTGTTTGTGACTTGTGTGACTTACTCCCACGTGCGCAGTACACAATACAGTACATCATTATCACTCAGCTCTTTTGGAACAAATGTGTTATCTCACTAATATGTTATTTCCTGTTATCTCACGCTGTCTAAGATGGGAACTTTATATCTCTAGCATAATTCATACTGATTTTATGTTTGTACTTTCTATTGCAAAAGTGCTTTGCAAATAACCCTCTCATTTTAAAACTGCCACTACCACTTAACAACCATCTGCTTTAAGAACTATTGAGATGCTGTTGAGGTTAGAAACCACGCCATTTATTGTAGCTTTTAATCAGCGCAAGATCGAAACAGCAGCGTACAGTCGTGCTGTCCTTTAGCTCGAATTGCTTAAGCAAGCTCAGCCACTTCTTTTACACGTATCATTCATCTAGCAACATGAACTGAAATGATTAAACAAAAAGAAGAATACAGAACATTTCAGTCCCTTATTTGCATGAAAGTGCAATGAAGATTCCTTTTCCAAATTGCTCCTGAGAGAGAGGAGTAACTTTGATGAACAGGGTTCAGCCTTTGATTACAATCCCGTTAAGATCCATTAGTCACTCAACATAATCACCTCCCTTCGTTGTCTCCCCCCCCCACTGCCCCCAAATATTGATGTCTACACATGCCTCCCCTCAAGAGTCTCTCTAACCTAAACAACTGCTCCCAATACACAGGCCAGTTCCCTCCTCGGTGCTCTCCAGACAACAATGAGTGGGAAGAATGCTTACTGGTAGGAAAGTTGACTCGAACAGGAAAAGAGAATGACACCAGGACTAAGGACCAACAACAGCACAACCAAGAGTAACCCACATTAATATATGATCAATATTTTTTTTTTGGACATTTTCACCCCCTGGTGACAGTAAATATCTACAGCTTAAAGAAGTGAGTCTGTATAGTTCAGCTCAACACATATGAATTAAGCTTAATTTAGACTTCTGCATCTATGCGGAGGCTACTTAACCAGCATTTATAGCTGTGTGTCATGTACCTCTATATATCGTTAGCTTCATAGCATAATTGCCTAAGTCATTTGACTAAGTCAATGACTTAGGCACTTATGCTATGAAGCTAACGATATGTACAATAGTTGGCAGTGGAGTTTCTATCTTCCAGTCGATCAGTTCTCTTCAGGCTAATTTGGAAAATTGGCAGCGGCAGTGCAAAAGTCTTTTTTTATTCCACCATCATGTCTTTTTGCTAAAAAAGGGAAATAAATGCAGCACTTTACTGAAGCAAATGTTAACATAAATGGAAATGCAGTATATAAGGCAAAAGTTGAGAGAACTGACCAAAAAGAGTTTGGTAAGTTCTATGAGCTTGACATTTTTGGATAATATCTGGTGTGATCACCCTTTCAATATGACCTGAACTCTTTTAGTTAAGCTTTCTTGTCATTTCTTTATGTTTAGGCTTCATGAAGGACATTCAAAGCTCTTCTTTGGATGTTGGCCTTTTCTTCTGTTCTCTTTCAAGATGATCCCACACTGATTCACTGATGTTGAGTTCTGGACTCTGGGGAGGGCAAACCTTGACTGATAGTGTTACATTGTGTTTTGGGGATTGTTGTCATGCTGAAAAATGAAGCTGCTGCTTTGCTCAGATGCTTTCCAGATGATATTGCAAGCTGAGTCATAGTCTGATGGTACTTTCTGCATTTATGATTTCATCAACTTTCACAAGATTTCCTAACACAACTGGCCAAAATGAACCCAAATCACAGATGTATTTTTTCAACAGACTGCTTGCGTGACGAAAGATTGGTTAAAATTGCTAAGTTGTCTATTGTAGACACTCTCGAATTAGATGCTTTTATTTGAGCAACTCAGAGGCTACATGACTGTTGTGAACACTATTAATATAAAAGCTGAAGAAACAATATTTTCAATCATAGAACAGAACTTCAGGTATAGTTATGTAAAGAATCTGCTGTGGGCTTTTTTTGTTTTAAATAAGATTGGGATCTTAGGTGCTACCAGTGCCCAATGACGACTATGCTTAAATGACACAACATGACACAAAAAATGCACAGATTCTTTTTCTTTTGTTAGATAAAATTAGGTACATTGCGCGTACAAGAACTTGAATATAAAGTATGTAGCCATTTGCTGAAATGTGATTATATTTCATTATTCATCTCAGAATTAGAAAATGCAAAAATGGTTATTCAACTGTTTGTCAAGCCTCCCCTATCTTATTATGCATTTATATAGCAAATGTACACCAGCAAACTTGAGAAATGCTTTAATTCGCATCAGTCAAGCTGAACGGTAGCTCAAAAGTACAAATACCAAGATCATAAGTGGATAGTCTGGAATCTTGTCCATGCTTTACAGCCCAAAATGTACTGAATTCCCTTTCCTGGAAGATTCATTGGAGTTAGACTGCTACCCAAATCAAAAATCGATGCAGTTATTTTGGGAACATTCTCCATGGTGAGAATAGCCTTTGATGCCTGTCTGTGACATTTAATTTATATGCGCACAAATGTGTGTGTATTTTAGTATATTTCACTGATCACGGACATAGTGTTATTTCTTTTTCTTTGATTCTCTAGTGCTTTGTGTGTTACTACGCCTCATGACATGTGACCTCCCACTCTAAGGAAGAGGAGGATGTAGAACAAACATGGACCAGCAGACAACTGCCCACACACTTAAACACATACTTGCGCTGACACGCATGCATAGCTCGCTGGTCTATCAAGACTTTCTGGTCTTAAACTGTCAAGGGAGAGCAAGCCTGCATGAATGTGGCACTGGCTTGTTATCGCAACAATCTCTCAACAGCCTTTATTTCAAAAGATGACACATGGTGATGCCTTTTATAATTAAAACTCAAGTGGCTCTCTTTCATTTATTTATTCAGGCACGGCTGTTTCTTCCCTTCCACTTTCATGCTTGTTCAAATTGATTTAACTTTTAAAATTGTCAGTACAAAATAGGTTAGCTACTGCAATTACAAAAGTTCTAATTAAAAGCAGAATGCAAATATATTCATAATTGTGTTGCTGTCTTATCTGTTTCATGGCTGGTGTTACTTTAAAGCAGGCGGGGAGAAAATTAACCTGTGAGAGAGAGGTCGCGAGGTAGAGAGAGAGAGAGAAAGGGGGGAGAAAGAGGGATTTTCCACAAAGTTGTTTCAAATCTTAAACTATGCAATAATGAACATGATAAAAAAAACAGCCATTAAATCCAGAGTCACAGAGTCCAAGTTAAGCACATTCATGCAAACCAAATGTTTTTATAGACTCCATCCATTTGTAAAACATGAAATAATTTTTATCCCGGTGGAGATAAAAATTACTTTTTTTAATCTCACCTTTGTGCCCCCCTCCCCCTGAGATCTGCAGCTTTTTCTTATGTATACCTCAAATTTGAGGTATACATAAGGACTGCTGTGTGCGGCATCCTGCAGTTAGAAACTCTTGCTATGAAACACGTCTCTGGAACAATTAAGCACAGGCTTTGTGGGGTGTACAAATATTGGTGCAGCTGCTGTGATGGGCTAAGAGAAAAAAGCAGATGCGCTCCTGAGCAAAAAGATCAATCTGATCATCATTTACTTGCAGTCCATAATGCTTTAAAAAATGCTACTGAACACAGTTATTCTCACATATGTATTAACTTCCAAGCAACAGAGTTGCTTATTGCTCTTTTGCAGATAAGGGTAAAAGAGCAATGACCTGGTGCAGATGATACTCCTCAATAAATCAGAATTTAAAATAGCAGTATTTTGTTATGTGGAAATTTGACATTATTTCATATTAAATATTTCAAATTCAAATTTTTATTTGTCACGTACACAGTCATACACAGTACGATATGTAGTGAAATGCTTGGACAACTGCTCGTGACCTAAAGAAAACAAAAAAGGAAAAGGCTATGAATAAGAAAGGAAATAAATATGAAAAATTAAAAAGGGTAAATTTAACTAGGAAGGAATAAAATATAAATTAAGGTTAAAAATGAAATAACTGTACAACACAAATTAGAATGAAGGGTAAATTTAACTGGGAAGAATAAGATAAAATATATAAATTAAAGTTGAAAATAAAATAACTGTACAACAAAATACACAATATAGAACTATATAAGAATGTATGAAGAAATCTAAATATAAATAAATATATACACAATAACAGCAGCTGTACAAGTATTAACCGGAAATGAAGAATATAGTGACCAGTGTTGTGCAAAAACAAAGTCCAGAAAGTCCAGTGTGTGTGTAAGAACCATATGTGTGGGTCAGTACTGTGTGGTGGTGTGATTGAGAGACCGTATCGCCTGCGGGAAGAAGCTCCTCCTCAGTCTCTCTGTGTTGGTCTTCAGGGAGCGGAATCGCTTTCCTGACCTCAACAGAGAGAACAGTCTGTTGTTGGGATGGCTGAGGTCCTTCACGATCTTCCTGGCCTTGGTCCAGCACCGCCTGCTGTAGATTGAGTGCAGGTCAGGGAGCTTGGAGCGGATACACAGCTGGCTAAATTGTGCTGTTTTGTTAAACTGAGGTTAGCATGGTGTTGTGATGATTAGCATCATAATCTCGCAGGGAGAAGTCCTGGGTTTGAATCCTGTGGTCACCTGGGGCCTTTCTGTGTGGGTGCTCTCCAGGTACTCTGGCTTGGTCCCCCAGTCCGAATTGCAGAATGGCAGATAGAGACAAAATACTGTTAACCTGACTGTCTGCAGTTTTTACACGCTTACATACACACGCAGTTACTGTCCCTCCATTTACAAAGGCAGAGGTATCACGGTGTAATTATTTTATGTGTCATTGTTTTTTCCCCCCTGTGTAATAATACAGGGAGTGCAGAATTATTAGGCAAGTTGTATTTTTGAGGAATATTTTTATTATTGAACAACAACCATGTTCTCAATGAACCCAAAAAACTCATTAATATCAAAGCTGAATGTTTGTGGAAGTAGTTTTTAGTTTGTTTTTAGTTTTAGCTATTTTAGGGGGATATCTGTGTGTGCAGGTGACTATTACTGTGCATAATTATTAGGCAACTTAACAAAAAACAAATATATACCCATTTCAATTATTTATTTTTACCAGTGACACCAATATAACATCTCCACATTCACAAATATACATTTCTGACATTCAAAAACAAAACAAAAACAAATCAGCGACCAATATAGCCACCTTTCTTTGCAAGGACACTCAAAAGCCTGCCATCCATGGATTCTGTCAGTGTTTTGATCTGTTCACCATCAACATTGCGTGCAGCAGCAACCACAGCCTCCCAGACACTGTTCAGAGAGGTGTACTGTTTTCCCTCCTTGTAAATCTCACATTTGATGATGGACCACAGGTTCTCAATGGGGTTCAGATCAGGTGAACAAGGTGGCCATGTCATTAGTTTTTCTTCTTTTATACCCTTTCTTGCCAGCCACGCTGTGGAGTACTTGGACGCGTGTGATGGAGCATTGTCCTGCATGAAAATCATGTTTTTCTTGAAGGATGCAGACTTCTTCCTGTACCACTGCTTGAAGAAGGTGTCTTCCAGAAACTGGCAGTAGGACTGGGAGTTGAGCTTGACTCCATCCTCAACCCGAAAAGGCCCCACAAGCTCATCTTTGATGATACCAGCCCAAACCAGTACTCCACCTCCACCTTGCTGGTGTCTGAGTCGGACTGGAGCTCTCTGCCCTTTACCAATCCAGCCACGGGCCCATCAAGACTCACTCTCATTTCATCAGTCCATAAAACCTTAGAAAAACCAGTCTTGAGATATTTCTTGGCCCAGTCTCGACGTTTCAGCTTGTGTGTCTTGTTCAGTGGTGGTCGTCTTTCAGCCTTTCTTACCTTGGCCATGTCTCTGAGTATTGCACACCTTGTGCTTTTGGGCACTCCAGTAACGTTGCAGCTCTGAAATATGGCCAAACTGGTGGCAAGTGGCATCTTGGCAGCTGCACGCTTGACTTTTCTCAGTTCCATCCATCCATTCGCTACCGCTTATCCTTTTCAGGGTCGCGGGGGGTGCTGGAGCCAATCCCAGCTGTCATAGGGCGAGAGGCGGGGTACACCCTGGACAGGTCGCCAGTCTGTCGCAAGGCTAACACACAAGGACAGACAACCATTCATACTCACATTCACTCACAGATTCACACCTAGTGGCAATTTGGATTATCCAATTAACCTATCCCCACAAACTGCATGTCTTTGGACGGTGGGAGGAAGCCGGAGTACCCGGAGGGAACCCACGCAGACACGGGAAGAACATGCAAACTCCACACAGAAAGACCCTGGCCTGATGGTGGAATTGAACTCAGGACCTTCTTGCTGTGTGGCAACAGTGCTAACCACCGTGCCACCGTGCTGCCCATCTCCGGGTACTCCGGCTTTCTCCCACTGTCCAAAGACATGCACTTAGTGGGGATAGGTTAATTGGTTAATCCAAATTGCCCATAGGTGTGAATGTGCGAGTGAATGTGAGTGCAAATGGTTGTCTGTCTGTGTGTGTTGGCCCTGCGACAGACTGGCGACCTGTCCAGGGTGTACCCCGCCTCTCGCCCTATGACAGCTGGGATAGGCTCCAGCGCCGCCGCGACCCTGAAAAGGATAAGTGGACGCGAATGGATGGATGGATGGATGGATGTCATTAGACCACACCCCCTTCTCAGTACAGAGATGCACATCACCTAATATGCTTAATTGGTAGTAGGCTTTCGAGCCTATAAAGCTTGGGGTAAGACAACATGCATGAAGAGGATGATGTGGACAAAATACTCATTTGCCTAATAATTCTGCACTCCCTGTATTCAACATTGCTATCAATACATTTTTCAAAAAATGCTTCTCTGTGCAAAATGGGTTCAAAAACACAAACAGCTGTGGGACAATGTTTGTCCGTGATTTAGACAGGGGGAACAAATTGTGGCAGCATCAACCTGATATTATTTGTATCCCGCTGTAACTTTACTGTATGAAGAGCTAACATCTCCAAAATGTCAGGAGTGGTTAGTCATTATACAAAGTGTTTGTGAACTAAAAATCAAGAATGTGGGATTCAGTTTGTCCGTGATTTGGAGAGCCCAGCGCATGCACCCGATGCAGGGAAAACTAATTCTGTCGCAGAGACCTACCTTGACACTTGTGTAAATGAAGCCAAAGGGAAGATATGCTTCACCATATTTTCTAGTCTTTGGCTTGAAAGGTTGGTTTGGAAACATATTTGGCGATAATTCATCTCCTGCTTTGCGTTTGTGTGGGAGCTCTGTCAAAAACCTGTCAATTATGCTAGCAGTGTCCAAGCGTTCTTTTTTTTTTCTTTTCACCCCCCCCCCCCCCCCCCCCCCCCCCTGCAATGGCTCTGCGGCCCCCCTAGGGGGTGGGCCCCACACTTTGGGAACCTCTGCATTAGGCACTGTAGCGTTAGATCAAGACTTTTGCACAGTATTATATGTTCAAAACTGGAGTTACTGTTCACTTTGGTCTCAGTTTACTTACTTTACTGGCTGATTTAGCCAGACTATAGTCTGGCTAAATCAGAACATTGATATATCAATGTTCTGCTTGCCACCCACTCCTAGATAGGACTCAGCCTTTTCATTTACAAAACAACAACAACAAAAAACGAGGCACAATCATAGCAACTCTGTGTTTAACACCATTACCAGCTGTTTCAGTCGATGTAAATTCCAGCCCTGCTCACACCCAAATTTTTTTAGATTTTTATATCATGGCCAGAGATGGGCAGTAACGCGTTACTTGTAATGCGTTACTGTAATCTGATTACTTTTTTCAAGTAACGAGTAAATAAGGGATTACTATTGCAAAAACGGTAATTAGATTACTGTTACTTTCCCGTAGGAACGCTGCGTTACTGCGTTACTAAAACCGTGATTTTTTGCAAGAATGTCTCATGACAGTGACGTAAGCGAGTGCGCCGCTAGTGACAACAGCTGTGTGCAGATTAACAATGGATCACATATCGATTGTGGGAGAGAGTATGAGCGTGCAGAGTTTAAAGCGTGGAAGTACTGACCTTACTTTGAGTTTGATTCCATAAAAAGTGACAAAAACATTAGCGTCCATCGTGCGTGGGAAGAAAACTTCTTTTTACAGCGAAAAAAACCCCCTAAACTTCCAAGCAAGCACCGAGTGCGCAACGACGTAATGGGAAACTCACAGAGAAACTCGCGGATTCTTCAACTGACCGCTGCGGCACACCTGCACCAGGGTAACCCTCCGCCTACGCCACTCCTGCTTTACAGGTGAAAATAGAGCAACAGGACCGCTGAGTCTTTGACTTTATTTATTTTCTGCTGTGTTTTACTTGCATCTATTTAAAAGAGTGAGTGTAAACACAAAAAATATTTTATTTTATGTGCTGGAATGTGCAGAAAATAGATTTAAATGTTAAACTAATTTATTCAAGTCAGAGAATGTTGCATATAATTAAATGTTTGCTTGATGCATAAAGTTAAAAGATTAAAACTGATAAAACAAGTTAAAAAAAGAGACTTTTCCATTTGATTACATTTTGTAAGATGGATTATGTAGAAAAAGTAGAATTGGGCTGAAAGATCTATCGCTTTATCACCTCTTCAGGTTGTAAATCGTGTTTTTAAAAAGTAACTAAGTAACTAAGTAATTAATTACTTTTGAAAATAAGCAATCAGTAAAGTAACGGGATTACTTTTTTGGGGAAGTAATCAGTAATTAGTTACTGATTACTTTTTTCAAGTAACTTGACCAACACTGATCATGGCTGTATAAAAAGTGACACAATCCCCATTTAGAAGAAGGAATGGTGTACGTGCAAATCCAACTCAAGACTGGAAAAGAGAGGGATTGTTCTTGGCATGAAGTTCATGAGAGCGTCCAACTGTCCTGTTACAAAACCTCTGAATCACTGACCATGCCTTAGTGTGCACAGGTAAACAGATTACTCCTGAATCTGACAGCATGCTCAGTGGTTGCAGTATATACAGTCAGCACCTGCCCCCTGTCAGGCTTTAGGCTCTGAAGTCTGAAATCTCTGGCCCTTCTTAGCTTATCCAGCTGAAGGAGCGATCAGCTTATGGAATAGTGAAGCATCTGTCATTCATCCATCCTATCCTCTTACAATTCCTAATAACGTCATTTAAAACATCAAAAAGGGTCATCTCCCCATTCCCACAACTACAGCATAAATAGTAACACATTATAACACACACTATTTTATAGTGATGGCCCCCAATGACCTCTTCACATTTGACAGACTGATTTTTTCTTTTGTGCATTTAAAAAGTTTCACTAGACAACCTCTCCTTCAGTCAGCATCATTATCAACAGAACTATGCTTCTCCTGTACAAAAATAACATCTAGCTTTTTATAAGAGCACAGTCTTTCATCGCTGGCTCACTTTAAGTTCAGGGCTGCCTATTCTTATATCACCCATAGCACAAAAGAGGGGGTGGTGAAACGGAACGAAAAAAGGAATGAAACTAAAGAAAAACAAAGTAAAATAACTACTAGACTTATTTAGCAACTGTTAACTGATTTTTAGGCTTTAGGACTATTTTGGGATCAAGGTCGTCTGGATCAGTGAAAGCTTTCTCCATTAAGCACACTGGATATTTCTGAAAACCACTGACAGAAACTGAACTGATGAAAAGCTTAAAATCAAGAATTAGGTCTTCAGTTATAACATTCAGTGCTTATTCTGTGTGACTAAAGATTTTTTTTTAATACTAAAACAGCTGCTATTTCTGACAGCCCATAACTGAGAGGAAGCTGAAGAATCCAGCTTCATTCACTTTTCAAGTGGACTGCCACAGATACAACTTTTCTTTTCCTATTGTCTTTACAAAAGTTAGCTGTTACTATTTCACTTTCCTTGCCAACAAAAAGACGAGTATTTGTGCAGCTTCAGGATCAATGTGTGATTGTTGTATAACCTTGCCCTAGACTTGTATTCTGTTCTCATTTCTGTTTTGCCCCCTTTGATCTCAATGTTTTATGCTTTTTGTGTTGTTTTTGTTTTCTGTTTTTTATTCTGCTGTGCTCTTAGTGTTTCATTCTTTACTACGCATTGCAGCCTCAGTTACTTGTGGTTTCTGTGCCACAGGTTCACCTGTCATTGGCCTCAGGTTTCACTTGACAAGGATGGATGAGATGCTCCTTCACTGCACACCCAGTACATTTAATCTTGTCTGAAGATGCATAGTGTAATCAGAGTTATTTATACCAGACTGAATGTCTAGATTCACAACCTCAAATCCAAAAAAACATGTGCTGCTGTGTAAAAGGTAAATTTAAAACCCCCCAAAACAGAATGCAGTGATTTGCAAATCATGTTAACCCATATTTTATTTACAACAGAACACAGAATATAAGGGGAGAAAATTCACCATTTGAAGAAAAATGGTAGAGGTTCACAAATCTGAAAAAAGCATGTAAAATAAATCAAATAAAATGGCAAAGGAAAGATACCTTATCATATTCAGAACATAATATGATGAAAGGACTCAGAGAATCTGTAAAAATCTCTGTATGCAAGGGAGAAGGCCGATTCAATAAATACAGTATTAGATGCTCTCGATCAACAGACCCTGTTATAACTACATTAAAAACAGACATGGTTCTGTCATGGAAATCACTGTATGTGGTTCCAAAAATCATAAATGAATAAAGTCCATTGTGCCATCCACAAATGCAGGCTAAAGCTCTGTCATGCAAAGAAGGCGACATATCTGAACATCTGTGAAAATGCACTGAGGTAACGTGGAAAATTCCTCTGTGGTCAGTCGAGTCAAAATTAAAAATGTCTTTGCAAAACATGGATGCCACACTAAAGTGAAGAGCAGCTATCAACTTGTTATCAGCACTTAGTTCAAAAACCTTCATCTTCTTATGCATTGGGTTGTAGAAGTGTCTGTGCAAATGGCAGCTTGCACATCTGGAAAGGCACCATCACTGGTAAAAGATATGAATATGAAGACTTTAGAGTAATGTATGACAATGCTAAACCACATTCTGCATATATTACAACATCGTGGCTTCATAGTAGAAGAGTCCAGATGTTGAACGGGCCAACAGTCCAGACTTTGTACCAAGTGAAAACATTTGGAGCATCATGAAATATAAAATACATCAAAGAGGAGAGTTATAATGTTACATTGGAGAAGGAAGTAACAACATTACTCTCCCAAAGAACCAACAACTGGTCTCCTCAGTTCTCAGACATTTATGGATCTTTTCTTTTTGAAGTGGTAAACTTAGCTTCTCCTAACTCGCTAAGATGTGTTGCTGTGATCAAATTCAAAATGAGCTTCTGAGTTTCTTAACATTGTATACGGTAATTTTTTCAGTTTCAGTTTGATGTTTTCTATGTTGTGAATAAGGTATAACTGTCAATTGTTACAGCCTGCTTTTATTTAAATTTTACAAATTGTCCAGAATTTTTAAATTAAAAAACATGATTCTTGTACAGAAATGTACAAAAACAGGAATTAAATGCACTTAATTTACATTGTCTAAAAATAAAGTTCTTCAACTTTCTTTTAGCGAGACATTAAAAAAAAAGCCTCTCTATTCAGCATGGAAAGGAGGGTATCATATTGGGCTCACTTGAATGCTCCCTGGTGGCTTGACAGTCTTGTAGGTATGTGATGAAAAAGCATCAGGAGCAGCAATAACATATACTGGATGAGAATAGTTTGACTGGATGCTCTGTACCAGGTATGAGTCTATAATAGACAGAAAAGAAAATGCAGAAGTGTGAGAAGCATAATTAAAAAAACAAAACAAACAAACATCAAAACAAAACAGAACAAAGGTCTTCTTATATTACTATATTTGTCTGTTTATCTGTTGGGTTTTTTGTGTATTCATAAAGGTTTTGTACTTAGCAGCTCTTCCATAGATGCTCATGACAGGCTCATTGGTCAATGCCATTAAAAAAATGGTTTAATGTAGATTAATCTACTCCCAGATGTCAAGATGTACATGCTGACTAAATATTAAACAACAACAACAACAACAACAACAAAAACTACTAGGGTACTCATTACCTAGAAACACATAGGTTTAGCTTGCAAGGGTCTGGTGGTTTATGAGAACAGGGTGGCCTGGGATGGGGTTAAATTCCCAGCCTAAATTACTGTTTTCAATCTGCTAATGCAGCAGGTTTAGAGACCAGCAATGGTCCTGTCAGTTCAGTTGGGTGTATTTTAAGGTGAAGTTGAGGGAAAGGATCTGCTTCATCAGAATATTTTAATATGCCAGTAAAATATTCAAGTCAAGTCAAGAAGCTAGTTTTAACAACAGCTGCTGACCTAAGTGCTATATATAATAAATCACCAAAACCATAAAACATACAATAAAATTCTAAATTTCTAGACAGCAAAGTGAAAAAAGCTCAGTAAAAGAACACAAATGAAAGTACTTGGAACTCAGAGCTGAGACAGGATAAAAATTGGTTTTGAGAGCGTCATTGTTGGGGAGATCCTGATGTGAGAGAACTGTTTGATTCACAGTTTTGGACCAACTCCTGGAAAGGCCTGATTTTCCTATGCTTTAATCTGAACCTCGCGACAGCTACGAGCATTTGCTCAACACAACTCAGTGATCTAATGTGTGCAAACTTAAAAGATCAGAGAAGTAAGAAAGGGACAATCCATACAATGTCTTATGAGTTAAATCTTAAAAATTATTCTAAAACTGATTAGCAGACAGTATAGAGAAGCCAATATGGAGAATATGTGGTCTTGCCTTTGCATGTTAGTTATTAAATGCACCTCAGCATTTTGGACCAGCTATAGTCATCTAAGCAGTGACAGACTGACACCTGAATAAAGACTATGTCAGTAGACAAGTTGAGACAAAATGAAGATATGGCTAGCTCTCTCAAACTCTCTGAAGAAGAAGAAAAAAGAAGCAAGGTTTAACAGGAATTGAATGTGTTTGTTAAGTTAGATAAGTCAAAAATCACGTGCAGTTTCCTAGAAAATTGTTTTTTTGGTTTGTTTGGTTTTTAAAAATAAATCTCAGGCGCACTAAATGCAGCGAGCTCTTTTTTTCTGTTCATTTAAGTTCATGCACATCTTTTGGACTGCTGAATGGTTTTTGTTTCCAATGAGCCTAGAGTGAGCATATGAATTGATCATGTATTCCCCAGCCTAACTGTAAAACGTCTATTGGTTAAATAAGATTTAAACCATTCCAGTGGAGTCTATTTGAAAGGTCTGGAGCTGAAGAAAGACAACTTTCTCAGGACTTTGTAAATAAAAGGAAAATCAGTCTGAAGTTGGGTAAAACTGTTGGATCCAGGCTTGCTGTTTAAGAATAGGCTCCGAAACAGCATGTTTAAAAAATAAGCAGGCACACACCTAGACTGAAGACTGCTTTTGTTAATCGACAGCTCACTCACAGTGTGTACTTCCACAGTGTCAAAACATCCTTCAGTTGGCGAGATGGAACAATATCCAGAGGATATCTCGTGGGTTTCAAGTGGCTGACTGCTTTATTCAGCAGTCAAAAAGATGCGCATGAAGTGGTCAAAAGCAACGTAGGTTGATGGGTCAGTGACAGGGGGGATAATATGAGACCTAATATAAGCAATTCTATCAACAAAGAATTTCAGTAAGTTCTGGCACATTGCTTTAGATGCTACAAGAGGGGGAGCACTGAAAGAATTAATAACTGAGTTAATAATACCAAATGAAACACTGGGACTGTGACAATTGTTAGCCACAATCACAGAAATCTAATTTCTTTGCGTTGCTCTTACAACCTTCTGATAATTTAATAGAAATTCTCTAAATACATCAAAAGCCACCAGAAGTATATCCTTTTTTTAAAAATCCATTTTTGTTCAGCTTTTCTGTGCACCGTTCTGAGTATTCTGGTGGCATTATTCAATCAAGGCTGAGCTTCCAGATGTTGACTCCTAGTTGTGAGATGAGCAATGGAATAAAGAAATTCTCAACAGGTGGAATTAATCAGAGAGAGTGAGTGGTCAGTCATCAACTGAATTGACCTATCAAACAGTGAGGCATGATTACTACTATGATAAGCACAAGCACTTATTACAGGTATGCAGTTAAGCATTTTGTTGTGAGTGCAATTATTTTTTGACCAATTCCGATTTTTTGTTAACTCCATAACTGACACCATATATAAGCAAAAATCTACTTTCTTGAATGCAAAATATTAATTTTATAATGAAAGAAATTTTTCGACTCTCTATCTTAAACTGAAAATAAAGTGCTCCCCTTCCAGCCTACTAAACAAAAACAGGTGCGACAGATTTGCATGGCAAAACAAATGTCACTAATTTTCCAGTATCCTTTGCTCATACCGAGGCTCTTGCTGAGTTGGCATTTATGACATGTAAGCATGTGGGTGTCATGGCTAACGGATAGACTCAAGTGCAAACAGCGTTCTGGCAAGCAACAGGTGACAATTTATTTACAAAAAGTGAAACCACAGTATGATATGTATATATACAGTGAGTGGGGCAGGGGTCCAGGGGGTGGAGAGAAGAAAATCCACATTCGCTCTTCTCCACAGTACAATCTCCGCCGGTCCTCTTCCACACACACTCACTCCTCTTCATCCACTCTCGCTCCGATTTCCACTCACGCCGACACGCTCAGGGATCACAGCAAAGGGTCCACCAGCCTCCCTCTTCCCGCTCCTCCACAACCACCCACACATGCAGGGCCTTGGAGTGGGGGTATGTCACCAGGGTGCAGAGGAGGCTACCCCCCCCGTCCCCTTCTGGCTGCCTCTGCCTCAATTTTATCCCACAACTTAGACATTCACATTATTCACACTCTCATTACACATACATATAGGATCTTGGGGGTGGGCACAATCACGGAGTCCAAATTACCATCAGGGTGTATACCTCACCCCTGACGTCGTTGCCCACCTCTCAATTTTAAATACACTTAGTCATTGAGGGCTAGCAGGAGGGACTATGCGCTTACCTGCTGCTCCTTGGCAGGTAGCTCCATGCCCTCCTGGGTTTTAATTGCACCTTAGAACACATATGCATCAACACTACAATGAGCGGGTGGAGGGAGGTTTGGAGTCTTCTCCCACCCCCATTCTCTGCGGCCTGCTGGAGCGGGAGGGCTAGTAGGAGGAGTTGGCCGTCCGACTGCGGTCTGGGGTGTGGGGCCTCCCTGCTGCTGCGGAGTCGGGGTGGTCTGCCTCTCCCCACCGCAGGGAAAAGGGTAACACCACCTGGGTCTGGGTGCAATTCCCCCCTCCAGGGGCAAGGGTACCTAGACCCGGTTTGTAGAGTACGCTTGGGGAGTGTGATTGTGTGTACAGCGTCTCTTTATGTCTGTCTCCACGTTGGTTGAGTGTGGAGTGAGTGCATATGAGAGCATGAGGGTGGGAATGGATGTTTGTGTCTGTGTGTGCCTGTATGTCTGTGTCTATATGTCAGGTTGGGTATCAGACGCCACCTCTCTGGGGACACCTCAGGCCCTCCAAGGTTTGGAGGCCTATCTCCACCCACCACCACTTCCCCTGCCGGTGGCGGACTCCCTCAGGTGTCGGTGTGTTGGTGGTTCTTTGTGTCTGGGGGTGGGCGTCCGGGTACACACCGGCTCACTCCTTGGCGGCCGCTTGTCGGGGCCTGGGGCCTGGGGCTCGCTCGGGCCCCTTTGGAGGTGGGGTGCCCCCGGCCTCTCGGCCTGGGGCTCGGTCACTCAGGCGCAGCTGGGGGCCGGCGGAGCTCACGGGCGCGTCACTGCAACTCCCCCTGACTTCTGCTCCGCGGCTGCTGGGCGAGCCCTCATCTGGGACTCTCCTCAGCTCTTACTGGAACAGTGGCGCGGCTGCCCCTCTGTTGGTCTTCCATGGTCTCTTGTGTTCTGGGGGCCTCTGGATGTCTGGAGTTTTGATCTCCTCCATACCCGCTTCACACCCTGGAGGACGGGGCTGTGGCCCCCCCACACTCCCTAGCAGATCATTACATGGAGAAACCTTTGGAATGCAAGCATGCTGATCCACACAGGTATGCACACATGGGTATTCACAGACGCGGACTAAAGCTTTCTTGGCTGCTGCCTCAAAGCACACTGCGCGCTGTCTATCTTGCGTGCTGCACAATATCGTTTATTATTTAGTAAATATTGATATCTATGACTAGCTAGTTTATTGTGATGGTGCTTTGTTTTCTCTATTATTATGTTGCTCTATGTTGTTTGCTGTCGCCTCTGTTTGTTTTTGTTTTTGTTTTTTTTTTTTTGTTTTTTTTTTCTCTCTCTTCCCCCCCCTTCTCACCGTCTCTTCTCCCCTTTGGTTTTCTTTCTTTCTCTCCCCCTCTTTCTCTCATTCATTCCCCCTGTCCTATTTATTAAAAAAAAAAAAAAAAAAAAAATGACAAAGGATGAACTGAAGCTCTGCCATCACGTAATGTCGCATACTGCTGTTTCTGATGTCATTTAAAAAAAAAAAAAAAAAAAAGGGTCCACCACCAGTTCTCTCTATACACAGAGAGCTCGACTAGAACCAATAGGCAAAAATACACAGAGAGTCTTTTTGAGAGAAAGCTTAGAGCACGAACACGGGAGGTTCAACGTTCCAGCGACGACTGCTCTGTGCCGCAGCGTTAAATAGTCATAGAGAACACCAGCAGATCACTAACAGGCGGTGGCAATCACCGCAGGTGTGTGGGCCAAGAGCAGGCAAGCAGGAGAGAGGGAGTGGGATAAAACAAAACAAAACCTGTGGCCATCATGAGCCAGCCGGAGAGGCACGGGGACCATGACAGTGGTACATGACTATCTGCCTGTGCCACACCGACTGGTCACCAGTCCAGTCTGAGCACGTTGAAAATTAACCAACACTGGTCCCTGAGCAGTCAATTGGCACATTTCCAACTTGAAAGCACCAGGTCTATTGCCAACCTAAACATATAAACATGAAGAGTTGGAGAGCGACACAAATGGATGCTCAACAAGTCATCAATCACGGTTCAGTCCTCCTGGTAACTTAGGAAGATAAACCTCCCACTGCAAAGATTTCATTCTTGGTATAGTTCACTTTTTTAGTTGAGACTTTTTCAGAGGTTTAAAATGAACTAATCCACCTTTTTGTTTTACAACTTTATGTTTTGTTTACTTCCAAAAAGAAAGAGACTTAGAAAAAAAATCCTTCAATCAGCGACACATTTATCACAATGGACCTGATGGTCACACACAGTGGCGGTCCTAGCCTGTTTGGCGCCCTGGGCGAACACTCCCTCTGGCGCCCCCCCAAAACATATTAAGGATTGTACATTAGCATAAAGCTGTTGTACACACACACACATATGAAGAAAGAGAGAGTATGCATAGTATGCAAACGGCTACCAAACAGCCATCATAATTCGTCATACAATGAGAACAGGACAAATCAACAATTGATAATAAAATCTGTAACATAATGTATTGTTTGGAGTTTAGTCTGTTACTGTTGCTATTTTTACCTTTTCTTCTTGGAGCAACTGTAACCCACATTATTTCCTTAGGGATTAATAAAGTATTCTGATTGTTTCAGGATGACCTGCCATTATCCAATGACACATCTGCTTACCTGTATCTTTTGCTCGTTTCTCCTCCTCTTCTTTTCTCTTTATTCTAAACTGAGCACCTGATGGTTTTGAACTTTTCTTGTCCATCTTCCATTGGTTTTAATTTTGCACTGCAGTACAAACACACATCCCTCAACCCAAGGCCACAGCATGATCTAACACACCTACTCCTTAGTTCACAGATTCACTTTGTCTAGGGTGCATTTCTGAGATTTCACACAACCCAGGATTCAAATCATGAATACATAATGGGCTTGGATTTACATCATTATAAATGAAATGCGCTCTATTTGGAAGCAGCCGGCCCCCCTCCCCTTTCGACGGGTTGTGTGTGAGACTTTGAATCATCAAACTGTAAATTTTAAATTGTTATTGATCCCTTTACCCCTAGTCCTAAAGTGTATATTTATTTTCTTACTCTTCTTATATATATTGTTTGTTTACTTGCACTGCTGTAACTGGAGCCTCGTCGTCTTGTCTCTTTATATACTGGACTGTAGCGGAGATGACAATAAAGTTTACTTTGACTTCAGCAGCGAGCAGGCGCACCGAGGGCTCTCGCACTCATTTTTCGCATACAGAATTTTGAAAAAACATCGGTGCAAATTATAAGTCTGTATTATAATGTCTGGTGTTTTCGTGTTTGTTGGTTTGTTTTTATTTTGTTTTATTTTGCGAGTTGGTTATTAGATGCCGCTCCAGCCAGCCAGAGAAGCCCCCGCTGCCCCGCCCTCTCCTCCCTGCGCTGCAAGCAGCAGGCGCACCTCGCAAACGAAGGGCGCCCTTACTCCCAGCAAATGGGCGATAGAAAACGATCGGTGCCTATGCCATTCCCAAAATGCGCTGGCTGACGTCGGGGCAGCATGAGTACGAGCATTTTTATTTTTTTTTGCCGATGCCCGTGATGCCGCCCCCCACCACGATGCAACCGCCCAGGGCAACTGCCCGTGTCGACCATATCTAAAACCGCTACTGGCCACAAAGCAAACTGGGACTTCAGACAAAAGTTTGTCTACGAGTTGTGAGTTCTTTGCTAAAGGATGCTATTTTCTGACAACAAAGTCAGAGCTACTCTCTTGGAGCCCGAGGCAAAAAGTTATTAAAGCTCTCAATAAAGACTTCTAAGTCATTTTCTCTTACTTCAGTCCAGAAAGCTTTATAAAACTAAGAGTACATATATCAAATGGGCCTTCCATCACTGCACGCTCTGCTGTGGTGTGCTGTCTACACCTAAGTCCATGACTGTGGGTAACTCACTGCAGAAGGAGTCAAAGGCCATGATCACTATTGTACAGATGACAGCAAAACCCACAGCTTAGATCAATCAAAAAACATTTGTCATTGTGAACTAATGTGTGCTATGTATCTTCCACATGCACTTTCCCTCCAGATCAGTCAAACTAAGCGTTTCAATGAGAGCTTGATTGCATGGCTTGAGGCAGCATGAGGTTCAACATGATTCCTATGTACCTGATGATTTCCTGTGCAACTGAAATCTCCTGTCAGAAATAAATCTTCTCAGGCCCACATGGACCACACTAAGGTTACATTAAAGGATGCAGCCCCATTTCAGGGTCTTGGAACGGGCTGTCCAGAATAAGATAGGACTGGACAATCGACACCTAATAAATCCACAGCTTCCATTTGTATTTTGTACTCTATGAAAATACGACAGGGTTAACCTGGGTAAACAAGTGACAAGTAGACTGTTTTTAAATCGTCTTAGCGACTTTATTGGTGATGAACCTGGACCTGAGTAAAAATATGTTTTATTCAAATGATGATGTGATGATGGTGCAAAATGTCTTTTTCCATCATTTGTAATTATTTTGGGGATCACACATATACAGGGAGTGCAGAATTATTAGGCAAATGAGTATTTTGTCCACATCATCCTCTTCATGCATGTTGTCTTACTCCAAGCTGTATAGGCTCGAAAGCCTACTACCAATTAAGCATATTAGGTGATGTGCATCTCTGTAATGAGAAGGGGTGTGGTCTAATGACATCAACACCCTATATCAGGTGTGCATAATTATTAGGCAACGTCCTTTCCTTTGGCAAAATGGGTCAAAAGAAGGACTTGACAGGCTCAGAAAAGTCAAAAATAGTGAGATATCTTGCAGAGGGATGCAGCAGTCTCAAAATTGCAAAGCTTCTGAAGCGTGATCATCGAACAATCAAGCGTTTCATTCAAAATAGTCAACAGGGTCGCAAGAAGCGTGTGGAAAAACCAAGGCACCAAATAACTGCCCATGAACTGAGAAAAGTCAAGCGTGCAGCTGCCAAGATGCCACTTGCCACCAGTTTGGCCATATTTCAGAGCTGCAACATCACTGGAGTGCCCAAAAGCACAAGGTGTGCAGTACTCAGAGACATGGCCAAGGTAAGAAAGGCTGAAAGACGACCACCACTGAACAAGACACACAAGCTGAAACGTCAAGACTGGGCCAAGAAATATCTCAAGACTGATTTTCTAAGGTTTTATGGACTGATGAAATGAGAGTGAGTCTTGATGGGCCAGATGGATGGGCCCGTGGCTGGATTGGTAAAGGGCAGAGAGCTCCAGTCCGACTCAGACGCCAGCAAGGTGGAGGTGGAGTACTGGTTTGGGCTGGTATCATCAAAGATGAGCTTGTGGGGCCTTTTCGGGTTGAGGATGGAGTCAAGCTCAACTCCCAGTCCTACTGCCAGTTTCTGGAGGACACCTTCTTCAAGCAGTGGTACAGGAAGAAGTCTGCATCCTTCAAGAAAAACATGATCTTCATGCAGGACAATGCTCCATCACAAGCGTCCAAGTACTCCACAGCGTGGCTGGCAAGAAAGGGTATAAAAGAAGAAAAACTAATGACATGGCCTCCTTGTTCACCTGATCTGAACCCCATTGAGAACCTGTGGTCCATCATCAAATGTGAGATATACAAGGAGGGAAAACAGTACACCTCTCTGAACAGTGTCTGGGAGGCTGTGGTTGCTGCTGCACGCAATGTTGATGGTGAACAGATCAAAACACTGACAGAATCCATGGATGGCAGGCTTTTGAGTGTCCTTGCAAAGAAAGGTGGCTATATTGGTCGCTGATTTGTTTTTGTTTTGTTTTTGAATGTCAGAAATGTATATTCGTGAATGTGGAGATGTTATATTGGTGTCACTGGTAAAAATAAATAATTGAAATGGGTATATATTTGTTTTTTGTTAAGTTGCCTAATAATTATGCACAGTAATAGTCACCTGCACACACAGATATCCCCCTAAAGTAGCTAAAACTAAAAACAAACTAAAAACTACTTCCAAAAACATTCAGCTTTGATATTAATGAGTTTTTTGGGTTCATTGAGAACATGGTTGTTGTTCAATAATAAAATTATTCCTCAAAAATACAACTTGCCTAATAATTCTGCACTCCCTGTAATTATTTCAGGATGCTACACACAACCTGTCACAGGTCCTTACAGTGCCAATAAATCCCAAATAAACAGTAAAATATGAAATAGGAGTCTGCCTTCAATACCAGCGGATAAACCCCCCCCCCTCCACACACACACACACACACACACACACAAGCACACTCACACTTTCAGGATTGCAGCATATAAATCGAGTTCCAAATATCTGTAGAACTTGCTGGCAGTGAGGTCTTGCCCAGGGATATTTTCGTCTTTTTGAAAGTTTTTTTTTCCACGCCTGTCGGTTGGTGTCTGTACACAGGGTTCTTACCATGGCTTCTGTGAAAAAAAAGAAAAAAAGAAAAACAGTTTGAACAGGTCAAGTGGGCTGTAGCTACTGCTGGGATCCAGTATATGACCAGGGGTATCTTGCTAGCAGGAATATCTTTTGGTGAGTATTCACCTCTCTTCATCAAGAGTCACCTTCCTGGGGCCTATGGGGTGACCGCGAACGTGTTCTGCTCTTACCTCTCTGCCCACCAAGCCTTCCAAGACTAGACCGTGATCCTCTAGTTTGGGTTATAGCGAACGGTTGGATGTGTGATCCCCTACCACTTGGAGGAGGCGGATGATCATCAGAGCTGCTGCTGTGAAGCTGCAGCATAAGTGCTAGGAACATCACACTCTGCAGTGCCTAGTAGCACATCCCTACTTAATAGAATACAAAATATTACGAGGAAGGCAGTAAATGCTTTTTTTTTTTTTTTTTTTTAAAGGGGACTGCTTTCTGTCTACCTATCCCAGTCATATTTCAATAAGGAGAGATCATCTGAAAAAAGTTAACCTAATTTGTTGGAATATAGACATCCGTTTATTTGACAATAAGTTTCTGTTTGTTTGTTTGTACTTTATGACTCATCATAGCAGAACGGAAACCCAAATTGGAAGGCTTGGAAGCAATGTTCCCTCTAATTTTTCATGTGTCTGAGCGAACACACAAACTCCCTGAGCGGTCCCTTGGACCACTGTGAGCAACATTAGACGTGTGCACTGTGGTCACGCCGGCATCAAATCCATCCAAGTTACATGGTTTATTAAAATAATCAAATTACACCATTTACATTTATGTCGGACTACTTTTACTTAACTGCTTTATCCCACTTACAATGAAAATTAAAAAAAAATCTTGTTCATGACCTGTGTAGTATGTTAACACTATTGGAAGTAAAAATAACTTGAACTCTAATTTTGAAAACACAACTTTATTTTTATTTATTTTTTATTTATTTAATAAAGCTCTAACTTGTATTATGAGTATGAGTCTGTGGTCTGGGAGAGAGTCCTGTAACTCTGTCTGCAAAATACAGTATATAATGACCAATATTGGGCAATTTACCGTATTTTCCGGACTACAAAGCGCACCTGAATATTAGCCGCACAAGCTAAAATCAGGGGAAAATCCTGTTTTGTACATACTATAGCCGCACCTGACTAAAAGCCGCAGGTGTTTCAATGTTGACTTATCATATGTAAGAGAATATGCACAAAGGGAATTGTCAGGAAAGAGATGGCTGTTTGGAGACACACCCCTTTTATTAATATTTTGAAAAACAAGTTAGGGGTACATATTTGCATAACTTCTTAGGGTATATGTACAAGTACCGGTAATTACAAGTACGAAACATGTACTGTGCTTCATAAACGAGTAACAAATGTGGTACATAACAATAACCTACAGCACACCAGAAAAATAGATTCGGCCTACCTTTTAGGCTCAGGTGCAGTGACACGGCTTTAACAAGAAGAAAAGTCAGTCATTCACCATCTTTCTCTTCTTCCTGCGCACTAAAACCACCAAAGTCCTCTTCTCCAGTGTCGGATACAAACAGGCTCAGGATGGCTTTGTCATCCACTCTCAGCTTCTCTCCTTCGTTGTCACTTTCAAAACCAAAGAAATCCTCGTTGTCAGTGTCAGAGTCGAACACCCTCAGAAGGGCTGTGGCGGTGTCCTCCTCTCCATCATGCAGCAGTCCAGCCCTTCGAAATCCGTTGGTGATCGTGGATGTTTTCACACTTTTCCACGCTGTCAGAATCCACTGGTGTAGTTGGGCATAACTTGCTTTTCGCAAGTTTATCGCCGCTCGTCATCCACGCCTCCCACTGAATGTGTAGTGCTACTTTGAAGTTTGTTTTTCGCGCTACTTCGTACGGCACTACGTTGCCTGGCAGACGGACATGTGACCAACATACCACTCTTGAACCCCGATGCTGTGTGTCTGATCACATGCCCTTCCGCCAGGCAATGTAGTGCCGCACAACAGCCTTCCAAAACAAATCGTCTTACGATATCACAAAAATCATGGACAATCCATAGAAAAGCCGCACCTGACTAAAAGCCGCAGGGTTCAAAGCTTGTGCAAAAAGTAGCGGCTTATAGCCCGACAATTACGGTAATTACCGTAACTAAGTAACTAAGTTATGCAAACAACAAAGTTTTTTGCAGCTATTTACCTAAAAATGCAGCCAAGGCATTTTTTTAAATAAACATTTCAAACTATTTACAGAACAATCAGTTGTTCTGCATCAAATTTGATGCCACACAAATTATTTGTGCCACTCCAAAAAATAATTTCTGTCCACTATGAGATAAAGTAGAACAACAGCCTGATACCTGCAGGCCTGACAACAGGAGATGTATCACTCCTGTAACACCTGTAACATTCAGTAGTCATTCATTGTTCTGACACACACAAGAAAACTATTGACTACACAAGATTTGCGCTAAACGTCGCAAATCTCTCACATCTCAAAACACCGCCGTCACTCCTAAAACTTCCCCCTCCCTAAACATCTAAATGCCATGTTGCCATATTGTTTTTTGATTTCACATGGTACTTTTTTCGACGAATAGGAATGGGTGGGTTTTTTTTAATTTTTGCTCACAGGCGGAGAGTGCTTTAGAGTGTTTTCCTTATAAAACGCCGTTTTTACCGTTTCTTCCTGCATTATGTGAGAGATACACATATTGACGGGGCCGGGTTATGTTAAAAAGTATAAATTGTTATACTTTGTTCATTGGTTCAAAGGTACCCCACACTTCTTTTTTTGTTTGCTTGTTTGTTCTGGTGTATTTTTCATTTGAACTGTTATTCTGCCAGAGTACTCATATTTACAAGATGGCAGTGAACGCCCCATTGGTGTGTCAGGAAAACTCTTTTGTACGTATGTTCCTTGAAGGGGATTGGAGTCGTTCTTTTTCCACCGCAGCGAAGGGCTAGGAGTTGGAGAGGAGCTGCTGTATGTTTTTGTTATCGATCTGATTGTGAAATAAAGCATATGCAGTGAGAAAGCAACTCTCGGAGTCATCCCTGCCTAAAAGCTGCAACAATTAAATATACACAACGATAGTATTTAGGAAAAAAACAGACATTGCATATATTTTTTATCACAACTCTGGTTTTATGTGGCCTATCAACACAATTTAAAAACTGGTATAAAGTCCGCACTTTTTTCGTCAATTGTTCCATCTGTCCTGCTCACATCTCCAATGGGTGTGCTAAAACATAAAGACGCTGTCATTGCCTGTCAACGACTTTGATTAGCTGCGTATATACGAATGTGAATCGCATTATTGGCTGGACTATGGGATAAGGTGGCATCGTTGTAATCCCTTACGGGAGCAGCCAGTCACTCACTGACTAACACTGCAAAACAGAATTGTTAAAGTATTAATTTTAATTTCAATTCAGGTTAGATTTTTTTGTGCGCAATGCAGATTTTCTGTGCGCAGAGACCGTGCCTGCAGTGCGCAATTGTGCACGCGCGCAGCTTAGAGGGAACATTGCTTGGAAGGAACTTTGAATGACTTGGGTGAGATAGAGATGGGGGGGAGGTGGGTGAATGAATGAAAATCTGAAAGGGAGCACTATAGAGAGCAGAGATTGAAACCATGCAGAGTGGAAGTTGATTGGCTCACAGAAGGCAGACAAGAAGATGATTGGATGTGAGTAAGATTGACACAGTGGGAAAATAGTAGTTATGTAAAGACTGGCAGGTGAACACCCAGGAAAGCAAGTAGATGATTACAGGTTTTCCTGATTGAGCTTATGCGTAAGCTTAATTTCTAATGTTGAATGTATCTTGGTGAAAAAATGTTTTTTTCTGAAAAATGCCAAAAAGCATTTACTCACTCATGCACAAATACCTAAATTTTATACCTTCAGAAAGAGCTTTTAAGCTTTTTGAAGGGTCAGTTTGAATTTTGAGAAACTTCTTACAAATCTTTCACTTCATTTCATTTTATTACACACTACTAGTGGAGACTAATGAATTAATGCCAGACAAGACGTTCATGCCTTTCTGAAAACAGTAGTAGAGAGCAATACATCACACAGGTCAGCTCCCAAATGCTTTCAAAAAGGCTTATAAATATTTGCAGGCAAACCACAAACTCCAAGCGGAGCCATTTGGCCCAGAGTAGCAGCAAACTCTTTATAGGAAGCGGTTTCATTTCATTTATTTATTTATAAAGCACGTTTAATAACAACAGGGAGCTGACCAAAGTGCTGTACAGAGTAACAGTTAAACAATGACATTGACAACAACGACAGGTAAGAAAATTAAAAGAAAATTAGGATAAAAGAATTGGTAACTCTCATACAGTTTCGAAAGCCAGAGTAAAAAAATATTTTTTAAGATGCGATTTAAAAAGAGTAACAGTTGGGGCCTTTCTAATGTGGAGAGGTAGATCATTCCACATTTTCGGTGCCACAACCGCAAATGCACGATCTCCTCTATGAACCATCCTAGACTTATGTAAGGTAAGGAGCAGGTGATCGCTTGATCGAAGGGCCCTAGAGGGTGTATAAAGCTGCAATAGGTCAGACAAATAGTCCGGTGCCTGGCCAATTAGCACTTTAGAAGTCAAAAGTAAGAGTTTGAATTTAATTCTAAAACGCACTGGAAGCCAATGAAGGGAAGCAAGCACCGGAGTAATATGTTGGTGTTTCTTCACACGAGTCAAAAGGCGAGCTGCAGCATTCTGTACAAGTTGGAGCCGGGCCAAGCTGGACTGACTGACACCCACATATAATGAATTGCAGTAATCCAGTTGAGATAAAACAAACGCATGAATTGGTCGTTCCAAATTTCTAAAAGATAAAAAAGATCTCACTTTGGATAGGAGCCTGAATTTAAAAAAGGACCGCTGGACAACTGAATTAATTTGTTTCTTGAATGTAAGTTTGCTATCCAAGAAAACCCCCAGGTTTTTTACATGCGTTTTAACAGCACATGTTAGGTTGCATAAGTCCAAATCTGGGGCATTGAAATTACAGCTCGGTCCAAAAATAATTACCTCAGTTTGAGGCCATCCAGGTTTTAACTACCTTAAGACATTTGACTAGCGATTCCATGGGCGTGGAGGTGTTTCTATTAAACCGAAGATAAATCCGGGTGTCGTCGGCATATGAGTGAAAGCAGATGTTATGCTTCCTAAAGATTAGGCCTAGGGGCAACATGTAGATTGAAAAAAGAATTGGGCCTAATACAGAACCCTGCGGGACACCACAAGTAAAAGGAGCTGGGGAAGAAATAAAATCATCAAGGCTCACGGAAAAAGTCCTCTCGGAGAGGTACGACCTAAACCATTCCAAGGGGATACCTTTGAAACCACATTGCTCCAAACGGGAGATCAGAATGCTGTGGTCAACAGTATCAAAGGCTGCAGTTAAGTCTAGGAGCAGGAGAACAGCTGGGTCTCCTGAGTCAGTGATTAATAAAATATCATTAAGTATTTTTTAGGAGGGCAGTTTCTGTGCTGTGGTGGGTTTTGAAGCCTGACTGGAACTTCTCAAAAATATTATGACTATTTAGAAAGGTTTGTAGCTGCTCAAATACAATCCTTTCTAAAAATTTTGACAGAAACGGAAGCTTGGAAACAGGTCTAAAGTTAGCAAGAATAGAAGAATCAAGGTTCGGTTTTTTAAGCACTGGCTGCACTACAGCGTGCTTGTATCCAGTTGGTACTACTCCAGAGCTGAGAATACTATTAAAAATAGTTAAAATGTTGGGACTGACTACCTTAATAATCTTTTTTAGAAAATGGGTGGGGAGTCCATCTGAAGGGTAGGATGATGTCTTTTTGGTGTTGCAAAGATCTTCCACCTGGTTAAGACATACAGCCTCAAACTGGTCAAAAGCAGTTGAGAAGGTATATGTTAATTAAACATTATACAGAGATAGGGTAGATGTAGATCGAAGCCTTTCTGTCTTATTAATAAAAAACTGCAAGAACCTATTGCAAGTTTCAATGGAGCTATCTATATGGAAAGCGGGGGAGGTATTCAAGACCGAATCCATAACTGAGAAAAGAGTTCGGGGGTTATTAGAGTTGTTCTCAATAATGCTTGCAAGAAACTTAGATTTTCAGCTTTTACAATGACTTAATATCTAGATAGGCTCTCTCTCAGCAGCAGGAAAGAGACTTGTAATTTGTCTTTTTTCCATTTTCGTTCAGCCTTCCTGCACTATCGCCTAGGTGATCGAGTTGAGTCGTTTATCCACGGGTCTGAGTAAGCTGTCGATTTAAATGGAGCGATCACATCAAGAATAGTCTTGCATTTATTATTAAAATTCGAATCCATCTGGTCAATACCATCACCAAGGGAAGAATTCGACAGGCTTTCAAAGGCAGTGGAAAACTGTTCTGTGGCCGTTGGTTTAAAAACACGATAACGTCGTGTTGAGGATGTAGGTTTAAGATGGCAATGAGATAAAAGTATATTAAAGACTAATGGACAGTGGTCAGAAAAGATTGCATCACTTATTTCCAAATTAACAACTGGTAATCCAAAAGACAACACAAGGTCCAACGTGTGGCCCTGTATGTGTGTTGGATCCAATACAAGCTGGATGAGGCTAAAAGAGTCAATCAAATTTAAAAAGTCTTTAGCCAGCTGGTTGTGGAGGTAGCATACATGGATATTAAAATCACCTACTATTAAAATTTGATCATAACTCGGGATGATTCCTGCTAAAAAAGTAGAAAAATCTCGAATAAAATCGTTGTTATATTTTGGAGGTCTGTATATTACTCCAACAAGTGTTGGGCGTGGGTTCCCCAATTCAAAAAGTAGGATTTCGAAGCTTGAGTAAAAGTCTGTTGAAAGTTGTTTATATGTTAGTCTCTTCCTGAGGACAAGTCAGAAGGTAGGAGTTCAGTAAAGAAATTGAGCTCATCTGGTCTCAGCCAAGTTTCCATTAGGAGCATGAGATCCAAATCGCGGTAAGTAAAAAAAGTCCTTTAAAATAAAGGTTTAATAGCTAACAAGCGGACATTAGCAAGGCTAATCCTTAGTGAAGTCGAAGGCTTAGTAGTGCAAATAGGAGCCCGTTGAAGCGTCCGTAGGTTCTGGAAGTTTACTCCTCTCCGACGATGTCGCGGAGGTCGCAGGCGTGGGTTTATTGTAGTAATCCCAGCGACAGGAACCAAACAGAGGTAGATCATGATCAGGGAGGTCCGGTGTTTAACGTAGTCAAATCTGACCGCCTCAAAGTATTGATCATTCCCGGGACGTGAGAAGGAAGCCTTCAGTCTCACCAGTTGACCGCTTCGTCTTCCCCGGCGCCAGCGGCGCCCGGTTGATTGGGGTAGCTTTGAGGCAAAGCAGAGGCAGGCTGGGACAGGAACGGCGGGCAGAAACGGTGGAGGGAGAAATTTCTGCTTTCCGTGGTTCCAGTAAGATTCACGTCTCAAGCAAGGTAATCTTAAATCTAAAAGCGTTTGGCGATCGTAAACACACAGAGCGTTAGCGTCTTTTGAAGCGAGTAAAACAAAAGCAAACAATAACACTGGAAGGGACAGACGGCTGGCCGTGAACACTGGCGCCATCTTGTCATGGCGCCAGTGTTCAAGCTTTTTGCGTCATGGTTCGTGACGCAAGCTTTTTGTGTCATGGACAATACTGGGCCTCATTTATTGACTAAAATCTCTGCGAAAATCACACGTATGAATGTTTCATGCACAAATCAATGATTTGTTAATATTTTCATACCTGAATTTGTTTGTACTATAAGTACTTGTCTTCTTTTTTTTTTTTTAAATATCAACCTTAATGTCCAAACTTTACCCTGAGCCACAGTGAGTGTGTCAGGGCATCATTTTTTATTTATTTATTTAAATAGCCGTCACTCCACTTGAAACACGTTGGAAACCTACCCCTTTTCCTGCTTCCTCCTTGGACTTTGCATTTGATTGTTTTGGTTTTTTCAATCTGACTTTCTCCTTCTTCATTTCTCTCTCCACTTCACCTCCCGCTAAAGACGTTTCCTTATATAATGGAATAAATGGGGTGTGGCTGCATGAAGCATGCAGATTGCAGGCAACAAGGACAAGTTTGTCCATTTAGAATGAGCAAAATGAGTAACATTAGCAGTAAGAACAAAATTAGCCAGTGTGCATGTGTGTTAAGCTTGGTGGTGATTTTGCATGCATCTTTTTATTTATTTTTCTTAAGCAAATAAGACTTATATGATTTTTTGGGCAGAAGGCGCTTTTTTAATCAACACCACAGCCTTGCTGCAGGGTAAAGATGCTTTTAATGTATTTTTCAGCATCTGGAAAATATTTTAAGTTAAAATTAACTGCTTGTTATTTCATTCTCCATAAAAATGCGCTTAGTAACCCCTCATCTCTACACCAGCAGCCCAACTCTAGTGCGATTCAGCTGCCAACCTTTTCCCACTGCTCTCCCCACTCCGCCCACTAACTTTCTTCACTCTTTGTCTTTATTCTGTTGTGACACTAAGGACAGCCAAGCTGTCATCAATTACTGGCTCTCTTTCTGAATCATCTGCCCGTTATCTTTCCCTCCTGCCTCAGGCTGAGGCATGGACGGCCATGGACACGGTGGATGTATAGTTGTTCTTGTTATATCACTTTCTAGCCCACTTTGAGTTTACTTGGAAGAAGCATGCACAATCGGTTTCAAACTGCTATCAAAAGAGTCATTTTTAAGCAATATTTGACCAGCGAATTCTGCCTTAACATTACTATAAGGCAGAATAGCCATACATATAAACAAACAATCTTTTACCAAATGCAGTGAGGCATTTATGATTATTTGATACCGTTTATGAGCCATTTACGATTATTTGTATGTTTATTAGAATAATATTTATTAGAATAATATTATTCTTTAATTAATTGGCAGAATTAAATTAACTACAATATCTTACTTTTCAAAAAAGAAAAAATTATCACCAACAAAAGAGAACAACTGCTAACACTGTACCATGTTCAGGCCCACTTTGAAATACAGTAACTATGAAGCTCGATAATAAATTAAATAGATACATTTTATTTTTTTGTATTACTTTATTTGTTTATAATGAGCACTGGAGTAAAGGACTAAGTGTAAAAGCTGTATACGGCTCCACAGGCTCGAGAGCAGAAAGCTTCACATAGACCCACTGATTCCCCCCCCCCCCCCCATAATTAAATATAAATAAATACATTGATATTTGGATTCTTACATGTTCTTAACATAAAAACCCCCAAAACAAAACAAAAAAAAACAGCCTCTCAACCTCTTCTTTTCTTACCAGGAAGTGGAAGTATTGAGATCAATAATCTTTTTCTGTGGTGGTTTCCATGTCTCAGATTGGCAGATTTAACCTTGGAAGCTTTTTGATCGTGAGAGAAACGAGAGTTACTGGAAGCTCAAACATAAGGTGAACATGCAAATTCTACACAGAAACATCTGTGTTGGACATTTAAACAAACGAGTGCCTCAGTTTTGAAAGGCTGAACATGCTCCACCATTTCACAGACCAAAAATCTCCAAAAGCTTCAACTGGGAATAAATAGAAATATCAGACCTGGGCAAAAGGCAGAGCAGGCAGGGAAACCTGGAGATAAATGCCATTCAGAAAGACACCACTCACTATTAACCATAAAAAGCTCCTCTTTTAGAACAACAACCACACCACTATTAATCCTGGAAGCACAGGGCAGATTGGCATGCACCACACAGTCTCCCACAGCTAGGAGAACCATCTCTACTAGAACAGATTGGCCAAGCTGAACTCACACTCCAGACAGGGATAGCATCTCAGAGGACGCCATCTCAGCCAAAAAACACAGCTTACTGTTTGCAAAACTACTACGCAACACACACCAACTTACATTTCCAATGCCACGGGCAACTACAAGACAAGCATGCAATAATGTACTGTAGATAAAACAAAAGCTTTCAGCCAGACTCACCATGCCCTCCACCACCTAGCATCCATGGAGATAGAGAGGGAGAAAGAAAGAGAGAAATAGATAAGGTATAGAGATAATATTTGCTAAGTGAAATCTGCAACAAGTCCTCCACCTAAGCAGTTTTTGTTTCTACCACCTTTTACCACCCAAATAATTCAATTCAATTCAATTCAATTTTATTTATATAGCGCCAAATCACAACAAAAGTCGCCTCAAGCATTTTTGAGATGATGTATGAGTGTTTCCACTTCTAAAGACCAGCAAAGTCTGCATCAAGGGAATGTGCCACAATGAGTCTTGCCTGGGAACTATTTTTAGTTTCCAGACTTGCAGTTTACTCTTGTTTTCCACTAGGCCTATGCAACAAACAATTTTCTGAGTTTCATGTACAAAAAACAAATTACTTGGTGTTTCAAAAACACAAGCATATGAATTAATGTAAAATAAAGTCAGTTTTCTGATGTAAAGGAATTAACATTAAAGCATGATTTATAGTTCTCACACTTGTCTGCAGTGTGACTCCAAAAGAAATACTAACACATGGCAGCTGGTGGGGCAGCCACATACAGGGTGAGAAAGAGAGGAAGAGGAGCAGGGAAATAAGAGAGAAAAAGGCCTACAGTGTGATCTAATTAGCTGTCTCCCACAGATGACACTGTATTCTGACATGTTCCCTGTCTCAGCATCAATTAACTAACTGGAACAATTTTTACCACAGCTGCAGCACCCCTATCACTCTCTTTTTCTCACACACACACACACACACGCACACACACACACACACACACACACACGCACGCACGCACGCACGCACGCACGCACGCACGCACACACACACTATCACAAGAGAGGTCATTCTGACATCTACTGTTTTAACACTGTTCTTAGTTTGGCAGCACTGTATGTCACTATACATGTATTGACAATGATACATTAATTAACACCCTCTGACATTTTGATCTAATGAAGCTGATGACTATAAGTGGAAGTACAGATTAATGGCAGTTATTTGATTTTATCTAAAGAATCTAGAGGACATATAGTGTAATACCTTCAGTGTAAATGTAAATACATTTATCCTTCCATCTATTCTCATCTTTTAATATGAAAACACATTAGGTACAAACAGGGTATTCCACACACTCTTTTATACATCAATGTCTTCCAGTTCCTACTTGGGGGTCTGGTGCTCTCCCAGACCAGGTCTTCTTCCAAGGCAAGGTGGCCTGGAAGCTGTCAACGGGAAGGAGAATCAACAGGTATACCTCAAAGTCCTCCCAGATGCCAAAGCTCTAAGTTTAAGCACGACCACGCTATGGAGGAACATTGGTAAGGGTTCACATTTGGGTATAGGTGTCTCTTGTTGTGACCTCACCAGTTGACCTTTCTATGGCTCATCCACAAGACCATAAAACATACATTAATTCCTTCCCAGTGTGGAAACAATGCACAATTTTCCAGCAGAGAATCATTGCCTTCAATTTGGAGGTGAGTCCACTTTGCACTTGGCTGTAAAGCAAGAGAACAGCACCAAGAGAACCACATCATCTGCAGAGCGGTGGTAGCTCATAGCACTGTGTAAATGTGCCTAACCATGAGGAAAAAAGGTAAAAATGCTTTATGATACTTTTGTGTGCTTGTAATATTTAGATAATAATACTGGATATTACACATTACATTCTCACCCATCCATCCATTCACTCATTTTCTTAACCGCTAATTTAATTCAGTGTCACATTTGGGCTAAAGCTTGACCCAGTGAAAGGTGAGGTACACCCTGGACAGGAGTGAATGTGAATATTAATATTTGGCTGTTTCTATCAGTTGAGACAAGATAGTTTCTATTAAAGTACGCTGACCCAGTGACAACGACTGAATCAATTTGCTCATTTATTTTCACTTTTTTAAGGTTCAGTCAGCAACTTTATTTAAGACGCTAGGCTGTTTGGTATGACACTTGTTGGTAAGCTTTCATTACACTTAGGGCAACATAACATGTTCTTGTCAATGTGATTAAATATTTTTTTCACTTTAGCCGCTGATTGTCAGCTCCATACTATGGTGTAAGGAGGAAAAAAGGGAGAAACTACTGTAAATGACAGCTGTTTACAGCCTAACGAGTCTCGCTTTGATTCAAGATGCACCAATGCATGTAAATATATGAATAATACAAATATGTTATTTAGTTGTTCACTGTATTTATCCTTAATCTATTATTTTATTAATAAATACCAAATATTCAGTCAATTTATACTTATTGCAATTTATTTTACAAACTTAGGAAAGCTCCAAGCTGAGCCTTATTTTTAATTATGCATAAAGAATGATTCCCAGTCTGTCCTCATATTGAAGATACAGATTATTAATTCAACACTGGTATCAGATCAGTACTCAGTATTGGCAGATACCCACAGCCAAAGTACTGGTATCAGATCGGAACTGAAAGCTGGTGGATCGGATCATGCATATTTGTTGGATTATTCCTTAAGTTATTATTACAGTGTGGACTGTAATACTTTCTAAGCTGTTCCTGTTTAATCTATTTGCCTTTATTTAATGCATGACCTACATCCTCTAACTTCAGAATATACAGTTTCAGATTCTCACTTTTACTGATAACAGTCATAAATCCAAAACACCACTGCCCTAGAAACCAGATTCACGCTGCTTACTCCTCCATCTCTTAATAAAACACATGTACAGTAATAAGCTAACATGCTAAAATCATCACGTACTTAATGTTCTTAGCAGTTAAGCATGCAACGCTTCAGGGGACATAATTTTACAAACAAGAATGTTGCCAATCTTTCATGCAAGTTTAAACACTCTGCGCTTAAATAACTTGAACAGCAAATGTGATTCCTACAGTTTAACTTAACATGCTAAACAAAACACAATATTCTAATAATATTACATTAAATATTTCAATAGGGCCTATGCATGTTCAGAGTCAGGGCCTTAATGGCATGTCTTATTTTTGTTCAAATACAATAGTAGTAATAAAATTGTGAGAGGAAATATGATACTAGTAGCCACTAGGCAATATGATGTCACCCACTGGTTTCTCAACTACTTTAATGAAACATCAGCATTAGACAAAACAAAACAAAAAACAATCTAAATGTTGTCGATGTGCTGTCACACATTCCTGATATTTTCTTGCATTGCAAAGGTCTGATTGGCCTCCCACTCCTACCTACCTCTGTAACAGAGGGCTGGACAGTAGATAAATTGCAACAGGGTGACTTATTCCAACACTTATAGCAAAACAGCAGGGAAAAAATGCAGAAAATGGCATGTTTCATGGCAACCTCAGTTCTCCGGCTTCTGGTAAAATTAGGCTGTTGGAAATATTGAACCAAATGGTCAGGCGGTCTGGCAGCTCTTGTTGGAAAATGTTTGAGAAAATATCTCATGAATTTAAAAGGAGAGTGAATAGGGAGATGATAACCCCTGGGAGGAAGCCACAGGAGGTTTGCCTCAGTGCTGGAAGTCATCTGGTGAGGGACAAGCAGTGGGAAACTTTTTAGGATATTTGTGGAATCATACTGAAGATGGATGAGCTGTGGGTAGAAATTTAGCATATGACTTTCTCCAGATGTAGTGGAGGATATATACGTATGTATTTGTCATAAGATCATCAAGCAAATTTTAATGTTGACACAGTTATTAAATGATTTAATAAAAGCCGGATTGGAGGGTTTTCCATCATGAACAGCCAGTTTAAGGTCATGCCAAAGCATCTTAATGAGGTTAAGTCTGGACTTTGGCTAGATCACGCCAATAGGTTAATTTTTGTCAGATAGTTGGTTTCCGATTATTCTCATCCTGCATAAACAAAGTATGCTTGAGCTTCAGCACAGAAATTTCTTCAGGATTTTAGAGAGATGAATTCACGGTTCCAATATTTGCATGAATCAACTGTTCCAAGTTTTCTGTAGATAATGATTCTCACTGTACTTTTCTGGAGTCCTAGATCCTTAAAAATGTTTTCGGAAGGCTTAGTTGAAGAGGCAATTTTTTTTCACAGCACTGTCTAATAAAAGCTTACCAACAAGTGTTACACCCAAAGTCTAGCTTCTTAGATAAAGTGTCTGACCGAAGAAAACGAGTGAAAGATAATGAATGAGCGATAGAGGAAAAAGCATTATTGTCAGATCTCTGTAACCACAGTTTGCAGTTAGAAAAAATTGAAGCTGTTGGTTTAACATAACAGCATAAAATGCCTCCAAACTGCTCGCATTCAGCTGGTACACAGCAAATTCAAAAGTGTTAAATGTTTTGGTGTTAATAGTCTTCTTGCAAAAGTAGAGTTAATTTTACTCTAAGCAGAGTCACATTCTTTTAATGTAACTCTGAGGTGTAAAATGATAGTAGTTAAAATCGAGTGTTAAAAATGAGTGTTTCTATGTCAAATCTGGAGGTGTTACAATGGAAACATTAACTCTTGACCTCTTAACTCTGAACTCCTAGAGGGGCTATGACACCAACAGAGTAAATTCACAGACTCCGCCCCCAGCACGGCTCCAATCGAAGCTGAAGTGAAGCCGTTTCAGAGCATTTTGCTCTACATATTTGAGTTGTTTGCCATGCTTGGTAAGTCATTTTTTCAAAGATTGTTTCAATTATTATTATGAGCTTTTACTTCTGTGGCTCTTTGGAGTTGAGACAAAGCTGTGTGAAAGGCATTAGCCATGTTGCTCGGTGATAGCATAACATTCTGTTTTAGCTAGCTGAAAGGTATTGTTTGCGGGCAAATACCACAGCCTTGAAAAAAAGCTTGCATGTGAATTTTCAGTCAAACTTTTGGTCAAATACACCTAAAACAATGTGTAGAATATGAAACGTTGGTATAATGGTGCTACTTGAAGCCTGAAAACGATCGCCCATAAAAACAAACAAACGAGCAAACAGCAGTAGCAGACGTCCTGACTGGATTCTACGTTAGCATAGATCCCTCCAGAGTTTTGTGCACACGGTTTAGGTAAAAATGAAAAAGGTTGAGGTTTTACATTTAGTTCAGTATTACCTGTTGCCTGTGTCTTTGTCTTTTGGGAAAATACTTTACACAAGTAATGGCTCAAAGAGGATTCCTTTTTTTTTTTTTGCTGTGCTGCAATTGTTTACTGGATTATTTGTGCCAATAATTAGTGTCAACTAATTTTTATTCAATCTCCACACAGGATATGCTTGTGAAGATGGAATATGGGGGAGAGCAGAAGTGCGTTGAAGTTCCACAAAGGGATGAATGAAGGACATGCATATTGTATTGAAGAAATAAGTGATGAGAATGCTGTTATTTGCATTTACCATGTCAGACCTTTTGATAAACAAAATTCTAATGAAAGTGAGAACATGTATACCGTTACATCTTTCAGAAAATGTTTTGAAATTGTGGTGCACAGTTCAGAATAAATGTTTTTCAAAAACCATTGCGTCTTTTTAGTAAATGTTTATTTCCAAAAGAAATTTCTAGAAGTTCAGAACAGTAAAATTCCCACTTTTTAGAATTAATTAGAAGATAACTCTTAAGTAGTTAAACTAAAATACTCTTTGAGAGTTAATATATAAACTCTTAACACCAAGTGTTAAATTATCAACTCCAGACAGATTTGGTGTTTAACACTAAATCAGAGTTAACGTACCAACTCTCCAAAAAGAGTTAAATTAACGCTCTCTGGTGTGGACCCATATAGACACTTTAATAGTGTTGAAATCAAATCCGACAGTGTTAATTTGGACATGCTGGATTTGCTGTGTAGATTTTGCCATACAACTGTGCAATGAAGTGCTGCTATCATAACTGAACTGAAAGGTTTGGAGCTTGGCTCGTTGCCACTGATATTAGAACCGGCGTTTTGAGTTGGTATCGGTCCAGTATCTGATCCAAATATCAGATAAACACATTCCTGCTAAAAATTAACTTGTAAAAACTTATCTCAAGTGATAGAGACAGAAAATCATTCACGCTCACATTCACACCTCTCCAGGGTGTACCACACCTTTTGTTGGGCTAGGCACCAGCCCACCCGTGATCCTGAAATGCATAAGCATTTAAGAAAATGGATGGATTACCTTTTTCACATAGGGCCATGTAGAGTTGAATAGCTTTGTTTCCCTTAATAAAGGAAATCATCATTTAAAAACAGAATTTTGTCCATCCATCCATCTTCATCCGCTTTATCCGAGGCCGGGTCGCGGGGGCAGCAGCCTAAGCAGAGAGGCCCAGACCTCCCTCTCCCCAGCCACCTCCTCCAGCTTATCCGGGGAACACCAAGGCGTTCCCAGGCCAGCCGAGAGATATAATCTCTCCAGCGTGTCCTGGGTCTGCCCCGGGGCCTCCTCCCGGTGGGACATGCCCGGAACACCTCACCTAGGAGAATTTTGTATTTGATTAATTTACCTTTGTCTAAAATAAGAATTTGTTTCATGATCTGAAACATGTAAGTGCAACAAATATGGAAAAATAAGTAAGATTTCAGGAAGAGGGCAAATACTTTTCACAGCATTGAGTTCCTGTATGTGAACACATTATAGTTTAGTCAGACATAAGCAGCATGGTTTCTCAGTTGCTATATTGTTCCACTACATTAGTCCTTTGTCTTAACTGTGCTAAATTCAGAAACAACCCTCTCTGCGACTTCTACCAGGGAGGGGATCTCAGACACTTTAAAACTCAGCCAGAATCTTTGTAATACTTTGGTTTCATCTGCAAGGTAATCCTCGACGTATTTAATCAGTAAAACTATTATTTTAGAGGTTTTCTGGTCTTTTACTGTCTTATATCCCCCTTCAGTTGAAGTAAATGAAACACAGAGAGAGGGAACTGGATACTGAATATGCAGTTAAAACAAATGGAAGACAGTACCTAAGTACTGTCTTATATATATATATATATATATATATATATATATATATATATATACAAAAAGTTTTAGTATTTCCATTTGATGCTACTTTTTATTTGTTTACAGACATATAGAGACATATAGTGAAATGCATACATTTAGCAGCTTTAATGACTATGTTTGATGTAAAACTTTTAAACAGTGAATGATACAGAATAAGCAAATATATAAAAAAAAAAAAATGTAACTAGTGGTTGAATTCAAAAAGCTATTTATACCCAGGGTCAGGTCTTAATGATGACTGGGAGTTGTTAGCGCCATGAAAAGTAATTTTCTCTTTTCTGACTTTTCAGATCATCTTGTATCTCACCAAAATTCAGATGCAAGGAAACTGGAAGCAGATTTGTCTTCTTCCCCTATTAATCATCGTACGAAAACGTTTTTGGCATCCCTGTATATTAAATTGCATATAAAATAGCTCATGCTAGCCTCACCTTCAGCAGCAGTACCCTGTTCCTTGATTCTTCAGCATTACAAATGCAATAAGTCAGTCTTTTCATTCTAACATTTTAACTATATTTAACTTCTCTGTATTTACTTACATTAAGAAAGATTTGCAACACCTTTAGTTGAAATAGAATAATCATGCATTGTTGGATTTTAACCGAAGTACAAGATTCGAAAGCTTCTTCCCCCTGTGGTTTTAGAATTGGTAACTGTCTGCAATATTTGCTGATGACTCATATAAACTAAATAATCCAAGGTGACGTATGATGAAAAGTGAAAAAAATAAAGAGATTTGCTATGTCAGCAATGTAATTGTTCTTTCCTGACAGCATGACAGGGTAGTTGCAAATGATTCCTATAATGACGGTTTACCTTTTGATCAATGAATGCATTAAGTGGCATAACACATGCACCTCACCGATACGTCAAAATGTGTTTGTAAATGAATCATCAAGGTCAGAATTTATATAGGAAGTCATAATGATCTTTTAAACGTTAGAAGAAGTTCTGGAAAAGTGCTTGCAAATTAACCGTAGAAGATAGCTGAATCGCTCTTTTGTTACAGTTTCAAGTTCAGAAGTTTAGTATTTTTTGTTAATAAATTTAAAACATGATATTACATATATATATGATATTACAATATTCAAGAGTAAATGATGTGATAGTGACAGGACTGGAAACCAAGCATCAGACATACGCACGGGTAGCAGCAGCAGAGAGAGGGGAGCCACCCGAGCAAGAGCTACGCTCTTTGGAAGAGCAGGTAATGGCCTTCTTTAAAAGCAAAGGTATAGAAATGGACAGTAAAAATATTGAGGGATGCCATCCTCTTCCGAGAAAAAATCAAATACCTGCCATTATCATTCGTTTTGTTAATAGAAAACAGAAAAAAGAACTGCTCAAGCAAGGAAGAAAGCTAAAAGGTACAAATGTTTATTTAAATGAACACCTAATCAAGAAAAATGCAGACATTGCAAGACAAGCAAGAATATTAAGAAAACAGAAGAAAATACAGTCAACTTGGACGTCAGACTGTAAAATATTCATTAAGTTAAATGGAACACCAGAGCAGGCTAAGGTTCTAGTCATCAAAGAGATGACGGAACTAGAAAAATATAACCGATAAATGCAAAGCAGTGCTAAATATGATGTGACCGTCCAAGTGCACAACCAACGCAGATGTCTGACAATTTTCAACTAACAACTCATATAGATATTGAAAATAAGACATTGATGTATGACAGCAACATAGATCCTGATTGTAATTTCTTTAACAATAAAACAAATGAATGCAATTATTATACAAATGAGCAACTTAAAAAGGAATTCAAGGTAGAACAGGGTATAACAATGGTTCACTTTAATAGTCGAAGCTTATATGCAAACTTTCAATCCATCAAAGACTACATAACACAGTTTGAACAGCCATTCAATGTGATAGCCATATCGGAGACCTGGATAACTCCTGGAAAAGAAGAAGACTTTAAAATAAATGGATATGAATTCCTTCATGTAGACAGGATCAACAAGAAAGGAGGTGGGGTGGCACTTTACATTGATAAAAACCTAAAGTACAAAAGAATGGGAAGAATGACAACTGTTATTGATGGAGTGATGGAATGTTTATCAGTGGAAATAATTATAGAAAAAAGGAAAAACCTAATTGTCAGTTGTATATATAGAACACCAGGATCTAAGATTGAGATATTTAAGGATAATATGGAGGACTTATTTACAAATATAAATCAGAAAAGAATGTTTATTTGTGGGGACTTTAATATTGACTTATTGAATCCAAATCATAATAAGAGTACAGAAGAATTTATTGATTCCATGTACAGCATAGGTTTATTTCCACTGATAACAAGACCGACCAGAATAACATCTCATTGTGCAACTCTATTAGATAATATATTTACAAATATAATAGAAGGAAAGATAAAAAGTGGGCTGTTAATCAATGATATAAGTGACCATTTACCAGTCTTTGCATCGTATAATTGCCATTATAAAGTGAACAACGATGGACATAAGATTATTTACAAAAGAATAAGAACAGAGAAGACCTTAAATTGTCTTAGAAATGAACTTTTAAAGCAAGATTGGAATATTGTATATGAACAAACAGAAGTTAATAAAGCTTACGAAGGATTTTTAAGAACATTTAACACATTACTTGATAAAAACTGCCCAGTAATTGAAATCAATAGGAAACACAACTATGCAGGAAGACCATGGATGACAAAAGGACTACAAAATGCCAGCAAAAAAAAGAATACCCTATATCGAGAATTCATAAAAAAGAGAACAATAGAAACTGAAATGAAGTATAAAACTTACAAAAATAAATTAACTAATATAATGAGATCCTGTAAAAGAGAGTATTACATTAAAAGGTTAGAACACAATAAAGATAACACAAGAGATATATGGAATGTATTAAACAGAATAATCAAAAATGAATCAAGGAATAATGATTACCCTGGGTACTTTATAGAAGGGACAAGAAGTATTAATAACATGGAAGAGATAGTAAATGGCTTTAATGAATTCTTCGTAAACATAGGGCCAAAACTGGCAGAAGAAATAAAGGTTGATGGAATAGAAAGGGACACTGGTGAAAATATTGAAAGGAATAGTAGCTCAATGTTTTTAAGAGCAGTGGAAGAGAAAGAGATTTATGACATGGTTAGAGGACTTAAGAACAAAACCAGTACAGACTGGAATGATATTGATATGGTAACGGTAAAGACAGTTATTGATGGTATCGTAAAACCATTAAAATATATATTCAACTTGTCGTTTCAAAAAGGAGTTTTTCCACAAAAAATGAAAGTTGCTAAAGTTATTCCCATTTACAAAACCGGTGAAAGACATCATTTTACAAACTATAGACCAGTGTCAATACTCTCCCAGTTCTCTAAGATACTGGAAAAACTCTTCATAAAAAGATTTGACAGTTTTGTGGAAAAATATGAATTAATGACAGATAGTCAGTATGGGTTCAGAAACAACAGATCAACAGCTTTGGCACTGATAGATTTAATGGAAAAGATAACGGAATGTATGGATAATAAGAGGTATGCGCTCGGAGTTTTCTTAGATCTAAAGAAGGCGTTTGATACTGTTAATCATGAAATTCTATTAAAAAAACTGGAAAAGTACGGGTTTAGGGGAGTGGTTTTGGAATGGTTAAAAAGCTATGTAGGGAATAGGCAACAATATGTACAAATAAATGAATATAAATCTAATTTGATGGATATAGCTTGTGGAGTACCTCAAGGTTCAGTACTGGGTCCAAAAATGTTTATTATGTACTTAAATGATATCTGCAGAGTATCGGAGATTTTAAAGTTTGTAATATTTGCAGATGACACAAATATACTGTGTGCAGGTGGGGAATTGCCACAGGTTTTGGAAATGATCACACAGGAATTAACGATATTAAAGAAGTGGTTTGATATAAATAAATTATCATTGAATCTCGATAAAACCAAATTTATGTTGTTTGGAAACCAAAAGAAAAACATCGAAGTAGAAATATGTGTTGACAATGTATATTTAGAAAGAGTAAATGAAATAAAATTTCTTGGGGTGATCATTGACCACAAGCTCTGTTGGAAGCCACACATTACTTATGTTCGGGGGAAATTGGCACGGGGCATTGCCGTCCTGGGAAAAGCAAAGCATATGTTGGATCAGAAAGCACTGCACATTTTATACTGTGCTTTACTACTGCCATATATGAGCTACTGTGTAGAGGTCTGGGGAAACACATACAAAAGTAACACACAAACAATAACTATAATACAGAAAAGGGCCATTAGATTAATAAATAATGTAGGGTACAGGGACCATACAAATGCACTCTTTGTCAAAATGCAAGCTATTAAATTCCAAGACTTGGTGAAGCTTAAAACAGCGCAAATAATGTATAAAGTCAGAAATAAATTGCTTCCCAAAGAAATCTGTAAATTATTCATAGAAAGAGAAGGTGGGTATAACTTAAGAGGGAAATGGAATTTAAAAATAAAAAGTGCTAGAACAACTTTAAGAACTATGTCAATCTCAATTGCAGGAGTTAAATTATGGAACAGTCTAACAGAAGAAATAAAAGACAGTCAAAACATAAAACAGTTTAAAGTAAAATATAAAAACCTAATTTTAAATAAGTATAAGAATGAAGAAAACGGGGTTAACCCAGGACGGTAATGTTGCTGGTAATGGTGTTGCGGTTCTTTTTTGGTTGTTTTTTTGTTTTTTTGTTTTGTTTTGGTTTGTTGTTTTTCCATAACTTGTGTATCTGCAAATATACACATTCTGTATTTTTCATATGAAAGAAACTATACTGTGGTGGGGCTTGCTAATTTCTTGTTTTTGATTTATGTATGTTATGTTTTGTTTTACTTCATATGTTTATATGTTTCATATGTTGTTTGTTTAATTTAAGACAAAAAAAAATTAAATGAATGAGAGGTAAAACTTGAGGGGGTAGGGACAAATAAGTAAATACTTCAGCCTACTCCTTTTCAAACAAATAATGGAATGATATTTTGTAATGATTGTGAAGGCACATGTTTGAAATGTTTGAAATAAAAATGAACTGAACTGAACTGAACTGAACTGAACATATTTCCTCAATAAAACATAAAGCTTTGCAAATCAAGTGATCAGTTTGTGGACTCTAGGTTGCTATTGGCTGATGTCACCCTGTAACCTTACATTTTAATAATGATGATGCTTGCAGAGGAGATTTACTGTTATGGATATGTAGGTGAAAAAACTGTAGATGTATCATGCCTTTTTCTTTTTGCATTTTCCAAAAATACTTTTTGGTCAGCAGTTCCATAACAGTTCAGCCAATAAAGGATTGCTTTATATTCAATAACACAATGCTGCTGCTTGGATTGAATGAAGAGCATCAGGTGTAATATCCAGCCAGAATTATACTTTATACAAAAACACTAAAATGATATCTTTGATGACTTCTAACCATACAGGCACTGCCATGTTGGTTTTTTGAATCAGAATACACTTTGTATGGATGAAAATGCAGAATGCAAAGTTATTAACTAAAGGAGTCTGCACACACAGACACACATAGTTTTGTAGCTGATGACTTCTTGCCAGCAGATGTTCAAACTGCCGAAGTAAACCTCCAATGTATTTACTTACTCTGTCATATGCAGATTTAGGGTTGTTATGCAAGAAGAGTTTTGTGTTGTTATTTATACTTTTCTTGAAAGTAATGCAGTACATTACTTACTTGCGTAAGAAAGTAATTAGTTATGCTACTTGTTACATTACTATCTTTTTACCCTGCAAAATGACTGAAATCACCGACTCATAATTACAGTTTAACAATATAAACCTATAGGCTACAGTCCCACACACCAAAACAAATTCCTATCCTAATAAGGACAGACATACAATTTTTCTTTTAGTATTAGGTGTGAACACAAAGCTGACAAGACAAAGCAAAGATGAAACCTCGCACAAAGAGACTTTAAAACCATTGCTGTAGTGATTGTACTTTAGAAACATGAACAGCTAGAAATGGAAGCTGCAAGCCTGAGTATCCATCGCTGCTTTTGTTAGCTGATGAAGTTCTGGGTCTGGCTGCTGGGCTGGGGTCGACAAAACACTAAGCTTTAGCATCACTCTGGGTTCTTGGCTAGCATGCTGTCTGTGAAGTTGTGTTAACAGTACAATGTAGTTGTTTCTGTCCTGGATGCAATTTACTTTAGCATTATGCTCTTGTCCTTCTGTGCAATAAAAATAAATGACTTGATTTAGCTGAATGTAGCACATGTGCACAGGAAGAAAATGTTTTTATCCGACCAGCGTTCAGATAACTAAAAAACCTTTGTAACGCAAATGACGATATAGTTGTAACTGTAATATAATGACAGAATTTAGTAAAGTAATATGTCACATTACTGAAAACTGTGATGTGATTGCTTTGTAACACATTACTTAAATCCAACACTGGTCACTTGAGTTTCTGTATCTTGCCCAAAGATACTTTGGCATGCAGACTGGACCAGCTAGTGATTGAAATACCAACCCATCAGTTAGTGGATGACCTGCAGACATACCTACACGTGACCATACCTATGGTGATCTACTAACAGTCAAATGATTTACAGTATTAACACAGGCACAGCCAGTTCATTTCATTACTGCCCAGCATTATACCACAAGCAGCACAAACTAGAGAAATTGCCACATATTTTAATGCAAAGCTTTGGCATTTTGTTTATGGCAACTTTGCACTGTATCAACTATTAGATAGCAATTTGTGCCTTTTATAAAAGACAGATATATCATCATTTGGACATGTAGTGGTATTTTTTTTAACTGACTATATTATCTTAGGGTCTCTACGCTTTATATTCATGTTGGAATTAGGTCTGATACTAATAAACTCATTAAGCCTCAGACTTTTAAGGCTTAGGCTTATAAAGAAACTATTTGTGCACCATTACCAGTTTGCTTCATTTCGTTTACATTTCAAGAAAGTCACTGTTTTTCTGGTAGTTTGAAGTGACATGAGCTGCAGGGGCAATGGATAACCAAAAATGAGAGTTAGAAGTCATGTGATCTGAAAGAATAGTCACGACTCAGAATGTGATTTTGTAGGTTTGGTGCCTGTAATCAGTTGCCTGTGGGGGAATGTTGGCCTACCTACTTTATAGTCGATACACACCTAGCCACACTTCCCAGAGAACACTTGCTCACCATTACTCCACTTGTTGTTTTGATAGCTTTGGATTCTTGCCCACTTTTAACTCATTTCAATAATTTAAATTCAAAACTGTCCAACACAAAATTAACATGAGCTCAACAGTAAGTAGTTGTCCTAGTTATCTTTAGTTTTGATCAAGATCTTTGCATGATGATGTTCTTTGTTAAAAAACGGCACTGAGTGTCTACATCTTCCGAGTTTAATAATAATAATAATAATAATAATAATAACAAATCAAGCATCATTTTTCAAACTACACAAAACAAAGGAGAATTTAAAATGTTGTGAAAATGTTAAAATGGAAGGAGAGATGATGCTCTGCTATTCAGATGTGTTGCATTAGAGAGAGTTATCGCATGTGGCATGAGAGATTGCCTATATTTGTCCTTGTGGCAGAAGAGCTGAATCAATCTGTTAGAGAAAGTACTCTGTTGCCTGTCCAGTAAGTGGTGCAGAGGGTGGTCAGGATTATCCGTGATGGATAACAGTTTGTTCAGTGACCTCCTCTTCACCACGGCTTCAAATGTGTCCAGTTTGCAGCCAATCACAGAGCCAGTCTCCTTAGTCAGTTTATTCAGTCACCAGCTCGGATCCTAGTCCCCCAGCAGAGCAGAGCAAAGTACACTTCACCCATCATAACAGACTGCTGCACACATTGAAGGATCTCAGCTTCCTTAGGAAATAGAGCCTGCTCATCCCCTCTTGTATATAGCCTCTGTGCTGGTCCTCCCTGGGACTTGTACTCCTCCACCACATCAACATCCCATCCGAGGCTAGACACAGGCTATGTAGCTGAACCTTTCCTTTGGTTTTATTTACATAAGGAAGATTTCTTCCAGCCTACTCCACCAAGTCATCTACTAGTTCTCTCTACTCCTCATCCTGCATATCACTTATAGATTTGCTGCAGAATCATCACATCGTCAGAGTACTTCTTTAGGTGGCAACACCTGAAGTTGTAGTGAAAGTCTAAGGTGTAGCAGCTCCCAAAGCGCACATCACAGAAGATGTCCAGTTTCACATACTGTGGCCTGGCTGTCAGGTAGTCAGTATCCACAAGCTGGCAACTTCAGATGAGATGAGAGTAACCTTTCTGCAGCATATAAATGATAATGTCATCCATTCACAATATGCAAAATGAAGAGACTCATGAGATGTTTTCACCATAGGTGAAAACTAACACACATATAATAACACAATAACACACATATGTCAATAATCCCTGTGCAGAAACAATTACATCTCTTTCTTTACAGGCCTGCACCTACAGCCAACACTGTTTACACTTCAGACATTCGAGGTAGAGTCAGAAAAAATAGAATTATGTATGAAGACCTGTGGGCTTACTGGACCAAAAATGTATTCCCTTGCAAATTATTAGTGGTTTTTTTTTTTAAAGCAGCAAGATTCACTGGGACCCTGGAGTTAGAGTTTCATTAGAAAATATTTCCCTTTAGGTTGGTGATTGTTTAGAAACTGAATGCAGAAACTATACCACTTGTCTAAGCAGATGCTCAGGGAGCCTAATTCTGAGTTTATTAAGGCTGACATAATGAACACAGTATTAAATGATTTTCTGTCTCTGACTGTGGATGCATACTTGTTTACTGGTCTTTCTGAATATAGAATTATTATATTTTGAAACCTAAGGATTAATTTGTCCCACATGTCATGTACCTACAGTTTAACTTTCACGTTAATGATGCCATACTTAAGTCTTAGAAGATTAATAGAAAAAAATATTGACAAATGAAAGGAGTAGAAATGGAGACAGATTGAGACTGTTGGGATTTTTTTAAAGAGCTCATTATTTGGACTGATGGATTCTAACCACAGGCTGCTTTAAGATGAAGAAAACTAGACTTTCATGCAATTTGAGAAACACTAACCTTTTCTTTCCTTGCTTTCAAGCATTCGGCTAAGGGAGAGGAGAGAGCACGCTTTTGTCTTCCTTTTTTCTGTGACTCACGTTACCTCGCTTCCATCCTTCTTTTCTTTCTTACCTTTCAATCACTTTGGTCCTCATCTATCTACTTCTTCCCTCCTTCCCTCAGTAATGACTCATTGAACGTGCCCTGACTGTGGATTGCCCTCCATCTATAAACATGGCATTTTCTGGGCAGGAGGTAAAAAAAGATGGCTGCGATAACAGAGGAATAGGTAGGTTCCAGACCATCAATGAGCGAAAAGTGATCTGGGGATCATGCAAAACTAAAACAGGCATCGAAACAGTCCCTTGATAGTAAGCTTCATAAAACTGAATTTTATCCCCTCATCCTACTTACTTAAATTCTGATGTGTGGTGATGTAAACAACTACCGATGTTAGTACAAATCACTAAAACGAAAAATGGTGGCAAACGTACTATTACCCATTCATTATGTTGTTGCTGATTATTTTTCCAGTTACTGTCATGTAAAATCATTTAATGGCTTTCTCCTCTTTGCACAGGACAAGCCAGCTTCAATGCAAGCTGTCATATAAGATGCTCTTTGGGTTATGGGCAGTTTTTCAGCATCCCTTCAAGTAAAACAGAAATCCTCTGTGAAAATGTGATTTTTATGTTTCATGTTGAAGAGCAAATGATGCGTTTTGTTGTTTGGTTGTGACCCCCCTCCTTCTTCTTACTACTTGTAACTGCTTCACTGGCTTGTCTGTTGTGCCATCTCCCTATGTACTCAAAAGCACATGTCATTATTTCACAACACATTTTTTTTTAAAATGGATGTTTTAAGGTCACCCAGCATGGGATGAAAATGACTGTAGCCTGGGCCGATTATTCTTCGCTTCTTCTGAGCGGCAAATAGTGTGTTTGTTGACTTCTTCGTCTGGAATTTCTTGGTGTTTGAACTTGCAGTCCATTTTCCTTCCAGCCATCAATCCCAATTGTCCTTACGTCACTGTTCATCCCCTGCCTTCACAAATGTCCAGTTGTTGTAAAAAATCTAAAATAATGATTCAATTACTTGCCGTGGTCATTAAAACAATGAAAATGCCAGAGTCAAAAGTGTCTGTCCAAATCAGGATGAAGGCAGTGAGGATGCAAAAACAGCTTGTACAGACACAACACTAAAGTGCATCCTCCACACAGGCTACAAGATAGGTCACAGCCACCTTTCCACTGTGTGAACTTGGGTCAGATATAACATTGTGTGAATAATTATGGGAGTGGATCCCTGAATCAGCCCTTTCAGCCTTTCTGTTTCTATTGAAATGTAGCATTTACCTGGACCACAAGGTGACGTGATTATTGTGCAAATCTTTTATCGTGATTGCAATCCAACACAGTCATTGCAACTGTGGATCTGCAAGACCGAAACAACTGAGATGACGTTTGAAATATTCTGATAGGTGGCTGGGTTTTTCAAAAACCCCGCAGCAGGTACTTTTTCCTCCCTCACCCAAAAAAACTACATTGTTGCCTCCTCAATGGTGTGGAGGAAAATGGCATATATATTACAGAAGTGCTTTCTGGCCCAATAAGTTTACAGGAAGCAAAAAGAAATAGCATCGCAGCTTATTTCAGAGTAGATGTATTTTCTCCAAAACAAACAAAATGAGATTTTATTTTGGTAAATGCCAAATATAGGCAGTGTTTGGTCATTTGCAATCCCAAATCATTCAGCTATATTCAGATCTGTGGTGGTGAAGGTGGAGTGTTTGTTTGTTCCTTTCTATTTGCTGAACTCCTTCTCCAAAGTAATAGAAATAATGTTTATACAGTGTTTTTACTTTTACCTCTTTGTCTGTGATGTGGTTTACTCTGCATCCTCTGTAATAATTTAAGCAAAGCGAAACAACATGGAAGAGCAGTAGGTAAGGACTAAATACAAAGATATTTGGTCATTTCCAAGAGGTAACCTCGTCTTTGTACTAAAATGCGTGACTCGGTGTAGGAAAAGTGGGAAATATTTTACCCTTTAAAGTTTGAACCATGAAATCATAGCCAGAAAATTCAATTTTTTAAATGGAGCGTTTATTTTACCTTCTGACAAGTTAAGAAAAAATCAGTAATAATTAATTTCTGTCACATTTGCTACATCTGGCATTTCTTTTGCAATTTATTGATTAACACTATTGCTTAAAAATGTATTGTGCAATTTATTTTGTTTTTTCGAGGGGGGAAAAACACTGTATGTTATTTTGTGCAATTTTGGGTTAAATGTTAATATTTTGGGTGTTGTATTATTTTGCTGTATGTCTGTGTATCTTAGACAGAACTACTGCCAGCTTGTACTGTCTTCATACATCATTACCGCCTGAAACTGAGTAATGACCATTGCAGAAGCCTATCCAGACTCCGCCCGCTTATACTGTATTTTTCTTACTCATTGCATTCAACCTGTTCCATCCTTTATCCAGATTGTGCTGTGCAGTGCTGTGTCAGGACTCTGGTTGCACCTTTGGTTTTACATAACTTCATAAATAACTCACGTTCCTGAAGTCAAACTGTACCTTACTGTCGACTCTTTCCATTTCTTACTGTGTACCTTTCACATTTGTCTCATTTATTGGGGCTCTTTGGTGAATAAAATAATAAATTGTAAAATGTGTTGCAGTTCTTAACAAAATGCATGACTGAGCATAAAGCTGTGCTTAATGATTTTCATCTTTATTACAGATTTTAGCTTTTCCACCAATATACCATCATTAGAGGCTAATTAGCTTTTACAGACAGAAAAACAGTTTCCTAAGATTATTATGCATAGGATAAATTCGTTTTTGAGCTATTGGGTTATCTGCATGACTTGCAATCTGCAACCAGGTTTCTGTAAAACAGAATAATTCAATCTATTGATAAAGTACTAACTTGTTTATGAACGGACGCTTACAAGAGACACAGCTAATATTTACTAGAGATGGCACGATACCACTTTTTTATGTCCGATACTGATACCGATATCATAAATTTGGATATCTGCCGATACCGATATGAATCCGATATAGTGTGTTTTAATCAACAAAACTGTTTTTTTAAATATCTTGCTGCATTTTGTATAAGTTCATACTCAAGTTTAAAACAACAACTACACTAAAGCTATTCTGTTATACCTGTATGCAAAAAAAAAAATTTCATAGTTCAGCAATACTGATCAATCTAATAAACTTAAACCTACACCATCCTCCCTATTCTGGTATTTTAAAGAGTACTTAGCGTAAATATTAAGCAACCTAACTAATAGGGTTCCAACTCCCAGCAACAACAAAAATAAATAAATAAAAAATAGGGAACCACCCCTCACGCGCCACCTCATGATGCTTAATCGACGTAATCAACCTTAATTTGATGCAGTGTGAAAAAAAAATGCACAGAAATCAATTATTTTTCAATATATTAAAATATTAAATAGATTCAACATCTTTCTTCAACAAAATTGCAGACTGCGCAGATGGTACCTTCCCAAAGGAAAAAGTACTATAGCTTACTAGGGTAGATATATTAGACTTAATAGTTACTATATACAGTAATTGACTTCTATTCATTTTGCATCAAATTAAAACTTTGGGTGTCAGATAATTATTTATTAAAAGCTAGACATTTTAAATGAGAATAAGAATAAGAAAGAAAAGTATGTCTTCCCTGTTAATGCCCTATCGGCCCCCCTGGCTAAATTTTGCTAGATCCGCCCCTGCACAGTTACCAGCGTCAGCTGCATTTTCATTGAATGTTTGTCCTTACAATAGATATATTTTGAGATTCTTTATAATAGTAATAATAATAATGTATACTTTATTGATCCCCGTGGGGAAATTACTCTGTCTGGATTTAACCCATTCACTCAGTGAAGCAGTGGGCAGCTGCAAATAAGGCGCCCGGGGAGCGGTGTGTAGGGATGGTACCTTGCTCAGGGGTACCCCTGGGTAGCCGTTCAGTGGATTCGAACCCCCGACCTTCCGATCATGGGGCGACCACGCTAATGCACCGCTGTTATATTTAAAGCCATGATGATCCTTGTATTATTTCTATAGAATGAAGTTTAATTATATTTGAATAAATCCAATAGAATAAATACTAATGTGACATAGTTGTTCTACTGAATTGCTTAAATGCTGGTTACAGAAGAAATTGTCTCACAAAGTCTGCTAGATGTTCCTCGTGGATCTTGGAAAAACAATACACTGAGAGAGAATAAAGTTGTCTGGAGAATGTACGAAGGCCAAGAAAGATATTGTTCCCTATGGCTAAATGCCATACTTCACTTCAGGGCCACAGTCAGGAACATGTTTCTTTGAGCATTTTTGTTTTCTTTTCCTTTTTTCCCATGTCTGCGTGGTGATGTCTCTTCTTTGCTGTTGAGGCCTGCTCTTCCCATTTTCTTGTAGCCTTTCAGTGACAGAACAGCAGCGAGGTACCACAGATGTATTCGGTCGATCTGATTAGTCTCATTGTCTGGTCTGAAGAATGGGGAAGAACTGTTTACTTAGGTGATCAATAAAGTTTTTTCTTTAATCCGAACCTTGGAGTTCTGCTGTGGCACAGTCGCTCACGTCCTTTGCTGAATTCTGCCTTGAGTTTTTCAATGTGGACCTTGTTTGTTCTATTTGAGTCTGCATGGATTTCCTTCTCCAGTTTAGACATAAGCAGGTTTAGCCAAGCTTAGAAAACAAGACTTTAAGGAATCTGTAAACCACTGAACTGCTCTACCTACACAATTTCTCCTGTATGGTGCCACTGTTGTGTTCACACTACAAACATAATCATACAAATGCACTGATTACACGAATTTCTTTTATCCCAGTTGTCGTCTTGAACAAGAAATGAAATTTCACAATACATGCCACAAGGCAAATTATTTCAAAGGGTGATTTTGTTGATATTGCACTTCCTTTCAGATATGATTTCTCCCATTGCGTTCATTGATTGTCACGCACTATCACTGTTTATTAGGGTTTGTCTGGGAGCGCCTCAAAGAAGTGGCAATAATTTCCAGCATCCCTGAGAGTAACAGGAACACTAGCACACTAGCCTTCCACAGTGGGTAAACAATTATGGATTCTCTGACCTAAAAAAATTCACCAAGGGCAGATTTTGGGCATGGCCTCAGGTTTTTGTCTTAAAGCTCAAACTTTTGCTTAGGACAGGAAAACTGCTATTAAAGTCCTGTAGATGTGAATGTGATTGTGTATGGCACAACATTGCTGTTGACCCTGTCTGTCCACTACTTACAAACACCATATTAGGATAGGGTTGATCCCCCATTGACCCTGAACAAGATAAGTAGGTTAGATAATGAATGGATGGATTGACTGTTGAAGTCGACAAGAGCAATCCACAAAAAAGAAAGAAAGAGAAGAAATTCTTCTTACAGGACATAGACTGCCGCGGGTCACTGTCTTATCTTAAATCACTATAAATGATTCAACTGAGCTGAACATGTCTGGAAAAACTGTTCACTGATTGCACACATTATCTTGTTTGCCAGCTTATCTATTGTTTACTGGGTCACTTTTGTACAGCCGTAACCCCTACATTAATTTCTGCTTTATTTAATAAGTACTCAGACCAGTAGGGTCACAAAGTCACACACTCCTCACATCAGATAACTGATATATTAGAATTTGTTTTTCAAGAAATTAATTTACCATTTTTAAAAGGTTGGGACACTGCTGATGTAAATGAAAATGTTACTGCCATTTTCCCTAACCTCACATTTTCTCTGAGTAACCCTTGTCTCATGATCTGTGTTGGACTATAACATGTGACTTGGGATGATTCTCACTGTGAGAAAAGAAGTTGAGGACCACCATGAAAAATGTTCTTAACATCAAACCTAATATTATGCTTGCATCACCCTTATGCAAGGAAAGCTAATGAAGGAAAGTGGTTAAAAGCAAAGCTAATCAGAGCTCAGATCCAGTTAAGAAGCCAGCAGCCTTGGTATGTATGGAACGCCAGGACTGCCATAATGAATTAATTAAATACACCATTAAATAATTAATTAAATGTGGCAATAATTAATTAAAATTGGAATTAATTAATTAAATAAATAGTTATGACACATGTAATTAATTAATTATTGACACATTTAATTAATTATTTATGTATTTCACATTTTAATTAATTATTGACACATTTAATTAATTAATTATTGACACATTTAATTAATTATTTATGTATTTCACATTTTAATTAATTATTGACACATTTCATTAATTATTGACACATTTAATTAATTATTTAATGATATATTTATTTATTTCATTTTGGCAGTCCTGGCGCCTGGCTCTCATCATGAAATAATTTTATCTGTCAGCCTCACCCATCAAACTCAGGGGGCGGGGTTAACGCTGATCGAGTCAAAACCATTGCTTTGGCCTGGTGGCCATTGTTTCTAGCACACAACAACCGGCATGTGGAAGCTAACAGAACTGAGCTTTGAAAAAACCTGTTTGTGTGTCACCAAATACCGTTTTAATATTTTTTTAGCCGAGAATGTAGTGGTTTAATCTTCATGTGTCTGGTCGGTTTGTCAAGATACAGCCTCTTTGCAAAAGTGTTTCGATGATTTCGGAGATGTCTGCCCAGTCTCACGGCAAAGCGTGGGATAGACACGCTCGCCTCGCAAGCAATCCCACCGACAAAGCGCAGGCCCCGGTACACAGCTGTAGTAACCCCCGCTGACTTCTTTTACTGAGGTTATATTTATCGATGTTTTATTTCCTGATGTTCTTATGTGTCCTACGTGTTTCAGTCGCCAATTCTGAATTATAACTAACATTAAAAACATGTTTAAGGAGGAGAGAGAGCAAATAAATCTGTTTAACATCTGATCTTTGGGTTTTTGTTCAGTAATCAGCGTGACCTGTGTATAAACACATAAAAGAGATAACGTTGGTGTTTCCGTCATGTAGTAACTGCTGGCTTTAACTGTACAAAGGTTGTTCGACACTATGAAACACATACAGACTTCATGATGTTCGGCTAATATTTTTATTGTGAATATTAATCATGCTGACCTCGCTCTGTACACCACGCAGCGAGGTCAGCATATCCACGATATCCTCAGCTCCATGAGTTAACACAAAGTTTCCCAGCTGACTATCTAACTGCCAACTATTCCAGAGACGTGAAAATATACAGCATAAAGAAAAGTGTAAGAGACTCAGCAGCAGATTAGAATAACAGTTATACATTTAATAAATCACCAAATGAATCCAAGAAACGAGCAAACCTGTTCCGACAATTTGAATTTGTATTCCCTCAGCTGCAGACTCGCTGCTGTTTAAATGTTTGAAAAGGAAGATTAGATATAAAAAACGTCAAACATAGACTCAGTCTGCCTTCACATTTGATATGAGGCCAGCACGTATAGTGGCCTCAGCAGGCTATTACTGAAATACACGTGCTATATCATAAACTATGATATAAACAGGGAGGTCCTATTAACATGTTTAGTTTTAAAGGACACCTTCCTGCCTTTAGTCTCATTCATGAGCAGTATTAGTTTTCTTCTAACATCCAGAAGTCTGCACAATGTGTTTCATAGTTTGTAACAAGCCTTTGACAGGTAAACATAACATGACCGAAAAAGAAAAAAAAAAAGAAAAAAAAAGAGAGAGAGTGTTGACATAAGAAGAGAAAATTCTCTCAATTATGGAGACAGACAAATGGTTCATTTATGTTTGATGTGTGTTTATTCCTCCCTAAATATCGTCGGTGAAGTTCGCCATGCATGTCAGATTTTCCTGCGCATTTTTATACCTCTGCCAACAGAGAGAGAAAAAAAAAAAATCACATTCTAACAGACAGCTGGTGCTTAGAATACAGTTGAATAACTATTAAAAAACAGATGATATTTAGATGATAGTTCAGTCTAACACATGTGCCAGTGAACCATTAAACGTCTGTGAAACTATGCAGTTATGAAACGTAACTTTAACCTCAGCCAAACCGATTTGCTCAGTTGTAAATAAAACAGCGAAGTAAACGTGACCCGACAGACAGAACCTGAGTGAATGAAGTCCAGCGTTTAACCACTGAGAGCTAAAACTCAGCTGAGGTTTCAAAGCTGTGTGCCGGTGATTGGACATCAGCCGCTGATAAAGCTGTTCGCCTATAAAGTGCTCTGTAAGGAAACGAGCTCCAGCAGCTCTGCGCTCGGGGAAAACACTATATTTACTTATCTTGTGCAGAAAAATGCGCTGACATTGCGTTATATCGAGCACCGGCTGCCCAGTTAAACTGTGACTATCACCAGGTAACTAGGCGTGTTTCTTGAATTAGCAGCAGGTGTTAAACAGCTGACAGATGAGGAGGAGGAGGATGCATGCAGGTAAACTGAGGGTCTGTTGAGCTGATCGCTGGTTTCGTGAGAAAAATGTCAGCTCGTTCTTTATGTTACAGAAGCACAGAGACACAAGACCAGGCGGAAAGAGACGATCGTTCGGTGAAAATGAGAATCTGCGAATGCAACATGTGGAACACGGAGAGTGGAATATGTAAACAAACCGGTTAACGTAACCCCCTCGGTGCACTCTGCATGCTAACTGTTAGCAGAGCTAGTGAAATCTCTGAAAACATCTGAGCACTTTTGCAAACATGTTCTATGTTGACAACCTGACCAGACATACGTCGCGACATTCGCGGCTAAAACACTGTTAAAAGTGTAGCTGGTGACAGAAAAACGGGGTATTTTAAAACTACACCACCACCATTGCTGCTTGTGATTTGATCTGCATTCTGGGATAACTGGCTGCCCCAAGTCTACACAAGCAATCGATTTTCTAGGATCGACCTGTTTTGACTTACTTTGCACGGCAACCAATCAAATGTTAGAGAAGCTGCATGGGCAGCGTTAACCCCGCCCCCTGAGTTTGATGGGTGAGGCTGACAGATAAAATTATTTCATGACGAGAGCCAGGCGTCAGGACTGCCAAAATGAAATAAATAAATATATCATTAAATAATTAATTAAATGTGTCAATAATTAATGAAATGTGTCAATAATTAATTAAAATGTGAAATACATAAATAATTAATTAAATGTGTCAATAATTAATTAATTACATGTGTCATAACTATTTATTTAATTAATTAATTCCAATTTTAATTAATTATTGCCACATTTAATTAATTATTTAATGGTGTATTTAATTAATTCATTATGGCAGTCCTGGCGTTCCATAGGTATGAGCAAAGGACAAAGTTGTAGGAATAAGTGACAAATTTTTGCCTACAGTTTGAGGGAAATTGTGTTTAATAAGTTTAAGTTTAATAACTTATTATGAAAACAATATTTTGCATTGAAGGAAAAAATTTTTTTATTACATGCTATCAGTTATAGTCCTTAGTAAACATAGAAAATGGGAATCAGCAAAAAAGTCACAATCAGTTCTTTGTTGTTGTTGTTGTTTTAACCCATTCAGGTGACAAAGGAAAAAGCAACTACATTTGACTGTAAAATAATGTCAACAGAAATCTTATGTAAAAACAGAAGATCTGATGAAGAATTAAAACTGTCTCTGCAGCTCCTACGTCTTGTGGTGGCCGAAAGTATGATGTCTAATTATGCAGCTTTCAAAAAGCTTATACAAGTTATATTTTATAGGCTGCCTTTAAAACTAACTGCTGTCACTGGTTGGAATGTAATATGTTCATTTGTGTGTCAGTAAGAATGATTGCACATTAACCTGACCTAAAGATGATAAAAAAAACAAAAACCAACAACAATGCAAATGTCGGTGTAAAGGGTTGAAAACTGAGTGTGGGCAAAACCAAAGGGGCACTCTCTTCTGCCATTTAATGGGCTGCTTTTGAGGCAAAAGAAAGCTCCTGTCTCTGCTCACCATGGCAACTGATGATAGGAATGTTTGACTCATCTCAGTGTTCCTATTTGACACTTTTTCTTTTCTTCTCTGAAGATAAGCATGCATTTCATGCCATTATCCTCTGTATTAAGGCTTGAAAAACAAAGAAAATTGAATATCTATAGGTAAATGCTTTTGGATGATTAGATGCATTTTAAAAGATAAAAATACATGTAAAATGTCATGTTTCATAAGAAGAACAAAGGGCATCCAAGAAGTTGTACAAAGGGCATCCTTGTGTTTACTTTCACTTCTGGCAAGTCTGTGGCAGACTTGTTTGTGCTTGTTAAAGGAATACCTCACCAAGATGGTCCAAATTTAAGCCAAGCATCACTGAATATATATTTAACTTGCATTTTGATAGTTAATTATATGAGTTTTTAGTTGATGTGAATTATGTCTTGAACTACACTTCCTCATTTTGAAAATTTTGAAGCCTGATATGTGATTCCAAGTTAAAAAAAGTGAAAAAAAGATGCTTATGTGCTACAGGACATAAACTGCTCTGTATACTGTGGCTGTGTCATTAAGGCCATCACGTTTCCTTGGGGATTTTGAAACGTCAACCCAGTATACTATTAAAGTGTGACTGCCTTCTGTGTAATGAACAGAGATGGGCAGTAACACGTTACTGTAATCTGATTACTTTTTTCAAGTAACGAGTAAAGTAAGGGATTACTATTGCAAAAACGGTAATTAGATTACCGTTACTTTCCCGTAGGAACGCTGCGTTACTGCGTTACTAAAACCGAGAATGTCTCATGACAGTGACGGAAGCGAGTGCGCTGTTAGTGACAACAGCTGTGTGCAGATCAACAATGGATCACATATCGATTGTGGGAGAGAGTATGAGCGTGCAGCGTTTAAAGCGTGGAAGTACTGACCTTACTTTGAGTTTGATTCCATAAAAAGTGACAAAAACATTAGCGTCCATCGTGCGTGGGAAGAAAACTTCTTTTTACAGCAAAAAAACCCCCCTAAACTTCCAAGCAAGCACAGAGTGCGCAACGACGTAATGGGAAATTCACAGAGAAACTTGCGGATTCTTCAACTGACCGCTGCGGCACACCTGCACCAGGGTAAACCTCCGCCTGCCCTGCTCCTGCTTTACAGGTGAAAATGAGCAACAGGACTGCTGAGTCTTTGACTTTATTTATTTTCTGCTGTGTTTTACTTGCATCTATTTGAAAGAGTGAGTGTAAACACAATTTTTTATTTTATTTTATGTGCTGGAATGTGCAGAAAATAGGTTTAAATGTTAAACCAATTTATTCAAGTCAGAGAATGTTGCATATAATTAAATTTTTGCTTGATGCATAAAGTTAAAAGATTAAAACTGATAAAACAAGTTAAAAAAAAGAGACTTTTCCATTTGATTACATTTTGTATGATGGATTATGTAGAAAAAGTAGAATTGGGCTGAAAGATCTATCGCTTTATCACCTCTTCAGGTTGTAAATCGTGTTTTTAAAAAGTAACTAAGTAACTAAGTAATTAATTACTTTTGAAAATAAGTAATCAGTAAAGTAACGGGATTGCTTTTTTGGGGAAGTAATCAGTAATTAGTTACCGATTACTTCTTTCAAGTAACTTGACCAACACTGGTAATGAAAACATGCAACAGATTCATAAATAAAAGATGTAGAGGCCATAAAATCCTTTCATTTTCTACAAGCATGATGTTTTTTCCAGCACACATGAATAGTACTCAGTGTTGGGGAGTAACGGAATACATGTACCGCCGTTACGTATTTAAAATACAAAATATGAGTAACTGTATTCCGTTACAGTTACCGTTTAAAAAGGTGGTATTCAGAATACAGTTACTTTGTTGAAATAAATGGATTACACTGCGGTACTTTCCTGTTTCATATTGTCGCGGGTCAGGACTGTTTGGGTTTTGTTTGACAGCTACGTTCTGTTGTTCCAGGCGGCAGCGTTACGGTTGCCAAGGTTACAGGGCGACGCTCTCTCTCTCTCTCTGCGACTGTGTGTTTCCTGGGTGAGAGAGCGCCTTTTCGCTGTTGTTGTTGTGCTAAGCTAACAGGCAGAATGCTACAAGCTCTAAAGAATGTAGCATCATGGGCAGTGTAGTCCGTGTTGCAGGGAGAATGGACTGTCATACACGTTGTGGGTCTGTGAGCGCGAGGAGGGAGAAAAAGGGGAGTGGAAAGGTACGAGTTGTCATCGAGGAAAAACGGGAGCTGGAAGCATGTAAATATAATAATAACCACTGCAGCCAAGAAGAGTGCCTGACGAGCCTAGTTGTAAGTAAGCTATTAAGACTCGACTGTACACCGTGTTCGTGTTTTCCTCCGAAAACAATAAGTTCCGTTGGAGCAGCCTTTCAACGCCTCTCTCTGTCTCTCGCAAGAAAGGTTGACCCACACAACAAAGTAAAGCTAGTTTTCGGCTACGAGCCGACAGGGACCCCGCCGTATTAGTCAGAGGTCCCTTTACTACAGTTCGGAGTCGCGGACCTTCAGTAATAGTAATAAATCACACAGCAATAGTACATTCACGTTGTTGTAAAAAGCATGATAATATATTAAGTAATCCAAAGTATTCAGAATACGTTACTGTCATTGAGTAACGTAACGGAATACGTTACAGAATACATTTTGGGGCATGTATTCTGTATTCTGTAATGGAATACATTTTAAAAGTAACCTTCCCAACACTGATAGTACTATTACATTGTACCCCAATGCTACACTCACAAGCCACATTGTCAGATGCACCTTGCTAGTGTGGCGAGACGAGGTTGGGATATAAAGTAAATACTCTTCAGTTTTAAAGAACGACAACGCCACCCTGGGAATTTCACCCAGAGAATACTGGAAATGACACTAAATCACCAAAAAGGCACTTAGGTTCGCTATACTCAATCCAGAGACGAGGTTCAATAATAAACAAATTGACAATTTATTGGTAATTATTTAAAACACCGAATAAAAACATAATCATGAATATTCAAATACAAATATGCTTAAAAAGGTATTCAGAGCTGAGGCTTACCAGTGGAGGGGCAGGGATGCCACACACAACTAAAGAAAGAAAACACACCAAAACACAAGTGCAACACACTATCACACACTCACACTAATAAACTAGACAAGGCAGGTGTGTACACTCAAGGGATCCCACCACCAAGGCACCCTAGTCTCCTCCACGTCGGCACTCCGCATCTGAATAAAATAAACAAAGAAAATGTTAATATATTACAACAAACTAATGTGTAGCACCGGGGGATAACCCAACTGCAGGACCACACTGGTGATCTACAGCTAGAAAAAGGGCCTCCCACCAGTGGTGTAACAGAAAATCCAAACTACAAATCAAAAAGCAATAAAACAACATACAATCTGAATAAAACTCTAAAATCTGGAGCAAACGGAATCACCGTACTGCTCCAACTTGCCGTCCACACGACGATAAGTTAACAGTCAATCAATATGCACGCCAGCTGACTCCGATAACCGGCATGCATATGGCCGTTGTCCACGCCGATGTCCACTGTAAAAGCTGACAGCAGCAGGGAAAGAATTCTCACAACGGGAACAGACGGTAAAAGCACAGCAAGGCAAAACAGCAGCACTTCAGTTCGCGTAGCTTGGCGCAAAACTAAGGCCCACACTTCCAAATAAGCCGGGTCACAGAACGTAAGCAGAATAGCTCAGAGGAGGCTTCTATAGCTACGACCAGCCGCGATGGAGGCTTCAGAAGAATAACCCGCAAATGATCTCCACCACACCGAGGGGAAGTCAGGTGACCAAAAAGGAGATCACAGGCAAGCGACGCAGAGACACTCAAATGGCCACTATTTATACCAGCGCCCCCTAATGGGCCAGGCTGAAAGTGGGTTGGACCGAAGGATAACATTCATCCTGCCACACTAGCACAGAGCCGGATCCCCGTTTGCCGTCAGAATTGCAGTAATTTCTTCAGTTCAACAAAGATGCTGAGTACATTCCTCAGAGATTTTGGTCCATGTTGATATGACAGCATCACACAGCTACTGCGGATTTGTCAATTGCACATCCATGATGTGAATCTCGTCTTCCACCACATCCGAAAGGTGCTCTATTGAGAGCTGGTGACCATTTGAGTGCAGTGAACTCATTCATGTTCAAGAAACCAGTTTGAGATGATTTGTAACATGACTTGTTATCCTGCTGGAAGCAGCTATCAGAAGATGGATAATTGTGCTCATACAGGAATAGACATGGTCGGCAACAATACTGAAGAAGGTTTTGACATTTTCACAAAGTACAATTAGTACTAAGGGGTCCAAAGTTTGCTGACTATAGCTCGCACACCATTACATGACCACTACCAGTGATAGCAGGCTGGATGACACTGTGTGAAGTGTAGCCTCAGTTTCCTGTTGCAAGCTGACAGGAATGGTATCCAGTGTGATCCTCAGCTTTTTTGGTCCATCTAATTCACAATTCAAGGTGTGTGTTTAGAGTTGGTTAACATATGCAACACTTATGTATTTTAACAATTAATACTGTTTACAACTTTATGATTACTATGAGTACTGGATCACTTTAAACATTTTCTTGAGTTGCATTAAAAAACAATGTTTATGTAAAGATTGTAAGTGAAATTGTTTGTCAGTTTGCCTTTTTTATGAAGCTGCTAATATAAAACAGATATATATCAATGTCAATGGTGTGCGGTGAATTGTGGTGACGGAAGAAGACAAGCGTTCTCTGCACTGATCTGTTAATTAACTAAATGTTGTGTCTGCAATTATTTTCACCATAATCACTTTGAGAAATTGATGTAGCCTCTTAAAGCAAACTGTGACCATACAGGAACCTGACAATCTACCAGTTCAGTCAGCTGAGCAATTCAGAAGTGATGGGCTTTTTTAAAGTGAGACTGATGCAGCTGCTCAGATGGATACAGCTACAGTACCTATGATAGAATAGAATAATCCTTTAATTGTCCCACAAGGGGAAATTTGGTTGTTACAGCAGCCAAAAAGACACATATACAAACAAAGAGTACACAGGACACAGACCAGAAAAATACAGAAACTATTTTTCTTACATATTTACATTAAGGACAATGGTTACTATACACAGAGAGTACTGTACAGTTTTATTAAATTAAATAAAAATTAAATAAAAATAACTACAGATAAGAGGCAGACCAGGTTGTAGTGCGAATCGGTTAATTAACTTATTGCAGTTACATTGCAGATGTAAACATCTATGTTTGTTGGGAGCAGTTCTGATTGTACAGTCTGACCTGCGGAAACGCTCTTTTATGCATCTAGGATGCAGCAGTCTGTCACTGAAGGAGCTCTGCAGTTCAGCAACATTTACATGCATGGGGTGGGAGACTCTGTCCATCAGAGATGTTATTTCGGCCAGAGTCCTTCTGTCTCCCACCACCTGCACTGGGTCCAGGGTGCATCCCAGAACAGAGCTGGCCTTCCTGATGAGTTTATCCAACCTCTTCCTCTCAGCTGCCGATAAACCGCTGCTCCAACATACAACACTGTATGACAAAAAATGACAGATGCCACCACAGAGTCATAGAAGGTCTTTAAAAGCGCTCCCTGTACTCCAAATGACCTCAGCCGCCTCAGCAGGTAGAGTCTGCTCTGGCCCTTCCTGTAAAGAGCATCAGTGTTGTGGCTCCAGTCCAGTTTATTATTCAGGTGAACACCCAGGTACCTATAAGAGTCCACTATCTCAATGTCCACTCCCTGGATGTTCACCGATGATACCATGGCAAGCACATGTACATGAGCAGGTAGTTATGGATCATGTTAATGAGTCTGAAATCTTTATGGATTTAGAAAACAAAGTATAGATTAGCTAATGCTAAGTTGAAAACTTTTGCCATAACACAATAGTTTGATCAATACAATTACTTCTATCAGCTTTTGAAAGATGGCAGAGCTCTTTACAACAAATTTTCTCCCTCTCAAGGGAGCAGAGGAGCAGCGGCACCAACAATTTTGCTCAGTCTCCCACTCTGGTGTCTGTGATTATCTTCATTTTGATGAAGTGATGATGATAGAACAGAGTTTGACAGTGTGGGAAAGCAGAAGTGCTATAAAGAACAGATCACCAGGCCAAATATTTGGGAATCCAGGCCCATGAGTGTATGCAGATCTTCTTTGTTAAACTTGCATAACCTTCAGTTACGTTCTACGTCTTTTCATTCACTGATTGGTTTTATTCCCACTTGTTTTTTTAACCTTTACTGTCACTTGTTGGTAAGGTTGATCCATCAGAAATCTGGTGACCTGGTTAGGCTTTGGTTTTGGAAAAAGTGGAGGCATCATTAAAAAACCCAGTTGTCAAGGGATTTGACCCTGGGGCGCCTCTGTCAGTGCGCCCCAGGGTGGCTGTGGCTACAATGTAGCTTGTCATCACCAGTGTGTGAATGTGTGCGTGAATGTGTGCGTGAATGGGTGGATGACTGGTTGTGTAAAGTGCTTTGGGGTCCTTAGGGACTAGAAAAGCGCTATACAAATACAGGCCATTTACCATTTTTTAACAAGCATCCATAACTGAGAGATTAGACAGATATCACTGTTGCCATAACCTCATGCACCAGGGATATGACACTTAGCAGTATTTGACTCTGTGAGAATAGCATTGGGTTGACTGTATTTATAAAGCAATGAGAATATTTTAGATGTCAGGTACTTTTAAATGTACTGTCCCTTGAATTAATCCTGGGAGGAACATTGTTTCAAGTAAAATCCAAACATGACTCTATCAAATGAAAACTGCCCTCTTCCCTCAGGCAACTGTCCTAACTGTCCTCTAATGAGCGTAAAAATAGACAATTTTGTCAAACGTGGGTCTCTTTTAAAAAGGAAACCATTTTCACTGGACTTTATTTCTCTAACAGTGTCATTGGATGAGTCTGCCTTTGTAAATAACGGACAAATTACTCGAGTAACATATTGTCATCTTTATGCTTGTCTGCTAGCAGAATCTTTTTGTCCTGCAGCAAACATAAAGCACACCCCCATTAGAGACACAGACCACACTGTAATGAGCCATTTTCTTGTGCTCTTAATAGATGTCTCTGGTGTTTCACAAACATTCAAGAGCTGACAGGTGATAAATCAGATCTTACTGAATTCGACTTTTCTTCTGTTTTAATGCAGTTTAAAACACACATAGGATTCATCCTTTTAACTTTCAATAACATTTCTTCTGCATGTTTGTGTGTGTGTTTTGTTTGGCATAGTAGTGGTTAGACCAAAAAGACTAATGAGTTAGAATTAATGACTGAGTTAATCACCATTCCCATGTTGAGAGTGGTGGTTTTTATAGTATTATCATAGATTAATGAGCATGGCATTAGCCTCGGCTCCCTTGCTAATAGTGCTAATAGTGTAGCACTATTTTGTGATGCTGATTAGAGTTCAACCCTCAGTTGTCCGTTAGTGATATTTTCTTTACACTCAAACATTTTTACATTATAATGCCTTCGCTGGGACATATTCAACATATTTTATGTTTATTTCTTTCATTGATTCAACATGTTTGAGCTGTTTTAATACCAGGTTATACCCATGAGTCCTCGGGGATGAGGTGATTTGAAGTAAGTCTGAAATCCAAACAATTATAAGGGGCTCATACAGGTGGTTAGAATTTTGGTCGTGTTCAGAAGGCAAGCTGTTTTTATAGACATTGGGCTCCTTTTTCCTGCAGGGCTGGTGTATTTTTGATATAATTTGCTGCAGGCACAGTTCTACGGGTTTTACATGTGAGCTGGTAGTTTATTGGCACAACACTAACATGTTGAGATGGCAGGAGTGGTATGATGTCCATAGGAATACTGATGGGCTAGTATATGAATGTGGTGACCCATCAGCACTGACGGCTTTGATGAGTAAGAAATCTATAATGTTGTTGCGTCTTTCTGTGAAGGCTGTAGTCATCACACAATAGTAGGTTTCATTTGTGTGTCATGAGTTGCTGGCGATTTAATGTTTTTTTTCTTTCTTCTCTCCCAATGATGTTGAAAATATGAGCTGTTTGCTTTTAACTTCAGTATGTGAAAAGCAGATTGTATGGTTGAACTGCAGTTGTCTTTACATCACTTCGAGATACAGCTGGCAATGTAACACATGAACTATGCTCAGAAATGGTGGAACAAGCTGTAAACCTGAGGATTCGTGTTTAAGTGGGTTGAACTGTGCAGTCTGCGTATAAATGATGACACTGGACGCAGCGCGTTCGGGTGATGTTTTCCAACTTTACTCATAACCCGGAAGCTCTCCCCACACAGCCTTATGGGAACAGTAGTCTACCGCTACACCTCCTCCTTTTAGCTAAAGACATACTTCATAACGACTCAAACAGCTCACTAGAACAGAAATGCGGAGCATCATGAAACGTGACGTGAAAATTATACACATCCCTCATTTGTTCACTTACATTTAAACGAAACATATTATTGTAAACATCTCTAACAGCTTAACCCATCTTTGAATAGAGCATGAATGGATAACTTCAGAGAATTACACATCCAGTCTTTCAGGAGGTCTCACCACTCGACCAGATCTGGTAATAGTTCCTGTTGGTCTGAGGTGGCTCCTATTTCTCTTCAGAAAACCCCTGTCTGTCTCAGTCTGACATATGCAAGAAGAGAGAAGGTAACCAAGTAGGGTCTCACTGATCAGTTTTGACACTAAGTATGTCCATGTGCTGTATGAGCAGTTATTTATCCATAATTAAGAGTTCCTGTTAACGAAAGATATTGGAGCTTAGCCTGCTGTAATTTCAGCGGTAAAACATTCTCAAGCTGCAGACACAGGACATTATTGAACATAAGCCAAGAAAGAAATAAAAAACAAACAAACAAAACAAACAAACAAACAAAAAAAAACAAGGTCCTGTGGAATAAGCCACAGAGAAAAGGGGGACAGGGGAAAATGTAGTAAGCCAATTCTGCTATCTAGAAACCATATTCTAGACACATCTGCAGTCTGTAATAGTGATTGACTGTTTTACATCTGTGTCAATATCCTACTGCCACAAAAAGACCAGTAACAATAGAGTGCTTGAATCCATGTGATTCTGAAAAGCAAAAACAATAAATATGTTAATAAACAAACAAACAAATAAATAAATAGGTAACTGTGAAACGTGTGACTTGGAACCGCAGAGCATTTTCTGCCTTGGCAAAAACAGGGTCAGTTACCTTGACTCTTCTGAAATGACTTTGGGAAAGCTAAGTGAAAATAAAAGAGTTATACAGATGCTGTTGGATGTGATATTGTATGTGAAGCACTGGGATTGTGTTTAAAAGAACACCAAAGTCAAGGTTTGCAGGAGCACTTGATGACAAAAAGCTCTAAGATAACAGACCACAGATCAAGGTTAAATTTAAACTGTTGGGTTATTTATAGATAAAAATTGAAGACATACACAAATATTGGTACTAGATGCCATCATTAGTCATCATTTCAGGTGTCAGGTCCCTATTCTTCGATACCCAACATCCACAATGACGGCGAAACAACTAGTAGCTCAGTGTTCCAACATTCGAAAGAAGGGGCTGCTCTCACAGCTAGAGATTGACGAGGTACAACACAAATGCTACGGCAAGGAGGAGTCAGGACGCCAGGTCAGGGGGATATCATCACCCCCACCCGAGATTGGGTACATAGCCCCAAGTGCGATAGGAGAAGGATCGTTGAGTGCGAGAGGAACTGACCTGAAAGATAGGATCATGGCCAAGCTTGAAACCTGGATCCCCCGTAGCCGGTTACCAAGATTACGTGAAGTACCCTCAGAAGGTCTGCTAGATGATGTTAATGCAGCACTACGGACAATACCTACAACCACGATTACCGACACTAACAAGCTGATCTACAATACGGCAGCAGTGATCAGTGAGATGCTTGGCTACAAGTTGAACAGCCACAAGGGGCAGTACCCTCCATGGAGAAGGAGGCTAGAGCGCAAGATCAAAGTAGCACGGAGGGAGGTTAGCCAACTAACGGAGTTGCAGAAAGGTGCGACAAAGAAGGTGCATAAGAAATACTGCTAGTTAACGAGAGACACCCGGAATGGCTAACCGAAGGTCGGACGGTCCTGATCCCCAAGGACCCCAAGAAGGGACCGGTCCCCTCCAGGGGTCCTGATCCCCAAGGACCCCAAGAAGGGACCGGTCCCCTCCAACTACCGACCAATAACATGCCTCAGTACTACATGGAAGCTCCTGTCAGGCATCATATCGGCTAAGATGAACAGGCACATGGGTCAATACATGAGTGGGACACAGAAAGGAATTGGCAAGAATACCAGAGGCGCAAAACACCAGCTACTGGTAGACAGAACAGTCAGCCGAGACTGCAAGACCAGACTGACCAACCTGTGCACTGCCTGTGAAGGCCTATGACTCAATGCCCCACAGCTGGATACTGGAATGCCTAGAACTGTACAAGATCAATGGGACCCTAAGAGCCTTCATCAGGAACTCAATGGGGATGTGGCGCACAACACTAGAGGCCAACTCCAAGCCTATAGCACAAGTCACCATCAAGTGCGGGATCGACCAAGTAGATTCTCTGTCCCCACTGCTGTTCTGCATAGGCCTGAACCCCCTCAGTGAGATCATTAACGAGACTGGCTACGGATACCGACTACGGAACGGAGCAGTTGTCCGCCACCTCCTGTACATGGATGACATCAAGCTGTATGCCAAGAGTGAACGAGACATCGATTCACTGATCCACACTACCAGGCTATACAGCAATGACATTGGAATGTCGTTCGGACTGGAGAAGTGTAGTCGGATGGTAACAAAGAGAGGGAAGGTAGTCAGAACTGAGGGGACTGAACTACCAGAAGGCAACATTGCAGACATAGAGGACAGTTACAAGTACCTGGGGATCCCGCAGGCGAATGGGAACCATGAAGAGGCCGCTAGAAAAGCTGCAACCACCAAGTACCTGCAGAGGGTCAGGCAAGTCCTGAGGAGTCAGCTGAATGGTAAGAACAAGATCCGGGCCATCAACACGTACGCCCTGCCCGTGATCAGGTACCCTGCTGGGGTAATAGGCTGGCCAAAGGAGGAGATAGAAGCCACTGACATAAAGACAAGAAAGCTCCTTACCATGCATGGAGGGTTTCACCCCAAGTCCAGCGCCCTGAGGCTGTACGCTAAGCGGAAGGAAGGGGGCCGGGGACTGGTGAGTGTCAGCACCACAGTTCAGGATGAGACAAGGAACATCCAAGAATACATTGGGAAGATGGCCCCAACTGACCGAGTGCTCAGTGAATACCTCAGGCAGCAGAAACCCAAGAAAGAGGAGGGAGACGAGGAACCATCATGAAAGGACAGGCCCCTGCACGGTATGTACCACCGGCAGATAGAGGGGGTGGCTGATATCCAGAAATCCTACCAGTGGCTGGACAAAGCTGGACTGAAAGACAGCACAGAGGCACTAATCATGGCAGCACAAGAACAAGCTCTGAGCACAAGATCCATAGAGGCTGGGGTCTATCACACCAGGCAAGACCCCAGGTGCAGGCTGTGTAAAGATGCCCCAGAGACAATCCAGCACATAACAGCAGGGTGCAAGATGCTAGCAGGCAAGGCATACATGGAACGCCATAACCAAGTGGCCGACATAGTGTACAGGAACATCTGTGCCGAGTATAACCTGGAAGTCCCGAGGTCAAAATGGGAGATGCCCCCAAGGGTGGTGGAGAATGACCGAGCTAAGATCCTGTGGGACTTCCAGATACAGACGGACAAAATGGTGGTGGCTAACCAACCGGACATAGTGGTGGTAGATAAACAGAAGAAGACGGCCGTAGTGATCGATGTAGCGGTTCCGAATGACAGCAATATCAGGAAGAAGGAACACGAGAAGCTGGAGAAATACCAAGGGCTCAGAGAAGAGCTCGAGAGGATGTGGAGGGTGAAGGTAACGGTGGTCCCCGTGGTAATCGGAGCACTAGGTGCGGTGACTCCCAAGCTAGGCGAGTGGCTCCAGCAGATCCCGGGAACAACATCGGAGATCTCTGTCCAGAAGAGCGCAGTCCTGGGAACAGCTAAGATACTGCGCAGGACCCTCAAGCTCCCAGGCCTCTGGTAGAGGACCCGAGCTTGAAGGATAAACCGCCCGCAGGGGCGTGCTGGGTGTTTTTTTTATATATATCTATCTATATATCTATATCTATATATTTATATATCTATATATATATATATATCTATATATATATCTATATATCTATATCTATATATATCTCATAATAATCTGACAATACTATAATATTGGCCATATTATATTTACATTGCCACAGTGAGTTGACTTTAGTCTCATGAACAACATTAACTAATTGTTATTTACTAACTAATCTTAAATGACTGTTCAGCACAGAAATGAAGCCCAACAATCATGTTTTACAGTCCCGTGGTCTCAGCCTCAGATACTCAACTAATCAAAGTGATGTCATGACAAAAATGAATGACCAACAAAACATTTTTCTCCTTCATTTCTGTCACACAAAGCTGTATGTAACGCGTCTCGCGGTTAGTATCATGGTTGCTAGGCAACCTGAACAGCGCGACGAAGCGTATACCGTCCCATTTCACAAACCTCTCACTTCCGCACTTCTCGTACATATAGTACGCACCGTACGTAGTACGCGTAGTACGCGAAGTGCGCGTACTTCAAGCGTGCAGTCTCTTAATTGGGACACAGCCTATGTCCACGTCCTCCCCCATGGTTGTATACCTCTCCGTGTTTCCCCAAGTGTGTTATTTTTAGAATTTTTAAACCCAGTTTAGTTTTGTATCACCTTTTCCCTTACAGCGAATAAAGCTGCATTTTGAGTTCAAGTTTTGTTTCCCGTGAGTTTGCATTTGGGTCCTCTCCTGCTGGCTCATAAGAAAGGGAGCAAATGGGTTGAACCACTCTGGAAGCACCGAATCCATACAATCCAACTGGACAGCTCTAGGTGGGGCGTGGAGGTTAGTGAATAAAAAAAACAAAACAAAAAAACCCCACACACATGTGCAGGGCCAGTGACTGAGCAGTGTGACAATCAGTGTTTTGGGGACATAGCAATACAGTTTTTAATCTTCACTAGCCAACCTACTCACCAGATTTTGCTTTCAGCCACCTCCCAAAATGAAGTTCCAGTTAGAGAGTCACCATTTTGTCACCCTGGAGGAGATGCACACATGCACAAGTGCAAGGGGTAAAAATGGGAGTTTTGTAAAAAAAATAGCAGCCAAATTAGAAGTACTTCCAATTTGTCTAAGGAGACTTCATCCCAGGGGAAGCAGTCAGTTTAAATCAGGTGTTTTCTTTCACTTTCATGGAAAACATTTAAAGCTTTGATTGAATCTCAGACATGACCGTAGATCGGGATGATGATTCACTTATCAGCAGGGAGCATAAAGTAAAGACACACTGGAATGGCTCAGGGAGTTAATGGAGCCTTAATGGGTACAGCTTGTTCCAGCTCATCCCATAGATCAAAGGTGTCGAACTCCAGGCCTCGAGGGCCGGTGTCCTGCAGGTTTTAGATGTGTCCTTGATCCAACACAGCTGATTCAAATGGCTAAATGACCTCAGCATGTCTCGAAGTTCTCCAGAAGCCTGGTAATGAACTAATCATTTGATTCAGGTGTGTTGACCCAGGGTGAGATCTAAACTAGAGATGGCACGATACCACTTTTTTATGTCCGATACCGATACCAATATCATAAATTTGGATATCTGCCGATACCGATATGAATCCGATATAGTGTTTTTTAATCAACAAAACTTTTTTTTTTGTTTTTTTTAAATATCTTGCTGCATTTTGTATAAGTTCATACTCAAGTTTAAAACAACAACTACACTAAAGCTATTCTGTTATACCTGTATGCAAAAAAATATATTTCATAGTTCAGCAATACTGATCAATCTAATAAACTTAAACCTACACCATCCTCCCTATTCTGGTATTTTAAAGAGTACTTAGCGTAAATATTAAGCAACCTAACTAATAGGGTTCCAACTCCCAGCAACAACAAAAATAAATAAATAAAAAATGGGGAACCACCCCTCACGCTCCACCTCATGATGCTTAATCGACGTAATCAACCTTAATTTGATGCAGTGTGAAAAAAAATGCACAGAAATCAATTATTTTTCAAGAAATATTAAATAGATTCAACATCTTTCTTCAACAAAATTGCAGACTGCACAGATGGTACCTTCCCAAAGGAAAAAGTACTATAGCTTACTAGGGTATATATATTAGACTTAATAGTCACTATATACAGTAATTGACTTCTATTCATTTTACATCAAATTAAAACTTTGGGTGTCAGATAATTATTTATTAAAAGCTAGACATTTTAAATGAGAATAAGAAAGAAAAGTATGTCTTTGTGCCCCCTTTTCCCTGTTAATGCCCTATCGGCCCCCCTGGCTAAACTTTGCTAGATCCGCCCCTGCACAATTACCAGCCGTCAGCTACGTAGAAAAAGATCTTCGAGTAGAAAGTAATATTAAATAAATTCTAACAACAGCTTATCAAGCTTAAACGTGCTGCTGTTGTTCAGCCGCTGGTTTCCTCTTTCTGGTGCAAAGTGGGCCAAAAAAAACAAGAGAGACGGACTCGTGACAGAAAAGCCGATCAGCTGATCATTAAGCAGTTTCATGATTGAAGTAGCAGCAAGAAGAGGCAGTCGCTTGTTAAGCTTAACGCAGGAATGCTTTACAAACATTCAGAGATGGACTTACACACTTGCTTTACTTCTCTCGGGATAACTTTGTCAGAGATGAAATGCCAGGTTGCTAGCGAAGCTCCAAATGCTATCCAGACCACCGACAGGTCCCGCATGCCACAGCCGCTCTATCACGTGATGCATACTGCTCCGACGTGCTAACGTTCTGAGGTGAGTTACAGCGTGTTGCAAGTTTTGTGAGGTTATTTCGTGATATTTAATGGATCGGATTACATTTTTTATTTTTCTCCGATATCCGATCCAGTAGTTTAGGTCAGTATCGGACCGATACGTAATATCGGATCGGTCCATCTCTAATCTAAACCCTGCAGGACACCAGCCCTCGAGGCCTGGAGTGCGACACCCCTGCCATAGATGCTTGATCAAAAGTGGATCTGGGAAGTCTGGAGGTCAGTTCAATTCCTTTGAGTTCCCCCTGTGTTGTTGTCGCACCATCACTGAGTTTTAAAGGAAATCAAGGAAATTGTGACGATATTTCAGTTTGTCAGTTTGCGCATATATCTATATATCGATATATTCTCACATTTTAATATAAAGAGGCAAAAATAATCTAAATATACTATTTAGAATAGATAGATAGATGGATAGATGGATGGATAAAAATGATTTAAATAATATATATATTTTTTTCCTTGTGAAACACTGAGAGGTCTCACACCAACGCTATGTCCTAATTCAGGGGGCTGCATCAGTCGAATAAAACAACCTAGACTTTTTATCTATTTTGTCTGACCTTAATGCAGGGGTAGGGAACTCCAGGCCTCGAGAGCCAGTGTCTTAAAGGTTTTAGATGTCCTTAATCCAACACAGCTGATTTAAATGGATAATTACCACCTCAACATGTCTTGAAGTTCACCAGAGGCCTGGTAATGAACTAATCATTTGATTCAGGTGTGACCCTGGGTGAGATCTAAAACCTTCAGGACACTGGCTCTCGAGGCCTGGAGTTCCTTACCCCTGCCTTAGTGTATAAATCTCAGATTTCTCAAGACAAGAGAAGGCCCTGGCCACGTAAAAACAAGATTTCTTAGCCTATGCCCCTTTAGCCAAAAGTAATGTAAACACTATGTATGTAAACAGTTAGCTAATGTAGTCCATGAAACTAGTATCATTTCAGGTTGACACTTGGGTCTATAATAAATATATTATTTATTTATATATATGAAATATATTTCATCATAAAAGACTACTGGTTTAACTCAGTCAACTCAAACACTCTGCTTTGATGTAGCTTGTAACAATGTATATGACAAATAATGTTCCTTTGTTCTTGCTGTTATATTCTTCTCATTGCCATTGTCTGTTTGCCTCATGCTCATACAATTTCATAACTGTCTTATGTGAAATGTCAAAGGAACACCTTTTAATTAGAGTATAGCATGAAGTCAATTAAACTTCTGGGATATTGATCTCCTCAGTTAAATACCCAAGGATGTTGTTAATAAGTTTCAGCTGTTTTGATGTTAATGAAATTAACAACAGGTGCACTAAGGGCGACAATTAGACAACCCTCCCAAAACAAAGTTTTTGCAGGTGGAGGCCACTGATATATTTTTCCTCATCGTTTCTGTTTTTTTCCACAAGATTAGGGTCAGTGTCATACTGACAGTATAAAGGGATACCTCGACCCTACTGAGGCTCCACAGGTAGTCCAACTCCTCCAGCAGGTATCACTACCAGAAGGTTTGCTATGTCCCCAGCACAATCTCGAGAGCATGGAGGAGATTTCCAAGAGGCAGGCAGTTAACTTAGGAGGGTTGGACAGGTCCTTAACCCATCAGCAGGACTGGTATCTGCTCCTTTGTGAAAGGAGGAAGAGCTGAGCACTGGCAGAACTTTACAAAATGACCTCCAGGGAGCATCTGGTATGAATGTCTCTTACCAAACAGTGTGAAAGAGACTAGTAATGAGAGTAGCCTGAGGGCTCAGCATCCTCACGTAAATCTTGTACCCACTGCCCAACACCTTGGAACCAGATTGGTATTTACTAGGATGCCTTTAGTTGTCTGCCCGAAACCGGAAGTGATGTCATTTTGGCGGAAATGTAGTTTTTTCTCTACCTTCAGGGCCTATACAAGCAAATACTGGTGTTTTTAAAGGTTATGTTTGACTTTATGACTTTCTGTGTTGTTTCTGGGATGCTTAGAAGTCAAATTGCACTGCTGGAAATAGTTTATTTTGATGCACATGCTGTTTTCTTTGGAAATTTGCATTATAATATTTATTTTCGTTTTTCCTGCAGTGTATAAAAATTGGTGTATTTAAAAAAAATAAAACTATGAAGACACTCAAAATAAATTTCCTGTGGTGGGAAACTATTTTGTGCAACTTTTTTGTATTTACAGTTTTGAGGGATAAGCCTCTTAAATTTCTCTAACTAGAAATATATGTTAAAAAAAAAAAAACGATTTTCAATTTTTTTGTAGTTTTTGCAATCTATGTAATTACTATGCACTTAATGCATACATATTATTAAAATTTGGGCTATAATGGTTGTATTGATGTATAGCAACTTAAAATGCTCCCAAAAATACAGCATGTAAAAATATAATATAAGCTCTCTCTGCAGGATTGCTCTCCCCCCGCTTCAGGACACCTACACCAGGAGATGCCGGACTAGAGCAGCGCAGACACTGAAGGACCCGTCCCATCCTGGCAACAAACTGTTCCAACTTCTGCAATCTGGTAGAAGGTTCCACATCATCCGGGCAAGGACAGAGAGACTCAAGAGGAGCTTCTATCCCCAAGCCATCCGGGCCCTAAACACACACACCTGCCCTCTCACATCATCTATAATTGACTGAGACAGGACTCTCTTCCAGACACTCTAAACCCAGGCACAATGTACATTCCAAATTCCTTTAATTTTAAATATTGTCTATTCTGTAAAATAGTCAGATGTCTATTCATATTAATGTACAGAATTCACCTGCTTGCTGCTACTACTGCACATTCACCCAATGTATATATTATATATATATATAATGTTCTTCCTCTACCCCCCCCCCCCCTTTTGCACATGTCGAGGAGCGTGTCAGGCTACATTTCACTGTGTGTTATACTTGTATAACTATGCACGTGACAAATAAAGAACCTTGAACCTTGAACTTAAAGGGTTAATGTTTAATCCCATGTACACAACTAACAAGTCAAATACTCAAGCCTTTTAATTCAGCTCTGATTTTTTTATATTGATATATTCAATACATACTTTTTGAAATCAAAATGTTGGCCTGTGTTTCTGTCCTCACAGGAAACACACTTCAAATGTATGATTTTATAGAATATGATACATTACTGTAGATCATGAATATGAAGTGTTTAAAATAATCTCAGCACTAAACATCTGAAGGAGTAATATTAACCCATTTAACGCCACATTTAACAGTGTCAGCTAATATCAAATAGTTAGATAACTACAGAAATATTGAAATGTTAATTTTAATACTATTTTAATAGTATAGTTATTAAATATTTTAATAGTTTATTAAAATATTTAATTCTTCAAATCTTTGTCTCTTCTTCCTATTTGCTTCCTTCTGGTACCAGGTTGCTGAGGGAATGTCGGCATGGTCAAAACAAAGGTTAGTTTTGTTTTTGTAAATGTTTCACTGGTTGAAGCCAGAAATTCTGTAGTTAATGTTTGCTGATGTTTGCTGAAAAGTCAACAGCAGTATTAGAATGTCTCATGTAATTTATCAATTTTAAACTGGTTTGTAGTTAAGGATCTATCTTTATCGAATGGGGTTTGACAGCTCTTAGCTGGGCTTGCCGTTTGTTTCCTATGTCTGGCGCTTTGTATTGTCTTGCATGCCCCTGATAGGTGGGGTTCATTAGTGCAGTTGGGATCACGTGGACAGTCTGCTGGGAGAATTTAAGTGCTTGTTGTTTCAGTCTTCTCTTACTGTTCATGCACACAGCACTATGCTATTTCTTTGGTTGGCCTGGGTATTTTACATTTTACACTTCACAACACTATACAACAAATATTGAAATACTTATCCAACTAATATGAACACATCTTCTAGAGCAGCGGTCCCCAACCTTTTTTGCGCCATGGACCGGTTTATGCCCGACATTATTTTCACGGACCGGCCTTTAAGGTGTCGCCGATAAATACAACAAAATAAATCTAGTACCGGTACCGAAAAAAAGAAGATTTATTCATAACACACGTGAAAAGACCCAGGAAAACCAAGTTAACGATTAAAAACGATAACAAAATAACGCTGAAAACCGATAAAAACCCTGAAAACCATACATTTCACACCTGAGCCTCAACTCTCGCGGCCCGGTACCAAACGACTCACGGACCGGTACCGGTCCGAGGCCCGGGGACCTGGGGACTGCTGTTCTAGAGCTACTTTTTTGCTCCTTTTAGTTAATACACTGCTGAATTTTATTTAAAGCAATGTATCTCCTATTATTTTTCATGGCACATGAGCTGGGCTGTGACACTGGCCCTTCATTTTTCATCTTTGAAACCAAAAAATTCAAAGATTTTCAATAGACAATCTGTAAAATCTGAACAACACAGTAGCATTGAAACATGACTTGATTTAGGTGGACTTAGACTCAATGTTCATTTTTGGTTAAGGTAAATGATCAGCTTAACAATGCTCATAATTTTCTTGTTCAGTTAAAGAAGGTAGGAGGCAGCAGCGTGGAGAGGGACAAAAGAATAAAGACGTGAGGCGGTAGCAGCTGTATGCACTGCTGTGTTACAGTCATTACTTATGTGCAAATGTGGTGAACAAATTTCAGGGTCAAGACTACACAAACGGGGGAAAAAAGAAAGCCGAGGTGAACAAACAGCAAGCTGGAAAACTGCATGCTGTCTCAATTTCCTCTCTTTTCCCTTACTTTTATTTTCGCCACAGTTCCTTTGATAACTGACACAATATAATGTGTGCTGTGACCCCCCCAATATATTTAAAAGATTTAAAACATTTACAAGTTCATGTTTTCTTTATGAGCAGCCAGATCTCTAACAAAGCCATTAGCAGTTTTCTTGTGACACTTTGTCCAATAAAAGCAGGTCAATATACCGTTTACATCGTGTTATCAGAGACTGTTATTCAACATCATGTTATTTTGTGTGCCAGCGCCTCACTTTCTACACTTAATCATGCTTTGCATAAGGTCTGGGGAATTAATACCTGTGGATATTTATTTAAAGACAGACTTGGACCATCTAAATGTCCCCTTACTGTTTTCATAAATTAAGCTTCTATTATTACTGCTGCATATGTATCCATCACGGCCAGTCCTAAAATAACCTGAGCCTAATTATTCTGCCACCAGTGACGGATGTTCGCTGTGAAGAAAACCTTTTCTACAAGCTATAATCCTGTTGTACTATCTAAACCACAATGTTTGGAGGAGGGAGTAGAGACACTACAATGAGCTTGGAAAAGGACTCTTTTCTTGATGGTAGCTGTTTATAGCAACTACACTACCTGAACTTTTCCCAACTAGCTAGTTAATATAGTAGAAAGTTTAGAACATTTAGTTTGCTATTACCCTCAGGATGTAGATCCAAACAAAGCTGCAATTTTTATGTGGAGGGGTCCAAATATCCCAAAAGGACAAATCGGCAACACAAAACATTACTCAGGTTGGAAATAATGCATTAATGCGTAGGCTACAATTACTGATCTACAGAAATAACGGTGCTGTTAACAGAAATTTGTTTCTAAAACTGTTAGAATTAAAGATAGAAAACCAACACAGTGTTGCATTGCTGACTTCAATAGAATATAGCTTTTGATGCCTTGCATACTTTAATTCCAGCCCACACAAAGAATGCAAAAAAGAGGTGTTCAAAGAACTGCACAGTGCCAGACCTCCTGGCATCCACATCTCGCCCGAGTATTTGAAACACAAGAACATCTTGTAAATATAAATCATCACATAACTCTAATTTCACTCGGTGACAAAGCCTACTTTATTGTCTGCAGCATCACAGCCATTTGCCAGCCCAGTGAAACAGAAAGAAGCTGATCTCTAACTACAAGAAGGAACATGCCTTTCAAGTCAAATGTAAGTCTTACTTGTGAGAAAGTCATCAGATATGGCACAAGCCTAAAGAATTCCACCGATAACCTTCACACTGTAATGCCCCTGAATAAATGTCAAATACTATCTGCTGTTAGCTCAGTGAAACCATTGCATTCAATCTGTCCAAATGGAAGTGAAGAGCGGTGAGAAATAAATCCTTAAATCACACTGCGTCAAGTTTCTAAAAAACAGACAAGACAAAACATTGGTAAATTCTTTCATGTTCAGTGGATCCAGCAGAGGAAGTGTATAAATGGTATAAATTGTACTGCAGTCTGTGTGCAAAAAAACCCCAAAAAATAAAAATGTCAGTTTGCTATTGGCTTCCTATGTCTGTGTAAAAACAACCACACTGAAAAAAATATGTTGTTGGATTTACTTAATTCAATGGTGGACATTTGTTGCACACAGATGTTTTGCTTTGGCAGCAACTTAAACAATTGAGTTAAATTAACACAATTTATTCATGTTCAATAAACCTGTGCAATTTGTGTTGATAAAATGTGACTTAAACATGTTTTGATGAAGTAATTTGAGCTCTTGGAATATTTTAATCCTTCACAATTTTCTCACGTTATCCCAACACGATTCAATAACTTTTACCCAATACTACTTGGTCACTTAAATACTACATGTTATCTTCAAATTACATTTTGCTATTATATTCTAGTATCAAATACACAATTTTCAAATGGAGGCCTTATAACAGATTGTATTGTTCTCTTCCAAGATGGTTGCTGGCATCCACCAGTAACCTTTCAAAACAACATGTCTAATTTCACTGCAGTAGGTAAAGAATTAAACTGACATTACTCCTCTACTGAATCTATATAAATCAACAGTTAAATAATGTCAGTTCTTCCGTGTTCTCTGGAATCAATCGCAGCAAAGAAATTAGACTGTTTCTTTTGAAAAATGTTGGGAAAGAACAATACAAAACATTCTATTTAAGGCCTCTGACATCAAGATTCAGTTAAACAACAATTATAACTAAACAATTTGAGGTAATGTTAGTTTCCATTAACATTAAATTAGGTTACTGAATTGGCAAACACCTTCCTATTAACACTACCCATTTTACCCCAATAACTAAAGAAATTAGCACTTGCAGGTCAAAAACTTTATTCAAGAGACGCAAAAATAACATTGATACAGTGACTGTCAAAAATTACAGCACTGATCATACTGTGACATCTTGGTTCAAAACAGCACACTTAGAAATATTCAACGTTCTTTACTTCAACTGAATGAAACTGAAAATACCATTTCACACGACCCATATGGGATATTTAGACTGTATAACTGTTCACGCTACATCTCTTCACTAGTAAAAGAAAGAAAAATACAAAGAGAAATTTAAAAATGCTGCCAAACAGACAAACAGAACTTGTACAGAGCAAAAGGAAAAACAAACAACAACAAAAAACAGCTCGTCCTCATGGCAGTTGCAGAGTATATAAAAATGAACCCTGCGATCCGTTCCTGGAATTGAGCTTCAAAAATGCAGCAGAACAAGTGTGAGATTTAAATGTCCTCTCACCTAGAGCTGGTCACCTCACATGCATAACAGTGAGCTTCGTTGCAGGAGCAGTTTTGTCTTAGTTGTGAGCTTTTCTTGAGAGCTGAGTTGCATCCAACTCCATTACCACCCATTGAATCACCTCAAAAGTGTAGCAGAGTTGTGATGGGTAACTCATGTTGAAGGAATAAAAAAGGTCCAAACAGCATGGCTACTGCAAAGGTCACGTTATCCAGATCTTGAAGAACAACATCAGAAAAGTCATTGCCTGGCGCATCTCTGGAGACAGATGTTCATTGTGGTTTTCTCAATCTGTGCAGTGGCCTCAGTCAAGTCCTGGTTAAACACAAAACATTTCTTTAAGATTCCTTTTTAAACTCATCTCTTTTGAATCTACCAGTTCTAATGTTAGAGTAATTTAAACCAATGCAAGCAACATAGTAAATAGCTATAGCCAAAGAGTGGCCTGCCATGCTGCCATTCATGGTCTAACAGAGTTTCTAAGAGAGGGTGAAAAACATAATAATTTCAAATGCTTTACATTAGTTTTTGTTAGAAAGACACCGGCCCATCAGAAATCCAGGCTATGTCACTCAGAAGATGTTAGAATTTAGACTTTCAGCCCCACAATTTGGTTAGCTGTTGGTCAGTTGGTCTTTTTTTTTTTTTTTTTTTCAAACAAAAGCTAATGTAAATATTGGTGGGATTTTCCTTTGGTCATTAGAATGACAAATTTAAAGTTTTTTCACACTGATGTGACCCCTAATACAGGGGTGGGGGTGGGGCCTCAAGGGCCGGCGGCCGAGTTCACTACCAGGCCTCATGTGAACTTCAAATTATTAAAGAGGACTACTGGTCCTAACCAGTCCAATGAGGATCAAGTGGATAACTAAATGCATTTTTAAAGGTTGCAAATCCACAATCTACTCATAAAACACTCACCATGAACTCCTGCACCAAGATGTTGCAATTGTCTTTCACACAGATGCGGAGCACTTTGATGAGGGACTCCGAGCATTAATGTCATCCTTGACTATTATAACAAAGAAAACAGAGATTTGTGAACTTTTCAGTAGCACAGAAGAAAATGATCCCAGACAAAAACTCTTGACTTTTTAAACCAGTCAACATGCAACACCAGCATCTACAAAGCAATATCAAAAGTTGCTGTTTGACATCAACTTTATGGATATATAGTTTCCAGAACATTTATTTTTAAAAAAAGATAAATTTTTCTCAGTGGGCCAGTAAATGCATGACGAAAATTATGGCATCCTTTTAGTGGAATCATTACTCACAGGTAATAGTTGACTGTTTCAATGGATGTAGCATAAAAATCTTTTACTGACCTAATGCAATACATATACACTTTGTAGTTAAAGAATTTTAAAGTTCTTACTGTCATTATGGCAGCTACATCCTTTAGCTTTGTGCCCTGTTCCCCCGATCACTTTGCAAACACTTTCAGCAGACTGTCAGAGAGAAACTCAGCTCCGTCAGAAACCTTGACTGTAAAGGCATGGTTGGGATGCACTGGAATGCTGCATTTTATCTGAAATGACATAATTATTTTGAAATAACAGCAGGCACTGTGCTTGGTTAATCAGTAATGTTTTGTTGAATAAAAACTGTGTTTCCAGATCTTATGGGATTAAAAAAAATCCAAAGATGTTTGTTTCTGATTTGCAACCCAACAACCCACAAGTTACAACCTCATTTCAGTTCAAGTGTGCATTAATGCGAGTCCAGTAATCACCTTTCTGGCAATACATACAGGTATAAGTTAAACCTATGGCAGATTTTGGATTTCTCAGTTGTATTAATAGGGTGAGTATGCATGCACCTAATAATTATAAAAAACCCATTATAATTAAGTTACAGAAACGAAAATAGAATATACTTTCTTACCATAACACCTTGAACCCACAATCCATCAGCTGACTCCTGGTGAAATGCAGAATAGAGGTCGTCTCTCAATGTGCAGCAAAAAAAACAAAAACAAAAACAAAAGGACAGCAGGTGAGGCCAGGAGGGGTAGGGATGTAAGCTAGCATAATGCCGCTGATGATATTAGCTAAAGCTGTTCAATGTCCAAAATCTCACTAACACCATGGTGCAGTAAATACACAATGTAACTGAAGAGTCAGTTGGCAAATCTATTCACACAGAAAACCAAATTATGTTATGAGTGCCTCGTAATTAGGTTTAATGTGATATTACGGCTCTTGTGCCAAAGACAAATTCAAATGAAAAAGCGCCAATTCTTTGACAACAGATAAAACAGCAAATAAGCTAACGGCTCTTTTTTAGCATGTTACATGGCGACACTCTAGACGTTTAACTACATTTGGCTGAAATATGGTAAATATTAATTCAAAAAATCAAGACATACCAAAAACGTAGAGTTGGCTGCTCGACTTGACTGAGATGGATGCCTTTTTTAAACCACGATCCAAAGCCCGCGAGATGAAATCACGCGTGGTTTCACGAGATTTAACGTTGCTACCTTATTGACTTACTTCACCTGAACATGATATGCACAATTTAATACACCCTTTCTGCATATCATGTAGTTTTTACACTATATAGTTACATTTAACTTTAAAACATGAGGCAATTGTGTTAAATACATGCAAGATGCTTACATAAATCCAAGAGATGGCCAGTCCCTTTTTTTCAGTGCACAATAAAAGAGAGAGAAATAAAAGCTATGCTGTTATTCATATATACATGTAACCACTCGCTCAAGGACACACACTTGCATCAGGTCTTTGAATATTCAAATAATGCAAGCTTCACTTGTCTCTTTCTTCCTATGAAAGACTCCAGTAGCTTATAATCAATCCAAAGTAATACTTCTGCTTTTATAAGAGCCAGAGTCATTAATGTGTTTAAGGTAATGTATAGGGACTGGAGATCAAATCATAGAGGTCTGCCCTTTGGGTTGATAGTACAATTTTGATTGATGTAGTCCTTTTACATTCAGGTGATGGGAGTCAAATGGCTTTTATATAAATGTGCATACATCCCCAGTCCCCCATACATACACATCCTTGCAATATCCTTCGCTCTGATAGTTTAGACATTCACAAATTGCAGCTGAGTTAATTCAGTTTGGTTGCTTCCAATGCAACCACCCAAAGAGATTCTCTGTTTTCAGTTTTTGAGCTTCACCATACTTGTTGCTTTGAGGTCCAACTTTCAGACAGTACATGCACTGAAGTGGAAATCTTGTAATTGTTTTTGAGATATTAACTTTCTGTTATACTCTCCCATCTTATCAAATTTCTATGTAAAAAAAAAAAAAAATTCAAACAATTATTTCAATGTTGATTTAATTGATTGACAAAACCTTATATGGACCTACATGTAAAATTACAAATCCCAGAAAACATTCACGTTGTCATTGGATGATAACTTTAGCTTAAACAAACTTTAATGCATTGTAATGTTTTGTCATCCAAAATGTAATGTACAAAAAAACTTTTACTTCAGTTTTCTTTGACTTTTCAATTTGCGTTGAATAAATTTGATAAAGGTCAAGCGCTTGTAGGTAAGAAATGACCCAAGACTTTGGAATGAATATACAGTGCGTACCAACTAAACAAGTAATCCATAATTCCAATATTGATTTAAATGTAGAGTCCACCTCAGGTGGTAGAATGTTGTTTCAGAAGGGCTACACACATATCACCTATACTCACATAAACCCATATAAACGTAGATGTTGTTAAGGAGTGCATTTGATACTCAGCAGGGGAGATATAAAGGGAGTTGATGAGATGAAGGTCTCAGGTGTAGTAGTACTGCAGCACTTCGCTCCTTGCTAACCCACATTGCTTTAACTTTTTAACAGTATTGTGTCACAGTGGATTCTGGACCTAAGGTGGGGGATTTCTCTCAAACACGGCCTTGTGCAACCTTTGGTTTAAAATGATAACCTTCAGGTTTGTACACTACTATGTACTAAGAGTGAAAAATCTGTTTGGTGAGTTAGCATTCATAGTCACCAAAAAACACATACCTGACAGATTTCTTTAGCATTTTAAACAAACAACTGGGCTGTGTTTGGTTTATATGCCATTCTTGTTTTTCCCATGCTCATGTATTATATTCTTTATGAACGTAATGGAAGTAAATGGTAATATTTTTTTAATGTTTGTACCCAGCAGGGTTTTAATAGTTTTGCAATTTTCATTCGTTTCTATTTTTATTTAGTTTTGGCTTCAGATTTTCAATTTTTTATCAATTTTAATTAGTTTTTACCATTTGTTTGCTAGTTTAGTTAGGTTTTATTTTATTTTTTTTGAAAACCCTTAGTTTCAATTTAGTTTTGATTAGTTTCACTTGTAGTTTTAGTTGTGTTTGCAATAATTAAGTGTAACAAAATCCCAGTATTAGTCATGCTCTTCTGTTTATCCTTGGGTATGTTGCTATTCCAGCTACCATACCCTGCACCCAGGACAGGTCGCCAGTCTGTCGCAGGGCTAATACGCAGATACAGACAACTCACATTCTCACCTATGGGGAACCAATGGGTTCTTAAAAAAATAATAATAAAAAATTAGGCAGATGAACAACCATTGATACCAGGCAACTATAAAAGATATATCTTTGCCCCAATGAGATTATTAACTCTTGCAGCACCGGGTGTTCGTAATTTTGGTTCAAGTGAATTGCTACACTTTTTGAAGGCAATTGACTCAGTTGTGTAGATATCCCAGTCTCAATAAACATATTCACCAATGCTTCCTCTCGCTGGTGATGTTCCTAAGAATTGACCAATGAGCAGCCATCGGCTCACTGTTGGAAGCACTGCATTAAAGTTTTTTGTGCAGTTGTTTTGGGATGCATCACGCTGCCTTGCCTGGGGATAGCTTCTGTTTTCTGGGGATGAGGGTTGAGTGTGCTCCCTTACCTTCTCAAGGTAAGCTAGGTTAGCCTTCATGTGCGAGCTTTTCAAGTGCACTTTAAGGTTTCTGGGACTTTTTTCCCTTTAGAAATGTCCCTCATAATTTGTCTCTTTCCACTGTGAGACACTTGCTTTATCTAAAACACAATCTGAAATTGGACTCTGGCATTTCTCCCGACTTTTGCTGCAGCACAGACGACTCGACTAATGTACTTACTATCTGCTGGCATAATGAGACACAGCAAGAAAAAAACCTGGAAACTAAACTTCATTTTCACCCTTGACTATTGTATGACACACACACATCAATGAAAATTAAACACATTTTCGCTATAAATTAAGTTAATTTTAGTTAGTTTTGTGAACACTCATTACAGTTTTAGTTAGTTTTCCTTTTTTTGCAAAGTCTTGTTTTTACTTTTATTTTCGTTAACGAAAAGTTTTTTCATTTCTAGTTTTCGTTATTTCGTTAGTTTTCGTTAACAATAATAACCTTGGTATTCAGGGCTGGACTGGGACAAAAAATGGCCCGGGCATTTTGACGAGAGACCAGCCCACCAGGTATTATACGAAAAGCCATAAAGCCTTTGAATGAAAACAAACGCTGTTGTGACAGTGATGTACACTGTCTTGTTGGTATATGTATGATTTCTATACATTTTACATCAGATAAAAACTTTGGTTATAAAATTCAGATAATTATTTATTAAAAACTAGACATTTTAAATTAGAATAAGAAAGAAAAGTATTTCTTTGTGCCCCCCTCTCCCTGTTAATGCCCTACCTGGCTCCCTGGCAAAACTTTGCTAGACCCGCCCCTGCACAGTTACCAGCTGTGAGGCACTTAGAAAAGGATCCTGGTGTTATTTCTCTCTCAGAAACAGTTCATAACTTCCCTAGAACTTATTCATGTCACCTAAAAGGTAAACCTGTTTCTCCATCACAGCTCTGATGATTCAGTAAGGACATCTCCTGGTTTTATCTTCATGTTTCCCTCTCACTATACATCCAAACCGACCTCATAACCAGCAGCTTTTACAGCTGTGGCTCCAGCAAACATCAGCTAAATAAATTCTAACAAATGTATAAATTCTAACAACAGCTTATCAAGCTTAAATGTGCTGCTGTTGTTTAGCGTGACATCCGCAGGTTTCCTCTTTCTGGTGCAAAGTGGGAGATAAACAAGAGAGAGGGACTTGTGTCAGAAAAGCCGATCAGATGATCATTGATCAGTTTCATGATTGAAGTAGCAACAGGAGAGTGAGGGGAGAGAATGAGAGAAGAAGAGGCAGTTGACAGCATAAAGACACAGAATAACTCCAGCTTTTGTCTTTTCTTAAATTCTAGCTGAAGTCCGGGACAAACTGTGTTCCCTCTCAGCTCAATACGAAACGTGTAATATTTTCTCTGAATACGAGACAATTCAGTTTTTTACGGGAGGGTTAGCAACTCTACTAACTAACCTTATGAATAAAATAAAGTTCACTGTCAGTAACATAGCACCCACCCAGCTGTATAGAAACTCCGCCATGCTAGCTAGTATGCAGGAGTTATTGTAACTGACTGTAAAAAGTCAGCACAAACAAAATAAACTCCACCTAAACTTGGTTTATATCTGACCCAGATAGACTGCAGGTCTTAACTTCTCACCTGAAGTTCAGTTCACCTGACACTCAGAACAGCAGCCGCCTCAGGTCTCTCCTCCTCCTGCCTCCCCTTTCCCTCATCCACCTGCTGGCCTCTGTGAAAGCTCCACCATAGCCAGCACCAAACGGCCCACCGGGCAAGTGCCTAGTATGCCCGATGGCCAGTCCAGCTATGTTTGTACCTTACAAGAAAACAGCAGATACCAAAGCCCATTTTCAACCTTGAATGACATTTATTTTTACTTTGTCCACTCCAGAAAACATCTAACCTAGTGGGTTGATAGGTTGTCAAAAATGCCATATGTCAAATACACTGACTTTAATTATAAGTTGGAAGTACCCAAACAACTCAAACAACCTCAACAATTCACTGTTGTTCTTAAGCGGTTATGTCAGTACTTGCTGTTTGTTTGTCTCTCCATTATTGAGACCTCACACGATGAAATATATTTTTTCCCTGGATTTGCCAAAAAAAAAAAAAAAAAGATTCCTGGAGTCAGTTACCATGAGAGAGAAAATTATCATGTATATTATGTAGCTACTTATCAATAAAGTATAACATACATGGGTTTGACATGCACTTCAGTATGTTTTGCTCTTCAGAATTGGAAATATATATGATGTTCTTATGCCTGAAGAATCACTTTAGCCACATTTTTAGCGTCATGGATCTGGTTCTTCAGTTTTAGTTAATGCCGTTCCCTCAAATGTATTTTTCTTGTGACATATGTGGAGAGCACATCTGCTGCTTCATTGTTGCTGCTGTGTTACATTTGCTGCACAGCTGGTATTGACAGTGGGAACTGGTTTGTGTTTGCAGACCTAAAGGTTGCTTATTCTTCCATGAACACATGTTCTTCCACTCAGCTTTCATCCTGTAGGTGTAAAGGTTAAAGGTATGACTTTTAGAAGTTTGGGAGTCTACTTTTTCTTTTGGCTATTTAGGTCAAAGCGGCCTTTTACCCACTTAAAAGCATTTCAGCCCCCCCTACCATTTGATTCCTAGCTGATTAATCCCCATTTTGACAGCAGGGACTGGAGAAAATATAGCAAAAGCTGTCGTAGAAAATCATTTGTCTTTGCATACAAACAATGGATTGTTAAAATCTGTTCTCGCCACAGCATGGAGATGGCATTCTGCAATTGCAACATAACTCAACAGGCAACTGGTAAAAACATATCCATTAATTTTTTGTTTGGTCAACAAAAGAACATCCTCTCATAGATCCTGCTCAAAGTGATGCACATGATTTAGTGGAAGAATAACAGAGGACCTGTCAAGCCAATTCAGCTGGTTTCAGACAACATAGCATAGTGCATGAATGCAGATTAATGCAAGTAAACAGCTGGATACCTATAGACTAGAACCCACCAGTAGCAGTTTTTGATGAGACATTGGGAGACACCATTCAGAGGTGGAGCCAGACATTTGAAACACCCGGGGCTTAGCCCTAAAGGGTAGTGTGCATGTGGGATTTTTTTTTTTTTGGGGGGGGGGTTAGAAATGACTGAAAGATTAGTAGGCTCTGTTTTGAGTTTTGTTCAAAAAAGAATGACTTCATATAGGAAAAAAATATATCACATATGCAGGACACCTTAGACTAGTTTTTTAATTAAGCAGCAAGGCAGAACAAGGTCGGGCTGTATCAAGACACGAGGACTAAACCCCACAACAGTTCAAAATCAGGACTACTGAGGACTTAACCAAGACAGAACCAGAATCAGAACTAGATGATAGTAGCACTAAAAATCATCATATACCTGCACTACACTTATTTTTTTAATTCTACCAAAGTCCACTATTTAGACTGAGAAAAGTTTATATAATTATTTAGCCTTGTTGTGCAAACAAGCATGCATAACTTAATAAATGTAGAATTTGAAAAATAGTAAACTTAAAAAGAAACACTAGGTACGAGATACATGAGTACCTATGATACGGTGATACTTTTGGTAAACAACCATGTGACTAACATGTGTGTCTCACCTGCTCTTGTTCCATCTCTGTTCTGTCCTCATTCTCCTCTCTCTCCCTCTCTGTTCCTCTCTCCCTCTTTGTGCTGACAATCATCAAATATACAGTTGAAACCAGATATTTACACTCTTCAGATCAAAACACAAACACTTTTTTAATTGTAACATCAAATCGGACTAAATGTTTATTTTTTTTAGATTGATAAATATAAAAAACATATTTGTTAACTTTAAGAGTAAAGAGAGAAACTGTCTGTATTTCTTAATTGTAAATGGCACCAAATTGTATTCATAATTGAGCCACACTCATGGAGCTCCACAGTTCTTTTTCTGGTGTTTTGGTTGATATCTCTTAATTTTCCCATGTTAAAGAAACAGGCTCTGTGTTTTGCCTTATATGCGTCCACAGCTGTGCCACCAGTTTACTCACATGGACTCTACTAACCTATCAGAAGCTTCTTCAGCTCAGAATGGAATCGTCTGGAGTTTTCTTATTAATTAACAAACTTAGTGTATATGTACTCCTAAATTTAATGAAAGTGATAATAAATAGAAAGCTCTGTCTCTCTTTATTCTGACATTTAACTAATTCAAAAGATATTTCAATATTTATTTATCCAAAACAAAACAAGTTTACTCTAAATTGATGTTGTACAGTAAAAAAATGTTCTTGTGTTTTCCATAAAGTGTATGTAAATAACTGGTTTAAACTGTGAATATATTGCTATTTATTGAAGTTCCTCTTGTTTTGCATAGAAATATACTGAACAACATACAAAGCATAATATATAAAATACTGCCAGAGTTTTTTCTTTGAAAGAAGCCCCTTATGTCCATTCTTGTATATCAGTGCATTACTGAAACCGATTTATTTAGCCGTGGAGGGTAACAACTGAAAATATGAAATAAACACACGTAAGCTAAGACTCTCTAAAGAAACAGCATTGTTGTTGTTCGGCTTTTCATTTCGCCATTTGTTGATTCACTTGAAGAGCAAGTAACGTAATATGGGTCAAGTGATCAGTTTGATATCAATCTTTCGTGATGCACCGTCATATTTACATTATTTGTACGGTACGAATGATTTGCTTTGGTACCTGGTGAAACTTAAGCTCTCCTTAGTATGGCTGGCTCCGTTTCTCCAACAGCGCACTCACAGGCAGCAGCTGCCCCGCCCTCTCGCTCAGTCGCTTAGTGCCTGAGCTTGGATCATACCAATATCAGGGGGGATTCATGCACAGTCATAAATTCCCACAGTGTGCACTATGTGCTTCGAATATTGTGTGTACTTTTTGTTTTATACAGTTGTCAGCCAGGCATCTAACTATGAAAAAAATTACACTCCAAAAGACCCCGGGCTTCTGACAAAACAACCCGGGCTTAAGCCCAGTAAGCCACCCCCACGCTCTGCCCCTGACACCATTGCTATTTTGGAAATTATCTTAGAATTTTAAGAACAACAATGAGATGCCAAAGAATTGTTTTTTTCTGTTAACCCTACATTTCATTCACGTACTGATAAATATTAGTAAATACTATAATTGTCTTAAAATGCTCAACAGCTGTTAGTTATTAAGGTTCTTGTTTCCACTCCCATGTAATCCACAGAGACATGAAAAATCAAAGCAGGTGTTGGTCAAGATGGTTGTTGTGTTCACATGGAAAAAAAAAAAAAGAGTGATGAACTCCATGCTTAGTCAGGGACCGTATATGCATGGATCAGAAGTTTCCTGAATCATTTCTCCAAAGAGATTGTCTCTTTTAAATCGAATCAAGCCATCAAGTTGACAGCATGTCCCAAGTCTGTCAAAGAAGACAGACGAGCAAATGCACACACTATACACTACGCATGCCTCAAAATCCTTAAAGCAAGTCAAGTCAAGTCAAGTTTATTTATAGAGCACATTTAAAAACAACCAAGGCTGACCAAAGTGCTGTACAGTAAATACAGATAAAAATACAATAGAACACAATTTCGTAATAACACCTCGCTGATAAAAATAAAATAAAAATATATAAAACAAATAAATTAAACCTTTCTAAAAGCCAATGAAAAGAGGTGAGTTTTAAGAGCGGTTTTAAAAGTTTCTAGGCTTTTGGAGAGTCTGACGTGAGGAGGTAAACTGTTCCACAGTCTGGGTGCAGCCACAGCAAACGCCCTCTCTCCCTTTGTCTTTAATTTATACCTGGGAACATCTAAAAGCATCAGGTCGGCTGACCTCAAAGATCTCCTGGGGCGATAAGTACTAAGGAGTTCTGACAGGTAAGAAGGTGCAGTGCCATTTAAAACCTTAAAAGCCAGCAATAAGATTTTAAAATCAATCCTAAAGGCAACTGGGAGCCAGTGGAGAGAGCAGAGAACCGGAGTGATGTGGTCTCTTTTTTTTGAACCGGTCAACAGGCGAGCGGCAGCGTTCTGCACCAGTTGAAGGCGATGTAGACAGGAACGATCTAGGCCAGCATAGAGGGAATTACAGTAGTCCAGCCGTGAAGTAATAAAAGCATGGACCACTCTTTCTAGATCGTTCCTGCAAAGGTAAGACTTGACTTTGGCTAAAATCCGCAAATGATAAAAAGATCCCTTAACTACAGAGCTAAGCAAGATGCATCTTTGTATTAAATACTTTAGATTAGAATCAGTTTGTAATTGTGCACACTTCCAGTTCACCTACCTTTAGCTTATTTCACAGGAGTCCACAGAGGAAGGCATCAGTAACAGGTAATAAGAAATGGCTAGCCCTTAGAATAAATGTGGAAAATGCCTCAATACTATCAGAAAAAACACTAATTAGTTTTTCCAAAAATGTAAAACTATTAAAAAAAATAATTCACCCTCCTCTCCAAATGCGTTACGTCAAGCATATCATTGACTATCAGGGTACTTTACTTCAATCAATGTAAAGTGTGTGATAATCAAGCGGAATGCTGTTTTTGAGAACAACTGTCAGAACACTTCAAACTAAATTCAAACTATGATGTGATATTAAATCAAGCAATATTTCAAGCAAATGAATAATACCATTCCTGTTTTAATGTAATTGTGTACAGAGGCTGAAACAAATATAGACAGAGACCAAAGAAGCCTCAGTGCACTAACCTTTCCAGCGCAACTACATCTGTTTATATTCGAACATAAATCACTGCTTAGGCTTTGGGCTCCATTAAGGACCAACTACTGTTATGTTGTTCAGCCTTGTTAGCTGTGGTTGCCATTTGAAGTGCCACTCAGTCCTCTGCCGGTTGGTTTCTTGTCAAAGGGATAGCAAGATTTTAACACCTGCTGTGCTTAAGAGTGGCCATGGTGATATTTCAGACTTAGCTGACTGGAGACTAAAAGGTAATTTGTGGCCATTTGCTTAGTATTCACCAGGGGCGATTTTAGCCCAAAGCACCCCCAAAGATTTCTTACTTTTTTTGACAATATTTGCTGTTTGTGTGACACACTACTGAAAATATAAAAAAAAAATACAGTACTTGGTTGAGATGTAACATTTTAACAACAAAAGTATATATAGAGGTGTAAGTGCCTGGCTTAAAACAGGACATGTTAGCTGCATTTAACCTTCAGTTACTCTTTATATAGTTAGGTAGGAGTCAGGCCATGTTTCTTTTTAGCTGAAAAACATTACACCCAGGTAACCTGCAGTGTTGAAAACGTGTTTTGCGACAATGTTTGCTACCCTACAATCCATCCTACTGTGTAGTAAAATCAGCGACATCTGACCGTCCTGTTGCTCCCAATGAAATGTATACAGCCTATTTAAAATCTAAAACTTAAACTTGTCTGTAGCCTGCTGTTGTTACCACTGTCCTGTTTGAAATGGAATGAGAGAAGCTGGTTATTTTGTCATATGTGCATGTGCCGATATTAAACCCAGGAGCAACATTCAGGTAAAAGTGTAAGAACAAATGATCCATCAATAAAGGATAATGTTGGATATATCTTTTATTAGATGTACTTGTGGTTTGGTTATTTGCCCTTTGTTTGAAAGTACACTGAGAGAGGACTTTTTATTAGTGATCTTAATAGTATTTTTTTTCATATTAATGTAATTTTTTCATCTGATTGAATACAATCTATTTGTGTATGATTATCAGTCCAAAGAAGGAGAGAGGGAAGAGGGGAACATGAGGAGAAAGTGCAAGGTCAGGAAGAACCAGGTAAGAAAACAGACAGGGAATAGTGACAGGCACAACAGAAACTGTTAAACTGCTTGAGACAGTTGACCACCAAAAGTATTTGCCAACCTCAATGTGAGGCGACATGGGTTAAAATGAAAGGAATAAATCTGCAGAGCCATAGTAGTTTTTCCAGTAAAGATATTTTCATACATTGTACCATAGGCAAAGTTGCCTCCATTTTTATAAAAAAATTTTTATCAATAATTTGTACATTTCAAGGACTCTATTTTTGGAGCCTATTTTCATATATCTGTATTGTATTATACATACACATTAAAAGTGAATCTCTGTCCAGAAAATGTACTCAGTTTACTTCTTACTCACTATGATCACCATTCATCATTTTCCCACAGTAATTAAGGTTAGGATGTGTGGTTTTTTTTTTTTTTTTAAATTCCAATCCATTCTTTGTTTGCAGCATTTAAATAACCTTGATCAGATTTGATGGTTTTGTTACAGACTTAAATAAAAGTTTTTTGCTTTTCTTTCACAAATGTGGGGATTAAATTGTGTTAAAATGTACAAAACAGTGATGTCATGTTTTGTGACGAGGACACAGGCACAGAGAGACTTGAAGAATTTAAGAATCTTATTATTTAATAAAGAAATTTACAAACTTACTCAGAGATGGTAAAATTATGATGACTGATAACGGAGATGAAGACAACAGATGATGAGGCCAGGGAGGAACAGGGGTTTAAATGCACCAAGGAGACAGTCAGAGAGAACTCAGGACAACTGGAGACATTTAAGGATGCAGGGACTGACAGAGACAGGGAAGAAGTATCATCGTGACGAGTAAAGTTTGTCTTGCCTGGCTGAGCAGCTCTGGGTGCTCAGCACCCCCAAAGCTCTGATCCTAGAATCGCCCCTGGTATTCACATTCACTTATGTTGTTTACTTTGTCACTGGCAGAAATAAAATGACACGTTTTCTAATTTTTCTGATAAATTATCTGACATTTATTCATGGTGTTAAGTCAGACACCTAAAAATAGAGCATCTGAAGTGAAACAACCATCTTTCATATATTTTAATGAAGGAAGAAGGCCATGCTGCTGTTTAGCAGCAACAATACCAACGTTAACATAACAAGCAAATGCATTTTTAATACATTTTATTTCCTTGATGCTGACAAATGAATATTTGACTTTTATTCAGTCATATCTGTTATGCTCAGTGTGGTTTCTCTCTTACTTACTCACACGCACAAAGAAACACACACACATATACACAGAGAGCTGTAAGCCATAACTGCATAACTGAAACTGTTTCTTTTGAGCTATACAGCTGGATAAAAAGAGAGAAAAACCCAAGTAAAAATAAGCTCCCTAAGTTGAGATGTCTTTATTATATTTACATGTCAGATAATACATATGCAGTTTGGACCAAGCTTAGTAAAAACCAGTCAGTGCAACTGGCTTCAGGTCTCTTTCCTAATTAAGACCAGTGCTTTTTCTGTCACTTTGCTCACACAATTGGTCTACTAGCTTGGTCTGCCCATTCTGACGAGGCTTGTGTCTACTAGTTAGTTCACAACTTTGACCACAACTTCAAAAATATATGAGCAACTGGAATCATTCTTGTTATTTAGACGCATTGAGATGTAACACTTTTGGTCAAGATTTAACAGTCTCAACAGCTCTTGCACTGATTATCCACTGTCTATCCATCATCACATTTTGCCATAATCAGAAATTTATTATGTTTAAAATAATGGAATTGCTCCAAATCTTTGCGACTAATAGCACGTTTAAAAGCCAAGAAGCTCAAAACATCACTGTACCTTAACTGAGTCAGTCTGAGAAGCACTCTTAGAATTCTCATCAGTTGTTGTGATGTGTAATTAAAAAAATAATCAGATTTTTTTTTTTTGTGTGGTTGATTTGGCGGTAAATTAAAAACCGTCATTTTATAGGAATAGTACACCTGCAGCATCTCCTACTGGCTTTAGAAAAGATCATATCTGCATCATCTCACACAAACTTGATGTTACCTACCAGAGCAGCCACCTGGACAGGCCCCTCAGGCTAACAGATATGTAAGCTTTCTCCTTGGCTGCAGTTCTCCTTACCTGCTTGTGAATCACCTCATGCCAGCTGATCTGTGGCATAAGGTGAACAAGGAGAGAAGGAATGGTATGGAAAAGGCGGTGGTAGGGGAGTATCAAATCTAGGAAGAGGCTGGCTTGGGTGAAACTGCAGCGAAAGGAGGAGGAAGAGTGAATGTGGTGGTAAACACCTGGGACTGGGCCTTCATCCAGTATGGACATCTTGCACACCTGTAGCATCGTCTGTCTGGCAAGCACGGGTGAAGAGAGTAAAAGGGTAGCCATCTGCTCTATCATGCCCTCTTTCCTGTGAGTTGCCATGGGGATTTGCTTGTCTTGCCAAATGAACAGCAAAGGCCTTGTTGATAGACAACAGCGACCGACCTTCACCCACGCATCCCGCCTGAGCTGATTAATTTGTTGATTTTTCTAATTAACATCCTCTGGCAATAGCTGACTTAGCTGTTAATCCAGGACATGGGGACCAGGGAAGGGTTAAAGACAGAATAATAATGATAAACTTTCCAAAGTAGCAAATGTCCAAAAGTGACTGAGGAAGCATCTTGAGGAAAACTCTCTGTTTTAAATGTAAAATTAAGTAATAAATAGAAAATATCAATCTATAGGTATGAATACATATATTTAAATTTAGGAATGTGATATTCAGAGGTGACAAGCTGTGGTAGAAGGTTTGTATTGTGTTGCTACAGTGAAGAAAACTATGGCCTAGTACAGCATATCAGTGAAATCCTGAAGTCCCTGTCAACCAGTCTTAAGTATTTGTGCTTAAGTGAGTGAAGAATTCATCTAGTATTCACCACATATACTGTCGGGTACGTGACATCCTTGCTGCTACACCTTTCAGGCACATAAGAAAATGTAAGACTGAACCATTAGACGTTATCAATATTTGATTACACATAAACCCACAGAGGATGTTAAGTGAGTGTCATCCCTTTCTCGGTTTCACAGGGTGAAACTGTCTGAAAACTCCCTGCACTTCTACAGCTGGTTTGGTGGAAATCTTCCAAGACAAGTTATGTGATCCACTGAACCACACTACAAGCACTACCAGATAGCTATCTGGGTATCTTTTAAAAACAGCTAAAGACTAAAGGCGGTTAAAAAACAAAACAAAACAAACTACAATGAAAAGCAACACATTTAGCCATTTTGACTCCATGAACGAGGATCATGCAACTCAAAAAAGTCTAAACTGTCATCATTAGCATCTCATGTATGCAATACAATGTGTGCAACCCCAATTCCTGAAAAGTCGGGGTGTTTAAAATGTAAATAAAAACAGAAGGCAATAATTTAAAAATCTCAATAAAATATAGAAAACATCAAATGTTTGCAGTAATACATTTGATATATTTCATGAAAAATAATGGCTCATTTTGACTTGATTTGATCAATTTGATGCAAACAACACATCTCAAACAATTTGGCACAGGAACAACAAAAGGTTGGAATAGTAAGTGCCACTAAAAAGAAACAGCTGGAGGAACATTTTGAAACTAATTTGGTTACTTGACGACAGTTCAGTAACACAACTGGCTATAAAAAAGAACATCTTAGTGAGGCAGAGTTTCACCAATCTGTAACCCCCGCCCCCCCTCTCTCTGCCCCCCCAAAAAAACAACCTGTATACGAATTGCACCATAATTTCAGAATAATATCTGTCAACACAAAATTATGAAGAATTTAAAGATCTTATCAGTCACAGTACTTAATGTCATCAAAAGATTTGAAGACATTGGAGAAATCTAGAGAGGAAAAAAAAAATCAATGATGAATCCCTGTGATCTTCAGGCCTTCAGGTAGCACTGAATTAAAAACAGACGTGACTGTGTCACAAAAATAATTTTATGGATTCAGGAATACTTCCAGAAAAAAGTACTGTTCATGAACAAAATTTGTTTTTTTTCATCCACAAAAAGTTAAAGTAGGTTAAAACTCTGTTGTGAAAGTGTAAGTCATATTTTAACATGATCTAGAAATGCCACCGTCTTCTTTGGAACAAAGCTTGTTTAGAATTGACTGAGGTAAAGTGGAAAACTGTTCTACGGTCAGATGAATACAAATTTGAAATTGCTGTTGGAAAACATGAATCCCAATCCTTTGGATTAAGGAGGAGTGGGATTGTCCAGCTTGTAATTACCACCCAGTTAAAAAGCCTACTGTATAAAACTGATAGAGTTGTACTTCCGGAAAGGCAACATCAATGCTGAAAGGTATACATTGCATTCTGTGTTTATTCACATTTTACACATTATCCCAATTCAATTGGAACTGGGGGTTGTATAGAAAGGGAACTGTCATGGAAAAGTAAATGTACTGATTCTTATATAGCGCTTTTCTACTCAAAATACTTTAAAGCACATTTCTTTCTACACCCAAGTCCTGTCTTTGTAACAGTCAAACACATTCATACTCTGATGAATGTATTGTAGAGCAACTTGGGGTTCAGTATCTTCTAAGTAGCCACAGACAGTGTTTTCAAGGTGCCACACCTAGTCATACTCTGTCAGCCTTTGATTATTAGTATTTTTACTATGGTAAATGGTAAATGGCCTGTATTTATATAGCGCCTTACTAGTCCCTAAGGACCCCAAAGCGCTTTACATATCCAGTCATCCACCCATTCACACACACATTCACACACTGGTGATGGCAAGCTACATTGTAGCCACAGCCACCCTGGGGCGCACTGACAGAGGCGAGGCTGCCGGACACTGGTGCCACCAGGCCCTCACTATGTTTATTCCAATATCGTATTCAGTTTTAACAAGTAAAATTCAACAGTCTTTGACCATGATGGATCTCATCCAGCACTTCAATCTCTTTTGAAGTTAAAGTTCCTGGATTGCAAAATATGCTGTATGTTTTTTTGTTTTTTTTTGTATTGTAGAACTGGACTCATTCTCGTGAAATAGTATTCAGTACTTCAGATGGAGCTTCAAGTTTGAAAACAAAAGAGATGCTGATCTCTGGGACAAAGAATAGTGATGTGCTGTGCTACATAATATGAAATAAGATAACAAGCACTCTTTCTGCAATGCAAAGTTCAGCCTTGTCATTCGGCAGAACGAGCAGAACTAAGGGTAGTGCTGTCACAAGAGCTTTAAAAAAACAAACAAAATCCTCCCTAAATCTTTGGCTCCAGAACCAACAATACTGACAAACTACAGCCTTTTAATCATGCCACATTTACTACTTTACCATCTTATGGTGGTAGGTATCTATCCTTCCAGCTGCAGTGGTGTGGGCTGAGGCTAATCCTAATCAGCCTACTTAAATGGCTATAGCTAGTCCTGCCCACATGCATAGGCTATGTTTCTATTTTACTGTGTCCATTATTGCATAAGAGACACACTGCATACCTTACCTGTGCAAGACACTTGCACAACCACCTACTTTTCCTTTGTTATTTCTTTGTGCACTCTGGGCTGGCAGTGCTGTCTACACTAGTGCTCCGAGCTCTTTAGATGAGCCTTAGCTGTTGCTGTCTTTACCTACAGTTTAACATGACATATTCAATTAGAATGGCAAACAAATACTTGCTTTAGAGGTGTATATTGAACCTGTCTTTTTCTACTCTCACCAATCGCAGTTTAGAATTTCTTGTGGTAGTGGTATAGGCTTTTGTGAGTCATTGATAGGCTTTGGTCTTAGTTATATGGAGTGCATAACTGTTTATAGGCCACAGCTTTGTAGTTTATGCATTTGCTAATAAAAGAGTCCTAGTTACATTACTCAATTATTTGTAAAACACAAAAACAAAATAAAACAAACAAGCAAGACAAAAAATGTGTCCTATTTTTAAAAGTATTCAATCATTTCTCTGTTTATACAGACTTATGTTTGTTGAAATTAATTGTGCTTGTATGGTTAAATGCAAAGTTATTGCACTTTTATAAATCAATCCTTTTTTACAAGCCAGACACAGAACAATGCATTACAGTGAACTTGGCCATTGTACAGGAAGTCCCACTCGAATAAAAAAACAAAGCACAGTTTGCAGCATAGAAACTGTTACATCTATGAGTTCACTTATTATTACTTATGTTAGTCTGTCAAGGTTCAATATAGCAGCTACTGTAACATTTACTGGATATTATACACTTTTCTATTGAGATCAAGCTAAACAGAACATCAAAGAAGTGATTAGGCACAACATTACGCCCTCTGACAGGTAAGTTAATGACATTGTCATTGTGTCCTCATGCAATGCTATGTGTCATTTCCCATTGGCGGCAGCCTCACCCAGCAGGACTGGTCACGCTGCAAAACATGTTCAGGAATGACTTGATAAACCCTTCAAACCTTCATCACCCCAAGCCTATGTAGCATCTGTGCAGTGCACTGAAAAAAGCCCAGTCCGTGAAAACCCCATTGCACAACCCACAAGATCTCCTGCCACTGTTCTGGTGCCAAAAACCACCAACACTTGCGCTAAAGAGTCACAACTGTTCTGCAGCATAAGGGTAATTATGCAAATGGTTTTAATGCTGTTTTTAATTTTCTGTTGCTGACAGCTCAGCTTAAGGCAACACAGTGTGAATTTTTTTTTTTTTTTTTTACTTTCTCCTCAAAACAGACAGAATCTGTAATTTGATCATAAATAAACTGGTGATAGTGAACAGGTACTGTGTCTTACTTGTACCGGGCAAATTTGAGTAAATTGTTTTTGATATCAAACAAATCTTCTTTACCAGCCAACAATATCCTGGTTGAGAGAACACCTAACCAAGCATTTATCCACAGGGAACTTAAAAGGTATGTCATTTTTATCTATTTGCAGCCTCAAGGTATTAGGGCAGTATGAGCCTGGGAGCTTTATACAATATTGAAACAGATGAGATATGGTTCTTGTTTATGGTCTGTGAAGCATGGTCTTGGTATTTTTTCACAATACAACAACAGTAGCCATGGATATCCAAAACTCATATATCTAATCTAACTAGTTTACCAAAAGTACACATCAAATATTCTTTTCATGTTTCACAGTTTATAAACATAATATTGCTTATGAAAATAGCATTATAGATATTATGACCTTGTTTAATGATCTTCAAACTAAACAAACTAGACATGCAATTTTCACTAAACATTCAATTGAAGTGTATAATTGGTAATTAAATTAGAAGAATGGTGCTTGTTTTTCTTTCCTTTCTGTGTGTTAGAGAAAGAAAGAACCAAATCCTCTGCTAAGGCACAGGCTTATGAGTGCAATAATTATGTTTTATTTTTAAAATGTAATTATCATTTTATACACCTATGTCGTCTACATCTTTATCTAATTTTACGTTAAAGTCAATAAATCTGACAATATGAAATACATGATGACAGTTGATCCCCTTATGATTGTACAGTTACAGTATGTATATTTTGTTTTAGATCATGAAAGCATAAACACTGCAGTGCAGCTATCTAATACATTTATCAAATTTTTTAAATACTTGTTCAAAAAAAATAATGCAATTTTTCCAGAAAAGTATTGATATACATATACAAAGGGCTATTTTCAAAAGGAATGTGTGGAAGCAAGAGAACGACTCATTTGTAAACCAGCGTGCGACCAACTGACATAAAACACTTTTAATATGAATCCCTTTTAAAAGTCCCCAACTGTTACACAGTACATTTTCCTTGAAAATAACTAGTCCCACAGCTCACAGTGGAAACCAAACCCATAAAAGCACCCAACCACAGTATGTATAATACCTTCACATATCTCTCTCTGTCAAAATGTTTTATTTTCTGTGCATCACTATTATAATGGTAACCTCTGCTGTTAAGGTAAACATAATGAACACAGGCCAAACTGTCGCTCTTTCCAACTTGCTGGAAAATGATGTTAAAATTCAAAGAAATGGAAGCTCCTGTGTTAAAACTGTGTGACTACATTAGTCACTTGAATTATATTGAAAAACAAAAACCAAAAACATGTAGCTCCTTCTTGTGTGTCTAAACATCAAAGGAGGACCCACTATAACACTTAACAGACACTTAGCAAAGAACAAAGTTTAATGAAGCAGTCTGGAATCATCTGAAGACAAAACAAAAAACAGCCAACATCCAAACAAGAGCTTTGCATGTCCTTCAAGAAACCTGGAGAACCATTTAGGCTCATACCACATATTGATTTTCATTCTTGTTTAAATTTTAAAAACTCTTTTTGCCAAATAGAGTGTACTTCCATGTATGTTTGCACATGCTTCTGTCATGGCCCTGACTTTGAATTAAAGTGTATCGTCTACTTGGCTTTCAGTTTATTGTTTAGATTTCCCTTTGTACCTCCTTGGTACTTTGACTTTTTTAGATATTGGTTTTGCTTTATTCTTAGCCAAGTTTGAATTCCTTCATTTACAGCATTTTGAGTTTTATAAATTATTTTTAGATAGAACTTATTTTAAACTCTCAGTTTAGTCTTTACATCTCTTATTTACAGTTTTGTGCGTCCATCATGTTCCTTTGTAACTCTGTGTTGGATGTTCTCTGATTAGATTACTTCCTGTTTTATTTTGACAGTCATTTTTGTCTTGTCGTGTGTTCCCGAATAAGTCGGAAGTCAGATTTTCTGAGTTCCCAGATTTGAATCAGCAATGTCCCCTCAACTCAGATTTCACGCTCAGAAAACTGGAGCAACCCCACCAACCCAGCATTAACAATCCAAGATAGCAGCACTGAACATAAACACTTATGAAAATGTAAAACTTTTAATCTGCACTGCCACTATCGTGTATTTGTGAGTCACTAAATAAGCAATAGCACAGACAAAAGCACTGACCAGGCTTTATCCATGAAATGTACTGCAGCTGTGTTTTAAGCACAACAAAAAACAAACAAAAGCAGGTATTGTGCTGTATTGCTAGTAATACCAGAATGTCTCTACCTTGATAAGAACCAAAGCAAATCCTAGTTTTCTTGGCTCTTTTTGGAATGCACTAAATTCATTCTGAGGTATCTGGAATGTGGCAATGTGTCTTGCTTTTACTTTAACTTCTCCATGTCGTGCTGTCTGAATTAGTTGAGCCGTACGCCTCTCTTTCCCTCATTTCCTCTTGTATTTAAGACTTAGTGTCCTTTGTCAGTTGGTGTTGCATGCCCATGTTCTTAGCCTGCCTTTCTGTCTGCATTCCTTGCCTGTGTTCCTGCCCCAGGTTTCCTTGTTTCGTCACAGTATTTTGGTTTTGTTTTTTAAAAAATTTCATCTGTCTGCCTGAATACAGGTTCGTTTTTGTTAATTCATGTTTGTCCTGAGAATCCAAATTTTGGCCCTTTTCTCCTGTTCACCACAACACAAAAAGTGGCAGTTTCAGTATATCGCTACACCTGTTTCCAATTTTTCTGGCAAAATATGGAACAAAACAAAACGGATAGTAGCTCTCTGCACACTATTGTCCTTCTATCCAGCACACGCCGAAAACAGCAACATACTGGCACCCTGTTTTAATTATGCAATTTTTTCGTTATTTTTTTGTTTCTTTTCCCTCTTTGTTGTCTTTACTTATTTGGTTATTCACAGATTCTCTCTCCCCTCCCCAATTTTTATGCCTTTTCCCCCTTTAATGCTTCCTTTAATTCAACCTCCCTCATTTTTCCTTTATCTTATTTTTCAGAGTCTGTCTTGTCTCTCCCTCCTTTCTGCTGCCTTTCTTTTTTCTTTTCCTTTTTTCTTTTTGGGCAGTTCCCCTTTCTCCATTTTCCGTTAGCCACATTATTTCCCTCCCTCTTCATGAAAAGTTTATAGAATAGACATGTCTGTGAAGGTTCTCAGTCATCCAGGTCATAGAATAGACGGGAGAGGCAGATCTCGGGTGCTACTGATGGAAGACACTGCAGGACATTAGCTCAGTGATGCCAGAGTGATTTCTTTCTCCCTACCAAAGACTGAAAGCAGTGTTAAGACTTTGCACTTGGTTGTCTCTTTTTTTCATGGATCTTGCTAGATGTTTCTCATCCCAGTCTGTGTTTCTCAACCTTTTCCATTTTTAAAAATTTCTCACTTTGATAAAACCAGCAGCTCTCCAAAAACTGAGCAGCAACTCCTCATCTTGTCCATCAGTAGAATGAGAACTTCCTCCATGATGACTCATCTTTTCTTAATTCTTTAAATTATTAAATGTGAAACAGGTCAAAGAAATATTCCACAGTGATGATCCTCAAACTATATTGTTTCATCTTCTTCTGTAAATGGCATTATCATACACTTGTGTTTTCTGTCAACACCTAACATTACATTAACTTTAAATTGGGAAGGGTGTGTGATGAAAAGACATGCATTGTTAGCTAACAGCATACACATCCTTTTCCCACATTTCAGGACACATCTATTATACAGCAAAGCTTTCCTTCCAGCTTTCTAACTTCCTTTGTGACCTCAGCTTAAGGAACCTCTGAAACTTCCAAGAGCAGTCTCCTGAGCAGTCACAATCTCTATGAAATTCTACGGAGTCCTCATTACAACATCCTTCACTGTAACCAGACATGAATCAAAGTAAATTGCTTTGTTTTGAACTACTTGTTTGATGTTCTGATTTTGACTCCACAGTGATCAAATTATAGAATATCTTAAATGGGAAGATTATCATCACAATCTGTCAGTGGTAACCACTCATAATATGAAAGCATAAAGAGAGAAGATGAGAACGACAAAACCTTAAAGAAAAATTAAATAGTTTAAAGTTGCTTCTTCACATTAAAAGGAGCCATTTATGGTGGTTCAGCTATCTGGTAGAATTCCTCCCTGGGGGGGGGGGTATTTTGGGCACATCCAAATGGTAGGAAACCCTAGGGCAGAGCTGGGGGGGAATTATATGTCCCATGCGGCCAGGAAGAGCTGGAAGGCATACTGGGAGAATAATTCACTACATGGTTGGAAAGAAGGATGTTGCTGGGCAGGTGCAAACATTGTTTGGGGGTTGGGAGTGGAAGTTATGGTGGTGTTAGTAGTTGTAGTAGTGGTAGCAGGGGATGCTCATGGTGTTCAAGTTCAGTAATACAAAGTACAAAATAATTCCCTATTTAATCTCACTTTCTATTTTGTTTTTTAAGTTATCATGAGTACAAATAGTAATTGCATGTTTATATCTTGTTATGTGATTTATTAGGAATCAGCTTTTTTTTTTTGTTTTAGCCATTTTCAAACCATAATAAGCCTTTCAGATACCGGGATAATCTTTTTCAATCAGATAAAAAAAAAAAAATAGAAATAATTCCAGTAACAAGAAAAACTCACAGATAAAACCTAAACTAATCCAACAGCATGGTGTTTTAACACTAGTGCATGTTGTGAGCGACTGATCAAAAAGGAGCAATCTAATCCTTTAGGCATTTTGGGCATCTGTTCAACTATGTTATCTTTCTGTTGCGCTTTGTTTTTCATCTCTCGCTCTCTCTAGTTCGCTCTGTGTGTGTGTGTGTGTGTGTGTGTGTGTGTGTGTGTGTGTGTGTGTGTGTGTGTATACGCGCGCACACACGCGCACACGCACACATGTGCACACACACACAAAAAAGTTATATACATTGATATGAACTGATAGTACATGCAGAAAGCTGTCCTCTCTAATCATGTTGACATGTAGGCTACAGGAGCCCTCTTCATCAAAGACTGCAAACTGGCAGATACAAATACAGAAGCAGCAGATTGTGTCCTCTTCCAATGTTTATCTAACTTTTTTCTTTCTGATTATTAATTCGTATAAACACAAATGAGGCCATTCACCATCTGTGTCAATAGGAACGAAAGAGGACTGACAAAACTAAAATAGATAAATAAATAAATACTGTTAAAACTATCAAAAAAACCCAAAACACACATGGCAACATTGTACACTTTATTAGGTGCAATTGTTCAGTGCAATGTTCACTGCATTTAGATATGCAAACATGGCCAAGTCAACCTGGTGAACTTTAAAACAAACATTGAATGAGAAAGAAAGGTGATTTGATTTACTTTGAATGTTTCATGGTTGTCGATACCTGACAGGTTAGTCTGAGTATTTCAGGAACAGCTGATCTACTGGTATCAGGGATTTGGGGTTTATAGGGAATGGTCTTAAAAAAAAAAAGACAAAATGTCCAGTAAGGAGCAGTTGTCTGAGGGAACATACCTTATTGTTGCCCAAAGTCGACAAAGTATTACCAGACTGTTTCAAGCTGATAGGAAGGTGACACTAACTCTTCTGATCAAGGTGTGCAGAAAAGCATCTCTAAATACACAACATATCAACACCTTGAAGCAGATGGGCTACAGCAGAAGACCACACTGGGTGCCACTCCTGACAAGGGCTCACAAAAATTCAACAATAAAAGATTGGACAAACATGGCCTGTGCCCAACTCTTGATTTCTGCTGAGACATTTCGAATGGTAGGGTCAGAATTTGGTGTAAACAGCATGGAAGCATGGATCCATCCTGCTATGTATTAACAGTTCAGGCTGGTGTTGGTGGTGTAATAGTATGGGGCATACATTAATATGATAGCACTTTGGGCCTCTTAGTACCACATGGGCATTGTTTAAATGCTAAAGCCTACTTGGATAGTGTTGCTGACCTCGTCCACCCCTTTATGGCACAGTTTATCATTCTTCAGGTGGCTGCTTCAAGCAAGATAACCATGCCAACCATAACCATAGCCATGGCACACTGTTCTAGGCGACCAGATCTTGATCCCATAGAGCAGAGCTTCCCAAAGTGTGGCGCCTGCCCCCTAGGGGCGGCGCTGAGCCATTGCAGGGGGGCAATGGCAATGGCTCAGCGCCATTGCCCCCCCCCTATGGTTATGGTTGGCATGGTTATCTTGGACACTGCTAGCACGGGGCGGCCACACAAACGCAAAGCAGGAGATGAAGCATAGCTGAATATGTTTCCAAACGAACTTCATTCTAAGCCAAAGACTAGAAAATCTGGTGAAGCATATCTTCCCTTTGGTTTCACCTGCACAAGTGCTGAGGTAGGTCTCCTCAGCAGAATTGGTTTTCCCTGCGTCCAAATCACGGACAAACATTATCCCACATTCTTGATTTTTAGTTCACCAACACTTGTTGTAATAAATAAGTACTCCTGACATTTTGGAGACGTTAGCTCTTTATACAGTAAAGTTAGAGTGGGATACAAATAATATCAGGCTGATCCTGCCAGGATTTGTTCCCCCTGTCTAAATCACGGACAAACATTGTCCCACAGCTGTTTATGTTTTTAAACCCATTTTGCACAGAAAAGCATTTTTTGAAAAATGTATTGATGGCAATGTTGAATATTATTACACAGGAAAAAAACAACTACATGTAAAATAATCACACCATGACGCCTCTGCCTTTGTAAATGGAGGGACAGTAACCGCGTGCATATGTAAGCGTTTAAAAACTGAACATAGTAAGATTAACAGTAACAGTATTTTGTCTCTATCTGCCATTCTGCAATTCATCTCATGTAAACAATAACGTGCGCACAGCGTGACGTGAAAAAAGGCACATACCTTTGACGTTGCGTGACGAGCTCTGTATTCCTTGTCCACACGAAAACGCAAAAATCTCAGTTTTTCGCGATTCGAAACGCCGTGTATGTGTGGACGAATCAGCTGCGTTTTCAGAAATACCCGTGTAGGTGCGGACGTAGCGTAAAAGAGTTAGTAGTTTATTTTATTACCACCTGCAATTTATTGCAGATTACTTGTATTTGCTTAATTGTTCACTAAATGTTTGAGGTGTGAAATAAACCGCAATGGAGTTTGAAAACAAAATATGGGTGTGTGTGGTTGGAGGATGTGTTTTGCGCACGGGGGGCGCAAACATTTTTCTTGTAAAACAAAGGGGGGCCTAGCAAAAAAAGTTTGGGAACCACCGCCATAGAGTACTTTGGGATTTGGTGGAATAGGGAAGATACATCATATATCGGCACTGTCACTATCATGTCAACATGGACCAAAATCCCTGTGGAATTTCCAGTACCTTGTTGAATCTATGCCATGAAGAATTAATGCAGTTCTAAAGGCAAAAACCCCCAAAAACTGTTCAACCAAGTAGCAACCAGGTGCACCTAGTAAAGTGCTGGTGAGTGTACACTGAAAGTAGTTAAAAATTGTTGAGAAACCACTGTGTGGCTGCATTAGGGCATGCTGTTCTGCTGAAGCAATAATAATGAAATAGGATTTAGAAATACTGTTTGTGTTTGCCTCATTAAAAGAAACAGTTACAATTAATGTCTGATTTCTCTGATTAGCTCTGTCATTTACACTTTCAACAAGGACAGTGTGAACAGGAAATGAAAAAAAAAACAATAACTCAAAAACTTTTAGGGCAAATATGGGAAAATAAATCTAAAATAAAAGAAAGCATGAAAATCATCTGTCCTCTGTTTGTAATTTCGCTCTTATCTAATCATAAATTTTCTGCCAAATAGTGATTACTCAGTTTATGTTTAGGGTTTCTAATTCGGATCAAAGGATAAAGTTGGCGATTATCTGTATTTTTGATTATTGTCAGCAAATCCCATGAAAAGACTAAAACAATAACGAGTGTATTCCACTGTCAAGTATTGTCTGTGTATCCAAAACCAAATTTAGCTTATTTGTCTGTTCTGCAGAACTCCATAATTGTCCAAAAACCATTACAATTTGCACATAATTCCATTTCACTGTTGCACTGTGTGGCACGTTAACAAAAATATGAGCACTGTATTTTATTTAGAAAAATATCCACAAACCACTAGCTATCACAGCCAGGCACTTTTCCTGATTGGTGCTGTAGTTGAAATGGTAAAGCTAGACACTTCACCAAAATAGGAAACAAAAGTGGCTTTTTATAGTGTAAATGACTCTCAGAGGATGGTTAATGCATTGAGCAGTTTATGAATAAATTATTGTGGCTTTAAGTTTTGTGGAAAAAATGTAGAGACTATAGCTAAATCTCATTGATTACTGTCTAGGATGCATTTTATGTTTACGTGGATTTTTTAAAACTAAAAACATCTTTAAATGTGCTGTCTCAACCTTTAAAATTGGCAACACTTAAACTGAAGTGACTAAACATATTTGTGCATTCAGCTAAATTTGCAGAGGTGACTTTTGTGAAAACAAACATTTATAAAGTTCATATGCCCAAAATATAATTTTGCAGAACACTGAAATTTCAAGCATTTCGAGTTGAAAAAAAAGTTTCATTTGCTATTTAATCTGTAAGATCATTTCAAAGTCTTATTTTCAAAACTTTTAAAATCTTGCAAAAGTATTTGTTTTAACTAAAGTATTAAGGAAGTATTAAGTTCTTGGTTTTTTATGCATGTCACGGCTGAGGTGTGGTTCCTGTGATACAATAATAAATAGACATTATTAGAGATGTGTCACTGCTGACATTCGTTTCGCTACCTTTAAGGATCAAAATACTAATTTCTTTCTCTCCCAAATGGGAATCTATTGCATATATAACATGAGAATTTTAACTAGAGACTCACACACATACAGTACATTTATAGTTTTACATTTTAGATTTGTATCGCTGTATTTTAATTTCTGCATTGTCAGTGCATTGGGAGTTACTGTTGAAAGTTCTTTGACGTCAACATGTGGAGAAGATAAATTTGTTGGATGCTGATTTGGGAGCAAAGGAAATGGCCAGTCAATTTAACCTTCCTAACCTCATTACCCTTTAGCTGCACTATTGGATCATTGTTGTTTTTCATACACTAGCATTAAGTGCAGCCAATAAAAGTAGCACTCGTGCATGACAAAACAGTGAGTTGCAAGTTTAAGAAAAGCAAGTGTACCGATAATGGTAATATGAAAAACAGATCCAGGATATATACATTGGCAGCAAGAAGAAACCACTGTCATTGTTTGTGGATTTCTCTATCTATACTTCACCTTCACTGTACATATGGGGCATTATTTACAAACAGTTTTTAAGATATATAAACCTGAGTTAAGATCATGTAGGAGAGCAACTGAAACCATGCATGTTAATGTGTTGTAAGTCAGGAACAATTATATCAGGATTGTTATTCTACCTATATTATCTTATACTGGACAGTATGACCATGTTCTGGGACCTCCCCTCCTTTTCATGAGTACATATGGAAAAGCAAGCAAGCGAGAACAACTCACAGCATAGACATGCATGATATTGGTTATTAAAAAAAATACAATGAAAAATATGAAATGGAGGATGGAGGTGGGCTTGCAAAGTGGCTTGCAGAGGAAGCAGCAAAGCTGGAGCAGCTAAATGGCATTCACAGCAGATTTGCCAATAGGATGCACAGATGAGTATCAGCTGACCTATCAGCCTTTCTGAGCTGGCAGTGATTGCAACTCTTCTGCTCTGATAGCTGGCTGAGCTTGACTCTGTGGTCTGCCAGAATTAAAGCTTTACTCTGTTTCCATTGGCTTAAAAAGCACTGACTGAATAATCATTTCAACTGATCAAATACCCCAAATAGAAAAAGATGGCAGTTTCTTTTATATGCTTTAATTTCAGATTTTTTTTGTTTTGTTTTTTGTTTTTGTTTTTTTTACAATAAATGTTGGTATAAGTTGAGGGCAAATTGTGTGCATGGATCCTGAGTATCAAAACCAGTGTATCCCAGTGTGAGTATTAGCACCAAAGGCCTAATTGGTGTTGTTGGTCGTTTAGTGTGATATATATTTACAGTCACAGAGTCTTCCTTCTGGGATATGCCACATAATATGCCAAAAGAGAGGTTTTAATTATGATCTCACCAGTATGCTGCATGTGTCTTGTGTTGGCTCTGATTAGTGCTTAGGGAATCAAGGCTGTAATTGTTTGTGCGAAGCAAAGTGTGCATGTGTGCGTGTGTGTTGCAGTGATGAGAATGGTTGGTCACCCATAGGGCTTATGTTTCTACTCTGAACAGAGGAGAAGTGATTTATTTGCTCAGGGCCACGCCGTGCATCCAATCAGCATCAAGCACCCCCGGGTCACACCATCATGGTCATCTCTTCTGCAGGAAATGATGCAAGCTCTACTGAATTACATAGGGTGTGAGACCAATAAAATGGGGCCTATTCTTGTCAAAGCATCAGATAAGAACTGGCTGCTGGATGCATTGCAGCAATTACTGCAGGCCTGCGCTCCTCGGCTGTGGAATTGGGAAATGATCATCTGTGAAGCACAGCAGAGTACTACCGCCTCCAGCACAATAACTCAACATGTCCACTTGGCTATGTCAGCTCTGCATGAAGAGAGAATTTGAGGGATACAAAGAGGGGGGGAAAGAGATTAGTTATACAAAGAAGCAGAGAGGAAAGAAAGAAAAAAGGGGTCAATGACAGAAAGGAAATGTTATATAACATACACTGTGACAAATTTCCTTGTTAGATTACAGTAAATGCCAACACCTACGTCTTCCAGATGTTAACTTTTATTTTGCAGTGTGCCTACTATAATCCAAAGCAACAGTTAATTACTGTAAAAACACATACAGTCCTGTGGGGAAGATAGAATATAACTGTTGGATCACCACAGTGCATTAAACCACTGCTTATAAGGAGGTACAATATAATATATTGATATTATGAATATTACTCAGCAGCATTAGCATGTATTTAGTTGTGAGTTACAAGCACTGATTTAATCTATCTATCTCTGATAGATTTTATGTACAATCCAGTGAGGCCTCCCTTAGACTGTAGCTATAATTGCTGTTGAAAAGCTGCACTAACACTAGTACATTTTAAAGAATCAGTGTGATGTCAGAAATGGATGTGTGGGTGTGTGGATGGACAATTAGGGACTGATGTAAAAGAAAGTGCGCAGTAAAGTGATGTGTAAAAAGTTTTTTCCTTTGACCAGAATGGAGATGAGGTTAAGAGATGAAATAGTCTTATACTTTTAGGAAAGAAGAAGAGTTAATATCTTCATCAGCAGCGTGGTTGAGTTGAGTTAACTTAGATTATTCAAGATAAACACATGAGAGCTAGCAGACAGAATAGGAAGATGAAAGTGGCTTTTGAACAGTAGGAAAAAAAATGAGAAGAAGAGGAAGCCACTAGAAAAGAACAGATACATAGTCAAGAGCTTGACTAATGAGGTAGATGTCTATTTGTATCACTGGAGACAAGATGCAATCTGCAATCCGCCCTCTTTATTGCTGCATATTCGTTCATGCCAATATGAGCTCATCTCCCGGTGGAAAGGTAGGCACAGTGTTTCTGACAGGCTGACATCCTCCTTGTTCAAGAGGGTTGGTGGGAGCACAAAGGGAGGCGCAGTTGGAGAAGGTCCTAGGTCAATGACTGTATTAGACACACTGATTGATCCTGTGGAGAAAGGTGCTATCACACCTAATTAATGAGCGAGAGAGGCAGTTCTGTGGGGTGGCCCTCTTTCACTGACCTGGAAAGGGAGACATGGCTGGAGAACAGTTTGAGAGAATGTGATACAGAAGAAAACTAATGATCTGTTTATGCCTTTATTTAGTACTTTGAATAGGCGTGGAAATATATTATAGCAATTTAATTTGTAAGCATGCAACTACACAAAGATGCGACCAATGACCTGTGGAGAGAGGGCGCAAGAAGCTTTCATATAAATGTAAAAAATGTAACAACAGTGAGTCTGTATTGAAATGTGCATGGGTTTATTAGGTAGCAAAACCCCTCCACCATCGTATAATAAAGTATCTGTTTGAAGTGAAAACCATGCTGTCTAATGGCATTAATATCCATTACTCTTGCCCTGGTAAAATCACTTTCTGGTCTGGAAAACTCTTTGTAGCTTTGATGCTGTTACTCTTTGTGTGTGTGTGTGTTTAATAGTGTATACATACTAAAAAATACAACAGTTCTCAGTGAACCACAAAGTTAACTGAAATCCTGTCTTCACCAAGACTATAACACATCTCCTTTTAACATTTTATGAACCAGAGTCTCTTATGGGTTACAATATCTCTGAATTGCTTCAGTTTTCAAGTCTGCTTGGCGTCTAGTAAGCGAGACTGTCTGGGTTGGGTGTGTTTGCTTGACAGGGGCAATCTGGCTGCGTGTGGGCACTGATGGCATTTATGTGTACATTTTCAGGATATGTTAGGGAAGCCTAGCAGAAAGATGTTCTGGTACAGACAGAAATGGAGCTTTCTCAAAGCTTCGGGAGAGCAGATAAATGACTACAGGGAGGGAAAAAATTACAGAGAGAATTTGGGGAAAAGTGGAGATACTGCAGTTTGACCTCTGCTTACTGATTAAACAAAAAACAGAAGTCACAGTTCACGCTATAGCAACAATAAATGGTCAAAACAACAAATGTTAGTGAAAAATAATGACAGTTGTTAAAATCATATTCTATTCTATTTATTATGAATGCAAAAATTTAGAATTTAGTTTGACCTCCTATAATCATTTATAGTAGGTTTATAGTGTTTCTTCATACAACCATGGCTGATCTTTTAAAAGTCAATATTTGGTATGACCACCTTTCATTCTCCAACACACCCTGAACACTGTCAGGCAAGATTTCATATCATTTCTTTCAGTAGTCGTAGTTCTCCAGGCTTCTTGAAGGACATTCAACGCTTCTTTGAATGTTGGCTACCTTTTATTCAGTTATCTGTCTAGATGATCCCACACTGCTTCAGTAATGTTGAGGTCCCAGCTCTGGGGAGACCAATGTTTCATTGTGTGTTTTTGTGAACAGGTATGCTTTTACTGCATTGAAGTGTGTTTGGGATCATTGAAATGCTGACAAAATGAAGCTTGCCAATCAGATGGTTTTGCATGGCAAATCAAACTTTGATGGTAGACTCTCCACCAGACACGCTCTGTTGTACACTGATTTTTCAGTCCAGTTCTTAGGTAATATGGCCTACCTCAGCCTTTTCTCCATATTTTCCTTCCTTGCGAGTGGTTTCTTGACAGCCACTCTTCCACAGAGACGTTTTCTGATGAGGCTTTGGTAAACAGCAGATGGATCAACTGAAGGACAATATGCATCTCTCACGTCCTGTGTAAGGTCTTTGCTGGATTTTTTTCCCCTCCATTTTTCACTTAAGAACATGGCTTTCAGATACGATTCATCTGCTGTAGATGTTTCTTAGATCTGCTACTTCTTCTTTTGCCAACATTTTCAATTTATCTATTTTCTATCTATCCATTTTCAATCTATTTTCAATCTGTGCATGTCTCGCACTGGGATATGCCAAGTTTTCAACGAATAGCTCTTTGGCTTTTTACGTTGTTGGTGCAAAAATACAATTTTATGCCTGTCAGACTGTTATCTTTGGTATTTTTTCGAATTTTTTTCTAGATTCAGCAAAAGAAATGGGAACAAGTTATATGTTTTTGCAACAGACTGCTAGTTACAAAGAGAATTTGGTGTTTTGCAAAGTTGTGTGTAGACACAACACAGAACAACACAATGTCATGGTTTAATGAATAATAGGTCAGTATTATGTGGCTTGAAAATACATTTCCTGTGAAATGGTACAATAGTACCTGGAGAATTATTGCTCAGGAACGCTTACAGTTTGTTGTACAAAAAAACTACAAGAAAGTCCAAAATTTTTGACACAAATATAAAGAAATGATGGGTGGCTCAAGACTTTAGCACAGTACTGTATACAAAGTCACTCTAAAAAAGCCGAATGTTATCAGTCGGTTATCTCTGAACCTCAGTTAAGTGGTCTAACTCTTCATTCGAAACAGACAAGTGTTCAATGTGAACATAAATCCCATCAGTGCCCAACAGCACTGGTAATGAACAGAAAAAACAGCTGTCCATCATCCCCAGAGCAGATTCTTCTTTACAGTTTTGTTTTTCTCTTTCTCTCACTCCCCTTTTTTAAATATCTTTTTTGTCCTCTTCTACTTATACAGGGAGTGCAGAATTATTAGGCAAGTTGTATTTTTGAGGAATAATTTTATTATTGAACAACAACCATGTTCTCAATGAACCCGAAAAACTCATTAATATCAAAGCTGCATGTTTTTGGAAGTAGTTTTTAGTTTGTTTTTAGTTTTAGCTATTTTAGGGGGATATCTGTGTGTGCAGGTGACTATTACTGTGCATAATTATTAGGCAACTTAACAAAAAACAAATATATACCCATTTCAATTATTTATTTTTACCAGTGAAACCAATATAACATCTCCACATTCACAAATATACATTTCTGACATTCAAAAACAAAACAAAAACAAATCAGCGACCAATATAGCCACCTTTCTTTGCAAGGACACTCAAAAGCCTGCCATCCATGGATTCTGTCAGTGTTTTGATCTGTTCACCATCAACATTGCGTGCAGCAGCAACCACAGCCTCCCAGACACTGTTCAGAGAGGTGTACTGTTTTCCCTCCTTGTAAATCTCACATTTGATGATGGACCACAGGTTCTCAATGGGGTCCAGATCAGGTGAACAAGGAGGCCATGTCATTAGTTTTTCTTCTTTTATACCCTTTCTTGCCAGCCACGCTGTGGAGTACTTGGACGCGTGTGATGGAGCATTGTCCTGCATGAAAATCATGTTTTTCTTGAAGGATGCAGACTTCTTCCTGTACCACTGCTTGAAGAAGGTGTCTTCCAGAAACTGGCAGTAGGACTGGGAGTTGAGCTTGACTCCATCCTCAACCCGAAAAGGCCCCACAAGCTCATCTTTGATGATACCAGCCCAAACCAGTATTCCACCTCCACCTTGCTGGCGTCTGAGTCGGACTGGAGCTCTCTGCCCTTTACCAATCCAGCCACAGGCCCATCCATCTGGCCCATCAAGACTCACTCTCATTTCATCAGTCCATAAAACCTTAGAAAAACCAGTCTTGAGATATTTCTTGGCCCAGTCTTGACGTTTCAGCTTGTGTGTCTTGTTCAGTGGTGGTCGTCTTTCAGCCTTTCTTACCTTGGCCATGTCTCTGAGTATTGCACACCTTGTGCTTTTGGGCACTCCAGTGATGTTGCAGCTCTGAAATATGGCCAAACTGGTGGCAAGTGGCATCTTGGCAGCTGCACGCTTGACTTTTCTCAGTTCATGGGCAGTTATTTGGTGCCTTGGTTTTTCCACATGCTTCTTGCGACCCTGTTGACTATTTTGAATGAAATGCTTGATTGTTCGATGATCACGCTTCAGAAGCTTTGCAATTTTGAGACTGCTGCATCCCTCTGCAAGGTATCTCACTATTTTTGACTTTTCTGAGCCTGTCAAGTCCTTCTTTTGACCCATTTTGCCAAAGGAAAGGACGTTGCCTAATAATTATGCACACCTGATATAGGGTGTTGATGTCATTAGACCACACCCCTTCTCATGACAGAGATGCACATCACCTAATATGCTTAATTGGTAGTAGGCTTTCGAGCCTATACAGCTTGGAGTACGACAACATGCATGAAGAGGATGATGTGGACAAAATACTCATTTGCCTAATAATTCTGCACTCCCTGTACTTAGGTCATTTGTCTAAGCTTGATCTTTGGTTTTATTCCTCATTTCTCCTAAGGGGAATTTGGTGGAGAGTTAAGACAAACAACTTGGAATTTAGTAAAGTCAAACCAAGAATATTATTTTGCCAGGAGAAAAAAAGATTCATGAGCTGCAATTTATCCTCTGGGCACCCAAAGCATTAATGGTCTGAATTATAAATACTGTTTCATCTTAATGCTGCACTTTTTTTTTTCACTTTTTTATTATTGTTCTCACACACAGTGTTAGCATACGGTTCTGTTTTGCTCCTGTTATAGAACCTTAGTTGCACTGTCATCATCTGCTTTTGCTTACCGATGAAAAGTGATGTGTTACGTGAGTGTCACATGATATCCAGCCTATACAGCACATACCTGTGAGAGCTGTTGTTCATAATGCTGTTAGGTTGTGTGAAGGTGATGTCAAGAGTCACCTCAAGAGCAAGTAGAGTTATGTGGAATGGCAGGGACAGTGATAATGAAATATGGTCAGCATCTGTTTTGAATTTGAATCAAATTATGTCAAAACACTGAGTATTTTTTACAGTTTTAAAATCATTCGTTTTAAAATAACTACTCTGGGTTGGGTGTTCTCTTCTCCATCTACTGGGCAGGTGAAAGGTGACACGCTTGTGATATCCTGCTGGGACAGACTCTCGTTAATGCCTAGGTAGGGACCTTGAAGATAACCTCACACTGCAATTAATCACACCAGCCTTAATTATCTCATTATAAAAAGCAATTAATTCTTTAAACCCCTATTCACATTCAGGTGGCAAGAAAAAAAGACCAACAAAAAAAAGAACATGGTGGACAACAAGTGAACAGTAAGGATCTTTTCTTTTAATAATCCCAACAATTATGGCTAAAACCGACGTGTTCCTTCTAACCAACTCCAGCTGCTTGTCTCTCTCTTTTCTCTGCCTCCCCTCCTACCTGGTTGACTGTTCCACTTGCTGACAGGAACTGTTGGGTGAGAGATTTCTCCAACAGCAGACGGCAGTGATGCCTCATCAGACTTCCAGCAAGCCCTGTGGCCCCTGATGGCGCCACAGCTGGGTGGACGGACATGATCACTCACTCACCGACAGGATTAACCCCCCCCCCCCCAACTGCATCTGTCTTCGCTGTCCTGCTTCTAATCTCTGTCTCCTGGCCTCTGTCTGTCTTCCCGCTTCAGCTTGTCTCTGTCCCACAGTGCTCATGTACATGTCACAGTGGTGTTAAGTCTAGACAAAGTAGGCAGTACCCCAAGTTCTTAAGACCACTATTTACTGAGCAGGCTTTCACAGTATTGAGGGATTTTGTCTGTAAGGATATAACTGTGCTGTAAGAACACACCTCGGGTGACTGCAGCAGTATAAAACTATGCCAGGTAACTGTAGCCATTTGGAACTGATAGCTCAATGTAAAGGAAGTGAAAATTATTATTACATTTTGCAGATTTACGAAAGAGAGCAAAATGAAAATTGGAAATGGTTTACAGTAATCTCAAACAATCCTCAAACTGCTTTTTCCACTTCGAGTCTCTTCCATTATTTAATGTTAAGGCCTAATAATTATTACTTTGAGATACTACATGATCAAAGGTCTGAGCTTGCTTTTGTCAGAAAAAGAGATGACTATCGTTTGACTTTTACACCATTAAAACAGTTCCCATTATGAACTCCAAGATCAGACGGATATCTAACTGTTACTGAAAATGCACTCTTCAATTTAATGTGTATTTGCAGCCACACACTCACACAGCAAAAAAGTGAATGGTCTTTCTCCACAAAACATAACACATAAAGTGAACAGCATGTGAAGGCACTTTAATGTGACTTAAACGTCCTTATTAAAACAGACTTTTCCTCCCAAACTGTCCTAATCAGATTTTAGATATAGTTCAGCTCTTAGGATTTACTTGTTACTCCGCCTTGGTGTCACATTAACAAAGGGAATATTATGCAAAGTGGAAAAAACTTGAAAAACTACACAATGCACAGCTTTATTTAGCATGAAATGCGACAGACTAGGATAATAATAGGTGGATTATGAACATCAATGCAAGGGTTATGATTTAAATGCCAAATGCAAGATCACAGCTGACTGTCATTATGTGTTAAAAAAATACTAAATAAAAATATGTGAAATCATTGATCTGCAACCAAATGTTGAGCAATGTTGAAAAGCAGTTTAGAAAAATCTAAATAGAAGGTGGAGAAAAAAACATGGAAAAGTAAGATTTTGTTTTACATATTTCCAATGCAATGTGGAACGCTGTCTTCAAAGCTTGTTCAGTTCATTGCCATGGTTATTTAACTTCCTGCCGTGTGAGGCTCACACCACCACTGTGACGTTCGTTTTATCTAACACTGTAACACACCAGCCCTGCCCACTCCGACTGCACTATTCACACCATCTAAAGCTTTTAGGGGCCCAGTGGACACACAGAACAGCGTCATGCTGGGCTGCTTTGATAGAGACAGCTTACGTTTATCACAAGCAAAAAAAAAATAAAAAATGGGGTGGGGGTGGCATCAGGAGGGGGTTGACAAAACACTACATCAAAGTGTGGCTACAGAACAGTCACTCACATATGACCCAGTGGTTTGCTTTCTCACTTGTGCATACATAGCTCTAGCCACATGCACGGTCCACATGCAGGGTTTGCACATTCTGTTATAAGTGCAATGTAATATGTTTCCTCATTACTCTCCCAGAGAGAAGATTGTTTTGCAACTGGGTCACTAAGAAAATTGTGTTGCTTCTGCTGCTCTTTTGCTCTTATTAATGACTGATACAGAACAAAGATATAAGAATATTAACTTGTTAAATCGTAGTTGTTTAAGTATTCTACCAATCCACTATTGGGGAAAGTTTTGTTTCTTTATTTTCTTTCAGTTGACTCTTAGAACTGAAGAAGCTTCTCAGATGAGAGGTGAAACGTCTTCAAGCAACTTAAAGAAGTCCAGACGCTTTTCTTTCCCAGCTCCTTAGACTACGATGACCTGGATGACTGAGAACCTTCACAGACAAAGCTCATGCAGTGTTAACTGACATTATATAAATGTATTAGGTTTTAAACACATGTGGTTTTGATCTAGGTTAATGTGTCTTCATGTAAGTTCCACATAAACTAGAGAATGGGAGAATGATTACATGTATTTAGAGTTATATCAGTTTTTGTTATATGATATAAGTTGTGGAATAACCCTAACCCTACATTCTTAACACTAAAAATTAATATAATGCGACATAAGGATAAATGATCTTTTATCCAGCTTAAACACTGTATATTTAGGGAGGGACCTGTCAAGCCTTCAGTAGCATTCTTCATGTATTAGATATACTATCCATGATACGGGAACTAATCAGGCATGAATCTGGGAAACTGAGGAGCATCCAACATAAGCCCCCTGATACACACATTTTCACATTGATGAGTTAAGCTCACTTTTTTCTCAGAAACTGATAAAATAAAAAATTGAAAACTGAACACATTTCAATCAACAGTTTGTTTGTTTATTTATTTATTTTCAAATATATTAACACTGTATAACCTTTGCGAGTTCACTGGTTTCTTGCCTGACCTCTCCCTCTTAAGCCCCAACACACGCAACAGTCCTTCTCCAATAGGCTGTAAGACTCAAAACCGAGCCCACTTAATCAAACAGGCAGCATAATCATGCTACTTTCATCAACCTGCCATCCAAATCTCCCATTACTACTTACATGCTTTTCTTCTTCATTCTAGCTCAAGTTTTTCAAATAAAATGCCTGTGGTGTGAATGTTGATTGTAGATTACGTAAGATTTATGTCTTCTAAACAAAATAATACTGCAGCATCAAATATTCATAGTCTTCTGTGATCAGCAATGCATACAGCGCTATTGATCCATATGGAAAATGCAGCTGCCAGTAACACAGACCTGATCCATCAGCAGCAGGAGAAATAAGAGCGAGGGACGTGGAGTGCAGGAGCAATTTGCAATCACATGGAGAAAATACATGAATTTCCTGGAGTGGCGTCTGAAGGTGAAAGATGTTGCACCTACGTGAAATTGGAAGCAGACACAACTCTTACATAAATATGATCCTTAGACAAGTGGCTTTCTCCATCCTGACAGCTTATTTTCTGGGCCGACAGATGAGCGATGTTTCAATGGGTGAGACAGGAAGAGAGTGGCTGACTGAGGCTTTCCTTTTTTCCAGACGCTATGAGGACAAGAGAAGCCTTTTTGCAGAGAGGATTGAGAGAGGGGTAGAGGATATGTTAAGTGATGGAGAGAGGTTTTCTGATTTTTTTTAAAAGAGAAAGTGTTGTGGAAAGAGGTTGCACTCAAATGAGAATGGGACTGAAAGGATGGACATCACAGGTTGGCAAAAAAGCAACAAGGATCCTCTCCAGGTTGCAACCAATTTCGCCTGATTCGATTGTCTTGTGTGTGTAGTATTCACCTATTACAGAGTGCTGCCATTTATTAACACCATCCATGCATTTACAGCTTCAAAAAATGCTATTATGAATAGTATTTTTACAATCTGATTATGTTTCAAGGTATATCTAGGGGAATTTAAGGTTTTACAATCTTCACATGTCCTTGTATGAGACAATTTCTATTGGCCTTGCGCAATATTAGTAGTTTGTCTTACAGATAATGCATTTCATATTTTTTTCTGGCTTGCTTTCATCAGAACCAAGGTCACTACAGAGCAATAACTAAAAGCATGCCATCTGACAAACAGTTTAAAGCAAAACCGATAAATGTTAAAGACGACAGGTCGTCTGCCGCAATAAATGACAGCGATCCCACATACAAACATTGCGAAGTTCACAAGACACAGAAAAATGTCATCACCCTGAATATAGGCCAGGTTAAACCCATCTGCTTCGAGGAAAACTTTAATGTTGTTAAAGCATTTTTTTTAAAAGAAGGAGTTTCATAGTTTGGATGCAGTGCTGATGAATTTAACAGTACAGTGCTAAAGGTGTTGAAGACAGGTCGATGTGTGGGGTTATGTGTGCTGCTACTACCACTGTGGCACAAATTTCAGGGTAATAACGCAGTTTTAAAGAAAACCCCCTTTTTTGCTTTTTTTATGCAGTGAAACAGTGTGCCTGTGAAAATTCACGTGTAGTGAAAGATTGAATTAGTTGCAGTGTATTATGTCTGCTGTCATCTGGCTGTGTTATGTATTCACACTTCTTGGGTAAGGATATTCATAATCATTTATATATGGTATGTCTAGGAAATTTTACTGTATTTATGAAGTGTTGTTGGTGGTTGGTATGTTCTCCACAACCCTTGCATTTTGTCAAATGGAAATGTCTTTAAGTGTCCTTTGCTAGTAAATTATTCCTACAATTTCTGTGAATAACAGTTATGCAATGTAAGCACTAGATAATAAGCATGGTTAAGGCAAAGGTTTCTTGACTGAGGTCATTTTTATAGCTAATGAAATCTGAACACTGATATTATGAGCTGTAGACATAAGGGGGAGTTGTTGTGAATTAGCTGTTTACAGTGGGGCAAAAAAGTATTTAGTCAGCCACCGATTGTGCAAGTTCCCCCACTTAAAATGATGACAGAGGTCAGTAATTTGCACCAGAGGTACACTTCAACTGTGAGAGACAGAATGTGAAAAAAAAAATCCATGAATCCACATGGTAGGATTTGTAAAAAATTTATTCGTAAATTAGGGTGGAAAATAAGTATTTGGTCACCTCAAACAAGGAAAATCTCTGGCTCTCACAGACCTGTAACGTCTTCTGTAAGAAGCTTTTCTGTCCCCCACTCGTTACCTGTATGAATGGCACCTGTTTGAACTCATCATCTGTATAAAAGACACCTGTCCACAGCCTCAAACAGTCAGACTCCAAACGCCGCCATGGCCAAGACCAAAGAGCTTTCGAAGGACACCAGGAAAAGTATTGTAGACCTGCACCAGACTGGGAAGAGTGAATCTACAATAGGCAAGCAGCTTGGTGTGAAAAAATCAACTTCGGGAGCAATCATCAGAAAATGGAAGACATACAAGACCACTGATAATCTCCCTCGATCTGGGGCTCCACGCAAGATCTCATCCCGTGGGGTCAAAATGATCATGAGAACGGTGAGCAAAGATCCCAGAACCACACGGGGGGACCTGGTGAATGACCTGCAGAGAGCTGGGACCAAAGTAACAAAGGTCACCATCAGTAACACACTACAACGGCAGGGAATCAAATCCCGCAGTGCCAGACGTGTTCCGCTGCTGAAGCCAGTGCATGTCCAGGCCCGTCTGAAGTTTGCCAGAGAGCACATGGATGATACAGCAGAGGATTGGGAGAATGTCATGTGGTCAGATGAAACCAAAGTAGAACTTTTTGGTATAAACTCAACTCGTCGTGTTTGGAGGAAGAAGAATACTGTCATGGTCCTGCGACCATGACTCAGTGACTTTATGTTTATGTTCTTTATTGTTATTACTTTCATTATTATTCATGGCTGTTTTGGGATGGTTTGTGTTTGGGATTTTAGACACTGGGTTCTGGGTTTGTGCTCCCTCTGTTGGTCCCTGGTGTTAGTGTTCCCCTGTCTCGTCAGGTTAATCAGGTCCAGCTGTTTCCCCCACCTGTGTGTGATTTCCCAGTGTCTCTTTGTGTACTTATAGTGTGTGATTTCCTCTGCTCCTCGTCGCATCGTCTGTGTTCATACCCGGTGAATCCCCTGCGTGCTCTCCCTGCTGTTCTCCCTTCATGTTCAGGTTTGCCACTCCCTTTGTGTAGTTTCTCCCACTTTAGTTCGTCCTTAGTTCTGTTTTGCCATCTCCACTTTATGTTCAGTATTGTCAATAAATCACCTTCACATCTGAGTAAGTGCTGCATCTGAGTCCTCCTTTCCACTCTTCACACGGCCGCTGCCCCGGACTGTGACAGTACGACGCGACCACAAGATGGACCCAGCAGCGCTTAATCCGTCCAGGGAGCTACGGGAGACGCTCATCGATGCCACACAGGAGCTGATCGACCTGTGGCTGGAAAGCCCGGGTGGCACGTCCCAGCGCGCTATAGAGAGGCGGCTACAGCGTCTGGTGACCGGTCTCCCATGGCTGCTGGACTCGCTCTGTTTGTGGGAGCGGGAGTTTCTCCTTTTGGACCTTGGACTTCACCCCCCGTCTGCATTCACTTTCGAGCAGCCCGATGCGGTGAGTCAGCGGGATGCATTGCCTTCCCCGGTTTCCGGGACTGTTTTCTGGGGCTATTCAGAGCGGGATGGGAGACTGTATGGATCGCTTACCTACCTTCGTGGTAACGGATCCTTCCCAAGTGGGCGTGTACAAACCCGCTGCAAAACTGACAGACTGTGTCTCTGCCGCTCCTTCTGAGCCAGGACTTTATTGCCATTCTCCGGCTCAGTTCTGTGTCCAACCACAAGCTTCCCAGTCTGTAGCTCAACCATTAGCCTCCCTTAAGCCACAATTTTCACACTGTTTTTCCACCGCTGTTTCTGAGCAGGGAGACAAACTGTTTCACTACGGACCTGTTCCTCAAAAGCTGGCTACATTAGAGACTATTGCTCACTCCGGGGCTTCCCCAGAGGCTGGGTTACGGCCCTCAGCTTACTCTGGACCCCTGGAGGCCAAGATGCCAGCTGTGAACTGCACCGGGCTGTCACTGCCTGAGCAGGGTCAGTGCTCTGCGCAGCTGCAGCCCTCCTTATGTGTGCCGGAGGCCCACGTGCCTACTGGTTTTGTTTCATGTGTGCCAGAGGCCCACGTGCCTACTGGTTTTGTTTCATGTGTGCCAGAGGCCCACGTGCCTACTGGTTTTGTTTCATGTGTGCCGGGGGCCCCGGTGCCCACTGGTTCTGCGGCTGTTTTCGCTGGGGGGCCCGAGGAGCCTGTCCAGCCTCCTGCTTCGCTAGCTGGGGGGCCCGAGGAGCCCGTCCAGCCTCCTGCTTCGCCTGCTGGGGGGCCCGAGGAGCCCGTCCAGCCTCATGCCACACTGACTGCCACGTCGGCTGGGGGGCCCGAGGATCCCGTCGGGCCACCTGTGGCTGCTTCTCCACCTGTGGCTGCTTCTCCACCTGTGGCTGCAGCGCCGCCTCCTGCAGTACCATCACCTGCAGCGCTACCACCTGCTACTGCCACGCCTCAGCCTGAAGCTTCAGCCTCGCCTGGTTCTGGTCCAGCTTCATCCTCGCCCGGCCCAGCTTCAGCTACAGCTTCGTCCTCGCCCGGCCCGGCTGCAGCTACAGCTTCTTCATCGCCTGGTCCGGCTTCATCCTCGCCTGGCCCGGCTTCATCCACGCCTGGTCCGGCTTCATCCTCGGCTTCATCCACGCCTGGCCCGGTTTCATCTCCGGCTTCATCCACGCCTGGCCCGGTTTCATCTCCGGCTTCATCCACGCCTGGCCCGGTTTCATCTCCAGCTTCATCCACGCCTGGTCCGGCTTCATCCACGCCTGGCCCGGTTTCATCTCCAGCTTCATCCACGCCTGGTCCGGCTTCGGCTTCTGCTTCAGCATCGCCTGGTCCAGCCTTCGTGTCTGCATCCTCGTCTGGTCCAGCCTTCGTGCCCGCATCCTCGGCCACAGCATCCTCATCTTCACCCACTGCGCCTGGTCCAGCCTCCGCTTCAGCATCCTCATCAGCATCGCCTGGTCCAGCCTCCGCTTCAGCATCCTCATCAGCCTCGCCTGGTCCAGCCTTCGTGTCTGCATCCTCATCAGCCTCGCCTGGTCCAGCCTTCGTGTCTGCATCCTCATCAGCCTCGCCTGGTCCAGCCTTCGTGTCTGCATCCTCGTCTGGTCCGGCCTTCGTGTCTGCATCATCGTCTGGTCCGGCCTTCGTGTCTGCATCATCGTCTGGTCCGGCCTTCGTGTCTGCATCATCATCTCCGCCTGCTGCGGTCCCGGCTTCCGTGCCCTCAGCCTCGCCTGGCCCAGCCTCGTTTGGGTCTGGAGCTAAACGGCCGTTTTCTGGACCGCTGGCCGGGCTACTGGCCAGGCACCGTTGCCTGACTGGCCGCCGTTGCCTTCCGCACGGCCGGCCCCCGGACCGCCATTGCCTGAGCGGCCGCCGTTGCCTTCCGCACGGCCGGCCCCCGGACCGCCATTGCCTGAGCGGCCGCCGTTGCCTTCCGCACGGCCGGCCCCCGGACCCTCTTCGCGTGAGTGGCCGCCGTTGCCTTCCGCACGGCCGGCCTCCTGAACCTTTTGTGCGCCTCCACGGCCTTCTTCGTGGCCGGCCTCCTGAACTGTCCCATCCTGGCCTCCTGTGTTATCGGGCCCCTGGCCGGCCACCTGAACTGTGTTTTGGACTCTGCTCCCCTGTGAGTTTTTTTTTTTTGTGAACATTTGTTTGGGACTCTGGGGCCTCCGTCTTTGGTCTTGGCCCGGTCCCTCCGTCCTGGGCCCCCTGCCGCCCGCCCGGATCTGGTGGTGTGTTTCTGTGGCTGTCGGGGGCCAGCCCTTGAGGGGGGGGTACTGTCATGGTCCTGCGACCATGACTCAGTGACTTTATGTTTATGTTCTTTATTGTTATTACTTTCATTATTATTCATGGCTGTTTTGGGATGGTTTGTGTTTGGGATTTTAGACACTGGGTTCTGGGTTTGTGCTCCCTCTGTTGGTCCCTGGTGTTAGTGTTCCCCTGTCTCGTCAGGTTAATCAGGTCTAGCTGTTTCCCCCACCTGTGTGTGATTTCCCAGTGTCTCTTTGTGTACTTATAGTGTGTGATTTCCTCTGCTCCTCGTCGCGTCGTCTGTGTTCATACCCGGTGAATCCCCTGCGTGCTCTCCCTGCTGTTCTCCCTTCATGTTCAGGTTTGCCACTCCCTTTGTGTAGTTTCTCCCACTTTAGTTCGTCCTTAGTTCTGTTTTGCCATCTCCACTTTATGTTCAGTATTGTCAATAAATCACCTTCACATCTGAGTAAGTGCTGCATCTGAGTCCTCCTTTCCACTCTTCACACGGCTGCTGCCCTGGACCGTGACAAATACTGAGTTGCATCCCAAGAACACCATACCTACTGTGAAGCATGGGGGTGGAAACATCATGCTATGGGGCTGTTTTTCTGCCAAGGGGACAGGACGACTGATCCGTGTTAAGGACAGAATGAATGGGGCCATGTATCGTGAGATTTTGAGCCAAAACCTCCTTCCATCAGTGAGAACTTTGAAGATGAAACGAGGCTGGGTCTTCCAACATGACAATGATCCAAAACACACCGCCCAGGCAACAAAGGAGTGGCTCCATAAGAAGCATTTGAAAGTCCTGGAGTGGCCTAGCCAGTCTCCAGACCTCAACCCCATAGAAAATCTGTGGCGGGAGTTGAAAGTCCGTGTTGCTCGGCGACAGCCCCAAAACATCACTGCTCTCGAGAAGATCTGCATGGAGGAATGGGCCAAAATACCAGCTACTGTGTGTGCAAACCTGGTAAAGACCTATAGTAAACATTTGACCTCTGTTATTGCCAACAAAGGTTATGTTACAAAGTATTGAGTTGTATTTTTGTTATTGACCAAATACTTATTTTCCACCCGGATTTACGAATAAATTCTTTACAAATCCTACCATGTGGATTCATGGATTTTTTTTTCACATTCTGTCTCTCACAGTTGAAGTGTACCTCTGGTGCAAATTACTGACCTCTGTCATCATTTTAGGTGGGGAAACTTGCACAATCGGTGGCTGACTAAATACTTTTTTGCCCCACTGTATATTTTAATGAATACTGTGGTATTAACTGTCTTTCAAAAGACAGGTTGCTTGTATAGGTCCCTTTATTTATCCACTTGATCACACAATAAGAGAAATTAGGAATTCCTCTGTGTCCTTCAGCATTCTAAAACAAATTACCTATCAGGTTATAAAATATCCTACTGGCACATTATTATATTATAAGCTTGTCTGCACATCCTCTTATTAATTCTTGATAACAACCTTTTGGAAGTGAAGGACACACAAGATATATGGGTATAAATTGCCAACTATATGACGCATGATATAACCCAGTACTGAACAAGACAAAACTGAAATCTTAGTTAGTTAAAGTTGCTGCTTCCTTAATCATTTATAACTTTAAGAATTCACATTTTAAATTGAGTAAGTTATTTTAAAATGAACTTCTTGTATGGTTTTCAGTGGATAGCTCGATAAGACAAAACTTTTTTTTTTCCTACCAGTCTGAAAGTATTTTTTTTTATAAATATTTATTCCCACTCTCGTGTGCATTGTTGCTAGCCAGCCTCAAGTGGGCTTTTGAGGAACTGCACTTTCTCACCAGACCCAGGTCTTTTAATTGGCTGCATATTTCACCCATGGACTTTTCAGCCTAGTTGCATTTTACAGTATGTAAGCCAACATCCTTTATTTTTCTTCTTCTTCTTCTTTTTTTGGCTATTTTATTCCCCTAAATCAGTTATATATAGAATAGAGCCACTGCAGGTAGGGCAGGTATGAAAGGTGAATGACTATGACACTTTACTGATGCTTCTGTGCTACTCTTTATTTCAATAAAACAAAAAAAAGTGTGGGGTATGCACTTTTTGGCTTGTGAAGTGGGGCATGCAAGAAAACCAATGCTCTAAATACAATGCCTTTGAAAACATATATAAATGTAAGCAGGAAATGACAGATGATTTAAGAAAATGTGTCACCCATTGCAAATTGCCAGATGGGAAACAAATGCAATTAAAATTACAAGTATGAATTAAATATAATATAAGAGACTGTTTTCTTAGGAACCTGCAATGTTAGACCCTGTGTTTTGTGCATATTCCCTTAGAAAAGTTGACTAGGTTCAGGCTTCTTTGAATGTCTTCTGTACATTTCAAAGAGTTGCTTGGCTGTGCTACCTGCAGCCTGTATTGAAAAACTCACCAGAACCTATATTTAATCCAGTTTTACAATCTTAAAGTCATAACTGGTTGAAAACCTGGCAGCTGTTTTAATGTGGAAAGATGTAGCCTTCACATTTTGTTCTAAGTTAATAATTTATCCGCAATCTCTGTCACTGTCATTACATTGACAATTAATTACAAAAGCAGCATATTAACTGGGATAACTCCGTGTTTGTAAAGACTTATAGTGATACAAAAACAGTAGTATGTGCTTTGATATGAACTGAATGACTGAGAAAATGAAACAGTGTTAGGAATCTATAGAAGGTAAGCAGCACAGAGAGAAACAGAGAGATCTGCCAATACTCCAGCACACTAATATGTGTTTCTTATAGCCATAATAGGACAATAGAAAATACTTATCAAAATAGTGTCACATTGTTGTAGTGATGGTTATTGTTTTTTTATGGTTTATGTGCAGAACATCTCAATATAAAACAATCAAATATAAGATAAGATTTTTTGGTCCAGTCCAGTATGTTCTACAAAGACAATAGGGAAAAATGACCTATGGTTCAAGTTTGAGGATTTGATCTTAAAATATACTATATGGGTTTTATACACCTGCCACAATGGGACTGAAAACATCTGATTTCAAAGTAGTGTTGTCCAAAATATTTGTTCATACAGTGTTTTTTTTTCTCTTTCAACATAGTAAGTCCCAAATCAATTACAATCTGCATTAAACACTACAACTGGTTGATATTTATATTACCAGTCTTGATTAAAGGGAGGAATGAAGGTATCAGTGGATTTTCTTCACAGTGCACTGAAATCAATAGGTAGTTTGAGAGATATCGGTACCTCAAAGGATAGAAAAAATTACTTTTTATAATCTGAATTTAAAAGAAAATGAGCTTCATATTTAAAAGAAAATGTTCGATCTCTCACTTGCCCAAAGGATTGTCTGCTTATTGACTTCAGAAGGAAAAAGTAACCTATAGTGTGCCTCAACTGGCTTTATTCAATATTACTGTGGGATATTCTATTTTGCTTTCATAGACAAGTGTCTATTGACGTTTATGTTTCATATTATCTTGGTGTTTATAATGTGCACGAGGAACGAGAGTAATTGCAATGCAGAACAAACCAAGCAATCATACATTTTAATAAACCATTCTGTCAAATGCATGGTTTGGGAAGAATGCCTTTGAAACTGTAGATATGCATCAGGGCAAAATATTACTAAGCCAGCAGCCTTACCCAGTGTTGCTGAAACAGGAAAAAAAATACCATGTCAGTAATTTAGAACGTGAACAGTTTGTTAGAATCTAAAAATGATGGCAGCAGAATCATTATTTTTGACAAGTCGATTGATAGTGTTTGGGTGTTGACGAATTGCAATAACAAAATCCTGTTTCTGTCAGCCACTTTTGTGCACTACTGTTTCTTTTAATATGAATGGAACATTTTAACATAAAAATTGACATCTGAATTGATACAATCCGTCATTTACAATATGTTTCATATTTCTTTGTCAAACTGTGGGATTTGCACACATGGCATTTTGATAGTAAGAAAAAATGTCAGTCTTCTATAGAAATGGTTGATAAAATGAATGTTACTGTCATGGGTTTAAGCGAGAGTAATGGACTCCACTGTGGAACTGCTACAAAAACTGTCACACAATTACTGTACTCCTTAACATTTTCACAATGTCAACATGCTTCCTGGCATGTTTTCCTATCTATCTATCTATCTATCTATCTATCTATCTATCTATCTATCTATCTATAATGCCAGTAATAGTTTAGCACAGTCTCCACTGGATTCATTAGGCAAACGAGCTTTTGTTGTTGTTGGGAGTCTTTCCTACATTTCTCCATTTATTTATTTTTCCAGTCAACAACATTGAAAAAAAAAGGCCTTGTGTATTTCAATAAATAACCTTTAAATTATCAAATAGAATGGCTAAAATTATATTTCCCAATAAATATTTTAAAACATTTTAAAATTCATAAATGCTACTAAAATGCTTATGCTAAATAACAACAGTGGATTACAAAGTGTTCTCATAATGAGGACCTGAGCACCCCCAAAGGGACAATTAGCCGCAATGAGAGAGTTCTGCTGACATTGCTGATCTGTAGAATAATTAACACCTCTGCCCTTTGTGTTGTCCCTGAGGAGAGTCCTTCTAAACCACAGTGGTGCGTAATTCTGATGGAAAGTTTTACACAGCTGCAATAAATATAGGCACAGGGAAGAATATTAGTTCTCCAAGAAAGAACATTAAGTGACTTGGAACATACATGGAAACAAAATTTGGAGAATCCATGTGAAAACGGTTGCTTTGTGAATACAAAATCATATGTTTGAAGCAAATCAAACCTGCTTGTTTTTGTTCAAACAAACTCTGCTCAGTGTGCCCAATTAGTGTGGTTAATTTGGGTGTGTGAGAAAACTGCCAGTCAAGCCCCAGCAGTTTTTAAAAAAATATGGTCTCTATTCAGTCTCAAACAGATTCTGGTGGTTTTATTGTTTATCTGTTTGTTTGTGGTGTAACAGCAAAAAAGATTGATCCCCAAACTGTGTGGTATTACATCTGCAAAGCTCAGCCCGGCAGATGTTGTTTAGCTATAAAGCTAAAGAGCTAATCAAGCCATCTTCTATTTTAATCTGATCAGGAAGCAGAATAAATGTGCATTTAAAGCACGGCAGTGAGTCAGCATTCAAATCTGATTGTGAAATGCTTTTTACTGATCATTTCTCTGATTTGCCTGCTTTGTTAATATATTAGTTCCATCAAAAAGGCAAAGAGCATAATATTCACAGTTTTATACAGGACAACTTCCCACCACTAACATATGACCCTACGCTGTGTCACTGCATCATTCCATGCTTGGCACTGATCACCACCTGCACTCATGTATATATCTTTCTACGTAGCACTCTTAATTCTTATTCTCATGTATATATCTCATGTATAGCTCATGCACATATCTTTCTACGTAGCACTTTTAATTCTTATCCCTACTTTTATTTTTTCATGTCTATTTAAGTGCTATTTATGACACTATGTTTGCACTGAAGCACCGCAGCAATTTCCTAATGTTGTAAACCTGCTCAACATTTGGCAATAAACCCCTTTCTGATTCTGATTCTGAACTTGTGCCCTATCTCTTCTTAGAGTATTAGATTAGATTAGATTAGATTAGATTAGATAGAACTTTATTAATCCCTCGGGTGGGTTCCTCTGGGAAATTCGATTTCCAAAAAAGCACAGCACCGACAGAAGTTACAGAGTTACAGAATATTATATATATATATATATATATATATATATATATATATATATATATATATATATATATATATATATATATATATATATATATATATAATACACACACACATACATATATATATATATATATATATATATATAAATACAGAGACAATATAAATAAAATATACGAAGGGGATAAATAGAATAAATAGGAATAAAAATAAAAATACAAGTGAATTGCACATTTCAAGTATTGAGTCTATTGCACCGTTGACTATTTACAAAAGTATTGCACAAAAGGTATTGCACAGTGAGGTGAAGAGGCACTACAGCTTAGTTGTTCCCCCCTCCTTTGTCCTCCTGTTTCCCCTCCCTCTCCCCTCCAGGGAGGAGTTAAACAGTCTGATGGCGTGTGGGACAAAGGAGTTTTTAAGTCTGTTAGTTCTTGTCTTTGGGAGAAGCAACCTGTCACTGAACAGACTCTTCTGGTTGTCCATCAGTTTCTTTAATGTCCTTTTCTCTGCCACTGTCACCAGAGTGTCCAGCTTCATGCCGACCACAGAGCTAGCCCTCCTGATCAGTTTCTCCAGCCTGGATGAGTCCTTCTTTGCTGTGCTGCTCCCCCAGCACACCACAGCATAGAAAAGTACTCCAGCAACCACCGACTGGTAAAACATCCTCAGGAGCTTCCTGCAGATGTTAAAAGACCTCAGCCTCCTGAGGAAGTACAGTCGGCTTTGGGCTTTTTTATACAGGTGCTCTGTGTTGCATGACCAGTCCAGTTTATTGTCCACCCACAGCCCGAGGTACTTGTACTTGTTGACCACCTCCACCTCCTCCCCCTCTATCTGAACCGGCAGTGGACCTGCTCTAGACCTCCCGAAGTCCACAACCAGTTCCTTAGTCTTTGAGGTGTTGAGTTGCAGGTGGTTTGTGTGACTCCATGCGACAGAGTTCCTCACCAGACTTCTGTACTCCTCTTCCTGATCATCCCAGATACACCCCATGATGGCTGTGTCGTCTGCAAACTTCTGAATGTGGCATAATTCAGAGTTGTAGCAGAAGTCAGAGGTGTACAGGGTGAAGAGAAGAGGGGACAGCACAGTTCCCTGTGGTGCTCCTGTGCTGCTGACCACTGTGTCAGACGTGATGTCCTTCAGCCTGACGTACTGTGGTCTGTCGGTGAGGTAGTCGGAGATCCAAGCCACCAGGCAGGGGTCCACCTCCATCCTGTTCAGTTTTTCTTGAAGCATACAGGGCCGGATGGTATTAAAGGCACTGGAAAAGTCAAGAAACAGGATCCTGACCGTGCCTTTCCCCCCATCCAGGTGTGAGTGGGCTCTGTGTAGGAGTTACAGGATGGCATCCTCCACTCCGACACCCGCCTTGTATGCAAACTGTAGTGGGTCCTGGGCATGTTGTACCTGTGGTCGGAGGAGGTTGAGGAAGAGCCGCTCTAGAGTCTTCATAAGATGTGACGTCAGTGCCACCGGTCGGAAGTCATTCAGCTCATTGGGCCGGTTCTTTTTGGGGACCGGGACGATGCAGGATGTCTTCCATAGGGCGGGCACTCTCCCCAGTCGCAGACTGAGGTTGAAGACTCGTTGTAGCGGCTCCCCAAGTTCAGCAGCACACGCCTTTAGCATCCTAGGACACACCTTGTCTGGGCCTGCTGCCTTTCTGGGGCGAAGCTTCCTCAGTTGTCTCCTGACCTGATCCACTGTGACACTGGGAGATGTTTGGGAGGAGGGGAGGGGGGGAGATGTCTTGCTGCTGAGAGAGGGATTGGAGGAGGGGGGTGTCATGGTGTCAGGAAGGGGGGGAAGCGAGGGAGGTAGGAGAGTGGGGATTGGACTCTGTAGTGAAGGTGAGGGTGGGGGGGGGGGGGGGGGGTTGTGGGCTGGTCAAACCTGTTGAAGAAGTTGTTAAGTTCGTTTGCCTTCTCCACAGTCCCCCCCACTGTGCTTTTCTTGGTGTTGTGGCCTGTGATGGTTTTCACACCATTCCAGACCTCCCTCATATTGTTCCTCTCCAACTTCTGCTCCACCTTCCTCCTGTAGGTGTCCTTTGCTTCCCTCAGGCAGCGTTTCACCTCCCGCTGTGCTGCCTTCATCTCCTCCTTCACTTTGCTCCTGAAAGCCTTCTTCTTCATGTTGAGGACAGCTTTGACTTCCTGTGTTACCCACTGTTTGTTATTAGGATAACACCGTACCGTCTTAGCAGGGGCGACCGTGTCCACACAAAAGTTGAGGTAGTCTGTAAGACAGTGTGTCGCCCCCTCTATGTCCTCACCATGTGGGCTCAGGAGCACATCCCAGTCTGTGTTGTCATAACAGTCCCTCAGAGCATCCTCCTTTTCTGGGGTCCATCTCCGGATGGAGCGCGTTGTGACCGGCTGCCTTTGGACGAGGGGTGTGTATTGTGGCTGTAGGTAAACCAGGTTGTGGTCTGACTTCCCTAGTGGGGGGAGGGGGGTGGCTCTGTATGCATCTCTCACATTAGCATACAGTAGGTCAATTGTCCTGTTGCTCCTTGTGGGACAATTCACAAACTGGTGAAAAGCAGCCAGAGTAGAGTCCAGTGTGGCATGGTTAAAGTCTCCAGATATAATAATGAAAGCCTCGGGGTTTTGTGTCTGAAGTCTTGCTGTGACTGTGTGTATTTTCTCACAGGCAGCTGTTGCGTCGGCCCTCGGAGTATGACCTAGTAGTAATGCTCATAACCCTTAATTTTTTCATGAGCTCTTTATGCCCCCCAGAACATAACTTTACACAAAGGAAGTATTGAAAATATAATTAGCTTATTTGTTTCCTAGTTCAGCTGTTATATGGCACATGATTGGCTCATTAGGGCCAAAATGCCATATGGAATTCTCCCGCTGACCATATTTAAAAGATGGATGTACATTCCTGGTCTGAAAAGCAAAGCCAAAAGGCCAAGACTTTCATTCTTTTCAATGACCAACAGGAGGCGACTGCTCTGGCTGCTAATGCAACTCTGATGATAGAGTCAGTTGGAAAACAGCCTTACTTATTACTTGGTTTATGTCCTCCGTAAACACTTTCCTAATTAGTTTGTGGTCTCAGTGGCTAGTATCATGTCAGCAGATTATCATTTTTTAAAATCACGATACACATTACTGTCAAGAACAATAATAAAGTGGGATATACTTTAGGGCAGGCACAAGTTACGACCCGTGCTTGGTACACCAAGTATGGATAAGGTCTTAACCTAATGTCAGTGTAGCTACATCTGTCTTTTATATACAGTATATGGATTTCAACATCTTTCCAGTATTCTTTGAGTGTCACACGTCGGATTTCTGGTATCTCTGATCATTCCCTGTTGTATGCCATTGTGTTACAGCAACAGAACATATAAAGCAATATTGTCATCAGCGACTGACCAACAGTCAAAATTAGGTTTGTGCTTTCTAATCAAAATGCCGAATGCATGACAGGAGTCCAAGTTCAGACTTCATGTCTGTCTGGAGACTCTCTGCCTCCAGTCCAGCCAGTCAGTGTTGACTCTGTTCCCCCAGGCACTGTTGGTCTTCTCTCAGTATGGCATTCAAAGACTAAGTGTAACACTTATGTGCGTGTCTCAAATACTCCCAGATCAAAACAAGAGTATGTCACCCAAATTTGACACCAAAGAGCTCAAAGATTTGGACCAGTAGGTTCGGCTACGTACAGGAGAGGCGAACTGAATGAGACTCAGACAATCGCGAGTTTTGAAAAATAGCCGGAATTGTATTTTTCTTTCCAATTAGAAATAACAGGACATTATGACAAACACACAAAACACTTACAAATGAAATTATTCCCTTTCGGTACCGGTACTCTCTTAATAATACCTTTTGGCAAAATCACAGTGATCACTCGATGAAAACAAAAAAAAAAAGAAATCTTACCTGGGTGCACCCTTTCTAGAGGTACAGTTCACATCTAACAATGAACCACAATGTCAATCATCAGCATATAAATGTTAACACTTATTTGCATTTTCACAGACTTCGTTTACAAATAGCAACAGTTAATCAGCTGGAGGGTTATTTCCGACCGCTCACACTCACTTTTGTCCACATTCATGGAATGTACAGAGTCCGTAAAACGTGTCCTTAAAACAACCCGCCCGTGAGTCCAGGGGGATGTGTGTGAAAAAGGGGGACTACGAGTACAAAATGGCGTGGTGTGTCTCTGTTTTGTTGCATCTGGCCTACCACACTCTGATGTGCAGGACAGAACAAAGTCATTTGGTCCTTCAACGGGGTTGGCTCGCCATCAATTTCAGGATCCGTTGGAATGCACCAGGAAGATACAAACCAAAGAAACAAAAAAAACCAAAACCAAACAAAAGGAAAAAACCTGACCTGTCAACGACAGTGTCATGGGACATATTAAGTTCCTCATAAAATCACAATTCACACATTCACTTCAACTGCTGGGTTTCAGTAAATTGAACAAAGTTTCCTACAGAACATTCCTAAACAATTATCATTAAACACTGGAACATTTTACTTGCAAGGCATTCATGAAACACAGATAAATAATGAACAAGTAAAACACTTTGCTCACCGATCTCAGAATTAGAAAGACGGAGCAGCGCGAGATGGCGCACGACCGATGAAATAGCGTCGTCTCTAACTCCCGACCTTTCTCGACTAAGCAATGTAAAAAGAACCAGCTAATTACTCGTCTTAGCAATATACATACAGTAAAACAATCTTTCGTAAACGGCGAGTGCTAGCTCTCCGTCCATATTACTCTTTTTCATACCTCGTCTCAGTAAATCGCTGTGTCTCGTTTCCTCACTAGCTTGCTCATGGAAGGTTCGCGAGCGGAAGAGAGAAAAGAAAAATCTGTGTCCTCCTAGGCAGGGGCGGCAGGCGGAGCCTGTACCACGTTTCAGCAGCTCATTGGCCTAGAGTAGCACGTGTCTAAACCAGAACAGTTAACTCCTTAACTGCTGCACCTATGGTTTATTCATTACAAATGAAGTGTGCTGCTTAGATTAATGATTCTTTTATTCTGGTGTATTCTAGTTAAGCCATACTCAAATATGGGTTACATAAGCATTGAAAAATTAAAGGAAGGCATAATACTTGATAAGTTACAAGTCCAAAACGTAGATGCATGTCAGTAAAATATGTCACTTTGCAAATGGAAATCTTTGACATGCTTAGAAATTAATTTAGTAGTGAATGTGTAGTGTATACAGTTAAGACAAGTAGTATCTGGACACATGTTTTTCTAATTTTTCCTCTACACAATCACAGTACATTTTCAATCAAAGAGTGAAGATGCAATTGAAAATCAGACTTTCAGCTTTAATTCAAGAGCTTTAATAAACCTGCTCCATTAAGTGTTTCAGAATTACAAGTACACCACTCTATCATGGTGGTATACAAAGACAAGTGTGCAACAAATGTGTCACTGTCCAAATAAATATTAATTTTCTATTCATCAGTTATTAGATTAAATCATATTATCGATTGTGATAGTTTTTCAAATGTTCTTGACAGAATGTTTTCCAAACCAAAAACATGTAGCAATTCTGATTTTGTCACGGACCCGGTTCCGGGGACTCGGGGTTCGTGAACAGTGTGGACCTTTATTGTTATTAGTGTATTGGATGTATGTTTGCTGCACTGTGTTCTTGTGTTCAATGCTGGTGTGTGTATGTGTGTGAGGCTGGAGGATGAAGGACAGCCACCTGCAGGCCTGATGGGTGTGGCCCTGCCAGCTGCTGGTCACGCCTAGCTTACCACACACCTGCTTCTGATCAGGATCGTCGGGGGAGCTACTTAACAGAGCGATGGAGCTTCCTCCGGCGCAGGATCGTTGAGTTAGACTCCATGTCAGTGTTTGTAGTGCTGGTCAGTGTATGCCTGCTGGAGTTGGTGCCATAACGGCTGTGTCTGTGTTTTTTCCTCAGGAGAGTGGAACACAGGACTGCAAGACACACGGGGTGTGTGAAGGCACAGGGGCAGAGAGCACGGGATACCAGCACTTGGGAGAAGACACGTCACGGGAGTCGAGGGGGCACTTTTGGAGATTCAATGTGTGGTGTACATTTACCTCACTGTAAATAAACCCACTGTTCATTTCATTAAGTCCAGCGTTTGGGTCCTTTCTCCAACATCCCCCACGGTCTGCCCCCCAGACCGTGACAGAACGATCCTGCCACTATGGACCCAGCGGACTCACCGCGGAAGCGCAGCTCCCGTTTTGACGGGACCCGACTAGTGCTTGGAGGGCCTCCGTGCTGCCGTTCCTCGCTGGCAGCCTACCCGTCGGCCCACTCGTCTGTTTCCTCCCCGCGGACGCCTCGGTCTCGCAGAAAACGCTCCAGCCGGTCCCGGGAGGATTACTACGAGCCTGCCAGCAATCTGCTTACACCTGCACAAGCTTTTTACAAAATGTTAGGAATTATCATCGTGCCACCTGACTCACCCAGCATTTCCACATCACAGCAGGAGCAGCCACTTCAGAATCCGCCCTCGTCATATTCCGCCAGCGACGCTCCCTCTTCAACAGGGAGGCAGCGAACACGCAGCCAGCACTCACAGCTCCAGCAGGAGCCAGGGATTCGGCTCAAACAACCGCCTAGGGTGAGTGACAGAGTCTCCCTTCATTCACCTTTCGTGCCTAGGGATAAACAGACTGTTTCCCCCAAGGCTGTGAATGCCAGCTCCGTGAACCCTAGAGCTCGTGTTTCTCCTGTTTGGGAGGATGACAATGTTAGTTTTGGGAACGAGTTTTTTCCTCCTGGTTCAAGAGACTGTGCTCCTGATGTTCCTTCGGACCCAGGAGTTAGGACCGTTTCGTCTAGAACTGTTTATTCTGGGGCTATGTTTATACAGCCAGCTGCCCAGCCTGTAGCCGTAGCACAGCCAGCTGCCCAGCCTGTAGCCGTAGCGCAGCCAGCTGCCCAGCCTGTAGCCGTAGCGCAGCCAGCTGCCCAGCCTGTAGCCGTAGCGCAGCCAGCTGCCCAGCCTGTAGCCGTAGCGCAGCCAGCTGCCCAGCCTGTAGCCGTAGCACAGCCAGTCCAGTCAGCCTCTCGTCTTCATCCTCAGTTGGAGGCTGATATGCCTGCTGGAACTACCCTGCCATTATGTCACCCGCCTGTTGTTTTTACATCGCTGTCCAGTCTACCACGGGTAGCTGCCGCACCATTATCACCTCCGCCCTTTGCAGCTACTTCTCCACCAGCGTCCCATCAGACTGCAGCGACCGCAGAACTCTCGACTTCACCATCCACATCACCCGCTCGACCGTCATCTTCGCCACCTGCAGCTTCCGCATCGCCATCTTCACCTCCGGATCAACGACCATCTATACCCGCGTCGCAGCCGGAGGAGCGGCTCAGCGAGCGGGAGGAGCCCGCGTCGCCAGCTGTGGAGCTCAGCGAGCCGGAGGAGCTCAGCATGCCCGAGCAGGAGCAGCTCAGCGAGCAGGAGCAGCTCAGCGAGCCGGAGGAGCTCAGCATGCCCGAGCAGGAGCTCAGCGAGCGGGAGGAGCCCGCGTCGCCAGCTGTGGAGCTCAGCGAGCCGGAGGAGCTCAGCATGCCCGAGCAGGAGCAGCTCAGCGAGCAGGAGCAGCTCAGCGAGCAGGAGCAGCTCAGCGAGCCGGAGGAGCTCAGCATGCCCGAGCGGGAGCTCAGCGAGCGGGAGGAGCCCGCGTCGCCAGCTGTGGAGCTCAGCATGCCCGAGCCGGAGGAGCTCAGCGAGCCGGAGGAGCTCAGCGAGCCGGAGCAGCCCAGCGAGCTAATGCCGGAGGAGCTCGGCGAGCCGGAGGAGCACTGTGAGCCGGAGGAGCTCAGCGGGCTAATGCTGGAGGAGCTCAGCGAGCTATTGCCGGAGGAGCTCGGCAAGCCGGAGGAGCACTGTGAGCCGGAGCAGCCCAGCGAGCTAATGCCGGAGGAGCTCGGCGAGCCGGAGGAGCACTGTGAGCCGGAGCAGCCCAGCGAGCCACCCACTGAGAAGCCCGCACCGCTGCTGGCGGACCTCAACGAGCCGGAGGGACCGGCGTTGCCAGCAGAGGAGCTCAGCGAGCTTGGTGAGCCCGCGCTGCCACCGGAGGAGCTCGGAGGTCCTGAGGGATCCGCTGAGCCAGAGCTGGAGGTCTGCGTGCCGGAGGGGCCGCCACGTCCTGCAGCCCGGCCGCCACGTCCTGCAGCCCGGCCGCCACGTCGGGAATCGTGGGTGGTGCTGAGGCGGGAGCAGCAACGCCGCCGCCACCGGACCCGTGGCCGCCCGCCGGAGCAGTCACACTGTCGCCACCGGACCCGTGGCCGCCCGCCGGAGCTGCAACGCCGTTGCCACCGGATCCGTGGCAGGCCGCCTGAAGCGTTCTGCTTCCATCACGGGGTTAGAGGTAGGCCACCTGAACTTTTTTTTTGCCGCCACTGCCTAACCCGCAGCGGGTCCCGCTTGTTTTGCCGTCCTGCAGATCGGCCGCCAGAACTGTTTGCTGCCACTGGACCGGGGGATTGGACTGTTGACCTGTGTTTTTCTTTTGTTGCTTTGTGGTGGCTGTTTAGCGGAGTGGTTTTGGGGCCCTCCGTCCTGGACCCCCCGCCACCCGCCCTGGGTTGGTTGTTCTGTGGTTTTGTTTTGGGGTCGTCGGGAGTTGACCCTTAGAGGGGGGGTACTGTCACGGACCCGGTTCCGGGGACTCGGGGTTCGTGAACAGTGTGGACCTTTATTGTTATTAGTGTATTGGATGTATGTTTGCTGCACTGTGTTCTTGTGTTCCTGCTGGTGTGTGTATGTGTGTGAGGCTGGAGGATGAAGGACAGCCACCTGCAGGCCTGATGGGTGTGGCCCTGCCAGCTGCTGGTCACGCCTAGCTTACCACACACCTGCTTCTGATCAGGATCGTCGGGGGAGCTACTTAACAGAGCGATGGAGCTTCCTCCGGCGCAGGATCGTTGAGTTAGACTCCATGTCAGTGTTTGTAGTGCTGGTCAGTGTATGCCTGCTGGAGTTGGTGCCATAACGGCTGTGTCTGTGTTTTTTCCTCAGGAGAGTGGAACACAGGACTGCAAGACACACGGGGTGTGTGAAGGCACAGGGGCAGAGAGCACGGGATACCAGCACTTGGGAGAAGACACGTCACGGGAGTCGAGGGGGCACTTTTGGAGATTCAATGTGTGGTGTACATTTACCTCACTGTAAATAAACCCACTGTTCATTTCATTAAGTCCAGCGTTTGGGTCCTTTCTCCAACATCCCCCACGGTCTGCCCCCCAGACCGTGACAGATTTAAATTGCATTTCCACTAGGGCTGCACTATTAATCGTTAGAAAATCGCGATCTCGATTCATACTTATGTGCGATCTCATTTCCAAATGACAACGATTTAAAAAAAAAAAAAAAAAGACGACGACGACGATTGTACCGCATTTTGATCCGGGACGTAATCTGCATGAAAACAAGCGCTCACTCTTCCTGCTCAACAAATGACAAGGGCGGAGCCTTATACCACGTGATACAGAAGCTGGCTGCTAAAATTAGGAGGGAAAAAACAACGGAGAGCACATCAGGGATGACGAGAAAGTGACAGGAGAAAATCCGTCCCGGTCAACCACCCAAACATCAATAACGGGAACCTTATACAGCGCTTCACGTCGAACTCCCGCAGGCGCAAAGAAATTACGGAGGCTATCACTTATCACCTGACCAAAGATATGGCCCCCATCAACACTGTGCAAAACCAGGGATTTGGGAAAATGATCAACACCCTAGACAAACGCTACACAGTGCCGTCCCGCAACTATTTTTCTATTGTTGCACTACCTGCTCACGCAGTGTCGAGCAATGGTGGAGACGGAATTTCAAGCAGTACAACATTTTGCGGCAACAACAAAACGTGAGACATTTGTTGTTTTTATGTTTATTTATTGTTTTTATGTTCAGTCTCAACTGTTGCGAAGTTGATGTGCAGTTAATAAGTGCAATAAATATTTATACTGGAAAAGAAAATTGTGAGAGAATCGTGATCTCAATTCTAAGCCAAAAAAAATCGTGATTCTCATTTTATGCAAAATCGTGCAGCCCTAATTTCCACTTTCTGAAGGTAATTGCTACCCATCAGTGTTGTAATATTTATCTTTTTGACTGATATTGGAAGACGCATGTGAGGAAAAAAGATGAGGTTCCCCTGGTCTAGTAAACAAAAATTATTATCACGAATAATTTAATTTTTGCTGGAAAATGTTTAAAAAACCCCAACAACAACACTTTTTTAAGGCTCCTGGTTAAAAAAGAGGGTGAACAGAGGAAAAGAGAAAAATCTTCTCATTGAGTAATAGTTGGTGTCAGCCACAAGCATAGGCCAGGATGGTATGACAGTAAGCATAACAGAAAAGGACAGCCTCTGTTCCCCCAGGTACCCAGTGACTCCTTGTCAATTTAGCAAATTATATTTCCATTATTTTCTTTTCATTCTGCTTATTAGAATGGTTGGGAAATTAATGAGGGATATATCCGCAATACAAATTGGCTCTGAAGCACAGTTTTTTCTCTAATAATCACATTCCTCTTGAAGGATAGAGTGAGAAATGACGGTGGGTGGGGGGGTTAGAAGACAGAGACATTGAGAGAAGGGTGTGTTAGAAGGGGGTTGCAATGGGGAAAGTTGTGGGGTGAGTAAAGAGGACCCTTGGCAGCAGCTTTGAGAGTCATAGATAAAAGTGAGGAGGTAATGTGACTAGGCTGAGCAGGTGAGGAGCACTGAGATCAGCCTAGAGGATAGATAATTACACAGAAGCACAGGGATTACCATGATTCTAGATGAAGTGGAAAAGCCATGCAAAGCATATTATTATGATGAGAGGAAGTAAAACTAGAGCTGTGTATAATTTATCCTCTGTGGCAGCATGTGAGGGGAGGATTGAGGAACTTACGTATTTATCCCTGAAGGAGTTCAAGGTATTTAGGCCTAAATAACAACCAGGAAGACATCAAAGGGTGTCAGCCCACAGAAAGAGCTCCATCCTTGACAAATAACATGATTGCTGCAAGATCGGTAAACAGATCTATTAAATAGAGATCGCTGATTCCATATATTCCTTTTCTACATTATGAAAAAATAGTTTAAAGGAAGTGAACAGTTATTTTACTCTTCACAGTTGCAAAGTTTAGTCTACCAATCAATTTTGTTTTATGTACAGATATTTGGCTTTACACACAGAATTGATATCCCATAGCACATTTTTGCCAGCTGTGTTCCTGTTGACATGCCAAAGTCTTAGTAGGTCTCAAGACTCAGTGTTTGGTGTTGTTAGATTTTGAATTCTGTGATTTAGTGGGTTTCCATGGTTTAGTTTTGTATTTCAAGCCCCTTCAGTCTTTCTTTAGGTTTCTTTAGTGTTTGGTGATTTCTAGTCTTTAGGTTTTGTTACTTTTCCTCCTTCGTGCTACCTCCAGTCATTCTTGTCTCTATGTTCACGTATTTCCTGTTTTACTTTGACAGTCCGTGTCCTGTGTCAGTGTATTCTGTAGCTGTGTCCCAAAACGTAGGCTGCATCCTCCTGAGGCCGCATTTGTAGGCCGATTACGTCACAGCGACGCGACGAAGGCTGTCCCAAATCAGTTTGGCTGAGATCAAAGTTATTAGATTAGATGAAATAAAACTTTATTAATCCATCGGGTGGGTTCCTCCAGGATTTTCACACAGCTGAAAAAACGTCAAACAGAAAACTGATTAAACAGAAGTGTGAGATGGTCGAGAATTTATGCCAGTGCCCTGTTATATTTTAGATAGCAAGGAGCAGACGGCTGATTTTATTAAACTCCACCGAGGCAGGGACACAGCTACTGGCTCTTCTCCCTGTTTCATCATGTCTGATCAGTCTCAGCTGTTCCTATTTTCCTCATAACCCTCTGTGGGTATATATAGTAGAGATGGCACGATACCACTTTTTTATGTCCGATACCGATACCGATATCATAAATTTGGATATCTGCCGATACCGATATGAATCCGATATAGTGTTTTTTAATCAACAAAGCTGTTTTTTAAATATCTTGCTGCATTTTGTATAAGTTCATACTCAAGTTTAAAACAACAACTACACTAAAGCTATTCTGTTATACCTGTATGCAAAAAAAAATATTTCATAGTTCAGCAATACTGATCAATCTAATAAACTTAAACCTACACCATCCTCCCTATTCTGGTATTTTAAAGAGTACTTAGCATAAATATTAAGCAACCTAACTAATAGGGTTCCAACTCCCAGCAACAACAAAAATAAATAAATAAAAAATAGGGAACCACCCCTCACGCTCCACCTCATGATGCTTAATCGACGTAATCAACCTTAATTTGATGCAGTGTGAAAAAAAATGCACAGAAATCAATTATTTTTCAAGAAATATTAAATAGATTCAACATCTTTCTTCAACAAAATTGCAGACTGCACAGATGGTACCTTCCCAAAGGAAAAAGTACTATAGCTTACTAGGGTATATACAGTATATATATATTAGACTTAATAGTCACTATATACAGTAATGGACTTCTATTCATTTTGCATCAAATTAAAACTTTGGGTGTCAGATAATTATTTATTAAAAGCTAGACATTTTAAATGAGAATAAGAAAGAAAAGTATGTCTTTGTGCCCCCTTTTCCCTGTTAATGCCCTATCGGCCCCCCTGGCTAAACTTTGCTAGATCCGCCCCTGCACAGTTACCAGCGTCAGCTACGTAGAAAAAGATCCTGGAGTAGAAAGTAATATTAAATAAATTCTAACAACAGCTTATCAAGCTTAAACGTGCTGCTGTTGTTTATCCGCTGGTTTCCTCTTTCTGGTGCAAAGTGGGCCAAAAGCAAACTAGAGACACGGACTCGCGACAGAAAAGCCAATCAGCTGATCGTTAAGCAGTTTCATGATTGAAGTAGCAGCAAGAAGAGGCAGTCGCTTGTTAAGCTTAATGCAGGAATGCTTTACAAACATTCAGAGATGGACTTACACACTTGCTTTACTTCTCTCGGGATAACTTTGTCGGAGATGAAATGCCGGGTTGCTAGCGAAGCTCCAAATGCTATCCAGACCACCGACCGGTCCTGCATGCCACAGCCGCTCTATCACGTGATGCATACTGCTCCGACGTGCTAACGTTCTGAGGTGAGTTACGGCGTGTCGCAAGTTTTGTGAGGTGCTTTCGTGATATTTAATGGATCGGATTACATTTTTTATTTTTCTCCGATATCCGATCCAGTAATTTAGGTCAGTATCGGACCGATACCGATACGTAATATCGGATCGGTCAATCTCTAATATATAGTGTGTGTTACCCCCTGTTCCTCGTTGGATCAACTGCTTGTCATCCTCTGTGTTTCCTCTGCGTTATTTTCCAGGTTTTCACAAGTCTCTGGTTCTTCGTTATTGGTTTCTTCATGTCCTTAGGTTTAGTTTTTCCCAGTTTAGGTTTTGTTAGCTTTTCTCAGATCCTCTTGTCACCTCTTGTTCGTGGTGTTATTGCTGCCAGAAATAAAGGCTTGCCTTTTGCTCTCCACCCTCATCTCCGTGTGCCTGCATTTAGGTCTGATTTAAAATATCATTTGATTTAAAATATGATCAGATTATCTGTAATACTGGGCTACATACCAGAGGCCTATAAGGTGGCAGTAATTAAACCATTACTTAAAAAGCCATCACCTGACCCAGCTGCCTTAGCTAATTATAGGCCAATCTGCAACCATTCTTTTCTCACAAAAAATATTGAAAAACTAGCTGTTAAAGAGATAACTGATTATCTGCAGAGGAATGGTTTATTCTCATTAATTTATTATTTATTACTTGAGTTTCTGTTGGAATTTAGAATCCATCACTCTACAGAAACATCTGAAGAGAAGGTACACGTGATCTTTTTATGTCCTCTGATAGTGCAGTGTTTAATATCGTTGACTATAATATTTTATCACAAAAATCAGAGCATGCAGTTTTTTCAAATATATTGCTCTGCAATGGTTTGAATCATATCTGTCTAACAGATTCCAATTTCTGTATGTAAATGGACACACATTAAAGTTAATAATGGAGTTCCACAGGGTTCCATGCTAGGACAAATTCTATTTACACTGTACATCAAATGTGACTTTTTTGCTTGCATTTATCTCTAAAATTAGAAATACCCTTTATCAGAGTGATGCTGAACATTTGTTACTTCTAGACTTGACTATTGTACAGAATGGTGCACGTCAGTTAATGCTGGTTTGTGCTGCAATAACTATTCTCGGTCAGAAGGAGAGGCCTACATCCAGTGAGTAGATTGTAATAGGTGAGGTTTATTTGCACTCAGACTGATGGTACAATCAGGTATGGCATAATGTAGGAGGATGTGGAGGGGTGATATGGTGTGGTTTGTTTATATGACACACACCATTCACAACAAATGGGCTATTCGTGTCACGGTTCTGGGTCCGTTGGACCCAGTATTTTGAGTTTATTGTGTTTTGATTTAAGTTTGCATCAGGGATTGTGTTCTTGTTCTCTTGTCGTGTTATGGTAATGTTTATGTCTATTATTAGAGTTCCATGTTCTGTTTATCTGGGTTTAAGATGTGGGTTTAGTTTCATATGTCATTTCGAGTCTGTCTCTGTCTAGTCTGTGTCTTAGTAAAGTGTGTTTTGTTTCCTGTTTTATTGTGAAGGTCTGCGTCTCATGTGAGTGTGTTCAGTTTTACCTTTGTCTCGTCTTGTTGATTATTCCCAGCTGTGTCCACCACCTGTGTGTAATTCCCCTGTGGTTCTCTGTGTATTTAAGTCATGTCTTCAGTCATTGTTGTTGCTGGTCCGTCTGTGTATTCCACCCTGCGTCATCTGTGTATCTACCATGTCACATCCGTGTGCTCTCCCTGCTGTCCATCGTCATTCTCCTCTGCTCGTTCTCATTCAGGTTTGTGCTTTGTAGTTTAGTTGTTTCCCAGTATAGTTTAGTTCCAGCTCCATTTTCCGTTTGTATTTACTTTCATGTTCAATAAACCACCTTTACACCTTCACGACTGCCTGCACTTGGATCCTCCTTCATTTCCTCCACACGGCTCACCTCACTCGCCGTGACAATTCGCTTTTCTTCCCAGCAGCTCTCTCCTACATCGTTAGCCTAGGAATGAAGTCAGGCTATCTCAGGAGTCCCATGAATTCCATGACTGCCCAGAGGCTGCTGGGTAATGTAGTTCACACTAACACAGACTTTTCTACAAATATTATAATTCATTATTATCAATTTGTCTTTTAAACTCCCTGAAAGGGAATTGATCCAAAATACAGCAGCAAGAATATTGACAGAGACAGATCTATTAAACTAGCTCCCAGTTTGGATTTTGGGAAACACACACCCTCTTTACTTTAAAGATTAAGCTTAAGACTTTATGATAAAGCCTATCCGGTTGTTCAGTGATGACGCGACGAATCCTACTTCCGGGTCTAAAGTAGTCTGCATTTAATATGGCTTTTGTGTTGTTAACATGTTTAATGTTATGTATTTTCTTCTATTTGATCTCAAAAAGCTCCTAAAACAGTCAGTGATCACTGTTGACCTCCCTCTGCTTTTATTACCGCTAATCATTTATTTAAGCTCAGTTTTTAAAACCTTAGGATGTAACTACAGCCCAGCCCATGCAGCAGTATATGAATGACTAACCTCGTATTGTGGATGGATTATCTCAGTTGTTCTCCTGGCTGAAGTTTGGTCCTTTTACAGCATCCTGCCATGCGATTACATTTGTTCCTGACCACCGAGAACACTCACGGTAACTTTTATCGAGTGGAAAAAAAGTTAGCTTGTTTATATTATGCTAACATAGCTGTGTCGCTAGCGGTCACGTAGCACATCATTATATACCAGCTAGCCAAACTTCAGTAACCCTACAAACGTCACTGCTGTTTAGTTTTCGGTCTTCATTTATGTTGGAAGTGATAGCAGAGCTGTACGTTTTAATTTGTTTCCAAAACCCCGCAGTCAGGACATGCTATATTGTATTTAGATAGAAGCTAGCGAGCTAACTCCCTGCTAACTTCTAACTCCGTTAAATGTCATAAATTCCGTTTTCATGGATGCCTGGATGTTAAACTCAATTGTTACACCTGGTAGAGCAGAACGCTGATCATTTTATTAAAGATGAAAGACTTTAGACAGTTTTTCAACTCTCAGTAATGCCATAGTGATCGTTTGATATATGGACCTGCAGCGGAGTTTAGACCCAGACACGGCTAGTGACGTCAGACTGAACAACCGGATACTTAAGGCTGGATCAGTTGACCCTGATCTATGAGCCTAGTTCTGCCAGAAGTTTTTTCCTGTTAAAAAGGAGTCGCCATATGCTTGCTCCAGGGTGTTGTCTGATTTGTACACTCAAAAAAGTAATCTGTTGAATGAATGTAATTTTATCATGCCACCATATTTCAATTTAAAAGCTTAAGTTGGCTTAATATAGCGCTTTTCAAGGCACCCAAAGCGCTTGACAATGCCACTATTCATTCACACACTGGTGGAGGCAAGCTATGGTTGTAGCCACAGCTGCCCTGGGGCAGACTGACAGAAGCGAGGCTGCCATATCGCGCCATCGGCCCCTCTGGCCAACACCAGTAGGGTAAATGTCTTGCCCGAGGACACAACGACCAAGACAGAGAGCCCAGGGATCGAACCGGCGACCTTCCGGTTACAGATACACCCCCTGAGCCACGGTCGCTTAAGGTGATCTGGTTAAGTTATATGGACATGACCTATTTGTCAGTTACATTTAATTCAATTATGTATCTTTAATTTAACCTTTCAAATAAAAAGAATATAACTAAATATTTATTTAGATAACCAAGTTTACCACAGAGAAATTATGCTATTAACAGATCCAAAGAAATGTAAATTTTTTTTCTGTAACTGGAAGCAGTTAACATCATCTAACAGTGTTGTTATAACTAGTTCTTCCTCCTTTAACACATTTTGCTAACTATTTCTTTTTTTTTTTATGGTAAACTTCCTTCAGTTTCTGTGTACATCCCCACCAACCACAGAACTGGTTTATTTTCTACTGTACACAATGTAGAAAGCAGTAGAAACAAAGAAAAGAACATTGAATGAGAAGGTGTGTCCAGACTTGCACTGGTAGTGTAATTTGACTGCAACTTTCCATCTGCACCTTGAATACATCACAGGACTAAGAAGGAAGGAGGATGTGTGAGCAGGTCATGTTTTGTTATAATGTTCCTATTACTCAGCAAGTCTCTCAATGCTATCAGCTGGGAGTACATGAAAAACTATAAGTAACTCATTCAGCAGTACTGTCTATAACAGCGGTCCCCAACCCCCGGCCCGCCAGAGTTGAGGCTGAGGTGTGAAATGAGTTGTCAGAGTTTTTATCATTAACTTGGTTTCTCTGGGTTTTTTCCCGTGTTGTAGTTGTGTGTCTTATTTTGAAAGGAATAGTTACGCGTTCCCATAGCGAACTGAGAGCATTAAGTGGCAGAGAGGAGGATGTTACTCTCAATGTTTTGTGGCGCATTTCAGGGGGACGCTGCTAATAAAGTAACGCAATTAAATATTGTCTGACATTAAACCGGTCCGTGGCACAAAATTTTTTTTGTTAATGATCATTAATTGATCATTAATTGAAGGTGCTGGAACACCACTCCTGATTATTCCAGCCCACTTTAACCTCTGCGGCAGCTGATCAAATACCTTTCAATTTTATCGATCTCTCACTTAAGATCATCTGGCACTGCTGTTATTTCCATTTCTGAATTTTGTTTGCATATCTTTTTTATCTTTGCATCTCAAAATTTTAAGCTGCATTGTGTGTGCAACTTTGGTCACTGATAGTGGAGTTGCTCATGACCTCATGCACGATTTCCATTACTTGTCTCTTCTTCTTGTCTTCTTGTACTATATGTTACTAAATAAACGAATTAGTTGTGAGATTTTTCACCATTATATATTTTTACTCTGCACAGTTCTTTTGCAACATGTTGCTGTCAGTAGGTGAATTCTGTTTTAATTTGCATTTTACACTTCATACAACATTCCACCTTTTAGAAGAAGCAATTGTGTTTTTCAAAAGAAAAATCATCAAGGCTCAGTGGCAGTTTTTAGCATCAACAGTCCAACAACAGTCAGGCTTTTCTCTTTGGCATTAGCTTGTTACAGAACCACAGTATGAGCCTAATTATCAGCAGCAGTACCTTTGAAACTGGTTCCAGCAGTTCTCAATCCTCCCACGTCCAATCAATTTGGTCATTTCTGGGTGAGTTTCCATTACTTTAAAACGTTATTACTGAGGCCATTAGTCTGTCGCTATTGTTGTGTTAAAGTGGGAAGGGGGTTGTGTTCTGTTTTGAATATCTTTGAAAACAGGTGCACTGATTATTCTTACTAAGGCCCCAGTCACCACTTAGTGGCCCCCTGACTGTTAGTGACTAGGGAATAATATGTATTCCCCAACAAATGGCAAATGGTTGCAAAAGGTTGCTGGCAGTCGCAGGGTGACTGGTCATATAGATATACAGTGGGGCAAAAAAGTATTTAGTCAGCCACCGATTGTGCAAGTTCCCCCACCTAAAATGATGACAGAGGTCAGTAATTTGCACCAGAGGTACATTTCAACTGTGAGAGACAGAATGTGAAAAAAAAAATCCATGAATCCACATGATAGGATTTGTAAAGAATTTATTCGTAAATCCGGGTGGAAAATAAGTATTTGGTCAATAACAAAAATACAACTCAATACTTTGTAACATAACCTTTGTTGGCAATAACAGAGGTCAAACGTTTACTATAGGTCTTTACCAGGTTTGCACACACAGTAGCTGGTATTTTGGCCCATTCCTCCATGCAGATCTTCTCGAGAGCAGTGATGTTTTGGGGCTGTCGCCGAGCAACACGGACTTTCAACTCCCGCCACAGATTTTCTATGGGGTTGAGGTCTGGAGACTGGCTAGGCCACTCCAGGACTTTCAAATGCTTCTTACGGAGCCACTCCTTTGTTGCCCGGGCGGTGTGTTTTGGATCATTGTCATGTTGGAAGACCCAGCCTCGTTTCATCTTCAAAGTTCTCACTGATGGAAGGAGGTTTTGGCTCAAAATCTCACGATACATGGCCCCATTCATTCTGTCCTTAACACGGATCAGTCGTCCTGTCCCCTTGGCAGAAAAACAGCCCCATAGCATGATGTTTCCACCCCCATGCTTCACAGTAGGTATGGTGTTCTTGGGATGCAACTCAGTATTCTTCTTCCTCCAAACACGACGAGTTGAGTTTATACCAAAAAGTTCTACTTTGGTTTCATCTGACTACATGACATTCTCCCAATCCTCTGCTGTATCATCCATGTGCTCTCTGGCAAACTTCAGACGGGCCTGGACATGCACTGGCTTCAGCAGCGGAACACGTCTGGCACTGCGGGATTTGATTCCCTGCCGTTGTAGTGTGTTACTGATGGTGACCTTTGTTACTTTGGTCCCAGCTTTCTGCAGGTCATTCACCAGGTCCCCCCGTGTGGTTCTGGGATCTTTGCTCACCGTTCTCATGATCATTTTGACCCCACGGGATGAGATCTTGCGTGGAGCCCCAGATCGAGGGAGATTATCAGTGGTCTTGTATGTCTTCCATTTTCTGATGATTGCTCCCACAGTTGATTTTTTCACACCAAGCTGCTTGCCTATTGTAGATTCACTCTTCCCAGTCTGGTGCAGGTCTACAATACTTTTCCTGGTGTCCTTCGAAAGCTCTTTGGTCTTGGCCATGGCGGAGTTTGGAGTCTGACTGTTTGAGGCTGTGGACAGGTGTCTTTTATACAGATGATGAGTTCAAACAGGTGCCATTCATACAGGTAACGAGTGGGGGACAGAAAAGCTTCTTACAGAAGACGTTACAGGTCTGTGAGAGCCAGAGATTTTCCTTGTTTGAGGTGACCAAATACTTATTTTCCACCCTAATTTACGAATAAATTCTTTACAAATCCTACCATGTGAATTCATGGATTTTTTTTTCACATTCTGTCTCTCACAGTTGAAGTGTACCTCTGGTGCAAATTACTGACCTCTGTCATCATTTTAGGTGGGGGAACTTGCACAATCGGTGGCTGACTAAATACTTTTTTGCTGCAAGAAATCAGTTTTTTTCTGTTATGTTTTTGGACTCTTACACCAAAGCATCACTCTGTCCTGCCAAAAGAAGTGTGGAAAGAGTGTTAGCACAACTGATTTCATTCACAGTGGTAGATCTGACATCAGTAGATTTTTCCTGATGAACCATAAGTCTTCTGATCAGTGTGTTAGGCTTTCTTGCTGTGCTAAAGTCAGCGGCATTAATAGTTTTGCACAGTGACTTTCTTCAGAGGTTTTTCCTTTTTTACCTTTTCGTTCCACTGCTTCACATCATCTATGGCAATAAAAATAAAACAGCACAAAGTCATCAGGTAGGAATAGATACAAGTTGCCTAAATTAGAATACGGCAGTCTACAGTTCAGTCCTGTTTCCTAAAAATGTTTCCATACAGGTAAAGAGCTTTCACATTTTTTTTCAAAGGAAGTGTATTTTCTCTCAGACAAAATACATTACAGTTTAAAAGACAGATGACATTCAGGTAAGGAGGTAGGCAGGCAGGGTGGTGGAGCTCTAATCCATAATAATCTAATCCACTCTGCTTCACAGAGTGAATGGGTCAAATGCAGAGAAAAACAAGTAATTTCCCCATGGGGATCAATAAAGTATCCATTATTATTATTATTATCATAAGATATTAATACAGGAGACTGTGACTGCAGTTATAAAACAGGATTTTTAGACTTTTAGTTATTATTCTTTTGCATTTGGTTAGATCTAAAGAAGAGAATGGAAAAGATAATGATTAGGATTCAAATATCATATCATAGCATAACCTTAATCAGGTTACCAGGCATTTTCTGAGCTACCAGGAAGTCTTGGCCTGCCTGTTCTAACATGTTTGGTTTCCTGAAAAGGATAGGTGGTGAGAAAGTAAGAACATAGCAAATGTATCATATTTAAATTTTTTACAGTCAAATGCAGTGTAGCTGGATGTATATGTAAATCTAAGGGGAGGGAGTGGTCATCTGGACAAAACTCCTCTCAAGCACACAAATCTCTTTCAGTTCAACTCAATTCAATTCAGTTTTATTTACATGTATATAGTGCCAAATCACATCAACAGTCACCTCCGGGTGCTTTATATTGTAATTAGACCCTACAATAATACATAAAGAGAAAAACCCAACGATCATATGAGCAAGCACTTTGGCGACAGTGGGAAGGAAATACTTATTTTTAACAGGAAGAAACCTCCGGCAGTACCAGGCTCAGGGAGGGGCGGCTATCTGCTGCGACCGGTTGGGGTGAGAGAAGGAAGAAAGAATAAAAGACATTCTGTGGAAAAGAGCCAGAGATTAATAACAAGTATGATTCAATGATTTCTTTTTAACACATGAAAAAGAAATACTCAATGCATCATGGGAATCCCCTAGCAGCCTACACCTATTGCAGCATAACTAAGGAAGGATCCAGGGTCAGCTGATCCAGCCCTAACTATATGTTTTTTAAGTTTTAAGTCCATACTTAACTGTATTGATAAAATCCATATATCCATTATACTGCTATTTTGTGCACACCATCAACATTGTTATTATTGTTATTATAAAAAACAAATTTTGGGAAGCCTATTGTTTAATTATTCTCATGGCCTATGGCCTACTATCATAAATCTGAAGGTCTCTAGAGAAGTTCTGCATCTATTAGGCAGTATAAGTAAGCCTTTAAAAAAGAGCCATAACACCAAAGTTAGTGAAATATTTTGATTCCTTAAATGTGTCACTAAAGTCCTGAGCTCTCAATCCTAAATGTGGCTTGTGAGGTGGATAAATATGCTTTCATTTTTCATCCTGCCTTGCCAAGGCAAGCAAACTGTCTTCCATTTGCTAAGGTCTTTCCCAATAAAGACAGAAATTTGATATCTTAAGATAACAGAAATGATATTACCCAGAAGCCATAACTGAGTCCTGTCAGAAAGGAGACGAAGTGAGTGATTGCCCCCAGTTATGCAAGAGCTGATTTATCCCATTAGGCTTTGGTGTAGGCACAGACCCAGAGCTTGTGCCACTGAGGCTCACTAGCAGTTATTGCCTGACATGAAAATTCTTCTTCAAGCGTAAAGTGTCAGAAAGTTAGATTGATGCTTCTACTCATTATTGCTTCTGCATTTTGGGATGAGAAAGGTAATATTAGCTTGGAAAAAAGTATGAATTGCAAAGCCTGTGATTGATATTTCTGAGAATTTTGTATCAGTTGGGACGTCAGCTAATAAGAATGAAGGTATAACAAAATAAACAGAGAATAAATGCTTTTATGTAAAAGTATATTATCTAATAAAACATTACATAGTTAAAAATATGGAAAAAATCATTGCTTTATTTCATTAATTAGCAACAGACAACATTTTGAAACCTTTGTTAGATAGCATATGCATGCATGCAATACAGTGCACAATACATATTTCACAGGGGTACCCAAATGAGAGATTACAATCAGGAAATATTTTGGGGAAAATGATTATTTATCCTAAGCAAAGTAATAAAAACAAAAACAATGCCAGTCTTATCTTATGGTAATAAATCCTGGACCCAGAGTTACCTTTTTCTGATATTCCATTTTATGATATAAAGTATACATCAGCTTGAAGTGCCTTTCTTTAAAAAGTAATCAAGCTATAGGTCTCTGCAATAACAGAAACAAGAACATATTGGAATGCTGCTGACTTTTTTAATATATGGACTCACTGGTGTGAGACATTGTATTGCAGCAATGGCAGACATCTACTCTAGACATCTTCGACCCTTGCCAAATCAGACTGAAACTATTTGGATGAAGAGATAGTATTCCTGCTATCTGAACCAGTATGACTGTTTCTGTTTGCTCCCAGACTAATATCTGGGAGCTAAAAGTATGATTCAGACTATTAATTATATTTGTCATCAACGGCTTTAAAAAAACATTAACAAACTCTAGTGTACTGAATACAAAATAGATGAAGTCTTTCTTCACACCACAACAGCACCTTCAATTACCTTCATATCAGTATGACCTATGAAGGTACATATAGGCATAATCGTTGCAACACAATAAGACTGTCCCATTTCACGCCACTGGATTTGGATTTTCCGGATGCCTAACAGCAATATAGTAAAGGTGTAATGTGCAGGGTAAATTCAAATTGTAGGTTGAGATATATCTATACGAATGTGGTACAGCTAAGATTTGAATCTTACAAAAACTTTGTGATAGTTTTCCCACAAATTATGACAACTACTGTTTTTTTTTTTTAATAAAAATGTATATTCTGTGAATATACAAATTTCATTTCAGGGTAAGACACCCACAAGCCACAGACAGTTAATTCAAATGCCAGTAAGGCATCTATAGTTTGGTAGCAACCCTATGATAGAACAAACAACGCAATGAAGGGTTCTCACTGGCAACATTATATTAGTTTATGTAATGCACAATATATCTAACAAGGTTTGTATTGATGTTCTGAGAGAAAGAAACACATCATACTAGTGCAGGAGGAGTTCCCAAAATATACAGAAGTAAGTGTGGATAAAAATACTGATGGGTACGTAAAAGTGCCAACGGTTAAATAAAAACTATCAGCAGTGAAAACAACAACAACGATAACAAAAATAACCCAGAAATTGCTGGTTGCAAGAAAAAGAAGATTAAGGTGAGGCAATTATTTCACCAAAAACAAGCAAACAAAAGAGAAAAATACTCTCAGCAACCAGCTGGAGCAAATCTAAGGCTACGTTTGTGCATTACGCTTCAAGAATTCAAGAAGAAGAAAAATACAGAAGGAAAAGCATTTAAATCAGACACAATATTAAAGCCAGGTTAAATGAACAATAAGGACCAAAGTGTTACAATTCAATGATCTATTAGGAACCCTCAGGTCATGATTCCCAGATTTCAATTTGATTGAGAATTTGACAAGTGTTACACATGCAGGTCGAGGCCCATGTTCAGGGATGTCTTAGTGGCTTACAAGGCACCTGAAGAATATTGTATGTGGGTTTAACATTGTGGCTGATAACTTTATCAAATAATTCCATCATCACCCAGAGGTAAACCAGGGCAAGATGCCTCCCAGACAACGCGCACTTGTGTGAACAAATGTGACCCATTAATTTCCCTAAGAGCTTGTATTGGAACACAAACGTTTTCTGACCCAGTTCAAATAATATCACTCAAACAAATGTCACTGAAGGGCTAAAATGCCAGAAGACTGCATCAGTCCACCAAAGTTAAAAAAAAAAAAAGATTTATAATTTTTGTGTTCGACATACTAAGAAATCCATTTTTTTTTATTTTGCTTTCATGGTGACGTGTTAATGAATAGAGAATATATAGTTTGCATATTAGAAAAATCGAATCTTTCCTGTAGTCTCGCTGTTGTGTGCAGATTTAAAAACAATTATTTGAACACGCTCGTGTTTTTGTTAATAGCTAACGAATAATGAAAAGTGTATCTTCCTCTTGTGAGAGTGAAGATACAAGAGTCTGAATGCGTGTGGAAAAAAGCTCATGAACAAATGTAGAACTCAACAGCTGAAGCCAGTGCACCAACAAGCTAATACAAGATTCTGGAAGAAAGAAAAGAAAGAAAGAAAAAATATCCAAATTGCACTTTTGGTTCTGATAAAACTAGATTGACAGTCACATTGGCAATTAATTTGCAACATAAATTTGAGTTGCAGTATTTTGCATTTTTACCCCCCAAGTTAGTGTAGGATCTTTAAAGCACCTTGAGGCAACTGTTGTTGTGATTTGGTGCTATGTAAATAAAACTGAATGGAAATAAAGAATCCCATCAGTCTTGAGAAATATCTACATGTCTTTGGCTTTTAAAACTAATGCTGGTAAAGTAGTATAAAGCCATTCATTAACCATCTCAAGGCAGGCGTTGCCGATTTGCAACAGTTAAAAACTAACAACCTGATTACCCCACATACATATTTTATGAGTTTGTTTTTTTTTTAACTCAGAAGTACCACTGCAGGACTTGGTTGTGCATTAACAACGAAAAGTTTAATTTGAGCCTGAGAGGGTTAATGCTGGAAGTGGCAATGACTAGGGACTGTAGTGATTAATAGGGCAGGCTTGTAATGAAAAACATAGTCTGGAAAATAAATAGCATGCAGCTACAGGTAAGTTATTCCATGCTCACAGATTAAGATGAAATAAACAAAACACAACAGAATGACTTTGACCTCAGTCACACAGGCCTAAGGAACAGCTCGTGACCCCCTCTGGAAAACACTTGTGAAAAGTGTGGTACAGACCATAAATGCAAAACATATCAACTATGTGAAATGTTTGAACCTAGATAATTTATCATTTTAAGAAAAATATTAGCTTACTCTGAATTTGATGGTAGCAACTTTGCTCAAAAAATGTTGGGACTGGGGTCAACAAAAGGCTGGAAAAGTAAGTAGTATCAAAAAGAAACAACTGTTGGAAGACTTTGTAACAAATTAATTTAACTGGCAACAGGTCAATGGGTGGGTGTAAAAAGAGCATCTGAGAGTTTCTCAGAGGTGAAGACTGGCAGAGGTTCACTGATCTGCAAAAACTGCATCTATAAATTGTTGAACAATGTCAGAATAAACGTAAAAGTGCGAATGCTATAATTAATCATAATCTAGAGTTCATAATACCTTCAACAGATTCAGAGAATCTGGAGAAATCTCTGTGCACAAGGTTGAACATCGGTATTGGATGCCAAGATTTTACTGCAAACTGGTGTGTTTCTGCCATGGAAATCACTACATGGGCTCAGGAACACTTCCACAAATACTTTTCTTTGAACACAATTTCCCATCTCATTCAAAAATACAGGTTAACGCTTTATCAGGCAAAGAAGAGGGCAGCTTCTCTGGGGCACATTTCACTAGAAATGGCCCGAGGAAAAGTGGAAAACTATTTTGTGATCTGACAAATTGAAATTTGAAATTCTTTTTGGAAAATGCAGCATCCTTCAAACTAAAGAGAAGACAGAAAACCTGGTGTGTCAGTACTTACTTCAAAAGCCTGTAACTCTGATGGTATGGGGGTACATTGGTTCCTATTGGCAGTGTGTACATGAGGAAGAGCACCATGAATCTTGAAAGGTATTGATGGTGACTTTCCACTGTTTTAGAAAAACACGTGCTCCCATCCAAATGACTTCTCTCCGAAGGTCTTGTGAACACCTTGCATGTTTTAGCACAACAATGCTAAACCCTCTACTGCAGCGGTCCCCAACCCCTGGGCCTCGGACTGGTACCGGTCCGTGAGTTGTTTGGTACCGTTGAGTTGGTAGAGTTGAGGCTCAGGTGTGAAATGTATGGTTTTCAGGGTTTTTATCGGTTTTCAGCATTATTTTGTTATTGTTTTTATCGTTAACACGGTTTTCCTGGGTCTTTTCATGTGTTTTATGAATAAATAAATTCTAATACTAGTTTTATTTTGTTGTATTTATCCGCGACACCTTAAAGGTCGGTCCGTGAAAATATTGTCTGGAATAAACTGGTCCGTGGCGCAAAAAAGGTTGGGGACCACTGCTCTACTGCATGGCTTTGTAGTAGAGGACTCTGGGTGCTGAACTGACCAACTGAAAACATTTAGAGGATTATTAAATTGAAAATACAAGAAGACTCAGAACTGCTAAACAGGACTGTTGAGCAGACTGAAGACCAGTCCAGCAAATGCTCTTTTGTTCCCAGAAATATATGGACTGTTGTTAAAAGAAGTAGGGAAGAAGTGGTAAACATGATGCTATTCCAACGTTTTTCTTTTTTTTTATGTGTTGTTACCATCAATTTCTAAAGTTTTAACTTTAGAATACACTTTTAATTCTTATCATTGCAAATTTTGTGTGTCCAAACACATGTTTTACTATGGTGTAATGTGAATAAAAAATGGATTTCTGAGATCCATCTTTTGACGGAAGTTGGTCCCCCAAACGTGTTACATTTTTGTTTTAGTGTTCTAGATGAATTTGAACACACTTTTCTCATTGAGCAGATGGTCATGTTAATTACTGAAAAGTGAGGTGAAACTGAAGTAACAATAAGCAAAGGACGATTCTGAGGGAGTATTTCAAATGCAAGCTATCAGATTTATTTCTGTATATATATGCAAGTATGTACATTTTTATTTTATATTTAATTGTATTTACATGTATTATTTAATTGTGACTTTTTTGTAATTTGAGGTTAAAAAACATTAAAATAAAAACAAAACAAAAAAATGTAGTTCTCCATTAATAGCAACATAGTGGTATTGCTCAGCAGCAGCATATTTTATACTTTTATGGTCTAGTTAAAACAGCCACATACTGTGTGCAAATAAATTCTGCTGGCTGTGGGTTTTTAAACCAAAACATTTCCAAAGGTCTTGACATTGTTTAGACACCGTTGGAACCACATGCTGTCTACCAATCAAAGGCACAAAGACAGATGGGAGGTGGAAGGAAACCCCAGGGGAAAGGCCTTATGTCTCAGTTTCACTGCAACAATGGGGCACGTGCTCTCACTATTGTTGGAATTGTTCACTCACACAGTGTGCATCAGCTGACCGGAGAACTATATCACATCCTGTCTCAGAGCTATTGATCTTGAGTTACAGGGCCTCACGGTATTTTAACGGATGAAGAGATTTTCTTGGCAATACTCTGCTGTGAGTGGGACCCCAGCAACCCTGGCATCTGGCGGCTGCATCATTCAAACAGGACCAAAAATCTGATTCCTGCATTTCAACCAATCACATCATGACGTTTCATAGTGTTTAGCTGTTTTGACCAATGAAATATCCCTGTATGAATTTACATTTTCTATATGATATACAACCACTTTCTATCACTCTCCCAAGATGATAAAGGACATTTAAAAATAAAGATATTGTGGAAAATTATTTAAAATGCTCTTATATTGGAGAAGAATGAGTACTATGCAGAAATCGCGTATATATACCATCTGATTATACAGTATTTACAAGTGATTTTAAGCACAAAAATAAATACTGCGTAATGACTTAAACAGAAGTCAGACACTTATAACAATGTGCCAAAATAAAGGAGGATGTGTTTTTCAGATCACTGTATGATCACATTATATACTGATAAACACAAAAACATATAAAGATGTATGTGCATTAGATTAGTAGATATCTTGTAGCATTCACGAGCGTACGTTCAAAATCTCTTCTAACAAAAAATCCAGAACTCTGTGAGTATGCCGGCAAAGACTGCTTGTCTTTATTTAGTCAATAATAATAATAATAATGTATTTTTGATACATTACTTGCTCTTTTTATTGTGTCAAAGCCGTTCAAGGCCATAATTTTTGAGTTACACAACTGAATTTGTATGGACAGTTTTGAAAGGCAGGCAGCTGGGTTAAAGAGCAATAAAAGAAGCTTGGGTATTGAGAAAGCTAATGAAGTATATCTTTCTGAATGGGAGGGGCTGGACTGCTGGCGTGTGCTTCACACAAACACAGGCACCGGCCAGAGGGTAGTGTCAATAGACTTCTTGGGGGATGGGCACTTTCTACCGTTAAATTTTCAACGGCATTTATTTCCTTAAGGGTTGTCACGTGGCCCATTTCAAGGAGGAGGTTGGGCTGTCTGGAATAAGTCAAAGTAAAACTGCAGCTGGTTGATTTAATCACAGAAAAAACTCACAAGAACCTAATGGTTTTCATGGCTTTATACTTTATACACACTTTGTTGACTGAATATATGCATGTGATAGTGAGTATATATGTGTAGATGTGTTTATGTATAAGCAGTACAACAATAACCAAGTTTGTTAGCACCTAAAAAACCTGTTCGACAAGTCCTTTGCTTTCAGTAGCTGAAAACACAACATTCTAATTAATATTTGAGAAAATAATTAACAGTTACTTGGCAACACAACCACCAGGCCCACAAAAATAACAGCAATTTTATTTCAAAAAATGCTAAATCCTTATTGGTGTTCAGCAGTGACATCAGCTTTTCTAGCTGAGGACCACCTACATCAAATGAATGACACAGCACAAAGGTCTGCCAGCAACACTCTCTGAAATGGGGCCTGTTGAACATCACACAATAGATTGCTGTTTGTATGCTTCCCAGGGATCCTGAGAAGCATGAACAGTATGGAAGTTTACTTCTCCTTGTCTATGAGTCACATATAATGTACTTAGAAGTGCATTTCATGTCTGCACTGGTAACTCAGGTACCGGGTTACACGTGTCTGTTTTCCTTCAGCATGAGTATCCAAAAAGGCATATATTTCTCAGTAGCCATGTGATGAATTGGCTCCGTGAGTTTTCTTGAGAATAAAAATAAAATAAAGTTCTTATTATATTTGAGGAAGTACTCTAATTGAGTGGTATTCACGGAGAGAACTCTCTTCTCTGTGAGGAAATCAGATCATTCAGCTTCGTTAATGCAACAACGAGTGCCTGCCACTGTCTGCCGACTGTGGTGAGAGTCAACATCACAATGTAAAACTGAAAGTTAGCTGGAGAAGATAGACTGATCTGCTAATAGTGTAATATTTTGAAGCCAAAATAAACAGTGATTTTAGCAGTTTTAGATATTATAAATGAAAAATGTTCAGTATAACCGTCTTTAGCCATAACTTGGCACGTCACTCTTTGGTTAGGCATAGTGCATGATTTGGGTCAAAATACACCCTTTAATAATGTTAACCACATGTTAGACAAACTTCTCTTCCAATTCATTTGCTATTAAGTAGACAAGTGATTGATAGCACAAGCACAGAATATTTGGCTATTTCAGACCTTTAGAAACTTCAGTTAAAACATACTGAACTACCACTAGACCTAAAACCGCATCTTAAAAATGAAGCTAATGGGATACTTGTTCAAGAGGAGAGGGGGTTTTGCATTACTCCCACACCCCTTTAGTGAAAATGGTCTATGGGAATATCACAGAGGTAAAATAAGCCCTCTATAGTAGTTAATAAAATGACTTCAGTGTCTTATTTCACCTGCAAGGGAGCTGGATTTTGACTTGATTTGGCTTTGCTTCAACATTTACTTTTGCTCTTTTTCAGTCTGGCTTTGACAAAAGTATGATAGGGTACACTTGCAATTGGTTGAAGGTAGCCTGTGATAGACAGATGGCTCATCCAAACACCTGCCAAATATGTTTTGAAAATGCCCACCCCATTCCAGTTTTCAAGGTTAAATTCTCAGATGGTTTTGTGTAATAAACCATCTGTCATGTCAGGTTAAGCTTCATCATAAATTTAATCCAACAGAACTAGCAGTAGTTGTGCTTGTGAAGGTGTTGTAGGATTGTGTCCTTGTCACTGCAATCATGACTTAGTGGTTGCTCTGGGTGCTTTCATTGAACTCAGGGAATTGGATGAACATCTGTGTGGGGTGAGGGGTCTTTCTGGCTGGGGAGAATACAGCATTTAGCACCACAGTGCATATCTGACAATTTACATCCCTGTGTAAAGCAGGTGGAGTACAGAAGAACTGTTTTGTTTTGTTTTTTTCAAAGTTGGTAAAAATGAGCAGATAACCTTAAAATGTCTGGATGTCTTAAATTATGGAAACAACCCCCACTGTTCTATTTACTCGATTCATACTTCATTACTCTTACTTATTCATACTTTATTCATTTCAGTTCAGTTTAATGTCATTTATAGAATGACAAACCAAACCAAGAGTCACCTCAAGACACTTTATATTGTAAAGTAAAGAACATGCAATAATACATAGAAATCCTACCAACCAAACAGCCCCCTACAATGAAGCACTTAGCGACAGTGAGAAAGAAAGACTCAACAGGAAGAAACCATCTGCTGCAGTATCTGTATATAATGTATAGAAATGATAGCTGTGCTGGACACTGAGTTATACAGTCAATGCTCCTTCTTGAAACATTTTTAACTATTGGTAAAGTAGAATAAAATTTAAATCAGAATATGAAGTCATCTTGGCTTTTTTAGACTTTTGTCAAAAACAGGTGGCATGAACAACAACATAAAGCTGACAAACAGAAGGAGACAGCACACTTAAAGAATCCGACATACAAATAGATCCCATGAACAATTCATTTATTTTCATTGTATTTCAATTCTGGGTGAACTACACGATGAGGTAGGCACGGCCATATTGCTGTCCTGCTCTCAGGTGATAAGAGATTGTAACTTTAGCTCACACGAGGCCAGAAAAAAACTGCAGCTGCACAGCTCTCTGTAGAGGTTTTCAAGCATATTTCACTTATAACCACACCCAAATCAGTTATGTGTGGGCGATAAAAAGCTGACTAAAAACACCTGCATGCACTATCAGCCATTATGTCGCTATGCTTGCGTACTAAATGGGTTGCATCTGAAGCTCTTTCAATACCTGTTATTATACAAATTTCTCTGGAAAATTCAGATGGCCAAGTAAACCAGGAGCAGCCCAGTAGATTTCAATGCCATTAGCCGCCCTGCTCAATAATCAGCTTCATTTGCTAAGAAAACAAACTGGGGCCAGATGGCGAGGCTGATGAGTGTTCATCGATCTGGGGTCCCTCTTGCATACTTGCTTAATTTTGGAAATAGAGGGGATGGACCTCTGAAGGTTGAGAAGGGAAACACTGGGGCAGATGTGACTTCCCTCCTCAATGCTGAGTACAACACTCAAAATGTGAATAGTATATGAGCTTTGGAGCAGCCCTTGAAGTATAAAGCAGCCCCACTAGTGAACCTATGTTCACTTTAGTTATTTTTATACCTGCTGCCAGTGAGATGGTAAAGCCTGGGTGAAAATGAACTGCTCAATAAGCTGTGGTATGAATATTTTAAGAATAACCTTCAATTTAGTGCACTTTGATCTATTAAAACATGCAAATAATGTTTTATTAGTCTCAAAGATGTATTTGATAAGTCACATCTGCTAATTAAAGTAGTGTTTGATGAGCTTTATTGGGAAGAGGAGATTGATCCTTCATCTAATGCTATTATTCAACTAACATTTAACCTAGAGTCAGTGGAAATGTTACCTCTGGGACTTTTATGTTTGACTGGACCTAATCATTTTCATAAAATAAACATTTTTTTGCAAACCATGAAAGCAAATATTTAAGTTCAACGCAAGTTTAACTTAAAGAACAGTGTGTTTCATAATGTAGTCATTACGTTGGCACTCTAATACCACAGAAAAGGTTTTAATATTTAATTTTTTTTCCTTTTATGTTTCATTAGATACGATTTTGGAATTAAAAGTGAGCAGCAATTTCATCTGGATTTGACCTGAGTGACCCTGCTACTTAGGCTGAGATATTAGTCTCACTTCCTGAGAGAGAGGCAGCTTATTAAAAACAACCATTCATTACCATAAGACATAGCAAAGCAGTTGGCTTCCTAATCTTTGGAAGCTCCAGATGAATATCTTTCCATGACCTAAAAGCTATTATGTGCAGTGCAGCAGAATGCAGCATTTCCCTGACAGAAAAAAAAAAGAAGAAGCTGGCAGTTGCGGCTGATTTTTAGCTGATGTTTGGGCCAAATAACTATTGTCTCTGTGAAATCTTGTTTAGTCACGCTGTGACTGTCCTGTACTTGCAGGAAAATAGCTGTTGCATATTGTTGGCTGTGAGGGGGGAAAAAGGCAAAGCAGAGAAAAGGCAAACAGATGGTGTCAGGATCAGAGCTGCACGCATTAAGTCAACGTTAACCCAAACGACAGAACAGAAATGATTTGGAGCTAATATTAACCTTCAAGAACGAAAACTGATTTTAAAAAAATCTGATTATGACCAGATGAACTGGTCCAAGGGAAAACTTAAATCCATGCCAGGATTTCACAAATATGGAAAAGCAATGAGAGACACTCGCTCAATAACAATTGATCTACTTACAGAGTGATGGCGATTGCCACCTAGAAAAGCTGGCATACATGGCTTCAACTCCACTGTTCACAAAGGACCATGAAACAGACTGAGCTGATTATGCTGCTGATTAGTTAGCAGGAAGAGAGACAAGCATCTTCATTTCGAAGATGCCTTCTTAATGAACAACTGACTTAGTGTCTGACCTAGCAATTTGGTCAAAGTTTAATTATGAATGACACCTAAGTACCTCCCAAATTAAGGGAAAAAAACCACACTGCACTCTTAGAAAAAGACGGTGTAGAAGGTATTGTTGAAAGACATCGGCCCATTTTTGCCAAACGTGAGCATGTTGACTCCTTGCTTTTAACATTTTTGAACACAGGCAAACAGATGGTGTCATGATCAGAGCTGCACGCCTTAAGCCAGTTAGTTAGCCCACCAAAATATGAATAAACAAAGCCCTTTCTCATAGACAAGGCATGTTTGATGGAAATGTATAATAGTTGAATAAACATAGGCTTTGCGCAATGAATAGAATAACTGTCTGCAAACACAAAAATGTCTGCAAAATAACAGCTTTGGTGCCACAGCCCCTGTCCTGCAGCTGTAACCTCTCGATCTTTGTGAGTTAAAGTATCACAGACACCAAAAGAGGCCAAAAAAACCAAAACAGCAACAAAAATCACCCTTGGTAAAGTGTTTACATATCTTGAGTGTCTTAAATAATTTCGAGAAAATTGGACAAGTTGGTCTTTTTATTTGTTTAATTGTTTGTTTTACATTGTTCTGATAGAAAATGTTTTGCTTAGATTAATAATTTGGAGGAAATAGATGGTTGTGGCTCCCTAAAAAAATCATCTCCCTAAAACAGATCAGTATCTTGACTGACATGAATCTGCAGTGAAACATGAGGTAGATGAGGTAGTTATGCTTTTTTTTCTTTGAATATGGCATTGAGGAAGCTAAGCTAAACTGAACAGATTTGGTGAGTCTGCATATTATTATATTTTCAGGCACCCTACCAGCTATACTTATCTCAACACTGACATTACAAATTTGCAGTAGATTTAGATAACTATCAAATCTGTTAAATCCTTTTTTGTTTTTAATCCCAGAATGCACAGACACGCAATACAGCCCACCCATGAGTGACTTTTTAAAATGTAAAACACTTAAATTTTCTTTGTTTTTCTTTCAAAGGAGCTACAGAGAACTGAAAATGGGGTTATCTTATCAAGGCTTCCTTGTAAATGATCTCGAAAAATATAACCTCATGAAATTGTTTTCTGGTAATTCTTTTTAGAATAAAAGATGAAAGCACACACTATAAAGAGATTGTGTATTGTGTTCCTTGAAATCTTCAACAATGTCAACCTGAAGATAACTGGAGCATAGTAAGAGCTAGTGTAAACATGCCTCTATTTGTAGTTCCAGCGTAATCTGTGAGCTTCAAGAAACTGATAGATATGCAGAAGACTGCATAAACAAGGGTTCCATGTATGGTCTTACAACTGAAACAAAGCAGGAGCAATACCTCCCATTTTTAAGGTGTATTTATATGTTTTCACTGTCTTGTTTTGCAGGACACTGTATGTAAGTTGGGCACAATGTGAGTTCTGAACTGCTTTTAATCCATTTCTTTTAGGTGTGCTGGTGTGGCTTGCTGCTGAATCAGAGGTGGGCAATAGAAAGGCTAAGGCTTCAACAGAGAACACAGGGTTTTTCCTGTTCTTCTTCTCCCAGCATTAATGGCTAGAGCATTCCTATTACCTGCTCTGAGCCCTGAAGATGGGATTCCTGTGGTGCAGGCCGGGAGCTGCTCTGCTGCACTGCATTGTGATGAGTTCTCCACTGATGTTTTCCTGCTTTTGCTCCTCTCAACTCTGCCAGTTCTACTTTTCTCTCCTGCCTGTCTTCAAGCGTGGTGACGTTTCTCAATACGTCTGCTACTTTGTGCCCCTTTATTCTAGCCTATTGCTGAATTCATGTGCATGTTATTTGCACTCATTTCATTACTATTTTGCAGTAAATAAATATATCAAGATTCAAAGATGTCACTGACTATTCTAGTGAAGTCATAATACTATTGTATGCACTTTACCTTGGTTTTTGCAACTTTTTCATGTTGAGGATAACATCTCATTTTAAGTAGGGTATGATTTTACGCTTTTTAGAGCACGCGCTTTTTATTTTTAAAACTGTATCTATCTACTCAGCAATCTTAATTCTACAGTTTAAACAGGTTTTTTTATATTGACACATTTGATAGTGGATTCAGAATACCAAAACATTTGTTATATTTATTTCAACTATCATTAACTTCACCAAACTGTGATCCACAGATTTTTAAATAAAGATTTTTTCAGTTATTACTGTGCATATATGTATATACTCCAAAAGCTGATGCAAAACATTCTCATCACAGCTTTCATGGTTCTGCATTTAATTCAGCTTGTTAACAATCTCAACTGCTGCATTGACGTCCATCACAGCTAATGAAGTAAGGCTTTTCATTTCAGCAGGATCTATTTTGGGGTTGTTTTGTTTTCAGACTCGAAAGTTAGACTATAAACTTATACTTGTAGAATTCTTACATCCTGTCTCTAGCTTCAAACAGATAAACTGTAACGTCAAAGATAGATAAAATGAGATCGTTTCTCAAATAAAATGAGGTGTTTTGTAATCACTGACTATGCTGCATATCAGGAGAAAGTTATAATCAGTGTCATTGTGAAGCTAAAAATAGTAAAAACCAACAAAAAACAGCATTATATTAGTCACATGTGCTCAGAATGATATTTTTTAATCATCTCTGCCCAATACTGTCATTTTTTTTTTCTCTTTTCTAAGTTCTGTACTCGTTCCCATTCTGCTCTTTCTACTAATTCTTCTCTATGTTGTCACTCCACGTCCTGCTCTCAGACACCATCATTCTCTCATCTGTTCACACTCTCTTGGGAACCCTGTTTGTCTCCTTATTCCCTCTACATACTCCTCTCCAATTCTCCCCTCCTACTTTCTCTTTCTTCCTCAGGAGTCTCTTGTCACTTCCCAAGTTCCCAGCGGTACATCTTGGAACAAACAATCCAGAGATGGAAATGAAATATGGACAGAGTTAAAAAGAATATAGACACTGGAGGATCAAGAATATTGCACTGACAATGAAATGTTTCAGTAACATGTACTGGGATGTAACACCATCTAATTAAAATACAGTGAAGTACCCATTGAACAATGTGAATATGTACACTTGTGTGGCTTTGGATGTGTGTGTTTCACAGGTGGACTTGATAAAGTGAAGACGAAGTCCATATCCATATTCCCCAGACAGCCCCTTAGCATTTCTCCAGGCTCCCGCCCCTCCTAGTTTCACACCCATTTTTTTTCAGGGCAGTTCAGACGTGGGGCCCCTCTTTTGCTCTGGGTTTGACAGAAACCAGTATCTTCCCCATCTGAGCCTGCATGAAGTCTGGGTCTCTCATCACAGAGCTGGTTGCCTGACAGCTCATCCATTCAGCCCAACCCCAGAAGGCTTTGCCCCAGTGCTCACTGCTTTAACTAGGTCTCCATAACAAACCTCTTTGCAGTGTTGACTGTGGAAAGCTGAAGCTGAAACTGGCCAACCTGTATGGTGGTTGGGAGGGGGATGGAATCGAAGGGGTGAACAAGGAAGGACTCTGGGAGTAAGACATGGAAAATGAAGTAAGGCAGAATGAAGAGAGATGCTAAAGTCAATAAGTAACCTAATAGAGCAGGGTGGGCATACCAGACATTCCTCTTTGCAGTCCCTTGTGGGTAGCGCAAGGAGCAATTTTTCAAGTTAAAAGAAGGATCTGGGTTAGATGTGAGGCCCATGAGAGTCAATGTGGCATTTGCACTATGCATTGGGTACCAGCTGAAAAAAAGACAAGAAATACTGTAGAGGAAATAATAATTTGTCAGTGTTACTGACAGTACAAGGGGGAAAAAGCAAACAAACAAAAAGGAGCCATCCTCAATAAAAGAAAATAGTTTTCAAAGTTTTGTTGGAGACTTTGAGAGAAGTGACGATTTAAAAACACCTTCATTGAGAAGAATATTGGCGGAAGCCTCTGTTTTAATCACTTAGACCTAGATACAGAGGAGCTAAACTAAAATAGCTCTGTGTTCCGCCCCGCTTATTCCCTCACGTCTGAGTGGGTGCACGATTGCTGAATAACCTCCTCCACACTCCGATGGTGGCCAGCTTCTACTACAGATGGAGGGAAATTGGATGGATAGAAAAAGAAATAGAAATAGGACAACCTTGGCCTGAAGCAAATAAAACAGAAGTGAGAATCAATTTTATCATCCAATTATCATTTTGGCCTGACCCCCGTGCACTCAATATTAGTAGTTTTAGTAATAGATTTAAAAGTACTTTCTCTAAATCCCAATTAGAGCTAGTACACACACATACAGTAGACATGGGGATCTTATTAAATATCTGTTGTGTGTGCTTGGTATATACGTAGACTTTTGTATAGTGAAAGTTGGACACCCCCATATCCTTATATTCATGTTAGTTAACACTAAATTAACCCTAATATCATTTTAAACTGAACAGAAGGAACATATTTTATTTCCTCAAAATGAAGCCCACCATGGAATCGGCATGATTAATCATGCTGCGAAATTGCTCCTTGGCTGCTGCCTCTACATGCAGATCTTCACAGAGCTATCTGTATAATTTGCTAGTTTAACATCACTGAGCATCACCATCTGAATCTCTTAGTTTTATTCATTTTGATCTGGAGAACTGACGAGTGAGAGGGCATTTATCAAACTTTCCAAGGGTGACAAAAAAAAGAAAACTGAAGAAATTATTTGTGCAGATGTTTCACTAATGAAAGTTGTCTGAAATTATTTAAAATTTTGTGTTTTACATGAAATCAGCGAACTGCCTAGCTCTCATTGTTACTGTGTATGGGTGCATACATGAAAAACTCAAAAACTATGATGGATCCTCTAGAACTTATCCTCTGAGCTACTCACAGTGGTACTATAAAGCATCACAAATATCTTCTCTTTGTAGTTAAAGCTTGGCTAGCTGACCTTGAGAAAAAAATGAAGTATTATGCACCACAGATGAAATGCTGCCTGCATTTCCCATTACAGTCAATAAGAGCTGGGTTATCTATCAGTTCGTATCTAAAATGTCAAACTTCAGTTGTGTTCATTGATGGGATTGTGTGAGAAAAGGGTGTTGTGGCTACATTTTAATGCATATTATGGGCTTATTGACATATAGCTGCAGGATTCTGAGACGTTTTCTTCAGTTTCCAGCAGCAAACTGTAAACTGGTTTCTATAAATGGCACACTAGTGAAATCTCCACAAAGCTCTAAAATTCTTTTACTTTTCACCTCTACACAAACACATGGCATCGAAGGGCCCAAGTTCTGTGAATTCTGAGGCTGTAGCTGCGCATATGTCAAAGCAGTAGGCTTTTAAAGCTGACTAGGTATGAAGAAATCTGACTGCACTCCCACGGGATCCCCTTCATTTTTATAATGTATAAAAATCTCAGTATGAAAATCTGCCCCTATAAATTTCAGCGCTAAAATTCACACATCTCCTAAACGAGCTCAACATTTTAGAAACTATGCTCCTTACTGCAAGCTCAAAGTGAATGATGTCAGTGTGACATGTAGATAAATACAGATTTTCTAAAGAATAATTAACAAGCTGACAAACCAGACAATTCCCACCACAAAGGGGAAACAGATTCAGATGCTGAAAGTGCAGAAAACATGCATATACAATATGTAATAGCATTTCTGTCCCATGCAAAAGGCTGTGCAGTCACCAGGCATGGTTGCTCAATAGCAGAGGTCATTGACCCTTAGCCCACATTAACTATTTGTGCACCTTAAAGGCCTCTTTATGTTCCCTGTATTTGCGCCTGTCACTCCTGGACTCTGCAGCTGCTTCCAACAATAACCTCTGCCAGCATGCCACAGACCTGAGCTGTTCTTGGAATAACAGAAAATTTATTCAAAGAGCTGAACAAATAGAATGAACACTTAGAACACACTTTGTGCCCTTCAGCTGTGATAAAGGCATGATTCCAGTCCCACACAGAGACAGATTGATTTTGCATGTTGAATTCTGTAAGTCTCATACATTGTTCGAATTGGAAAATTGAACCTTGATTCAATAAATAGTGGGACCTTTTGTGCATTACAGGATGAACACAATCCTGCCAAGACATAATCCTTCTAACCTCAGACTTTGGGGACGTGCAAGCAAAGCAAAATCACAGTGCAGTTACAACGACAGTGAAACATCACAACACACATTTCCATTTGAGGCCCTGAAAACTAATTAATCTCATATGGGACCAAACAATAATGTAGTGGTTACTGTTGCCTGACAGCTAAAAGTTTTCTCTTGTTGGCTTGAGCCTTCCTGTGCACAGTCTGCATGTTCTCCACGTGTGGTTTTCCTTCAGGTTCTCTGATTTCGTCCCACAGTCCAAAGACATGTTTGTTTGAATAAAGTCTTTTAAGCAAAGCACTTGAGCAAAACCACATCCATTTGAGGGCACTTAACGTGTGTAAGGTGGGTTCTTTTTGACACTTGATATTTTCAGTCACGCAAGCTGCAAAGATTCAGTCATCATCTGGTAAAACTCTACAGCTCTGATAATGTGTCTGTTTATTCAAAGCAGTACTTTATGCCAGATGCTCACAGTGAGAACATTAACACAAAAATCTTTAGACTGTTACAGTGTTTGCCATTGTTATTACTTCATGTTAGTATGTAGAAATGTGAATGAAAAAGTTTTACCTAATTATTGGGGTATGTGAAAAGGCAGGGCACGAGAACATTTCCATCACTTTCATGCAAATTCATTCACTGTTTGAATTATTTGAACTGATTTGCATTATTAGAGCTACTCACATGCTAAAAAATACTATAGATTATCGTCAAGTATTAAAAGAAAAAAAAAGTTTTTTGGCCTTAATGGCATGGGATGGGTTACATCTGCTGGGTAGGTTGGATATATAATTCTACCACTGAACTTGATGTAATTGCCGTAAGTGTGCCAGGGGGACAATGTGCAAAGATGCAGTCCAATATGAGGTGGCTGAGGTTAGTAATAAAACTTAAAGTTATTGTAACAGTTTCCGTGGAGACTGATAGTAATCCATATGGGAACCTTGCAGAGACTGAAGCTTTTAACCTGAAGGCCAGAAAAGTTTAATTTCGCTAGATAAATGGCACCAGAAAGGAAGCTAAAAGTGATGACTAAACTCTTACTCTTCTGCTTGTCTCTTCTGCATGGCACGTCTGATTTTGTCTTTTTGTGCACAGAAACGTTTCATTTACATTTTGCTATGAATACAGCATTTTAAAAATTTCTTTAAATCTTTGCAAATTATTTTTTTAAATGGAAACAAATAGAGGATATTAATTTTAATTCCTGTGGTCAAACAATATTGTAAATGTGGTCAGCAAGTCCATTTCTCTGGAGCAATCACTGATTAAGTGGGCATTCTGTGTTCTTGAGCGTCTTTTTTTAGCTATTCAATTAAATTCAATTCAATTTTATTTATATAGCGCCAAATCACAACAAAAGTCGCCTCAAGGCGCTTCATAGATACAGAGAAAAACCCAACAATCATATGACCCCCTATGAGCAAGCACTTTGGCGACAGTGGGAAGGAAAAACTCCCCTTTAACAGGAAGAAACCTCCGGCAGAACCAGGCTCAGGGAGGGGCGGCCATCTGCTGCGACCGGTTGGGGTGAGAGAAGGAAGACAGGATAAAAGACATGCTGTGGAAGAGAGACAGAGGTTAATAACAGATATGATTCAATGCAGAGAGGTCTGTTAATACATAGTGAGTGAGAAAGGTGACTGGAAAGGAAAAACTCAATGCATCATGGGAATCCCCCGGCAGCCTACGTCTATTGCAGCCTAACTAAGGGAGGATTCAGGATCACCTGGTCCAGCCCCAACTATATGCTTTAGCAAAAAGGAAAGTTTTAAGCCTAATCTTGAAAGTAGAGATAGTGTCTGTCTCCCGAATCCAAACTGGAAGCTGGTTCCACAGAAGAGGGGCCTGAAAACTGAAGGCTCTGCCTCCAATTCTACTTTTAAATACTCTAGGAACAACAAGTAGGCCTGCAGAGCGAGAGCGAAGTGCTCTAATAGGGTGATATGGTACTACAAGGTCATTAAGATAAGATGGGGCCTGAAAGTGATTGTATGGTGGAGTGTGCTAACACTACCATGAAGCACGGACTGTTTCATAAAGGTGAAATGCAGGTTCAAACATGTCTCTCTACATTTATATAAATGTTCAAATGTACTAGTGGCTTTAAGTTTCCAAATCACAATTAATTTTTTGCTTTACTATAACATTTTTGTCATGCAGGTTATACACACAGGAGCTCATTAAAAATAAGAAAGCAATACAAGGACAAAAGGCCTGAAACTTCCAATAGAGAAGTCCTTGTTTCCACAGTGTCATTTTTAACATCACCATGTCTGCCACATGAGAACGTGCACGCCATTTGATACAAGACCTTTTCATAAGATACACAATAATATGATTGTTCTTGGAGTCTCCTCTTGCTTTAGTCCTCAGCTGATAATGATTGTGAAAGATTGACAGTATGACTTTTTAAATGTAAAATTCTAAATACATTTCCTTTAAAGTATTTGGTGTCACAATTCACATAAAGATAAACAGTTTCTAGCAGTCTGACTGAGTGGGGGGAGTCCAGTGACAGCCAAAGACCTATAAGAAGGTGTCCATGTGACTTACATTTCATTGTTTTTCTTCTACTGGTAGGGTAAAGTAGGCAGCAAAAGTGTTACAACACTGCTTCCAGTTCACACTCTGATTAAGAGGTTTTTAGTTCCCACATTTAGAAAAGCTAAAGAAAAAACAGGTTTTTATCCACTTGTTGTGCTGATGAAATGATGACTGTGTTTCCACACCCGAGCATCTCCTGCACTCCTGCACTTGCTTTGTGTTTTATTTAATAGAAACAAGCCATTAAATTAAAAAAAGAAAAGATATGTGGTCATTGATGGCCTCTCTAGCTTAGCACTGTTCATGTGCAGCACGTCTTAAAGCTAAATGTTTAATAACTCAGTGTCCCAGACACCAAATATTTAAACACTTCAGAAAATAATTACTCTCAGGCGGACTAAGATTTCAGTTTGAACAATAAGCTCAGAATCACTTTTTCATAGTGAATAATCTTATTCATAGTGAGTAATTTATTAGTTGACGTTTGGTCCATTTTCACTGTTTTCTTTCTGCCACATGATCTCTGTCCTCTGGGGACCCTCAACATGAACTTTAATTGAAAACAATTTAACCCTCATCTTACCTGTGCTAATATATACATATTATCCTAGTCATAGCTCTTTAGTTACTTAGTTGTCTATCTCCATTTCCATCCAAATGTATGATTTTTTTTTTTGTTTGTTTTTAGAAATCTTTCAGTCAGAACTTGGTATATTATCTTTATTTGGTTGAAATCCTGAATGATTAAGTCCTGTAAGCTATTTTGATGACAACTCTTAAGAAGGTTTATTGTGTAAAACTCAACTTTGTTGCTTAATTCTTGCTCAGCAAGTTGAAATTTTGTTTTTTTACATTTTTTCAAGCCATTTTATTTAGTGCATGTCATACTGTACACACACTTGTATCTCCCAGAGAAGGTATCTTTGGCCAGTTCATAGATTTCTTCTAAACCTCGGCATGAAGGAAAAAAACACAAGAATTTAAAATAAATGTGTAAAATATGTGTATTTACAAGGATCTATCTAAAAAAGGAACAAGAATGCAATAATTGATGTTACCAGATATTTTCAAGGAGAAGCGATGAGCAGATGAATGCTCGAGCTTAGAAAGAAACATGAGCAAAGTGCCATAAACTCATGAGGCAATAAAAAAAAGAAAGTTATAGATTTGAATCTCATGTTGCAAATGAATAAAATAAAGAGCCATTGAAGTTAATCACATTTTTCTGAGACTGAATTCAGAGTAATTTAAAGCAATTTCAATATATATATTTTTATTATTATTTTCAGATGATTATTTTCAGTGTACCAGTGACATTACTTTTACCACGAGGCAGATGAAGTTAAACTGGTTTGCCTACTGCTGAAATCACAAGCTGGCTTGGGAGATAAACACATCCTTCTGTGCTGAAGATGACCGACAATGACACGAACGTCTTCTCCTAATTCAGCTCTGGAGGCCTTCATTTATAGTTGCCTTTCAGACACTCTGACAGTCTGGCCAGAGTAGATGGAGCAGGTTCAGCCAGGGCACAGCCACTTGATTTTGACTTGTCAAGGAAAAAGTGGTTGGCAGGAAGAAGCTGTTAGTCCTTGATTCCTTGATTGTGATTTAATCTCTGTGTTTTTACATTCCTTATCTATATGGAGCAATAGAATCTGTGGCATGGTTTTTGGCTTTAACTTATTAAAAAATAAAGAAAAACATCCACATGGAGAGCGCACATCAAAATTAATTTCTGCAAAACAAATACTGAAAAATCTTTGAAAGATAAGAAAAAATGAAATTAAAGAGACCAACATGGGGACAAGTGAAAAAAGCAAGGCAAAAACGCGAGAGCATTAAAGGTAAGAGGTCAAGAGCTACGAGGGCGAAGAAGCTACACACTAAAAAAGGAAGAGTCTAAGAGGGCTGAGGAAGCCATGAGGTGCACACTACAAAGTGAGATTAAAGAGTTAGAGAGCTACGTTGAGCTTAAAGCCAGAGTTTCAGTGTCACGACAGTGGCTTTTTTTCTACGTCACTATGGGAACAGGTTATGCTCGAGTTTTGGTTTAGAATCAGCTACAAGTGCAAATTCTTTTATTTACTGCATGGGTTCAGTGGTTCTCTGCTTGGCAAATATGATTTATATGTGCAACTTATGCTGGGCCTCACTAAAACAACCAAATGAACCCCAGCTGTAAAGTTACAGCATCACAAACTGTGCATTACCTTTTCACTGGAATTCGTATGCATTCAGTTGGTAATGCAAAAAAAATGAATAAATATTTTCGTAGTTCAATCTAATCTGCTGTTACATCTGTTTTACATTCCTGGAATTGCAGATACTATCACGCAGATTAGAAGATTGAAACCGTTTATCACCAAGAATAAATAAAATTAATTTCAAACTAATGTAATTTCCACATCCTCTTTATTAGGCTATGCGGAATTGTCAGACTCTGAAAGTGCCGCCATTACATTGGAAAAAAATATCAACATAAATTGAAAATATAAAATAAATATATTCAGTGCTTAACAGTCCTTTTAGTTATTTACAGTCCCAGATTCAGTTCTTTCCTCCAGGTCCTGGTGTGCCACAGAAATAGGGGAGGCATGATTAGATGATAGCTGCTGGCCTCGCCGGTCAAGATCCCTTGAACCTACTGCACCACCCTGACCTACAGCCAAGCCACAGATCACACCTCTCTATTATTCTTTTATACTTTATTATTCTTATTTTAGCAATGCTGCATTTTACTGTTACAGTTTTTATGTTCTTTATAGGTCTTCCTAGATCATCTGACTAGAGTAGGTGGAACTCATATGGATCATTTTGTGTGGGGAAAAAGAATCATATAACACGTGACCTAAAATAGTGAGAAAACCTTTTTGTCATTCTTCATTTTCCTGTATCTGTATCTAAGTAATTAATGATTAAATTTAATGATTAAAATAGTTTAATGATTAAGCTTCTTTCTATCTTAATATCTTCACAAATCTGTGCTGGTTTAATAGGAAACTACAGGTAAGTAAGTATAAGTTATTTTGATCAGGCCAGTTTCCAGAGGTCAGTTTTATGGTCAGCGCTTTAGGTTATTCTTAGGCATTATGATAAAAATGTTGTGGCTTCTGTCATATTTTGACATGCATAGAAATCATCTTTCCAGCTTGAAACAATGACAATCTTACTCCATTAGATTTACCAATTTATTTAAAAATCAGCAAGAATACCAAATTATCTGATCACGTAAGGGAAAAAACATTCACGTGTAGGTTGGGGTAAGACATGTGATGACGTTTGTCTGCCTACATGTTAACCTTGCCACAGTTGTGCATTTCTAGATGTGATTTTTGATATGTACAGCTTTCATCACAAACACCATGAAAATACCATGAAATGTGGCAGAGAGATGAAAAACATGCAAAATATGACATTAGCTTTTGTGCCCCTTAAGTTTGCCATTGGTGTCAAGCAGAGCAAGTGCAGCATGCATGCAGTAGTTATAACTAACACAGATCATATAGAATTCAGTAGGTGCAGTATTTGCAATGCCCAAATGGTTTCGACAAGTATGTGGTAACTGATATAACTGTGAAACTCAATAGCTCTGCCATCAAACCCATTTTGATTAAGCCCAAGATACTGATGTCTGGCAGAAGCCTCTGCTATCCGGTCTGATGTCTTGATGACAGAAACTTCAGTTCCCTGTTTGGGACAATTACTCCCACACAAGCTCTGGAGACTTGAGACAAGGCTTCATGACTGAAAGAGAAAGTACCATATAAACTGTGACAAATATGACATGCCTGCTGACTGGTATACGACAGAGAAACAAAAGCTCAGTTCTCTGACTATCCTAAGATGTATTTTGTCATCACACCTGGGCTTGCTCAATGCTTTTCAATTTTTAAAAAGAGACTAACAAATGGGAAACATGTTTTGACAAGTATTTCTTTTAGTAAAGTTTTGAAAGGAAGGGACCGTATATCTTGAAGAACTGTTCTACAAAGGCATGACCTTAGTCTCACAACAGCTGAAATTTCACCTTCAACACAAACCTTAAAAAAAATATGTTATAATGCTCATTTTCTGTGCTTCTCTACAACAGATGTCTTTTAAAAGTAGTATTTTGTGCACACAGTTTTTGGTGCAGACAGAGGAAATTAAAACATTGCCTTAGAGCATGAAGATGAGTAAGTCCTGTTTGAAGTTTATTTTTCAAGGAGGGAAGCATTTGTGTATTATACGGTGAGCTGAATAAATATTTAGAAAGCAATAGATTTAAAGTCCATAGCCAGAGTCTTTATCAAAAATAGAGAAAGCAATACCAGTGTGCTATTGTGTCTTCACAACTTCAAGGCTAGACAAATATGTTAGAGGTGATTATTACAAAGAATTTTAGAAAACCAAAAGGAATATTAACCTAAAGACAAAGTAAGCACTGGGTTACAGACAGCTGGCTGACACCTCTTCACATTGTGGATTTAGACTGAGTAATTTGAATTTCCCTAACAGTACAGCTCTGCTCACTGGGCCCCAGCAGGGAGAAGGTTGACTAGAGGGTCATTACAGACTGTTTTTCATTAATTGTTTTGCCTTTGAGATTTGTCCTGCATTTAAATCGCTTTCATAATTGAATATTAAATATTGAAGGTTCAGCTCGACTTTTACCATGACTTCTCGATGTTACTGTTTGCACTCTTATCTTGTTTTTACTTCTTTTCCATCATAAAGCAGAGGTTCCAACTTACGTCATTTTGCAGTAATGTGCCAGTGCCAACCTGTATATAACCTGATATTTCTCAGTGAAAATGCACAGCATCATTATGGATTAGGTATTTCCGCCGCTTGTGGAAAAGAACTGCCTGTCATCACTTGAAGTCGGTGAGTATCGCTCATTTTCTATGTCTCTGGTCACCACATTGTTGCTAATTGCTTCCTGTGTGAATGGAGCTTTAGGACACCAGAAGCAGAAGGCTGGCAGAAACAGAAGAAATAAAGCTTTTTGTGAAGTTGTGAATACATTATCAGCACATTGTCAGTTGAAGAAGCTCAGTATCACATCATCTCTGTTTGTTCGTGTTAAAAGTGGGGGAAAATGTAACAGGCAAGAAAAATAGTTCATAGCTGTTTCTTGTGGGAAAAAAAGATGAATGGAACACTACATTAAAACACACATCTCCAAAATTCTATTGAGGTCCTCGTTTAAGCGAACACTCTTACCATCTATGATTTGTATATAATTAAGAACTCTGAGTTCTTTGCATTTGACAAACTTTTATATTTCAGATCATCCAACAAATTTTAATATTAGACAAAGATAATCCAAAAATAAAGTCAATTTATTTGATCATTTATTAAGGGGAAAAAAATCTATCCAAATCTACCTGGCCAGATGTGAAAAACGAATTGGCCCCATAGTTAAGAATTGTGATGAACCACATTTTTGGGAAAACTGAATTAAATGTCTTTAGCCACAGCCAGGCCTGATTACTGCCAGAGCTGTTAAATCAAGAAATCAGTTAGACAGAACATGTCTGACAAAGTAAAGTGGGCTAAAAGATCTCAAAAAGTAACACATCCTGCCACAATTTGAAGAAACAGCCGAGAAACAAAGTCAGAAATGTTTGGTTCTGCTTACATCTGGCATAAGATTCATAAAAAGAGCATCATACCAACAGACAAATGTGATGGTGGTAGTGTGACATCGGGGGCTGTGTCGCTGCTTCAGGAACTGTATGAATTGATGGAAATTTGTATGAGGGCGTAACACTTTTTCACATAGGACCAGGTAGGTTTAACCATTCAAAAGCTATATTTTGTATTTATCTTTTTCTAACATTAAACTTTGTTTGATGATCTGAAAGTGTGAAAGTGTCACAAATATGCAAAAAGTAGAAACGGTTTCCTAAAAAATTAAGAAAGCATCATATACGTTTTTATTAGCACCATAATTTCTCTAGGCAAGGATTTTATACTCAGTAACAAAGGGCTGTCTCTCTTTTCCTCTTTTATACACTTACCGTAATACCAAAGTCTGAGTATTATATCACTTTCGTCTTGGTCAATTCTAGGCAATGACGGTAGATCAATAAGACATGCTGTTCTCCTCTCATGGTGTTTGGAGATGATGTCAGAGTGGAGTGATGAATGACAGAATAACAGGCTCAGCAGTCGAGAAAAATGAGCTGGACAGGGAACAGGGGGTCAACCAGGTTAATGATGTTGGCCGTGATTATTTGCAGGTGCGAATGATCTGAGATTAATCATTTAGGGGCAAAGCTTGAATGACAGGACATGAGAAATGGCAGTGATCAAACTGGAAACGCTCATGAGCTCTGCACCACCTTCACGAACATGAAACAACAACACGAGGCAAGGGTAAATATTGCTGCACTCCACTTTGCACAGTGTTTTCCAGGATGCTCATTGATTTTCATGCACTTAGGTCTGTCATTATCACTGTGAAATAAAACTGACAATATGTCCTGAAATTTATCAGAAATAATGTCGAGTATTTTGTAGATCCTCATCAATGTTAGGTGTATTCAATCCAATTAAATTGATTTTATTTATATATGGCAACAATTCACAACAACAATTGATTCCAACTGCTAAAACTGTAAGTTAAAGACACCACAATATTAGAATGAAACCCCAATCATCAATCACATGGCCCTCTATGAGAAAGTACTAGGTGACAGTAGGAGGGAAAAACTCCCTTTTAAGCGAAAGAACACAACATTGGCTCTTTTCAAGCATCTGCGCAGAGACCATGCTAGCAGATAGCTGCCAAAGAACCTAGCCGCAAAGCTTGAAACTAGACTTTAACAGGTAACGAAGATGTCATTCTTGTAGCCTGTGCATGTTCCTACAGTAAGATCACTGCAGTGTTGTCTCTTTGGACCGGTTTTCAGTTTTGTTTTGTGTCGTCATTTTTGTTGTTACATGTAAAGACTAAAAGAAAGATCATATAAAATAGCGATTGCATCTGGAACTATTGGAGATTATGTATCGGAATTTCAGGAACGCCACGCCTCCAAACAAGCTCCTTCCGGTTGTCATCTACACTCAACAAAAATATAAACGCAACACCTTTGTTACTGCTCCCATTCCCCATGGGATGGACGTAGAGACCTAAAATTCATTCCAGATACACAATATAACCATCCCTCCCAAACAGTGGTCACAAATCAGTCCAAATGTGTGGTAGTGGGCACATCTGCTATATTGAGATAATCCATCCCACCTCACAGGTGTGCCACATCAGGATGCTGATCTGACATCATGAGTAGTGCACAGGTGTACCTCAGACTGCCCACAACAAAAGGCCACCCTGGAATGTGCAGTTTTGTCTCACAGCAAAATGCCACAGATGCCACAAGCAATGAGGGAGCGTGCAATTGGCATGCTGACAGCAGGAATGTCAACCAGATCTGTCGCCCGTGCATTGAATGTTCATTTCTCAACCATAAGCCGTCTCCACAGGCGTTTCAGAGAATATGGCAGCACATCCAACCGGCCTCACAACCGCAGACCTCGTGTAACCACACCAGCCCAGGACTGGGAGCCGTCGCCAGGCCCCTTCGAGGCCTTCCCCAAACCGCAGCTCAGTTCATTCACCTTTACCTACTAAAATGCTGTCAAACCTAAAATGAGGACGTGGGCCCAGCTAGTGAAACAGCTTATTTCAGATCATGTGGCTGAGTAATGCAAAAGCAGTGTAACAAATGACTTTATTTGGGAAATAATTAAGCACAGTATAAGATGTACAGTATTACTTTTAACAAAAGGGACGAGTAATGTGCAATACATTACTTTTTCAGTAATCAACCCAAAAGTGTTTGGTGTCTAAGAGTAGATAGACAGATAGACACGCAATGAAATGTGTAGTCTATTCTAAATAGAGTGGTCTACTCCAGCACGATAAGGTGGCGATTCAAGTGACAATCAATACTTATGCTTTCCTTTGTTTTAATGGTCAGGGCATTCTGTCAGTGATGCGATACTTTGAATGGGGGATACTCTCCCCAGAGACACAATAGAAAAATGTCTGATTAGTTGCACAGAAAGCAACAAAAACAAATCTGTGTAACACTGTGATGTCACAGATAATCAAATCAGTGACGGTTTATATTTAAATCTTAGTTCATTGATTTTTTTTTTTCATCTAGTGAATCCAGAGCTTTCACAGAATACCTTGAAGATGGTTTGCCAGAGATGTACACACGCACATACTGGGTATATTTACACACTGTCCTCTCAGGGGCATGTCAAGCATGTTGTGCTCAGTTGCCTGACCGGACCAAAGCACATTACCCAAGGCTCTGACAAGAAGACATACATACATGTTTTTAAGACACACTTGAGAGCTCCAGAAAGCAGCTGATATAGATTTATTTGCTCTGCTTAAAATGCGTCTGCACGTACGTCTACCCCAGCTGTCTGTGTGGCGCAATCAGAGGCTTAGTTCTGGGAATACCGTTGGAAAAGGAGAAAGTGTGGGTAGAGTTCCAGAAGGAAAGACTCTGATATTGCAAGCTGTACATTAATATACATATATCTATATGTGTGAGTGTGCATACACTGTCTATGACAGAAATCAAGTTGGGGCTTAAACACTCAGAATGAGGATGCATTTGAAAAGTAGTGGCTCTTGGGCTTAAATCTGTCCTCAGAAGTCAAGTCAGCTCTGTGTTGTCTGCAGCAAGGAAAGCAAAAAAGATAAATTGCCCACTCAGGTCCAGTTTGTGTTCACATTGCTTAATTACAAATGGACCAAGGACAGTACATTTAGTCATAAGAATTGATAATGCATGCTACTGGGTTTCAGTATAGAAATACAAACAACCATCTGCATATAAACAGCAATAATAGAAGGAAAGTTGCAAATCAACTGTTTACTTAGCCTGACACATGCATACACACCCACTAATATGTAGAAGAAGACATTATTTTAAATTTTCTGTAACACAAAAACCTTAAAAACATAAAATGCTGCTATTAAAAAAAATATTGCAAAATGTGATTACATCAAATATGAGATGTATAGGAACAACAAGTCTTGCAGATTCTGTTTTAACAATTTAATTCTTGTTTCTTAATGATTTTTCACCAGGGACATTTTCATAAGGCAATCATTTAATCACGATCAGAACATTTTTCTACCAGTGGCCTTTCACTGGACTAAAAGCACACAGCAGGAATCTAACTTAAATCAATTAAGTGACCTCCCACAGAGTGGTTTATGTCTTATACATCTGACATACAGTATAATGGATTGATAAAAGCGAGATTATAAAGTTGAACCAATAAGATGTTTTTTTTCAGACTCACTAGCTGTTGGTACGTGACTTCTGACTGAGGAGCGTGTTGATGAATGGCAAAGTGAGTCAGGCCACATTCAGTGTAACTGTACAGGCGTGCAGCAACAGTAACTGTACATGTTGGTATTTTGGAAGTGCTGGAGATGATGATAAGTGAACATAACAGTGATACATGAATTTCCATCACGGATGATATTACACCTCATGTTTTATTCCCAACAATGACACTGAATTGAATGACTTGTTCAAATCTACTGATAATTCAATTTAAAAGCAGACCTGCACACAAGGATAACAAGATTTCATGTGAGATTCATGTATGCTGACAAAATTTGCTCTCAGAGCTCATGGATTTCAGAAAAACAGTGGCTTGTGGTTGCATGCATAAGTATGTTGAGACTACCTCTAACAAAGTCCAGACAAAGTCAGTATAAATGAAATAGTTTGGAATTAATAAAATGAATAATACTAAAGCATAAGAATGAATTCTTTGATTATATTTGACCTGCGTGTAATTGTGTGTATAATTGCTATTATTGCTATTATTATCAGTAATTGCCATTCAACGTGTTGTACCAAAGTTAGCTTAAGCTCATTTTTATCTGTAGTGCCTTGGCTGGTCATGTGCAGAAGATCATAACAGTATCACATGATAAGCACAACACAACACACATGACACAACCACACATCCACACATCCACACACACACCCACACACACACACACATACACACAAAACACATCAATGTCAACCAGTCTGTGAATCTTTTAGCATTTCAATTTGTTTATAAAAGTGGTGATAAAGCTGCAGTTCTTAATGATATCTTAATGAGATATACAAATATATATTTATAGGCCGTGTCTGTAGTTACAAAATTATCCTAAATGCTTTAACAAGACTAGTCGAGTCTTTATTCACAACAAGAGAGTCTTTCTAGTTTTCAAATCTGAAGGTCTGAAAGCCTGGACACCAAAAGCTGACATCTACTCCCACACATGCAAGGCTTTAGGTTGAAAAAAAAAATCAAGATAACAGGTAGTCTCATTAATTTTAGTGTAGGATGCAAGTGCTTTGGAACAGTGCATCTTTCAAAGGATCAGAAACATTTCAGAACTGCACTCAGACAAGGTCAAAAAGGGACTTTGTGAAATGAAGAACTGGCTTGTTTGAAAAGGCACCTGTACTGAAAATTCAACATCAGGGCTTTGTTACTCTGAGTGGGATGTGCAAAAATAAAAACAAGTATGTGCACTGTTCCACAACCAGTTCCACAGCCAGAGAGGGAGTTTGACACTGGCTGAGATTAGTGGGAATACATTAGAGGTGGGCATGACAGGGATTGACACCAGCCTTGACCCGTTAATTCACCGGTTTTCATTAACAATAAAAGCAGTACGCTCAGCCGAGTGGTTCCATTACCGATATTTTCTCAATAAATATAGACATGCCTCGAGTGAATATACTGCAACTAAATAATGAGTTTGGTCATGTGAAAAGTTTGGTTCCCTATAGATTGCTTTGAAGTGATATTATCATCATCATTGGCACTAGCTCACTCATTTCTCCCATCAAACATACAGTGAATGAGAATAGGGACTGTAAGCAACAAAGGCACAGGAACGTGTACTAGTGTTATTTACTTCACTGGTCAGTGGTTTTAATGTTGTAACTAATGTGGTGCATTATGCAACATACATGCACTTAATTCTATTTCTTGTAATATGATATTAACTAAATTGAATGAAGTAGTTCATGATGATGTTATGAATGGACTATGGCCTGCAATTAACACTCCACCTCTAATTGGTCGTGATGGTTTCTGCTCCAGCATTTCCCTGTCTTTTTTAGGGCCATGTTCACCTGTTCATTTAGATTGCAGAGTAAGTATTAAATAAATAATTCATGTTGCACGACTGGCTGTTAAATATTATATGCCTCACAGGCTAAAACGTGAAAAGGATCTGATTAGTAGTCAAGAAGAAAATTAACAAATGTACATTCTTTTTTAATTTTTCATATTCACACTTAAAGATGATTACCCTTTTTAAAAACTGTCTTAATTGCTTTGTGCTCAGCTTAGTTAAGGAAAACAGTTACATCTGCAGCAGTGCTCCAGTACTGACAATCGCTCCAGTATGAGAATTCCCAATCTTCCAAGTGGCCTATCCTGAACTTCTAAATAGTAGCATCACTTTCTGAGGGAACTGCCATAACTTACATGCTTATATATAGTCTATAGTTCTTCTATGTAATAAAATGTAAAACTGATAGTTACACAACCCAATAGCTTGCAAATTTTATTACTCTTGCAGGCTATACATCTCCTTGACAGGAAGCTTCTGAGAAAGTACCCTTAAACTCTTTCATTTGGAGTGGGTCTCTTGGACTAAAACCACAGAGAGTTGGGGGGTTTTTTTTTACAGGTTTTTTGCGCAGGTCTTTAACAAATCATGATAAAGAGAGTATTTGCCATAATATGTCCGTCTTTAAATGTTGAGTGCCTGTCCTGTGCAGTCCTACAGATAAATACAGCTAAATAATTTCCCAAAGTGTTTTTTTTAAAGGCTTATAAATGCAGAAGAAAAATGGACAGCAAGCGGCTGAACATTTGCCCAGCTGGCCTCAAAGTTGCAGTTTTAAGAAAAGACAAGTCAGAAGGACATTTTCCAAAGGACAGCAAATGAATGTTCCTCAGTAATGTTCTGTATGAATAACAATGAGGTGGACTGATGGACGTTTAAAGAGTCAGCCTAAAAACCTTCGTTAGCTGTCCATGAAAATCTAGAGGTCAAGCAAGCTCTGAAATAAAATATTACCTTAAAACACAACACAATATGAAACATACTAATTCATTCCAGTGGGAGTGCCAGGGTTACGGGCAGACACACACACACACACTCCTCCCCCTCCTCCTCCCTACTCTAACTAATGAGAAGCTGTAAATGAGGAGGTTTGGATAGTGTTTATCTATGTGACTCTGAGGGGGCCAAGGTGCCCTCATACACAGCAGTGTGTAGAGAGAGCGACTGCTGGGCATAATACTTCACACATCAGCTGCCTCTCACATATGGCTGTCCTCGGCTGGCCCTGGCTCTTGCCCCATCTGCCTTCCCACCTCAGTTACCATAGTTTGTTTTTCCAACCACTGATTGGCTGCCTCTGAGTGCTTATTGTGGTGCCACATCGGCCCCAAAGCTAGTCGTTATATTTTTCAGTGCCCTCTTCTTGACTGCCATGTGCACATAACCATTTTGCCCTTCTCCACTCAGTACAGGCCCCATCACTATCCTACCTCCATAACCTTCCCTCCAACCCTCCCCTCGAATCAACGCCCTAATCCTGCCAAGCTTGGCGCAGGGTCACATCTGGAATGGAGAATTACTGCTGCCCCGTCCCAGCCCTCCCTGCTATCTATTCACAGATGGCCTGTTGATTTTAAGTTCTCGACTGTACAGTGAGTGCAGGGTGTTGGCATGTGAGAGAATGGTTAATATTGGGGGAAGCCTGTTGAGGGCAGTGATGTTGAAACTGTTTTTTGGAAAACAGATGCAAGGATTAGTGCTAAACATTTCACACTTATAATTTAAACCAAAGTAATGATCTGCTTAGATGACCATGGGAACTGGGCTGTGGCTCAGTAAGGCCAAATAGTAACACACTGAGATATTAGATAACTGAGAAAACCATGATTTCAGTAATGATTTCTATTACTTTTGCAGTATTGTTAAGATATCCTAGTGCTTTATTACAGCCCATTATGTGCACAGGAATCTATAAAGAGCAGCTGAAGGCATTCAGCTGAGGAAGGTGATGGCATTTACACTCATGTGGTATTTGATCAGACAACAAAAGCTTCAGGTACATTACTGTGGAAAACTCTTGAGCCACGTGTTTCCACATTTCCTTATTTCCCCACCCAAGGATCCAGACTTGTAATTGTCTGCACTGATCTTGAGCAATAGCTCTTTAGGGTTTCTGAAGGTGGTTGTCTTTGGATAATAGTCGCTTTTTCACTCATTTTCAGTCCAGTCTTGAGTGTCTGTCTTTGTTTGTTAAGACACTTAACACTGACCACTGATCTTGTCAATATTAATGGAAGTAACATAGAAAAATAAGCATACAGAATTGCCATCAGAGTTTAAGCCATGATGCAATACCATCTGGAAAGCATTTGATTGGCAGAGGCTTCATTTTACAGCATGCCAATGATACACACCATCAGTTATGAATTGGCCTCCCCAGAGCTTGACCTCAACATTACTGAAGCAGTGTGGGATCATCTTGACAGAGATCAGAACAAAGTGCAGCCATCATCCAGAGAAGAGCTTTGAAAGTCTTTCAAAAAGACTGGAGAACTACTCCTGAAGACTACTGAAAGAAAATGCAAGAAAGCTTGCTAAGAGAGCTCAGGATGTATTGAAAAGTAAAAGTTGTCATAAAAAATACTGACTTTCATTTTTGTTTTCAATCACATAACCTGGAATTCCAATGACTAATTACAACAATCTGAGCTCACAGAAATACTAGATATATTAAACAATTGGTTGTAAAGTAAGAGTTTGAAAAAACCAACATCTCTGTTGTTGAACATTCCGAAACCTTTTGGAAGCAAAATGTTTCAATAGTAACACCCGAAGGGCAGATAAGACAGGAAAGGGCAATCTGGGTTAGGCTGGAGGAGAACTGGAATATCCTGCCCACCAGAAAGGAAACCCTCTAATGTATATTTGATGGGTATGTTGTTGGTCTGATGCATGAGCAGAGGAAAAACTTCCCAAACCTCCCAAACCAATCAGCGCACAAAATACACGATTAGCAAACATTGTCAATTTCAAAATTTTCGTCTTTAATTCACTGAGCTGGTCGTGAAAATCGATAAAATACCAGATAAGATAATAAATTATGAAGTGATTAAAATAACCAAACGACATGCTAGAAAGAAGTGGAATGTGCAGCAGTGGCAGCACTTAAATCTATGCCCAAGGCAGGCTTCAAATGCACCAATGCACAGATTAGAACATGAAGGAAAGCAGACGCAAGGCAATCAAAGAGGCAAAAACCAAACAACTGTCCGGAAGTTCAATAATAATGAATAATATATTATACAGGGAGTGCAGAATTATTAGGCAAATGAGTATTTTGTCCACATCATCCCCTTCATATATGTTGTCTTACTCCAAGCTGTATAGGCTCGAAAGCCTACTACCAATTAAGCATATTAGGTGATGTGCATCTCTGTCATGAGAAGGGGTGTGGTCTAATGACATCAACACCCTATATCAGGTCGCAAGAAGCGTGTTGAAAAACCAAGGCACCAAATAACTGCCCATGAACTGAGAAAAGTCAAGCGTGCAGCTGCCAAGATGCCACTTGCCACCAGTTTGGCCATATTTCAGAGCTGCAACATCACTGGAGTGCCCAAAAGCACAAGGTGTGCAATACTAAGAGACATGGCCAAGGTAAGAAAGGCTGAAAGACGACCACCACTGAACAAGACACACAAGCTGAAACGTCAAGACTGGGCCAAGAAATATCTCAAGACTGATTTTTCTAAGGTTTTATGGACTGATGAAATGAGAGTGAGTCTTGATGGGCCAGATGGATGGGCCTGTGGCTGGATTGGTAAAGGGCAGAGAGCTCCAGTCCGACTCAGACGCCAGCAAGGTGGAGGTGGAGTACTGGTTTGGGCTGGTATCATCAAAGATGAGCTTGTGGGGCCTTTTCGGGTTGAGGATGGAGTCAAGCTCAACTCCCAGTCCTACTGCCAGTTTCTGGAAGACACCTTCTTCAAGCAGTGGTGCAGGAAGAAGTCTGCATCCTTCAAGAAAAACATGATTTTCATGCAGGACAATGCTCCATCACACGCGTCCAAGTACTCCACAGCGTGGCTGGCAAGAAAGGGTATAAAAGAAGAAAAACTAATGACATGGCCTCCTTGTTCACCTGATCTGAACCCCATTGAGAACCTGTGGTCCATCATCAAATGTGAGATTTACAAGGAGGGAAAACAGTACACCTCTCTGAACAGTGTCTGGGAGGCTGTGGTTGCTGCTGCACGCAATGTTGATGGTGAACAGATCAAAACACTGACAGAATCCATGGATGGCAGGCTTTTGAGTGTCCTTGCAAAGAAAGGTGGCTATATTGGTCGCTGATTTGTTTTTGTTTTGTTTTTGAATGTCAGAAATGTATATTTGTGAATGTGGAGATGTTATATTGGTTTCACTGGTAAAAATAAATGATTGAAATGGGTATATATTTGTTTTTTGTTAAGTTGCCTAATAATTATGCACAGTAATAGTCACCTGCACACACAGATATCCCCCTAAAATAGCTAAAACTAAAAACAAACTAAAAACTACTTCCAAAAACATTCAGCTTTGATATTAATGAGTTTTTTGGGTTCATTGAGAACATGGTTGTTGTTCAATAATAAAATTATTCCTCAAAAATACAACTTGCCTAATAATTCTGCACTCCCTGTACACATGATTTATTCCCAGGACTTTGTCTGCAGATGTGGTTTGGTTAATTTTACACACCAAAACTACTTGCTTAGGTTAATTGAAAGATCTTGTTTACAGGCATGTGAATAAGTGCATATGCAATCAAGGACATTAGAAACATTTAGAAATCCATCAATTTGTTTTCCTATTTGTTTTTCTGTTTATTTAACATTGCATAAAGTTAACCAATATGCACAACAGCTTCTGATGATCAGGATTAATTAAGTGCACACGTAAAGTGCATGTGAAACACAGTATTCTTCCTATCTCTTCTTATTTAATAAATCCAATCTGAAGTGATAGCACAATGAATAAAAATAAACACTTTGCTTTTGTGACAATCTGCTGTTTTGTTATCCGCTCTTTGTAAGTCAAAGCATAAATCTGCTTTGGGATTTTGACAGCCATAATTTGGCATTGTCTCGCTGTAGCATTTGTCCATAAATATGAGAGGAATTCATTTGAAAATGTACCTTCACCATATGTCCCTTTACGCTTCTAAAGCCAAAAACCTATTACTTTGAAACTGCTTACAGCTGTTCTTGCTCAGGAGTTTGGCAAATGCATCCCGTCAACATCAACACACCGTCTAAAGCCAGAGCAAAGAGCGAAGCCAAAGAATGACTTTCCAAATTTGAGCATCATAGTAAGGACACAGGCAATAAAGGGAGATCTCTTTATATGAGAGAACTCCAAGGTGATCATCATTGCATATCCAAATAACAAAATAAGACCAAAATTAATAATAGGAGACACAGGCTTTTGTGTTGGATTTCGGTCTGGATTCCTCTTTTCATTCCTGTCTTTACCAATGCTGAGCTTTGTGGTATTATTTGAGTTCTGATGGGGCTTTTTATGACATTTTGAGATCCTTTTTGGATCACTTTAATGGTTTTATATTTAATTTTTATGAATTTCCGATTTTATTGAGGGTGTTCCTGTGCAGACTTTATTTTTCCTTCTCATGTGTGTAGTTTCCTTAGCATTTCCTGTCTGTTTTCCTTCTGTTTCATCTGTGGACTTGTAACCTCTGATTTCATATTTATTGTCTATAATGTTAGTTTTCTATTCTTTTATTTCTTGTTTTTTTTTTTCTTTGAAGGTTAGTTTTCTTTCATGTTCTGCTTAAGTTTTACATCCACCATAGTGAATTTCTGCAGGATAGGATTTGCTTTGCTCCGAAGCAAAGAAGAGCCATGTATGTATCAGCAGTAATTTAACACAATGCCTGCTTTTTTTCTTGTTTTTTGCCAAAACTGCTGCCATTTTGAATTATGAAATTGGAACTTTCCGAGTTGGAAATCTGTTGTTGTTAGCAAAAAAATTCCCCTGAGCTGACGTTAACTGGGCAACTGAGTTTGAAGGAGTTTTTGTTTGTAGTAACTGCTGGTCTGGAAGTTGAATCCGGATAAGATAATCTTAGTACAATGTTTTGTAACATCATACATAAATTTCTTCCTCCCAGCATGAGAGGTATATTATAGTGTCCGCATCTGTGAGATTGTTAGGCTCCACTTAGGCCCGGGTGATGCCAATTTTGTCTTCAGACAGAGCGCTTGAGCAGATGTCGCCGTCCCAATTTTCTGTGAGTGTGCAGAATTATCCGTTTAGACTTTACATTACAATGCACCAACTGCGCATGCACTCATCAGGCAGACTTCAAGCTGACGTCAAAGCAATATAACAGGAATGACTCCTCATCTGTGATGTCTCCAACTGTCTGTGTCTGCAAACTTAATGAAGTTGTCTTCTATTTCAGCACATTTTAAATATGTTTTTACTTTAATAGATGTGAGCACTGTCCTCCTCTTACTATTTGAACATAATGTCACTATCAGAGCTGTGCAGTAACTTTTTTTTCAAAGTACACTGGGAATAAGCTTCAACAACAAAGGGCAAATATTTAGAGGTGAAATTTGTCATTGCTTCACATCCATTTCTGTTAATAAAGAATTAAATTGCTGAAAAAGCTCTGATTTGCCATCATGTAGCCTCTCTAAGCTGGGTGTACATTAACTGCAATGCAGACATTTTCAAAATCTGCATCCTCTTCAGTAATTTTTCAATACAGCTGTCCACGGATGACATGGTCTGTTTGTTTCGCTTTCCTTATTTCATGCATGGAGAACAGGAGACAATCCATTCATTCTATTATTCTGTTACCATCCAAACAGAAGCAATGTAGCACACATGATTTACAGTACATTAATAATAGATTTAAAAACACAAGATGTCAAATGAAGAAAAATACTGCAAAGCGGAGGGCAGCTCGGTGCTTCCACTTAACCGTTCCAGCTTGATTCATCTGCAGCAGCCCTTTGTGCACTTTAAACCCAAATAGTTGGCTTAGTGTATTTCTGTCTGAAATCACTTTTGGCAAGCTTCCCTTAAACACCTCTTTCCCCTGATAGCTCTCTGCTGGTTGAAACTGGCAGCACAGGGTTATCTATATTTAGCATCAGTGATTATCTGAGTACTACTGGCAGATGTTTTATGATGCAACATGTGTAATATATTCAAAAGATACAAATATAGAAGATAATCTTTTTACACTGAGGTTTGCCCTCAAAATGGCCTTAGTTAACTGCAGTGCAGATGGCGAATGGTATGAAAACACACACACACAGGCTCATGGTGACTCCTATATTTACAGTGGTGTTAAATTGACTAAATACGATGTGAAGACTGGAAGTGCATTTAATCTTCATTTAATATTGACCCAGTTTTTTTGGTCACATTTCACTAACAACAGTGGAAAAGGGAAATTATTCTGCTGATGAGCCCATACAGTCTGTGACGCTGCACAAGCTTAAAGACAGTCTTTGTGTGGCCTCCAGTCACAGGGTACTGAAACCAGGCACTCCAGTTGAAGGGTGGTCTCCCTACTTAAATCAGCCTGCTGCTTATGCGATAGCATCTACTGACAGGGAAGGCAGCAGTGTGCTGAGTTTGTCATGTTTGTGTACCCATTTCTGGCCAGACTTAGCCTTGTGGTATGTGACATTATCATGCAATAAAAATGAGAGATGGCTTCATTACTGCAGTTAAAGGATGCACCTACATGGCAGTGATTGCAGTAGATTGTGTGCGGTTATTTCGGTGAGCCATGGCTCATCATTAGCTTGGAAACATAGGATCACTTGGAGATTTCCATGCTTTTCCTTTATAAAAAACATACAAATAAAAATATAGGAAATCAGATGAGGTTTTTTTTCCAGTAAAATGTATTTTGAATTAAATAAAAGTTAAGTAATTTAGCTGTCAAATTTCAAAGTATAATCAAATCAAAAAGTCTTAAAGTATAATCAAAAGCTTGGTTACAATTTTACATATTCCTTTTTTCACTGTGTATTACAAAAAATGCCAAATACTGTAAGATGTTTTGCGCGATGACTCCATTTCCTGTTATCTACTCTGGGTATGTTTGTTTTTTAGGAGAAAATTGATTTGAACATGTTTGGATGGAAGACAAGCAATAAACCCAGAGTGCACATCGACAAAATTTGAAAGTACTGTAAGAAAATCGTAAAAGATAACTCTCTGGACATTTCTCTCTCTGTTGATAAGTGTTAAAAAATGGATTTACTATTTCAACCGCCCAACAAAAATCAAAAACTACACCTTATTTAAATTGGTATGAATCCCCTCTTGGTTTTTTGATAGCAGGTCAAAAAGGTGATGAGACACTGCAGTACAGCAATAGCAATGGATTCATGATTGCTACTACTGGCTGCCTGGAAGTCTACTGCCTTTCTAGTATATGCTTAAACCTGTTGATAGGTGATTTTTGTTTAGATCAAAGTTCAGTGATTTAAACAGGATAGGATAATTGTAAAGTAAGTTGCAGTATGGTATTAAAAAGTACAATTTACAAACCCGTGTTAGACAGGTTTTCTACACTAGTAACTCGTGACCTAATCTGCCATTATTATTCCAGCTTCCTGAATCAGCATTAAGATAGACATTTTCAAAACAGGTTTTCCATCCACCCATCCATCCATCCACCCATCCATCCATCCATTCTCTAAACTAATCATTAAAAGAAAAGAAAACAATAAAACAGATAGTCGTTGAAGTTTAATACATCATCATCAGTTTTCAGTTCTAAGACTTTTTAATATTTGGCAGATAGCAACCTAAAATAAAAAAAACAAAAACATGCACAGTTTGTTTCACCTTACCTTACCTTAGTTAATCGGTTATTGCTTTGGTTATTTCATAATTATTTGTTGTAAAAAAAATTGTCCTATTAAAATAATATTATTATTATTTTTTCAGCTTTCTGACTTCCTGACTAAACAAAGATAAACATCCTCCAACCAGAGTTTCTAGCACTGCACACACTTAACTTTTTTTTAGAGGTTTGAAGGTTAGAGAAACAGCAGTCTGACTGAAAATTTGCCAGATCTGAGCTGATTACAAAAGCTGAGTGAATACCACTCTTACCCTCAATAGCAGCCATCAAAATGCAGTTGAGCAAGGCACTGAAGCATCAGCTGTTCTGGGGGTATTACATAGTTGCCAACATAGAAAAACCTGTAATGGTACTGGCCAAGTGTGAGAGCAAAACCCTGAGTGGGTGTCAGGCTCGCAAGCTTTTGGCTGCCTGCTGTGACTCTTACCTTGCCTCGTTTTGTTAAGTCGACATTAGAAAATCAGGTTGTTTTTTGTTTTTTAAGAGCTGTCTTAAGATACTATACTGTAACCATCAAAGTACATTTTATAATTCATAACATCACCTTGCCTAATTTCTTTTTTTGTATCATTGTGAAAGTGGCAGAAGATGTGAGCAGACTACTGATATGCCTTCATTTTGCATTTGAAAGTTGCAGCGATTTGTGTTATTACGGCTCTGTCAAGCTGATGGAGGCAGAATTGATGGGGCCGCTGAGCTGTTGCCGAATGCTCGTATGAGAATACAGGTTACAGTCTTTTTCTCATCAGCACCTATGACACTGTGATGAGTGGAGGCTTGTAGCTTTGACTGACACCTAAATATGGAGGCCTGCCACATACTTATATTTGGATAAGAGGCAGCATGGGACTCTAATTTCAGGGAAACACTTCAATTCATGAAGCATAGCAAGACATCGTTATAGAGTTGTATGACAAGGAGAGATATAATGGAAGAGAGGAGGGTGGCAGGGTGGGTGGGGGATGAGAGTGAAAAGTTGGCAAAAAGACTTTAAAGCCAAGAGAAGCAGAAACAAAAAAAAATATCATGAAATAACAGGGAGGAAAGAAACTCAAATGAGATTGCAGCATCAGCAGAGTGATGCATAACACCAGCTAACTAGTGTATAGCCTGCTTTATTTTGTGCTAGAATAAGCAGAGGTCTAGACATAGGCAAGGGCAGAAACTGCTCATGGAAGTCTATCAAACTATCCCACCAGGGTTTGGATACGCAACTGATATAAAAGAAGAGGTGAAACAAGCTAGTGTTGTGCCATACTGCAAATTTAGGTTTTAATCTGATACCAAGTAAACGCAGGGTCATTATTATACCAGTACTCATACTGATACTGATACTTTTACAATATAAAGCTTATACAGGGAAAAGCAGTGAGTTATCATTTATGAAATGAATCCTCATTAATTTACAAAATGTGAACATATTTTAATGACTACTAAATCAGTGTAATTTACTATGATTACTGTGATTACTTGCTACATTAATTAGTTAATACAACAAAACAAAACGTTTAGCTTTTAATTCATTTTGAAATCTTTTTTTTCGTGTAGACCTGAAATGTAAACCTTCCTGTCTCTAAAGCACTTGGAGTCAGCTTCTGTTTAAATGTGCTACAGCATATAAATAAAACTGATTTGTTTGAGGTATATTTCCAAAAATAAATACATAATTATTTAACACATTTCAGTGGGCTGCTGTGTACTGAACTTAGTACTTAAAGTATCAATCCTATTGTGCTATTATCGATCTGATACCAATACCAGTGTAGGTATCAATACTATCGGTATTTCTATCCGCTAAACCAAATCCAGGTGCAGGCAATGGATTCGTTTGAAAGGTATCAAAAGTGATGACTGGCAACCAAAATTTTTGGTTTAAAGGTAAACCTGAGTTAGTCAAGGTAGAAATCCAGTTGTAATGATAATAATAATCATTATTACAATATTAATAATAATAACAAAGTTAGCCTGGTCAGCCAAATGTTACTGCAAATTTTACAGCGGGGCTAAGATGGCTTGACCTTTTCAGTGTCATGGTGTTCATCTGTTCTAGCATCTGTTCTTGGAAAAAACAGCCAAGACAGAAACAAGAATCAGGACATGTGAGTGGAGACTGTTTGATGATCTGCCCTCTCTTCTCCATTTTGTTTACATGCAGCGTTTACAGTGACCTCTACGATTCTGGCACAGAACCTCACGAGCGCCTCAGTCAAAAAGTGAAGTTAGAAGATGCACCAGATGACAAACAGATATTATAGTCAACACGCTCCTTTCCACGCACATGCCGCTTCTTTAATCTTTTTGTCTATCTCTCAGTCGAGTTCAGTCTGCTAGTGTGAGTGGCTGTATCACAGAGCCCGCTGCCTTCTAAAGCAGACATCAGTGGGTAGTTTATCTAACTCCACAGCCCTCCCTCATCACAACAGACTTCCAGCTGCTGTAGTAGACATCTTTCCAGCCACCACACTGAGGAGAGAAGAGGTTGAGTCCAGCAGAGATGCTCTCCAACACATCAAGCCCTCCTAGGACGTAGGAAGCAGGAGCAAAGGGAGCTTTTCCTCTTTCCTGTGGCTCTCAGTGTGCAAAGATAGTTATTATCAGTAGGAGAAGGTGAGGGAGCACCTTATAAGGCAATGAGGCGCTGAATGATTGCACCTTTTTCTTCCTTTTCTTTCTTCCTTTCACCCCCTCTTGTGTACCTTCCCCTACAGTGCTTCTCTCTCACCTTTCCTCTCCCCATACCTCCTGTGCTGCTCCTTCTCCACACAGCTGACACCAACACAGGTAATTCTGACTAATGTGACAAATAAAGTCTTCTAATCTCAACAAAGCGGCTGTTGCTTTCTTCTGAGCATTCATCTGTGTTAAATCAAAGGTTTTATGCAAATAAATGTTTTTATGGGGTACTTTCCATCCAAATAAGCAGCTGTATCACGTTGTAAGCTGAACAGTTTTGAATTTACTGCGTAAACAAGTGTCAGGCTTCGTGCTGAAAAGCAAACCTCGCCAACATTCGCCTGTCAAAAGCAGACTTTTTTTTTCTCCCACCTCTCTAAATTACACCTTTTCTAACGAAGAAACATCTCCTGCAGGCAGAGAGCTTTAAGTTTTTAATCAGGTGTGTCTGCTGTGTGATTCACCTTCTTTGCTATTTGAAACTGCTGTGACCTTAAAGAGCTTAGCACAACATCTCTGCTTCCGCCACGGAGCTGTACTCTGCATGTAAAGCTTTATGCTGTCACCTGTGCAAACTAGATAAATAATGCCGGCGAAATGCTGCAATTCCACAAGTAAAGATGTCAGATTTGTGGGTCTGTGCAGTCTCATCAGTCATATTCAAACTCTCATCTCCAAGGGCTTCACACACCCTATTTTTTCCATTTCTACATCTCATGCTTGTGGGGAAGTACATTACCGTGTTTTTGTATTGGCGTGACAGTAAAAGCGTTTAAACTTTAACAACTATACAACTGAATATATGGTGGCTGTCAGGCTGTATGCTGTGTTTGGCTGGGAAGAACATTGCCAAAGCACAGCTGTCTTGTAAGTGAGGGTAGGTTTAGTGCAGCAGCAAGACAAAGCGTCACGCTGCAGTATTTATGAACAGTTTTTAGGGGGAGGTACTGAGTGCTCTCTCACTCTGTGTACTCTCCAGTCTACATATCCTGGCCTACATAACCTATATGTGACAACAAGCAGTCGTCTGTTGAGTGCTGTCTGCTATCCAAGGGAAAGTTTTGTGTTCCATACACACTGGCAGCTCATGCAATTTAATGTGCAAAATACCTATTCATTGAGCTATAGGTACACAGTGAAATGCCACTTCACAGCGATCATAATATTTAGCTTCTCTAAGGAAGATCTACGCAGACAGTCTTGGGTGTAAAATGCCAAGGTTTTGAAAGTGTGATGATAAGAGTTACTTTTAATTGAGGTCAGTGGAATGTAATTGTGCATTTAAAGTTAGAATGACCAGAAATGTGAAATTGGTAGTTATTCAATTCAGTTTTATGCACATCGCACCAAATCACAAAAGCAGTGGCTTCAAGGCGCTTTATATTGTAAGGTAAAGACCCTACAAAAATACAATAAAGATTTCAAGTACCATAGTGTGTTGTTAATGCAAGTATATCGTGTTAAAAGGTTTAAAAAAAAAAAATCCAATTATGCCAGCATAACCAAAAAGGGCTGTGCTAATTAAAGAAGCAATTTGCCTTAGGACTTTTGATTTTTGGTAATGTAATTTAATATTTACCAATTTACAGGCGTGATTTATGAAAGGCTACCACAAGTATTTCCAGGTAAGAAGTTGCAGTATTATTCAGATTAAGACTTTATAATGTAAAAAAAATAAAAGAATAAAATATAAATTCAATTAAAAAAAATCACTGTAATATGTCATCATGATACCATTTTGGAATCCAAATTTTGTACAAATAAAGCATTTTAATTATTAGAAACATCCCCACAATGTTATTAACTTCTTGTAATACTATTGGTATTGATTTTACCTCGCTTTCTATTATTATCCAGATATTTCCATTGGCTATTATAACCTTTTTACCTTGCCTTAGTTAATTGTATCTGGTTATTACTTTCACTATTACAAGGTATTATGAAATTATTTGTTTTTAATCAATATGATCATCCCAGTATGAATATAGCTTAAAACAAAGCTACACACATACACTACCAAAAAGTTTGTCAAAAAAAGTCAAAAGTTTGGACACACACTTTCTTTTGATGGTTCTTCTTTATTTTCATGACTATTTACATTGTAGATTCTCACTGAAGGCATCAAAACTATGGATGAAAACACAGGAATTATGTAGTAAACAAAAACGTGTGAAATAACTCAAAACATTTTTTATATTTTAGATTCTTCAAAATAGCCTTTTTTTTTTTTTTTGCTTTGATTACTGCTGTGCACACTCTTGACATTCTCTCCATGAGCTTCAGTCACCTGAAATGGTTTTCCAACAGTCTTGGAGGATTTCCCAGAGATGTGCATGATGAGCATTTGTTGGCCCTTTTGCCTTCACTCTGCGGTCCGTCTCATCCCAAACCATCTTGACTGGATTTAGGAAACTGTAGGTTATCTGGTGCACAACTCCATCACTCTCCTTCTTGGTCAAATAGCCCTTACACAGCCTGGAGGTGTGTTTGGGGTCATTGTCATATCAAAAAATAAATGATGGTCCAAATAAATGCAAACCTAATGGGATGGCATTTCACTGAAGGATGCTGTGGTAGCCATGGTGGTTCTGTGTCACCAGCAAAACACCCCCAAACCATCACTCCTTCACCTCCATGCTTCACGGTGTGGAACGACGCATGTAGAGACCATCCGTTCACCTTTTCTGTATCGCACAAAGATATGGCGGATGGAACCAAAGATCTCAAATTTGGAATCATTAGACCAAAGCACAGTTTTTCACTGGTCTAATGTCAATTCCTTGTTTTTTGGCCCAAACAAATCTCTTGTGTTTGCTGGTTTTCCTTAGTAGTGGTTTCGTAGCAGTTATTTGACCATAAAGGCCTGATTCATGCAGTCTCCTCTGAACAGTTCATGTAGAGATGTCTCTACTACTACTGTGTCTACTACTGGAACTCTGTGTAGCATTTATTTGGGCTCTAATCTGACGTGCTGTTAACTTGCCATTTCTGAGGCTGGTGACTCGTCAGCAGCAGAGGTGACTCTCAGTCTTCCTTTCCTGGGGTGGTCATCATGTACTTAGCTGACTGGACTGGTTCTTGCCATAATATGAATTCTAACATTTGTCAAATAGGGCTGTCAGCTGCCAACCTGGCTTCTGCACAACATAACTGACGGTCCCAACCCAATTAAGAAGGCAAGAAATTCAGGCACCTGTCAACACAAAGGTGTTGACAGCAAAGAGCTGTCAACACCTTTGTTGACAGCAAAGAGCGGCTACTTTGAGTAATTTGAGGAAAATATAAGACATAGTTATTTATCAATTTTTCCTTTGCTATATAAGTCCATATATCTTGCTAAAAATAAAGAAAAGCCATTAAAGAAGGTAGTCTAAACTTTGGACTGGTAGTGTTACATACATTATTCCTACAAATACATGCATACAACGCTACAAACTACCACCTCATGTAAACTTTATGTCACAGCTGCCCTAAATTAACAGTGCTGGTAATTACCAAAATTATATTTATTGTTTCTATAATCATTAATCTACCAGCATGTTCAAACTCTTTGATAAAAATGATTTTTATAATGCTAAAATCTAATTATTGTTGTTGTTATCCATTAATTTTCATATTAACTGTTTCACCCAAAGAAAAGCTGACAAAATAGTAAAACACATGATTATTCTTTTAATTAATATGCTAAATTGGTTGTTTACTTGCATTTCAGAACAAAAAAAATATTTTTAGTGGTTGAATGTTATGCTTGATTAATTTATGACTTTTTTTTTAAAGAAGTCCATTATGCCGGCGCAAATTTGGGTGTAAAGTTTTGAATTTGATTAGTTATTTTCTTTAAAAAGCAAACAAAACAAAAAACCTACAATTTATAGTTTCAAAGAAGTTTTTGATAGATTTCTAAAATATTTGTATTTTGTTTTTATGACAGATAAGCACTGGACATATATACAACCATACATACATATGTACATACATCACAGGCATGCAGGCATTGGGAAATGCTTTAAATGACCCTGTTAGTCATCACTGGGCATCAGTCTGTACCCCTGTGGTTGGTGCCATCAGGAATGGATGTGGTCTAGATACCGCACAGGCCTCTCACTACCATGCCAGATGCAGCTTTGCCACTCGTGGCACCATCTCAACCTTTGAAAATTTAACGGTTCATGTACATCAGGTCTGAACCATCTGGCCCTCTAAAGAGTGTTTGCATGTCAAAATGACCTTGGAGGTGATGAATGGACAACATGATCAGCGCAAAATTCCCCTTTTTTATTTTATAATTTATGCTTCTTGATCACATAGTTCAGTTTGTCACACTAAAATTAAAAAGGGTGTTGTCGTTTAAATGTTTGCCACACTTTTATTTTTAAATATAATTATATGTCATATCTGTCCTTCTGTGCTTCACGAAATCTGAATCCCTGTCACTGGACATGTTACACAGAGCCAACTTGTCACCTTTTAAGGCTGTTTGCTTTTCCAAGTTCATCTTAACATATTTTTACAATTTTTTATTTCTTTCATCTCTAAAACATCATATTTGAGTTTCAGTTCACATATGTATAAATCAAATAAGATTTGCTGTCAGTTCAATAACCCAGTGATCCTCTATTGCACCTTTGTTTCCTCTCTCTGAAGTAGTTCTTGCTTCTCCGCTCGCCCTCTCCCTGTCTCTTTCTGCCGGTATCTCTGCCTCTTGAATTGAATGTTTCTGATATGTGGTTACTGGCTCCACCACCCTGCCAAGTGTTCATTGTTTGTTGTTTCTCAAGTTTTCATCTTTTCTCACTCTGCGTCTCTCTCACCCCAACCGGTGAAGGCAGATGGTTACCCTCTCTGTGGCTGGTTCTGCTGGGGATTGCTTCCTGTTAAAAGGATATTTTCCTCCCCACTGTTTCCAAGTGCATGCTCAAAGGGGAATAATCGTATTTCTCCTATAATATTGTCTCGTACTGTATTGTTGACCTTTGTAGGTAAACTGCACTGAAATGACTTATGATTATGATTAGTTGTCGTATGAATACAAATGAAGTGGTCATTTTGTGTGGTCTAATCTGCCACCTCTATGATTAAGATATAAAGCTACTTCGTTATGGTAATTACTGACAAGTAAGATTGATCACTCTATGGTTAGAAGAAACACATGTTATATGCATTTACATAATACAGTATATGCATATAAGACTTGCTATACAAAGTGTAGAGGCAGAAAAACAAGGTCATGATAATGTTTTCCAATGCTTCTTTGCTTCTAGTTTCTCCTTTAGAAGGATTTTATTTCCTTTTCTGTAGAAATATGTTTATGTGCAAAACACTGGTATATTGATGTGTCTCATTAGCAAATATGGGCTAGGCAGCTTGGGTATGTGAATCTAGTGTGAAAACAATCAATAGTTTTATCAATAGTGCCATCTGTTGAGCAGTCATCTGGTCAATAAATTGATACATTAATCAACTTAGAACTACACATGAGTTCTAGACTCAAAATGAGCCATTTGGCTTGATTAATTTATCCCCGTTCGCAGGCTTTGACGCACAGTGTGTCACCTTATTGTAAACGGGTGTCAGGCACATTGTGTCACACAGGCAGAGGATCTGAGACAGCACTGTCACTATCCCCCTGCCACTCAACTGACACTCGAAAACAGGGTGTTCAGATGTGCACTGGGCTGTGATCTGAGCTGTAACACTAGCCCAGATGCACAACACACGCACAGTTACACACTCACGTAACTCGTTCGCTGGGTGGTCTGGAGGAGGAGGGAGGCAAAGAGAGGCAGGAAAAGAGCAGTATATCTGAAGGGTGAAACATTAGAAGGGCATCTCTAATGTTTTCCATTAAGGTAACGGAGATGTGATGGCAAGGATGTTTGACCAGATAAGCACAGAAAGAGACATAAATGGAGATGCACCAATGTTTTTTTCACGGATAACCTAAGGGTAACATGACTTAACTGTGACTCCTAATGCACAGCTTGCAGCAGTGCTTCAGTGTTAAATTGCGCTTTCATATAAAGTTGAATTACTACCCCGCCCAAATACAGGCAAAATACTGTATGTGCAGTGCATTACCCATTATGTGCAAGATATTTTAATCCAATATATGCAGTGCAGACATTTGTGCAGTGGAACCTCAAACACAGACAGGCAAATGGTAAAATGATTTTACTATTGTTGAGCCAAACTGAGAATCTTTTAAGATAATTTCCGTGCAACTGGTTAAGTAAATGTCAGATAGCAGTCAAACAAATCAAACACCCAAACCAGGGAGCCTTTGTGCTATGTGGCACACATCTCTGGGGAGTGCCTGTTATTTACACCCTCTCATCCTGTCGAGGTTGGTGCTGTGCGGATTCATCACATTCTCACTTTGTTGGAGATCAGCTTTAGACTGCTTTAACTGTCAGCCGCAGCCCTTTAAATCCCACAAGGCCCATTCTATTTGCAATAGCCATTAGCCGAGGAAAAGGCCTCTGTCTGTCGCGCTGCTTATTTAGCAACTCTTTGTTTGTTTTTCCCTTGCTGATTCTTATTTGATCGTTCAGTTTCTCACTCCTAGATGTGGACTGCGTATTCATTGTGTTTCATTGTATAAGTTTGGGGAATAGTTGACGGTGGAGTTGGGGGGGTTCAAAGCTCTAAAGGATGGTCTAATCATATGCAGGCATGCTGTCAGAGGCTTTAATCGCCTTTGTCAGCCATGCCTCTGAGTTCAGAGAGGGGCCGACATCCCTGCATGATACCCACTGCTGTGCTCATACTGGATATACATAAACTTTGAAAACAATGGTGCAAGGCAGAAGAATAGGGGTTTCATCCGACTAAAAGTTGCCCGTTGCCATTGTTGTATACGCTATAGCATACCAAAGCCAGTAGTTTCACTGAAATAGAACAATTGAAAATGTGCCAACAGACAAATGTCTCACAGATTTTCAGCGGACAGTTGGGTTTCAAGGCCAAAGCCTTAAGCCAACACAGTGAAGAATTTTCCTGGTAAAACCATTCATCATGCAGTTCATGCAGACTTTCAATGAGCTGCCATAAATTCTCCACTCTATAGATGACAGGAAATGTGTAACATTTTGTTTAAAACTGCAAAGCATATTTTCACTGGATCAGTGGATCTCTGTTTAATGGTTTGCCATGTATTTCTCTGCCACACCCTCTACCAACTACCCTGCGTAGGCCACTTCAGGATAGCGGCAGTGCCGGCGAGGAAAAAGCCCACAGACCAGACAGAACTCGTAGCACTGATTTGTATAATTGCTTGGAAATGTCATTCATGTTCTTACTTTTAACAAAGAGAGTCAATATGGCAGATAAAGAGCACAAGCTAGTTAAAATTAATTATATGCCCCACTAATTTATTTTCCTTATCATGAGATTTATTGTGCAACAAAACATAATTGGAGTTTGTATGGAATCACTTCAGTATGCGTGTGTGTGTTTGCTTTTCTGCCTGCATACATATTTGAGTGAAATTTAACTCAGCGTCGTGCACGGTTTGTTTTTTGTGTTGCGCTGACCTCAGATTGGATGATGCTTGTTCTTTTTAAAGTTTTCTAACCTTGTCTTTAGTCCTACCCGGGAACTTATTTCACAAAGATGACTCTTGGACAAAGAAAGTTTAAATATAGAGTTCACTGAGTGGGTAGCTCAGGATATATTCCAAGGAACATTGTCAAAATGACATTGTGGTAAGGCTCAGTTAATGATGGCATGGCTAATTGATATTAGAGCATAGGATCAATGGTGCAGCTGTGCCAAAGGAGAAAAGCTTCAGTAGTAAGAAGAATATCCCGAAGGTCATATTCTGTTACTGTAATATTGACCTTCCTGTTCCCTCCTGACATTCTGTCCAAATCACATCCTGTTGTTATCATCCAGCCATTTAGGTATCTGTCTTCTCTTTCATCCAATACATCCTTTCTGTGATGGCCTCTGTGGCAAGCTATCAACAAAGCCGCAAAGCCTAACAACCAAATCGCTTGCTTGTTCACTGTTAAAATAACGGTGCGAGCATAATGCAATAAGGAAGTGAAAGGAAATTGTCATCATGTCCACAGATTTACAGATTACAGGCAGCAGTGTACTGCAGATGTTTAGTGGAACGCACCACTTTCTATCTGCTATAAATGTGAACAAACATGAAAGACCACATGTTCAAACATCCATATGTACAGTAGTAGGTAGTGAAACTGCAAGAAATTCAGAGACTCCAACAACTTCAGAGTTCTCAAACTTGAGCTGAAACATCAAAAAGTAAAATAAATAAATAAATGAGATAAAATGAAGTAATCATAATACCCATAATGGGAAACAAAATAGGTGAACAGCATTGCTTTAAAAGTCTAGGTGGCATTTAGTGAAAGGTCCTCTTAACACTTGAGTGTCTTACACATGAGACATTGGATATTTATTGATTCAGCAGTGTCAGTCAGTCCTGCACTTTGCCAGGGGCGCTAATCCATGTGATGGAATTCATATGTCTACTTCATATTAAGTTTCCCGTGTTGCTTATTGACCTTTTCATCTAGCATTTTCCCTCACTGATGTGAGCTGGCCCCTTCACGGAAGCTGTCTAGAGCCATTATTTTGCTGCTTTCGATTCTGCTCCGGGTAAGAAACACGTGGACACTTACACACTTGAAAGGAGGGTTTTCATGTGTAGAGAACCGACAGTCTAAGGTACTGGGTGCAGTAATAAGTACAGTCAGGTCCATAAGTATTTACACAATGATGCAGTCTTTGTAATTTTGTCTCTGGACGCCACCGCGGTGGATTTTAAATCAAACAATCAAGCTCTGATTGAAGTGCAGACTGTTACCTTTAATTGCAGGGGTTTTGCAAAATGTGAACGGATTACAGTTATTTTCATGCATATTCCCATTTTCAGAGGCTCAAAAGTAATTGTTCATTTGACTGACAGCAGTCTCACAGCCAGTTGAGGCCTGTTCCCTCATTATTTCATGACAAACTAAGCAGATAAAAGACTCCAGTTGGTGAACTTGCATTTTGGGAGCTGTTCATTGGAATGAGGTCCAAAGAGATGTTGAAGAAAATTAAGGAGGCCACCACAAGGCTACCCCCCCCGCAAAACGAACAAACAAACAAACAATCAAACAAACAAATAACCAAATACATCTTAAAAAGAAGGAATGCATTCACAAGTTCAGCAAGCCTGAGAGGCCTTTAAGACCAAGGAAAACAATAAAAGCAGAGAATCACAGAAATCTTTCTTTGGTTAAGGAAAGAGCATTTTCAAGGAGGTAGGTGTATCATTCTCCAATCAGAATACTTCACCATGAATGCTGATAAAGAGGGTTTACCAACTGGTTATACTCAAGATTAGGAAGGCCATATTAGACTTTGCCAGAAAGGATCAATAAGAGGCTGCTCAGTTCTGGAAAAACATTTGGAAATAATCAACTTGATATAATTTGTACCAGAATGATTGGGACTGATAAGAAGGAGAGATTCTGCTCATGATGTGAACCATACCACATTACCGTCAAACATGGTGGAGGCAGCATTATGGTATAGGCATGTATGGTTGCCAGGGAAACCGGCTCACTAATGTTTATTGATAACAAAAGTAACAGGTTGACTCCTAAAGTGTACAAAAGTGGAATAGCACTTAAATGGATAATGAGCCAAAGCATACTGCAAAAACCAACCCAAAAATTTCTCAAGGCAAAGACATGGAATATTCTTCAGTGACCCAGGCAACCAACTAATCTCAACCCAATAGAGCATGCTTTTCAGTTACTGAAGACAAAAACGAAGGCAGCGAGACACACAAGCAGGCAGCAACTGGAGAAAAAGCAGATTTTGGTGATACCTGTGGATTCTAGACGTCAGGCAGTCATTGGATTTTTATCCAAGTGGTAAAAACAAACGTTCACATTTAAAATGATGTTAGTTTGTCCAATTATTTTTCAGCCTCTGAAAGTGGAACAAAATAAATTAAAATGTAAATGCAATACTTCTGTTAAACCCCTTGAATTAAAACTGAAAGTCTGCACTTCATTTAAAAGTTGAGTTTTAACAATTGGCAAGTTTTAATTTTTCTCATCTGCCAAACTTTTAACATTAACTGAGGGTGAAAAACGGTCACAACAGACGGCAGAGAGACGGGAATCTTTCCGGACATTTGCATGCTATGGTCAAAGAATCGTGAGCAGTTCCAAAAGTATTCAAATGAAGTCATGTTTAAATCATGTTTAGTAGTAATTTGGTGGCAATGAAGCTATTAAGGCTAATGATTTATAGGTGCATTGATGCTTCCGAATAACAGAAAAGAAATGTATAACAATCAGCGTAAATAGCTAACGATGATATACACGTACAGAATGGGGCCATTGCCACTCCTTCTTTTCTCCTGAGTTATACTTTCCTACTGCATTTCTAACGTTTCCAAATTGTTAGTAAATAAACATTTTCTTTTTCTCAGCTGTAACTGAGTTTAATGCATGCCGGGCAGAAACAGCCCGTAGCGCTGGTTTTCGCTAGGTTATATAATGGAAATAAGGAAAGTTAGAAAAAGGTCATCTGGTTTTAAAAAATAAATAAATCCACAATTACTGTTATTTAAGGCGTAAAGGTGTTGCACTTTGTAAACCTGCCATCCAACACAACCTTCTCTGGCTGACTCCAGTAAAGCTGAAGCTGGGAAAGCACAAGAAAGGAAAGCAGTTTAACTGTATAGGAACATCATTTTTAGGTGACAGGGTTGTGTTGTGAGGCATACATTTATATTACCAGGGTCCCTCACGTCTCTTTTATGAAACCACACACACACAATTACAGCCATACACATAACGCACATATTTTCAATTTGCAGTACCTTCCTGACCACAAATGAAAGGAGGATCCTTGTCCTTTAACAATACAATATGATGAATACTTTCTTGTCTTCATGTTGAAAAGATCTTCTCTCCATTTGCCCTTTTAGCCAGCTCAATACAGAACAGCACTTGATTAAATCCCATCAGCACAGTTATTTGGATCAAGGACCTTGATTAAAATGCTGAAATATGAGTTTGCTATCTTGTGTTAGGCTTAAATCACAAACTCATTTTAGTGACTGACAAAACGAGCAAACAATCAAACAAATAGAAACACCATGTTCCTGTTCTTATTACTGAAGCTATAAATAGAATTTATGATTCTGTCCTCTCTTTGACATCAGTTTGTTTTTTTACTCATGCATGCTGTGAAATACAGTGTACACAATGTACTAACAGACACTGAGAGGTGCCTATTGCGCACTTGTGGCTTCTACTTATCGCGTATTACATCACGTCATTACTGTTTCGCACTTTACTGCAGTTTCAATAACAACTTGTGTGAGTTCAGAGAAATTCTGATTAGAAACGATTGGCACATATAATATAGGTAGGAAGGTACAATTTAGGTTGAAAGGAAACTCTTATCACTGGGCCAAATGAGACAACCATGCGATGCGTGTACAGCCACTGCAGTCCTACAAGCTGTGTGTGAGCGCCTCGACTATCTTTTTAATTAATATCTGCCTCGAGGCAACTAGTTAGATGAAAAACATAGAAAAAGCTTTGGTGCATACCAATGGTCTGTAAATCCAGGCTGGAGTAAAACACTCTCTCTGTGGCCAAAATAAAAAGAGTTTGTTTGAGTCCAATTCAAAAAAGTTTTTTTTGTTCTTTTTGTTATTGAAATGTTGCACAGATCGATATTACTGATACAATTCATTTTAGCGTATTTAGAATAAAAAACGCAAGTATGTGGGGAAAAAAAATCGTGATATTTTATCACATCAGCATTGAGAAATGATCCACTTTCAGGTTGTAGGACATCTCCGTGTGAATGCTTAGAAGGACCGCAGTCTGGAAAATTACTGACTCGAATCCTTAGACAGCAGTACGCTGATGGATCCGTGGAGTCGCAAACACAAAGAGCCATATGTACTTCTGCAATTAAACAGTAATGATGGAATAGGTTCCTTAGATAAATGTAATGGTGTATCATTAGCTCCCATGGTCTGTCATTTTGTATTGGGAAACACTGAAATAAGACATTAAAAACCCATTTCAAAGCAATAATACTTTAAGCACCAGTCAGCAGTTCAAAAGAAAGAAAAAAGTTTGTCTACACTAAACACTAAAAAGAAGGTCAAACCTGCCACTCGGAGCATCTCTAACGTAACACACAAACAAATTAGGAATTAAGCAAACCAGATTTGGGAGCAATGTGGTATATCTAACCAGACCAGCATTGAAAAGGCATCAAATTGGCCGCTGAATGAAAATCTAGCTGAAGGGTAGAATACAAAATCTTATTTGAGAAGCAGTAGTAGACATAATTTCAACCGCCAATTTGTTTGCCTCTAAGCAATTCAAAAAAAAAAAAAAGAAAAAGAGGCATGAGCAGTAATCTTTATGTGGTGAAAATGTGAACTAATGTAATGAATCGAGGATCATTTGCCCACAGCAAGTTTCTATGTGTGTGTACTTTGGTAGGATTTGCTCTGCGCATGTGAATTTAACATTGAAGAACACAATTGGAAATATTTCTGAAGTCTTTTATCTGTTCCAAACTAATCTGGCACTCGCTGAGTAAACAATGCATTCCTATTTGACAAGAAAAAGATTGGCTCCGTGGACGCACATGTGAGGTTATCGCTCGGGAGACGAAGGGGAAATCAAAACAAAGCTGCGACTAACCAATCCTCAACCGGCTCATAAAAGGACAAGAGCAAACGTTATTAGTAATTGCTTTTTTTATTTGAACTTTTCATCTTTTTTTTTCTTTTTTTTTTTCAGATAGATCACAATGAACACAGCCTTTAGACAATAGCAGTTGAAATAATCCATACAAATGAATGTCTCTGGTCTTTTCACCAGCTGCCCATTGTAGCGTGGAGTCCTATGCTATCAGTGCGGGCCTGGAGGGTGAGGGGACAACACTGACAAACATTGGGTGCTTGCTGTAACTACCAAAAAAAAAAAAGGCATGTTGTCTGTGTGTGTGAAGCAGTGGCTGTCTGAGTCCATGTGCACCTGCGTCGGTGTGAGTCAGAGACCAGAGGTGGTTAGCCACATTCAACAAGGCCCTGTCCTAATCACTTGATAAAACCAACAGTCTCAAGTGGGCAAAAATAACCCACTCTAGAGTTCAGTAATGCACTGCTAACAGTGTATGATGCCAACAGTGTGTAATTAGACAACAATGAAAGGCCTTACATTGTGCTCCACCTCCCACTATGTGTTGACCTCAGCAGCAGCCTCTGCTTTATTAAACAGCAAAAAGCCTGAGAGGGGGGCCATGGCTTTAAAGAATACCTTCTGTCCACTGAACCCAGCTCATTTCCCCATTTGCCCTCACGTTTGGGAGCGTACAGACAGTGGCTGGGCCTGTGGAACGCCATTAGAGGGGACAGCACTTTCAGCAGCAGGGCTCAAGAATCCTGGGATGACCTCTGACCTTTGTTGTTCAGTGAATGTCAAAGTAAAAAAAAAAGAAAAAGAAAAAAAGAAAGAGACAGTGCAACAAAAGCGGTTTAATTTAAGGGCGAATTAAACCTCTCGAAAAGAAGGAACAGAAATCAAGGAGTGTTTAGTCAAAATATGAAGGCATGAAAGTGAATTCTGCACGCGCACACACACGCACAGAAAGCTTGTTCGAGCATGAAGACTGAGCACAAAGAGATAAAAAGAAAAATAAAGCATGAAGAAAAGTGTGGAAGTGTCACATTTGTCTGGGTAGTGTTTTGCCCTCTCTTTGAGCCTTTACCTCCAAGGGGCTAGCATTTAAATAAAAGGCAGTGTGTAGCTGAAGTGCCTTGGTGTTATTTTTGTGTATGTGTGTGTGACAAGACTTTTTTTATGGATCACAGTTGTAGCGTGCTCGTAGAACAGCACATTTTAACTGTTTGTATGTTGTGAATGTCAGGTTTGCTTGATTTATCCAGATATTTGAAAGAGATAACAACAAGGAGAGAGGAAAAAAACTCATTTAAAAAGAGCCATAAATATTTTCTTCCTCTGTCAAAATCCTCCAAGTCCTCTCTAAAAACAGCCTCTGCCATCTCCCAGGAAAAAGAGCAAGGGTAAGACGAAACCAAATACTCTGCAGATGAAAGAAAGGAGAAAAAGGCAACGCATACTTTGCTCCACAGAGGCGAGAAAGCCAGTGGCTTAGGAGGAGAAAAGTAAGCAAATGAAGGGTAGAATGCACAAAATGTAAAAAAACATGGCAAGTAGGTACAACAAAATGGCAGACTGACAAGAGAATGTCCAAACATGCATCTCAATTAAGAAAAAGGAAGCAAAAGAACTCGGATGTGATGTGTTCACAGGACTGAGGGTGTTATATCTGCTGTTGAGATTCCCATTCAGCTCTTCCCGGTGTTAAACGTACCAGGAGTCGTATGGATCTGAAGTCACTGTTCCCTCTCATGGCTGCATCTCCACATACATTTGGTGATTGTGGTCACATTTTTCCAAAACACATCTAATCTAGTAGCCTACTGTTCTGCGTATTTTACCACCAGAGAATATTAGAAAAAGCACCTCCCGCTATTATTTCAGAGAGTGGCCGAAATGTGCCAAAATTGTTTCAAAAATAAATGTCTGTATCTTTTTTATTCCTCTTAAGAAAGCCTGAATGCGAAGTCACATGGCTCTATAAAACCATGTACCTAAACAGCAAAGACATCAAAAAAAAGGAAAAAAAAGAGAACTTCAGATAGAATTTTAGATGTCAAGTTTCTCTGCAAACTATGATAATTCTAACAGGTATTGAGTACATACATAAACAACACAGACTGCTGAAAAAAGAACCTCGTTTGGTCCTTTATAGAAAATGCACATTCTGGTGGACCAGGGCTTTATAAGCAGTCACAAGCTCCACAGATACAACAAGCTCTCTGCAGAGACAGTAAGGCAGTTTTATGATCACCAAGGAAACCACTCCACTTTCCATATGGCAGGTTTCTTTTTTTGGAGATAAAGTAAAAACATAATGAACAGAAAATACGTATACTAGTTAAAGAAAATAGCTGCCCTGTAAAAATCTGCTCAGCAAAAATATTTGAACTGTTTTTTTTCTTGTGGTTGTTGCTTTTTGTCGTTGGTTCGAACCGTATTCTAGATCAGCTGGCTCATGAAGCTTTCAACAGTTATTGTATCTGATCCAGCTGGATCTCAGGGTAAAAAGAGGCGACATCTCAAAAGCACTGAAGCCAGCCTGCAAAGATGCAGAATAGAGATGGAAAAAAACGAAACAAAAGAGAAAACACCAACATAAAACCCAAACTAAAGCAAACTCACAGAGTTCGACAACTACTAAGGCAACTTTTGCCAAATACAATATAAGCCCAAGTATATTGCAACACAACTATATATTAATTTAATAAAATACACAATATAGCTTTTGTACACATAACAATTTGGCTCAAATGCACAGAAATTGCAGTAAAATCAATAAAAAATATGTCAATTTTTTTGATGTAAACACATCTAAATTGGATACATTTACACATATAATGATATTATGTATAGTGAGAATGTGAAGGGACATTTTCTTCTTCGCTTATATTTTTGGATATTTGTCTTCGAAACAATGGCAGTGTCCTCTGTAGTTCTTTCAGTTAATACGCCGCTCTCGACCTTAACGCCAGGACACATTTCGTTTAGTTTCCTCATTTCGTCTTCTTTTTTTTTTCGTTTTCTTACAAAATGTATAAATATTTTTGTTAATATTTGGACACTATACATGGATTCATACATACAGTCATCTATATAATCATATAGATATCATCTTTTCACAGTTGAGGAAAAATGTCCCTTTTTTTTTTTTACAACTTGCCTTAAGGCAGAGCCACACACATGATAATTCACCGTACACAAGGGACTGAAAGCTGATGACGTACATGTATAGGACAATTCCACAGATGGACAGTTGTGTTTAAGCATTTGTGTCTATGTGTGCGTGTGTGTGTTTGTTTGAGTGTGGTGAGGCATCAGTGCGTGTGTCAGCGTATGTTTGCGCAAAGTGTAGTGCACGTGTGTAAACTTGTGTGCGTGCAGCTACACCGGTCAGCAACGTGAACATTTAAATAGAGGTGTGAGACAGACACAGCTTACACATGTAGCTACAGATGACAGAAGAAGCATGGTTACACTGGTAATAATTCACCTTCAGCGGGACACTGAAGCCACTCCGACCCCCCAGTTCATAACAAACCCCTGCGAACACACCCCTGATTAACCAATCTTTTCAGACACAGGATCCAAACACTTAGATTAAATTCAAAAAGGATAAGGTCGGCTTGTGGATTTCGGTCTTTTGACTGCCCCAAAACGATTAGAATTTGTTTCTGCGTCCACGTCGATTGTCGCATCTGACCATAAATAGTCCTTTTTCGATCGTTTTTCATGTCCATCACACATAACAGAAATCCACCTACACACTTAAATATGTAGGATTTCACGAGACCATGAACAACACACTTATGAGCTGGTGGGCACTTAGATAATAAGCTTGCGAGGTGCCTGAGGCGAGAACCTCTGCAATTTGCTTAGGAATCCAAAACATAAGAGTTTATAAATTCAGAAGAATTCAGATGTTTGTTACCAAGTTCCTTTCTGTTGGTAGGGATCTCAGCACCGAAACTGGTGCTGAATGACTGATATATTAAATGTTCAGTGTTTTCTTACGACAAATACAGTGAAAAGAGCTCCTGTCATAAGAGCCATTTAAGCTTTTTTCAGTTTGTTTTGGTGAGAGTTTTGGTATGAGAGTTTGTGGAATAGCACCCTACTCCTCTCTCTACCGTCTTGACTTCTTTTTGCTGCAGTTCTTTGTGTCACTTCCTGAGTGTGCCAGTGGCTTCACTTCCCCTGCAGTCCTGCAATAGTTTGTCGATGTCTCTCACCACCTGGTCAGCGTCCATTCCGTCACGGCTTGCATCTGGCTCCACCTGCTCCAGGACACACTCCATTTCACCTGCTGCCTCTTGGCTGATCCTAGAGCGAGCCTCTGCGAGCACCTTGGCCACTGGGTCTGAAGGAGGCAAGGAAGGGTAGACCCCCTGTTCTCTGGTTTGTTTGGTGGGTGACAGGTACTGACCATCAGGAGGACCATAGTGACCAGAGCAGGTGGCCGGAGGTGGTTTGCCTTCGGCCCCGTCGGCGGGGCTTTTGACTGAGGAGCAAGGAGACATGGTGAAGCAGCCCTTGGTAGGACTGCTGGAGGCTGAGGGTACCTCTTGGAGCAGTGGGCTGAGAGCACGTTTCGCCTTCAAGTAGGGCTTGACGTTGGCAACCAGGACGGTGTGGTCACGTCTCTCCTTGCCAAAAGTACAGAATGTTTTCTTGCCATTGGGGTTGACAGTCTCGTAGGTCTCTGTCTCTGGCACAGTCTCCATCCCTGCTGGCACAAACATATTGTTGCGGTAGTCGATACCCTCTGCCTGGTTTCCTCCAGTGGGGAACTGGGGCATCCAGCAGCGGTCAGAATGACCGAGTACTCGGCACTCCTCTGTACAGTTCAGACAATCCTCATCTGCAGAGAGAAAAAAAGGGAGAAGGAGTGAGTGGACGGAGAAGAAAGTGATCTTTATGTCAGTAGTGAGCACAGAATTGAGTACAACCACACAGGGAGAGGGTAGAAGATTCATAGAAGTATCATGGAACTGAGCTGCACAGGAAGTTGGAGCCTTAAGTCTTAGAACTAGAGCCAGTCCTAATGAAATGATGCAAAAAAGGAAGTGCCCGATCAGGCTCCCCCTATCAAAACACGCATGCACACACACTTATATTCATGAACACATGCACATATAGTACGTGCACATAGCTTTTCAAGGGGACTGGGGGACACCTGCTAGCAATTTCCAAAGCCCTGATCAAGGGGATGGCAAAGCATACAGAAAGGATGGGGAGGGAGCAAGAGGAAAAACAACAACAGTTGAGGTTTGGCAAAGGCATAGTGCCGTTATCATAAATTCATGTCAGTGGGCTTTGAAGCCCTCCCTAGACAGAGAGGCTGTGCCAAATGGCTTGTGCTTCTTCCCTGTGTGTTTGTGCCTGTTTATTTGTGTGCTCTTGTTGCTGGCGTGTGCACGCATGTGTGTATAAGTGTGTGTGTGTGTTCCCCGCTTTCATCTCTATGCAGAAGGATGCACACTCTGGCTGATTATGGGAGTGTTCATGCCTGTGTCAAACGGATCCAGAACTTGGTTTTAAAAAGAATAATAATAAAAGAAGAAGCACTTTTTTCCCCTCCTTTTGGGCATAAGTGAAAAAAAAATGTGAAAAATGAAACAAAACAAACAACCAAAAAAAAGCATCTGTTGTCCCATACTAAATGGAATTTCTACATTGGCTGGGTGGGACGAAATCAAGAGGACACACAGAAAGACAATATCTGAACAGTTCCAAGAGCACAAATAAAATGAACACAAATAGGTCCTTGTTTCCCATCATCATGAGATGTGACCGTGAAATATACTGTAAATGTGACAGAAAAACATTATCACGCCATTAGTTAAAGACGCATAAACTTAAAAAGGGACAGGTTGGGGCAATCTCACAAATGTTATAACACACAGGAAAATTTAACAGCCATCTCCGGTATAATAGAAAAGGTTATTTGCACAGACGTCTAAAGAGCTCAAGCTAATTGCATATTACTTTTGAGATACGCCATGCGCCTCTTTCTGTTTGTGGAACCATATATGGTAAACACCATATTTCCAATTTCTTGCAGAAATGCAACACTAAGGCAGCTGTCTCCAGGGAGAGAAGCAAGGCAGTTCTAGTCACAGGATTTTCATATCTGTTTATGTAGCCCAGTAAAAGTGAGAGCAGAACAGGTGGCAGACAGAAATAATTGAACATAGCCATCTCTCTTGCTCATTTTCATTACAGCTTGTCACCTCTTTCACCTCTCTGGCTGATAGGGTTGCCAACTCCCTGAAAAATAAATAAGGGACACCTCGTGGTCAGGGCCGGGCGACCCAGTTGTCTTCACCCTTCCCAGTGTGGTGAATTTTCTAGCTCTTTTTTTGTGTGTGAAATTATTTTTTTAACCATTTGACTTGAATTTGATTTAAGTAGATGTGTATTCTTTGTGATATGAACACATGGGAAACAAATGATCATTTAGCCATTTATTTTTAGCTCAAAATGACAACATTAACACAATAAAACAGGTCTCCTTCTTAAACAGAAGCCTGTCATGCTTAACTTTTGAGAATATAAGTAAATCTTTCTTTAAAAGAACTCTGTCCTGCTTAACTTAAAATAATAGAAAACAATAGAAAGAAAAACATTCTTGTAACAGTGCACATTTAGTGCATTTAGTACAATTGGCTTCAGTTGAGGTATTATTTCAGCTTTTCTAATGCTAATCAGCTGCTCCTGTTTGTAAACCCACTTGCTCCGATGATTACGCATCATAACTCATCATCATTATTCATCTATGTATTACTTTTATGTATTAGTCATCAATTTGTTGTAATCATCTATCCTTGCAGTTGTTTATTACACAAAATAAATTATATTATCACACTTCTGGCCACATAGTGCTGATATTCACTGCACATGCCCATATTAACTTTTTCCAGCCAGGTGTTTTCCTTTTTCCATTCTTCCCTTTCTCTGAGGGGAACAAACATTGCTGCTCTAAAGCTGGGCTCACACTGTGCGATTTTTGGCCCATTTTGAGCCGATTTTTGAGTGATCGGACCGATTTTGGCCTTCATCGTGCGTCGTGTAGTATACGTGGGGTAACGAGAAGTGATTAACACCTCACGACCAGCTCCCGATCATCAATCGCTCGTGAGGGTGTCACCACAGCCGCTCACACTGCTCGCGCGCAAACACGTAAACATCGGTGAAAAAGATGGAGCAGCGCGGCTGTGCAGCGTGTGATCTGGACACAAGCGATGGAGGCACAACTTGTAGAACTTTGGAAAGCTCATCCGAGCCTTTTCGATGTGGCATCACAAAATTATCACGACCACAACAACCGTGAAAATAGTTGGATTTACATTGCTGCTCAGTCACAGCTGCCCGATCATGTTTTTCATTAGCAATTTAGCAAAGTTGATGGTGGTGGTGTGTGTGTCTGTGTGAGTGTAAGACGGAGAGAGAGAGCGCGACAGATTTTCTGTTATAACCTTCATTTTATGGAGGCACAGTGTGAGCACTCAGGTCGCATCAGAGCATCGGGCGGTATAGTGTGAGACCTGCATCGTGACCTACCAACTGCGAGTCAATCGTGCAGTTTGAGCAGGAGCTGAATAACGTGACTGAAAAAATCGCACAGTGTCTGTCCAGCTTTAGGTGTACTGTCGTCCGAGACTTGCACCGCAGTGTCGGCGTTTGTTTCCCTGTTGGCCATGCTTCTTGTTGTGGTCATTTGTTGTCTTCCGGTATTTTCTCCGTAAGCGACCTTTCCTCGACCAATGAGATGAGTGGTAATCTGAATTGTCATACTCGTAAGTGTGCTGTCAGCTCATTGGTCACAAAGCAGGAGAGGGGCTGGGAATTATGTTTTCAAACAAAGCGTTAATTCCATTAACATTTATAGACTACTTTTGATTCTCACTGTATTACGGGACAAAGTGCGTCCCTTATTAGCTCAATACGGGACGTGTACTTTTGTTTCGAAATACGGGACGATTCCGTATTTTAAGGGACGGTTGGCAACCCTACTGGCTGACTGTTAATGATTTAAACCTTGATTTCTTCATTGTTGCACACTAAGTTTGGAACCAAAGCACATTTTAAAAATCAGCGTAATTTATCTTCGTCTAACAAGCCTGTTGTGGTTTCAGCTCTTGAAATGCAAATCGGTAGGTGGAATTTAGATGAATTTGTTACCAAGGAGAGTGTTTGCTTTGGCTTTGTTTTAAAGGCAACATTAATTGCAGTTAAAATGAGGCTACTAAGTGCAGCATTCCACTATTGTTTCCAACTAAATGTGAAAAGACAACATTGCTGTTAAGAGCTGCGACGCTACCCCCATCAATTCCATTGTGCAATGCATGAACCTCTGCAGCACGGTGAGAGTGCTGCTTTAGAGACCACAAACTTGGGACTAATACAATCTTTGGTTGATGCGAATGAGCAGGCAGAGTGGATGTGCTTGAGTGCACTTGGCTAGGCTGTCTTTGCTGTGTTGCGGGTCAGCAGTCTAGATTCCTAAGAGACTGCCCTCCTAAGCTGTAGAGATGAGCTTAACACTTCACAAATGTTTGAAGAAGCCAAACAGTGCTGGCAAAGAGAGCTTGACATTTCCCATGCTGAAGCAGTCATCTGAAGAAGAAATAAGGTGAGCTGGAAAGCAGAGGCCAGACCAGTACGAGACGGACTACATTTAAATAGTGTGGGGGTGAGTGCATGCGTCTGCACGCACTGAGAAATGGGAGAGTGTGTGCCTGTGTTTTGTGCAAAAAGTGATTTGGGTAAGAAAGTATAAACAACATGTCAAAGCGATTCGGTCCAAAGCTTGTGCATGAAAAACAAAAAAACAAACCTGAATGCACTTTCTAATGACAACGCGCTGTTATTGTGATCCATCACCAAGCTACAGCGTACAGGGAATACATGTAACCACGCTTGGTTAACAAACCAGTGTGTGAATTCCAGACACAAACAATTCATCTGGCCTCAGCAATGTCTCGTGATTGTCCATTCAACACGTGTAAATTAAATTATAAATAATCCATTTTGACATATTTCCCTCTGTTTAGTTGGAGGAATCCTCTGATAGATTATTCATGTCTCAGCTGCACGTTCAACCTTGAGGCGTTCTCCTCATATCTATGACTACCAATATGACATATGAGAGCAGAGGTGACATTCATCTCGCACTCTCCCTCCTTCTCTCACTTTCTTCACCTAGGCTTCACCAGCTCTCTGGGATGGGCAGTAGATGTCTGGATCAAGGACACATTTGCCTGTGTTGATATGGCCACCAGGGGCATGCTCAGCAGGTTCTCTCTTGCGATTATGTGGTCCAATATAAGCTACACCGATTGACTGAAAATCTGCTCATCTGAACTGATACGGCAGTATAAATATTTCCTATTTATATTAGCCAATCATCGAGGAAGCACATTACCTGCATTATATCTCCACCGCTTTATACCTGCACTCGTTTGGCATCTTCAATTTGAAGTCGGTATTCTAGATATTTGTTGTAAAATCAAAACCTTGAGATGAAAATGAAGATATTAATATATACTTTCACCATGCACAGAGATTTTTTTTTATCTTTCTTTGTTCACTCATTTACAAAACTGGCCTAAACACCAGGCACTGACATTATAAAGAGATATATATATTTTTTTAGACTTCATCTTACATTCAAGTCTCAAAAAGGCCTTAAAGAGAAACAGAGCTGCTACGTTTAGCAGGGTTAATTGCCTTACTTACGGGCAAAATTTCAAGAATGCGCGACAGTGACTTTGATAGGACATCTCTGTAGCTGCCAGTTATCTTCAATGCTAAAAGCACATTAAAATGGATATAAAAGTCAGAAAGCTGCTCTAAGAAATATTTCAGCAATAGCAAAAGGACACAATGTTTCAAAAGAAAGCAAATAAGTACATGATTCGTGTTCACTGTTTTATTTGTCAACATCAGTTTTGTGAGATGAGCCAGAATAAGATAATACGTTTGGTGAAAAGAAAAAAAAAAACGCTGAATGAAGGAACTTTATTGTCTTTAAAATGACCTAATGATCAGTAGTAACACCATGTAACCCACAACATCATTAAGGCTATGTTCACACTGCAGGCGAAAGCGCATCAAATCCGATTTTTTTGACCCTATGCGACCCATATCTGATCATGCTATGACAGTGTGAACGGCACAAATCCGATATTTTCAAATCCGATCTGGGTCACTTTCGTATGTGGTACTGAATCCGATACATATCCGATGTTTTAGAAAGCGACTGCTGTTTGAACGGTCAAGTCGCATTAAATCCGTCTTTTACGTCACTGACACAAGACAGACGGCAATTATCAGCGCCAGAGAAGCACCCGACAAGACATTGCGAACGCTTCCTGGCCATCCGGTGAAACTGCTGGGAAGACAACGTTGGAGAAACGTTAACATTTTATTTGTACTGCATAACCTGCAGATTCTGACAGAAATCTGTAACTATCCTTTGAAGCACAGCTCCTCTAAAACAGCAATAAGGATCATTATTAGGTTATCTACATTATTATGTAAATAACAAAATAACAAAGCAAAAATTGGGAAACATGAAGTCCAAAGTCTTTATATTAAGGGCCATCAGTCAAACAATATTGTTTGCTCTTGGTCTAAACAGAGCGCGTTGTGTGTGACGTCTTCTTTTGCGCATGCGGGCCGCTTTGAGCGTTCACACTAGAGCGTGTTTGCTGTCGCATTTTATTTGTAGTGTGAACGAGCAGACAAAAAAAAATCGGATTTGATCAAAAAATCGGAATTGAGCATTAAGGCTACGTTCATACTGCAGGTCTTATTGCTCAATTCTGATTCTTTGATCAAATCCGATTTTTTTTGTCTGCTCGTTCACACTACAAATAAAATGCGACAGCAAACACGCTCTAGTGTGAACGCTCAAAGCGGTCCGCATGCGCAAAAGAAGACGTCACACACAACGCGCTCTGTTTAGACCAAGAGCAAACAATATTGTTTGACAGATGGCCGTTGATATAAAGACTTTGGACTTTCCGTTTCCCAATTTTTGCTTTAAGTTATTTTGTTATTTACATAATAATGTAAATTTACATAATAATGCAAATAACCTAATAATGATCCTTATTGCTGTTTTAGAGAGGAGCGGTGCTTCAAAGGATAGTTGCAGATTTCTGTCAGAATCTGCAGATTATACAGTACAAATAAAATGTTCACGTTTCTCCAACGATTTCTTCCCAACAGTTTCACTGTCAGTTTCGATGTCTTCTCCGGAGCTGATAATTGGCGTCTGTCTTGTGTCGGTGACATAGAAGACGGATTTAATGCGACATGACCGTTCAAACAGCAGTCGCTTTCTAAAACATCGGATATGTATCGGATTCAGTACCACATACGAAAGTGACCCAGATCGGATTTGAAAATATCGGATTTGTGCCGTTCACACTGTCATAGCATGATCGGATATGGGTCGCATAGGGTCAAAAAAATCGGATTTGATGCGCTTTCGCCTGCAGTGTGAACGTAGCCTAAATCTCTCTGAGAGCTAGCTAAACTGAAAGCTAGCCATTACCCTTTTTTGTTATGCTACATTTGATCAAATTTAGAACAGAACATTTTGTGTATGATTAATACTTATTAACACCAATTTGAATTCCTCTGTGATGTTGTCCTTGGCCTTGTTTTCCAAGGAAATCCATGTACTGTAAATAAGTTTTAAGAATTTAAGAATTATCGCAAAAAACACGTCTTTTGAGGAAGATTTAAAGCTGATTTATTAGTAATGGTTGAATTAGAGTCTTTACATAGTCCAAAAGTTTGGTTTACATTTTTTTCTGCTTTCAGTCAGTTCAATAGGTCGATCTTAAGGATCTACCGGGCTGAAGCTGTGTTTCACAGAAGTGTAGGATCTATAATCGGGAACCTTTCATAAACCTACTACATGAATAACAATCGAGTTTCCAGAGTGAAAAGCCAAGAAAGAATGAAGATGATGTTACCAAAAAAAAAGAGGCTGAAAAGTTACACAACCAGTAGATTAAAGAACTGTGTCGTGCTATCGTTTAGTAAGTGATCACATGCATTCACACTCTTTTACTGTTTCACATTTTCAGCTTAACAGAAATTTCCATTCACCTCAGCAGCACAGCAGCAGTTAAGGTGTTATTCTTTAATGAGCCGCAAACACCTATTGAGTCTTTCTAAATTGCAAAAAAACCAAAAACCTCCCTCTCATTTGCTGACAAAAAGAAAGTCTTTCTAAATTAACACTTCATTAACAAGGACCGGACCACATGACATGACACAAGCAGGCAAAGCAGTGACTAATAGAGAGGTAATGGTCACATCTCTCTAAATAATGAGTTGTTTTTTTTCTCTCCTCTTCAACTAATTTTTCAAAGTTTTAGGCTGGATGCTTTCAATATGATGTGCACAGGGTGTGCAACGAAACCTGTGAGTGTAAAAGTGTGCCTGTGTATCAGTGTGTGTCATAAAGCATGGTGTGATTTCCCTAAACAGCCTTTTCTCCCTCCAGACGCCTGCCCCCCTGGCCCTACATGCCCATCCCTCCTCGCTTTATTACCCAGCCCTGTGATTAATGTCCCACTGTCACACACTGTGGTTCCTGAGAAGGGAGGGGTGAACCAAGAGGGAGGTGTACTCAAAGGCTGCGGCTAGCAAAAACATAACACTGGGAAAATCCATAGCATGTTAGAGTGCTCCCTAAGTTCAAGAACTTGTTAAAAAGTTACAAATCATAAATTTCATCAGTCGTTTTCCTCACAGTCACACCTGGGGAGTCTTTAGACAGCTCTATAAGCTACAGAAGTAGCCTATGAGGCTAAAAAAAAAAAAAAAAATCAGTCAGTGCATTTGTGTATATTTGCGGTTGTGTTGTGGTGAATTTCTCCCATACCACCCAAGGTGGACAGGAGGAATGGCAGCTGACGAATCGCGCAGAGCATCTGTGACAGACCATGACTGCACCTGTTCACCTGGGGGAGCTCGCAGTGTGGGTTTAGGTGTGCATGTGTGTGTGTCATTTTCCTTTTAATCTCCTCACCTAGTTCTATCTAGCCCAGCTGATCCATCCGTATACACCCACCCACCCCACACGCACACACATTCCCACATTCTCAGCCAATCAGGGTAACTAAATATTTGGACTGCACAGATGAGAGAGTCTCCACTCTGACTGAGCCTAATGTTTGCTAAATATCTGACTTCTCAGGTCGCCGGTCGACCAAAAACAGTACTTAAATAGAGTATTTCAGACTTTGGGCCTTAGTGAGCCGACTGTGCTACATTATCTTGTCAAGAATTCAGTTGTCAAGGTAGACTGGAGGGGCTACACAAGAAAATAAATTATATATAAAAGAAAGCAGTATTAATTAATGATTATTAATGAAATAGATTTTAATGTAAATGCATTTAAAATCTATGGAAGTGGTTTTATGCTGCCTCTGTCATTTAAGTTGTTGACAGACCTGTTATGCTTTAGTTTCTTCCAGATTAAAGTCAGTCTATATTTCTTTTTAGCAGCACAGTTTTGCTGTGTTGAAAATGAGGACATTACTCAAGTGAATTACTGCATCCGATACTGTTATGAATCTAAAACAAAGCTGTGCTGGGAACGTTGGCTGTTCTCTACAGTTGGCCAGTATATTTTGCCAACTTAATTTCAAGAGGCTGGAAAACAATAGTATTTCCATGAAACTGCTGCTTTGGTGTACTCATCACAGTTTGCTAGGGGACCAGCATTTTACGCCGGTCTACTGCTCCGCTTGAAACCAAAAACAACACTAAATTTTGCCTGTGATGTGATATAAATTGGTAATTTGGAGCAAGCTGAACGTTTAAATAGACTTTTTTGCTCCTCTTTAACTTATGTTCCTGCTAAATTGTGGAGTCGATGTAAAGCATACCTTAGAGATGTTGAGTGAGTAGATTTTATTTTTCATGTGCAGTGGGTGACTTTGCACAATGAGAAGGGTAGTCCTCTCCAGCGTGATAGATTTTATCTCAGTTGGAGGCATAAGAATGCCGACTTATAGGCAGAAATGCTTGGCAGCGGCGGTGGGGAGCACTGGGTGGCTGGCACAGAAGAGACAGAATCAAGGGCAGATATCTTAGGATCAAACACGTCCTCTCTTCAGGCGTTCCCTCATGAGCTACAAGTCCCTCCGTCAGCTAATGCCTGGCTAAGTTGTTCAAAGAACACCTTGGGGAAAGAGTCTTTGTGCATAGGAGAGAGAGGGATAAAAACTCAAGAGGAAGAGGAAGAGGAGCATAAGCTCATATTCAAACAAAAACAAACACACAAAGCCCAATCAATGATGAGCAAGCACTGCTGTGTGCAGTGGGTGGCAAGAAGGGTCTGTGGGTTGTGTAGATGAGGGCAGGCGGATGCTCCTTAGCTTAAATGACACGGTGTGCTCAAACAGCACTTTTCCTTTAACACAAAGCAGAAATGAGGGCAGTAAAATGTGGGATGCAGTCCTTATAAATACAAATGTGTTTGCAAATGATTTACGTGGTTTTATAACCGCTGCTGCTTGTGAGCGCACATGTGTGTGCCTGTTGACGTCCTTGCGGAGTGACCACTTACAGTTTTCCCGTGCCAGTGTGCAGGCAACTTGAGGACATATCGATTGGTTTTTAATGAACCTCGATTAATATACCCAGTTCGAATATGAATAGACTTCCCTGAATTTAGTGCATTTTGAGAACATGTTTTAGACTTGCAATTCACACACAATCCATGAGCTCCCTGACAAAAATATCAATTACAGAAGATTTCCACCCGCTTAATTGTTAGCAAAGGTCAGCCTACGCACAAGTGCGATAAAAAAGAGGTGAATGTCAGCATTTCTCTGTTTGTTGACAGGCAAATCTCAGACTAGAAGAACAGGTTCCACAGTAATAAACGGCCACGGGAACCTATTCAAAGCCAAAAAAGAGCTGAGGACAGACAAACTGTTGTTTATCTGTAACCACATCTTCGACATGTGACAAAGTTCCCACTGTTGTGTTTGAGAAACCCGCTCAGCCAAGTTCTGCGTGTTCTTCAATAAGAGATTTTCAATGCTGGAGACACAGAAACAAAGGAAAAGAAGGCTAACCGCAGAATAAACAAAGAAAAAATATATATTATCGAGCATGCAGCAGCTCTGAGTATTCTGTGTTCACGGCAGTCAGTCACTAAATATTGTATGGTCAGTCAAGACAGATTCTTTCCACGGACAATCCTCCCAACCCCCCGAAAAAAAAGTCTTCCTTTCCAACCTGTGACTTAAGACCTTGTATAATTCACATTTCCTCTGGCAATAGATCGCTCCTCTTTCTTTCACCCTGTAAGTGTTTTAATGGTGGAGCAATTTCAGGAGAGTAGCCACAGGGAAGCTATTAGATATAGATGTCTGAGAGGAACAGCCCTCAGACATCTATCCTACTGTCATTAAGCTATTTATACCTAGCAAACAATAAATCTGAAAAATCTATAGCATTGAAGAACATTAGCCATTGTTTATACAAGCTAACTCTACAACAACTCTGCACTAATCAGCTCCAATGCAATGTGTTTATCATAAGTTAATTTAACAAAATCTTAATGTTGCCAGAGTCCAGAGGACTTTAAAGACAATTCCTCACAAACATCCTGCAATGGGTTATCAATATGCATTTGGCATAAGCCATATAAAGTCATATAAATACAGGATTACAAAAAATATTTTAAATATCTGTAAAAATAAATATAGAAATTGTACTATAAATAATCTTTAAATGTTTTTTCTTATATTGAAAGCATGTAGAACTACATAAATGTTCAAAAACAGATCCACAGGTGAGTAATATTTTCAAACACCTCTTTAAGACTCTTTATGGCGACGTGTTTGAAAGTAAAACATGCTCATGCTCTCTGAGCCTGGCATGCCGACAAGATGTAACAAAGAAAGAGAGAAAGCCGCAAGTCAATAGTATCTTGCTACCTTTACCTGGAGAGAAAGACATGGAGGGTGGCACAAAGGGTGGCAAGGAGACAAGAAAGGAACTTATTAGAAGATGAGGCGAGAAGCGTGGTGAATCAGTGGCTAATCCTCCGTTTCCTCTAAGCCTGTGTAATTAGGACATGGGGGATTGCACCGTGACAGGGGATGCTTCTGGACCGCCTTGCTTCTCTCCCCCCCTCTCTCTTTTGTTTATTTCTTCCCCCTTTAGCCTGGGTTTATGGCAGTTTGTCATCTAAATATAGCGTACTTGTGTGTGCCTTGTCTTTAGAGTGTGCGCATCACAGCATGTTCACTCATAAGCAACACAAATAGACACAGCAGGCCTGCACAATGCTTTATTTCTACTCACTACTACTTACTGTTTGCAGATGTGAAGACAGTGCACTCTATTTTTTCTCTTCTTTTGTCTTCGTCTCTGCATGACACTTTTAAATCGTTTTGGGGTATATTTGTGCGAATCAAATGGGCTTTTCAGTTAAACAGCACTTCTTCCACCGCATGCCAGTTCAAAACAAACGCAATGTGTTCAAAGGGAGTCTATAGCCCAGGATCCTCAGGAGGAGGAGAGCACAGTATGGACCGAGCATTAGAGCAGAGACCAGAAAGGCTGATCAGCATCCTTCTGCCTGTTAACAGCCTTAATCTACTTCCTTCCCCCAGTAGACGGCAAAGAAAGTTGCCTTGGCCCATTTAGAGAGACAGTGAGCACAAGAAATAAAGTGAGAGCGAGAAAGAGAAAAAAAGAGGGAGGAGGCAGGGAATTAAAAAAAAAAATTAAGCCGAGAGAATCAGTGACTCACCAGCTCATTACAGAAATCCTGTTTCTATCCAAGGAGAAAACAGGTTTAAAACACCCTATTAAAGAAAGAATGAAAGGAAACCTTTTGTTTCTAATTCACATAGGGTCGTCTTTTGAAGTGCTTCCCTCCGACAAATTTTTACATTTTAGCCATGCTGCATTAATGATCCACTTCCATTGCTCTAGAATTGGGGGATCTTTTCTTAAACTGACTCGATTTGTTGCCTAAAAATAAAGCGCCGCGGCCCTGTCCTGATAGCCGACCCAAAACAACACGAAGAACTGTGGAGGCTTCATTCGGGCAACCCATACAACAAGAAGATCAACTAGACATAAAATGATGTCACATTTACTGAATTAAATCACTTTCTTTTATTGTCTCCCGCTCTCTGTCTGCCCCTCTGTTTGTCGCTCTCTTTTGAACAAAAGGATTTGAACAACTCAGAGTGTCATGGCTTTGTGCAAGTAATCATTCCCATGTGTGCTGCTTTAGCAGGATTAGGGAAAGTGCTTCTGACGCTCTGTCTCCACAGAACCATCACTGTAATACAACACTTACACACACAGCATAAAGCAGAATAGTACTAACCTTACTATTGCATTAGGACATGGTTCTCCCTCATATCAAATGATAGCACTATTCTGCTTTGCAACCGAAGTCTGAGATAAAATGCATTATCATACAAAAGAAGGGCAAATGGAAAATTCTGCAAGCATTGTGGATATTCGACAGGTTGTTGCTACTAGCAATACTGTTTCCTTAGCAAGTAAAACAGCAGAGCCTGATCAATAATATCAGCAATACATATTATATATTAGCTGAACCGCATTGTTATGTTGTCATAGAAAGAACTCATAAATAATTATACTTGATAAATATTTTGGAAATTTGTTTAATGTGTGTGAAAGAAGAAAATCTTGTGCAATCTATCAGATTTTTCAATTACCAAGTATCAGTATCGGTGTTGCAAATCACAATTTTTTTAATTGTAATTTTTGCAAGAAGCCTTAAATATTACTAGATGACGATGGAGGACAAACCCTTGTGATTTGCTATGACATTCGTTTTTCTCAGACTAAATTCTACAGAATTGAAAAACCAACCAACCAGAGCATTTCGCATTTCTTAGTGACACTTTTAAAAATGTGTATTTCTCTTACATTACTTCGGCTGAACTAAAAGCATCCCCTGGGTGAAAATCCCCCCACAAAAAAAAAAAAAAAAATAATTGTGAATTTAATCACGTACCTGACATGACACCACTCAGATGTTTTCAAACAGACTAATCTGACAGACCAAGCCTGCTTGTTAGAGTGTGCATAATATTTTCATTTTTCTTCCACTTTGACTCACTGGAGCACAGAAAGTCAGTCTGTCTACATTAATCGAGTGTAATCACAATTCCTTTAATCAGAATCGGCTTTACTGGCAAAGTACGCGCACACATACAGGGAACTTGCCTCCGGATACGGACAGTATCAGCGTGACATATGCTCTACATATTGTTATTGTCTATTTATATGCGCAAAGGTCCAGAGTGCAAAAATGTTGGAGTAAATGATGAAATAAATAAGGGATGGATCAGCTGTTACATCATACGGAGTATCTGATATCGCCGTGTTGTCGTTGTTGTTCCTGCATCATCATAATAATGTTGGTTCAGGACCAACATTAGTCATGTTGTTCTGATGTCATAGAGAAAAAGGCCCTCATTTATATAAGAAATCTTTTAGAAGAAATGATGCACACTTTAAGCTTTTGCTTTATTCATTAATAAAATGCAGTAAATGCTGGGTTTGCTTTTGATAACTTCCTGGTTAACAACATCATTGGTCATTTGCGATGTTGATGCTTAACTAACATTACTATGATGGCGTAGGAAGAACAGCAACACGAGAATATGAGATCATGCACAATATATATGCACTATATATATATATATGCACTACATATATATATATATATATATATATATATATATATATAGATATATAGATATATATATATATATATATATATGCACTACCTATATATATATATATATATATATATATACATATATATATATATGTAATTTCTTTACAGGAATGTACACCATTTACATGTATTTTTAAATATTATGGCACAAGTTAATACTAGCTACACAATAAATGGCATATATTCAAGTTAAAATGACTTCTTCTGTGTGCATGATCTGTCATATAAAAAATAGTATGATGACTTACTGTCATAAAATGGGATCACCCACACCCCGACTGCCTGCTGAACACTGGAGCGAAGCTGCCAAAGGAGGGAAGTAAGTGTGAAAGCACACCAACTGTAAAGCTACCTGCCACGCTGCATACCACCTACCTTCTCTAAATTCAGCACTTCAGGACGTGTACTCATGAGACTAATATGTATAATAGGAAAACTGTACACTTTAGCACCGAGTCATCTGATCAGTCGTGCCAATGAGCAGCACTGGAAAAACCCCCACACCCCCAACCATCCCACCCCACCCACCCCCTCCAAGGATATTGGCGGGTGTTGAACAGAGGCTAAGTGGAAAGGTGAAGTGCGGTAGGTTGAGTCGATGGTGTTGGCTTTCTCAGCTCCGGGGCCTAACACATTTAGAGAGCTAACTGACACACTTTGGATGTATTAGCAACAGCGAGCTCTGCCAGCCTCTCTATTTCTGCTGCGCCACCTCCTCCTCCTCCTATCGCTCTCTGTCTGTCACTGCAATCTCCTCTCCATGCAGAAGAACATGCCTAGTGTTTCAGCAGCATTGCTTTAGCATTGATGTTCCTCCATGCGCCAGCCAAATTGGTGTTTGCCGTCTAGACACTGGTTGCTTATGTCTCTGTATGGATGAATATACGCAAACACTAACACTCTCACTCATCTGTTTATAAGCATGATTAGATTAAAAGAAACTGACGGAAATGCAATAATAGTCTATTAGTATAGCCGTCGGGGAGGATAATCATTTCAAATAGAAATGTGTTTTCCATCTCACTATCTAATTTATACTTTCTTTGCCTCTCCATCTGTTTCACTCCTGAGACTAGAGGGTTATAAGCGCGAGGCTTTAAAATAGGCTGGGTTCAAGTCCCGGCCACTGCAATAAAACACAAATAAATAGAAATATATAACAATAAATACCTTTCAGACTCAACTCATAAGACAGAAAACCCCAAGGCTGGAGGACCCCAGCTCTCGCTGACAAATGTATGCATTGAATTTGAAGGTGAGAAAAACAACTCTTGTCAATCTGCACTGCCCCATTCTATGTGACGCTTTAAGATTAGGGTCAAAGATTAGAAGGCTTACACAAGATAAGAATGGGATTAAAGGAGCTCAGAGATGTAAAATTACAGATCACAGAACCACTAAAAACACACCTGAATTGTAAACAAACTCATAACACAGCAGCCACCTGTCCTGCCGGACAATATCAGCGTCGTGGGGGGAAAAACAAAACAATGTATTCCTGACAAGAGAGAGGGAAGTGGGTATTATGGAAGCAGCATCCAATATTCCAGAGAGGGATTCAGCACACATCAAAGGCTGCCTCTGCAGTAAGTCTGTTAGATTTGGGATTAATGGACTCCAGAGGGGCCTGGACACACACACGCAGGCACACAAACTCACAAACACACACACACACACACACACACACACACACACACACACACACACACACACACACACACACACACACACACACACACACACACACAATCCACTACCACAACTCTGCCTGATAAGATTCACAACCCAGGCTAGCAAAGCACTGCAGTGCAGACTGAGCATCTATCCTAGTAACTCTCCTCAGTAGGCTCTCAGCTGCAGTGTGATACAGTGTAACAACATGTGATAAGTCAGCGAGGGGCGGTGAATGTAATTTCTTAACATTCCAGTAAATGTTGGAAAATAAACGCTTTGTATTTCCAGGTGATTTGGGGCCAAGAACCCAGGGAATGCGGCGCAGCTTCTTTCGGCCACGTTTATTAGATTGTTTGGACTAGTTCTTTATTTTGCTTGTCAAAGTACAAAGCACATGCCAGGAACGCACGCATGCCTGCACATGTGCACACACAACCGTAAGTTGCCTCCGAGCTCCAATGAGTTCATGCAAATTGCGAAAATGCAAATACGGGTGGGTAGTAAGGCTTAGCTGGCCTCTGATCCATTTTGAGGAATCTATTACGTTTAATCTCGACAGACAGAAAGACAGTCTAATCCGAAATCTGACTTCCTTTCCACGCCAGTGCCCAGCCTCTTCCTTTTTTGCCCCCCACCCCCTTCATGCATCCCATGCCCTCTGGGCCGAAACCACAGGTGCAGGCAAATGCAAACCACTGGGTGGAAAATGCTCGTTGACAGCATTCTGGTGTGTTTGCGATTGGTCAGTGAACAATGAGGGAGTTTCCTGAACCACTTGTCGTGCTGATGGAACAGCTGGACGCCAACACCAGACACAGATCAGGGTGGGAGGAGACCATGCAGAACAACAGGGAAGTTAAGACCTAAATGAGATTCAGCAGAGCTTAAGCTTACTGTCATTTTGCAAACTGTAAGTCGCAAAGAAATGCAAAAAAACCAAACAAACTCATAAACAAAGTCCCAGTTTGTTGCTGTTTCACACTGCAAATGTTGGGGGTTTTTTCTACCAAAAGAGGTGCACTGGATGAACATAACATCTCATAAACTGTTGAATTTTTCAACAGACTTGAACAACCAAACACTGCAACTTTTTTAAAACAATGGCAAGAAATAACAGTGATGCTCCTGAGCAAATGGCACCATCTTCATTATTTAAATAAATTGTTAAAAATTAATTGATATAAATTTTGGATACCTTTAAAGCCATAAAGATTACAATTATGTGTTTCATATTAGGGCAACTAATAAATAGCTCCTTAGGATCTGACAGATACAGCCTCGGTGCTTTAAATCTCTTTTGGTTTAAAGCATGTGGTGCCATCGTGGCAGAAGAAGAAGAGCTCTCTGTTTTAGTGATTTTCCTGCCAACTTATTTCCTAAGAAAGGAAAAGAAAAAAAAATCGAATGTAAAACTGAGAAAACACTCCGAAAACTCAAAATAAAATTGAGCACAATTTAAAGCTTCACACAACAACAGATTGGTTTGCAAAGTGAGTGTTTGCTAGCACTAGCAGCTTTCCATCATTTCAAATTAAAATCTATGTTTTTTGCTAAATCGGTTTAAATACTGAACTTGCTGCAGTCGTAACTAGAATAGCCAGAGAACCTGATGACGATTCAGTCATCCAGTCTAATCCCAAACACTTCAAATAATCACTAAGATCTTCAAAAGTTTGTGATCCTTAAGATTTCAAATATCTGCCAATCTGATCCGGTATTGGTCCCCTCTCCAAATTCAACAAGACCAACAAACCAACCAACCAGCCAAAGCACAGCTAAGACTTTGTTATTCAGCTCTACTGGAGAGACGCTGAAACTCCAAGACCATGTGACGATCCAAGAAGCTCATAAGAATCCCTCAAAATTCAAACGATTGGATCTGCTGCTAACTCTTTTAGTCGATGATGTCAAGGCACACAAGTCTAAAGTCAGAACAAAATTTGGCAAATCTGATGTATTTGGGACATGTGCCACAAAAATGGCCTTTGTTGGCCAAAAAAACCCATTAGAGCTAAATTACAGATTGGAATAATGCAAACCAGGCGTTTTTACAATAATGTGTTCTGGAAAGATGAATCAAAGATAGTTGCAGGGGGCAATGAGTGCTTGGCAGGTGTTAAACTCGATATAACGTGAACCTTTTTTTTTTCATTCGTGCACTTCAGTTAAGTTAAAAGTTAGGAGGAAATGAAACACATGAAAATGCATACTTTAAAGTTTAGTAACCCCATATTGCTTGTTAGGTAAATGAATAATCATGTGAAAAAATCAAGATGAAGATACTGATCACAATAGTTTTTTGTCAAAATTGAGCCGCTTTAAACCAACTCTGAATCTTTGCACAGGCAGTGTCACAGACTTTTAAAACTTGCAGTCATTTGATTCAACTAGAAATTATGTTATGAGTGCTAAATTTAACCCGGGGTCATCCTTTGTTGAATCGTAAGCTGGCTATGAATGGCCAAGTTATCAATTCTAATTAAATGCTTTTGAAGAGGCAGCACCTGCTAACATCTCACAAGTGAAGCACAGTCAATGTCAGAGACTTGTAGAGACTTGTGAAAAATGTTTTAAAGGGGTAATTTCTTCGAAAAGGATCTATTAATTGTATCCACATAGTAACACATCATCTATTGAAACTTTGTGGAATAAATGAAAAAATGATAACCGTCCTTGTAGTCTCATGAGTACACGTCCTTCACCTTCATCTGTAGGTGCTGTATCAAAGAGCAGTACCCACGTATGTCTGCCTGTCTAAATATGTCAAACTGCAATTTGTTTGTAAACAGCTGCATTGTTGCAAACCATCAATTAATATCTGATCACAATTAATCCGCCTAAAATTAAAAAGGAAGATGGTGGCGATCACCTGTTGTTTGATATGTCTTGAATTCTGATGTGGTTGCCTAGATACAGCAACATCCTATTTTCCATCAGGCTATGTGTACTATTCCAGTGGCTCACTCTGCTATTGTCTGCCTCTTCTCTTTTAAGCACCAACACATTGGCGCACAAGTACATGCAAGCATAAAACCCACAGGCAAGAGCACGCCCCAACCCGCTCTGATCCACACGATCATCCCGAGCAGCATTATCACAATCTAGGGAACTAGATTATCCCTGGGCTCAAAACTTCATCCTCTTTGATCCCCACTTGGGAGGGGATGAGAGTCAGCACAAGGGACCATTACCGAGATTTCCCACTTGTTAATCAAGGCAGATTTTGATCACCTCTAGGGGCAGATGGACAACTGTTTTCAAAACATCGCCACTGAATGGGCGCTACGCTATCAAGGAAATGTCCTCCAGCAACACTAACCCCACAACGCCGCTAAAGAGCCTACACTAATCTCAGCGGTGCTGATTTTCTAAAAACGGCATCAGATTAAAACATTTCAATTAACGTCATTCATTGTGTGTCCGCAAATTGCTGCCACTTCCCTTTAAAATGAGTAACATTGAGTGTTTATGCGTGATACTGGTAAATACTTTTAGCTTCCTAAAGTAAAAGCAAAACTTGAATGGATCTGGGGGATATGTGCTTTGATCAAATGCTTTCTTTAAACCTGTTACAGAAAAACCTACACATCAGCAAAACATCAATCCGTCTACCTCACTGTGGCTCTGAATTTCAATGAAGCACATGTATGCAAACACCCATAAGCACTGTAGGAAGATCCATCGCACTTAGTTGTTTACACTGCAAGCCTTCCAAATCTCCATAATAGATCTTTGTTGTGGTTTGAGGTGCGAAGGTGAGGTCAGCTTGTTAATTGGCTGCTGGTGATTACAGATGCATCTTAAGCTTGCTGACATTGTCCACCGGGCTTTGGAGACCCTTGCAGCTAATGCACTTAGGAGACGCCTGCAATGTACAGAAGAATTACACAAATCTCACTCGCGCATACTCAAGTAGCAATTAAAATCTGTCCCGTTAAGTCTAACCTAGCGTTAACCCTGTAAAGCAGGAAGCTATGGGAACAGCATTTACAGTAGCACATTAGTAATCAGATCAACCTTTCGTTGGCTCCACCCCTCTTTATTAAAATGTTCATGTCTGTCATTCGTGAGTCTTTTGCCAGTAGCCATGAGGGTGTTTCTCCCCATCTGTGGGGCTGCTTCGCGAAAAAGAGAGGCAACGCGGGGACATTTGCAGCCACCCAATTAAATCTGTGTTGGCCTGGCAATTCCTCAAGGTATTGCCATGTGACAGTTTAATTAACCAAGCCCCTTATCTTAATTTAGCAGGATCAAAAAGTAACAAACTGAGGTTATCGGAGAAAAACACTCCCAGTCGCCATCCTCACATGCTCGCAAAGAGACACATATACACATGCTCTCGATCTCCTTCGGTAAGGGAAAGCTATAGTGCGCCATCAAGCATGTGAAAAAGATGTTTGATGAAATTCTTGCGGCTACTAGGGCAAACAGCACAAAGTTACATTTATGTTACAAATGGTTCATCCCACATTTATCAGGGCTCTTTCTTTTTATGCTGCTGCAGTGACACCAAAGAACTTCCTGATTTTGTGTGCATGTGATTGGGTTTAGGCGTGTATTAGAAGGGCATGTGTTTGCTTTGACAGGTTTTCTTTCTTTTGAATTTGAACTTGAGGCTCAGTGACTGCAGGGGAGCCAGGCACCATGCTACTTAAGCCAATCTCCCATGGAGCCTGCCTGCTGTCCCGCCCCTCTTCATCCATCTTTCCATCCAACCACCCATGAGATTTTCTCATCCTCTGATTATTTACAACTGCCTGAGATATTCTTCCTTCCTTTTCGGCAACTGTTTCTTAGATTTCCTATATTTTAATCCATTTATATTTGTCTATATATATATTTCATGCATTCAAACCCCACTGCTATTTCTCTATATTATATCACATTTGCTTCTCCTCTGACATTTTTGATTATCCCATCCACTGCCATCACATAAACCACATCTCGTCTCTTTGTTTTAGCATTTCCTCTTCTTCAAATACTCCATTATCTATAGCACTGCAGGCAGAGGATGAAAGGACATTACTAGTTATGGTTGAGCAGAGAAGAAGTCCCGATGCCTTGGACAGGCCAAGCCCATTTATCTCCCTGGTTCCTGATGCTGTGTAACATGGGGAAACAATGCCCCAGGGCACCACAGATATTCATTTACATCAGCCAAGAAAATAGCCCAGACAGAGGGGCACTCGCACTCGCATCTCAGTGATTCAGAGGAAGATGTGCAGAATTCACTGCAGGAATTTTCACATAATCAAAGCGGAGTAATTCGCCCACTTTGTAGCCGACTGCACAGAATTGATCAAACAATCTGTCGTTTGTTGTTTTTATAATTTATATTGGTACTTCACTCAATATTGTATAACTGAGCACAATACAAGTCCAACTATACAGCATTGTGGCATCCAAATCTCACAAAACATTTTAGTCAACTGATTGTGACCACCCAATTAAATCGCACACGCACAAAACCACTGGTATTATAACATCATGTTGAGATGCCCTCTTTAAGCCGGGTCTGTTTTTTTAAGTTAAATACTTTCAGAAGAAAAGATATCCGGTGTAATGTTTACGTTTCAGAGGACATGAAACATGCAAAACATACACCAACTCAGACCTGGAACCTCAAATAAACTATGCACCTGTTAGAAACGAGGGATTCAGTGTTCAGACTATTATTGTCAGTAAAAGCAGATATCACTGCAGAAGAAAAAAAAATGCACCAATATCTGCAGTCTCCGAATCCAGCACCGGAGCTTCTGCCTTAAATGAGACAAGAATTCATTAAGAGATAGCAGGATGGTGAGATCAGAAACAAAGTCATGTGGAAAAAAAGAAAGATCTCTGCAACCCATAGCTTTACCTCCCACGATATTGTTAAAGCTGACAAGAGAACGGGCATCTCTACTTGTGTGAACTGTCTAGAGGAGTGAATCTGACATATGTAACACGGCCCCGCTTAAAGGTAAAAGCTGTGTCTTTCCGTCAGTCACTCTGTAACGAAGGCAGATGTTATATGTGCTTCATTTAAAGCCATAGCATAAAGTTGGGCTAAAGTAAAGCATAGAATAATCCTCAGCCCATTAAAAATACGAACTGTACCCAGAACAGGCAACTCTTGCTGTCAAAGGCACAACTTCCAATTTCTAGTATTTTACTGAAGACAAAAAAAAAAGTGCAAAAACACAGCATGTAAATACAATTATATGATCGTAAAAACTAAAACATGAACTGTCACATGTCACTTCCTGTGACCTTTGTAATGTGTCTCAAATTTTATAGCCTTTATCCTCTCGGCTCTTTAGCTTCTCGTGATTTGAAAGCGATCACGCTCGCTGGAGGTGGGAGTTTAATCAAATCAGTATTCTTTTTAAGCAGTCTGATAGGTGTTAACTTAAAGTAAAAACATAACCTTCACTTTGTCACTCACTATCATATTCTACTCACATATACAGTGGAACCCCGACTTACAAATACCCCATTTAACAAAAAATTAAAGTTACGAAGGCACTTAACGGCAATATTTCTGCCCGTGTTACTAGGGCTGTTTGATAAAACAATATATATCGGATGACGATATAAAAACATCTATCGTTTCATTTTACGTTTAGCGTTTGTTTCGTGGTGTCGCAAAATAAACTGTTTACGGCAATATTTTTTCATCGTTCTGATGGTCACTGTAGTGGCTATATTCATTTCTTAAAGTTCTCTCTTTCTCTTATATGTAATATAACCACACTACGGACGGACAAGCGCCTGTTTTTATGCGTTGTCGTTAGCAACAGCAATGGTAACACCTTTGCGTGTCCGCTTGTTTATATTCCACGTAAACCTTTCACAATAAAGCTCAAAATCCTGTTGAGACTTTTCAAAATAAACTGAATCACGTGAAAGAGCAGATTGTTTACGGATGAGAAGTAAAAAAGCCGTCAGGTGCTAAAAAAATAAACCTTAGACTCAAACGTTAGAACAGGCTTTTCCCCGCAGCACGCCGTGTAATAAATACAAAGAAAACGGCGGCCGTTACAACTTATGTCTAAAAATGTATAGTTTCATGCATCTGTTAAAAAACTCGACTCCAGGTACACGACGCGCAGCTGGAAACACTTCACTCAAGTCGAGCTGCCCGAGATTCACAGAATTTACAGAAAATGTTCAATTTTTGTGATTTATATCGTTATCGGGACGATAGAATTCTTATATCGGGATATGAGATTTTGGTCATATCACACAGCCCTACGTGTTACGGCAAAATGCCGCGTAACGAAATCCGCTGGCTCTGATTGGCTGAGCCCAGAATGCCCACAATACCTTTCGAATCATGTGACTTGCGCTTCGCTGTTGTTGCAGTCAGCAATTAGCTTATAGCCTATCGTTCACTCAAAAGGCGCGATGGGTGCTTTGACTTGCGAAAATTTTCGACTTACGAAAGACCCTCGGGAACAAATTACTTTTTTAAGTCGGGGTTCCACTGTACTCCGCTGAGGCCTTCAACTGTATTTTTTTATAACAGCTCTGGACATTATCATTATCTCCGTGCAAACAACTGCTTTTCATTTGGTGTTTGCGACTCACTGCCTGGCCATGCCGCAGCTGCAGAGAGCGAGTTTTTACTTTCACCTCGTGTTGTCCATAGCAAAGGAACAGCACAGTAGAAATTATATTAAGCCCTATCATTAAGTTCGTGTGCAGTGCATTTAAGAGCATAACGGCTGGCAGGTAACAGCATGTAGGGTTAATACTAGTTATACAGGATGTTCCTGAAGTCTAGGAGCTTTCTTTAATGACAGGTAAGGTCAGATTTACTTTCATAAATAACTGTTTGTTTGTTTTTTTCTTCTTTGCAGGTGCTTGCTGACTTGGAAAGAGTTAAAGGAAGCTATTGTAAGATGGCATATAAAAGATTTAACTTTGGCCTCAAAAAATAAAAAATAAATCAAATCAAATCTGGATATTTCACCGGTGTAAAAATGTTTCCAAAGTGGAAGTAGGTCATAAATTACCACAAAAACAAAAAGGCAAAAACTCCCGAGGCCAGCACTGCTCTGAGTGCCAAGATAGCAACAGATATCTGCAACAGCAGTAAACCTTCAAGGACTGTTTTTCCCCCACTAACAAACTCATCTTTTGCCTGTAAGCACTGCAAAGAATGACAACCGTCAATTAGTCAGTTAATTAATTTCCATTTGAATCTAATGTATAATGATTTGAAGAGCAGCAAAACAAGCAGCGCCTTGCTCATTAACAGTACAAGTTAGATATTTTTACTTTGTAAAACCCTAGCGTGCCTCAAAACTGGAAACCCAGAGGTGTACGCGAGAGAGCGCTGAGAGAGAGAGAGAGATGAGAATGGTCATGTATACGGCTGAAAAATGATAGGGGGGAAGCAGAGGCTATCAAAGCATATGTAAAAGAGCTTGGTTAATGTCTAGAATTACATCGGAAACTCTCTAACACACACACACGCACACACACACAAAAGCACAAATGCCCGGCTGTCCATGGAAAGAGGACAGATGGCCGCGGAGTGGCTCTGGTCCAGGGAGTGACGATGTTCTGTATCATTATAATCTGCTCCGTAGTATCCTCCCTACTGCTGTGCTGGACAACATGTTTCACCCACTGAGAGCAGATACTGGAACAATTCTGCTGCTGCTCTGCAGCACATACTCCAAGAGTGGCGCTGTGACAACAAACTTGCCTCGTAACTGTTCTTTTGTTTAACTTTTGGATAGTTGGGGGTGTGGAGGGAAAAAATGATCATTTTGCAGCCCACAATTCAGTGTCACACAATGATCGATGATTTTGTTTTTAATGCAGAAAAAGAAAGCCACAAGGACGGTCTGACTGTAATACACTGCCCGCTCTAAAACCCACTAAATCAGCCTTTTGCAAACCAGGGTGACAGGAGTTATTGCTGCCCTTCAGTCTGTGCATCTAACAGACACACACCACTTCCGAATAACCGTTTAAGCCTGTCGGATGTTTTTCGCTAAACGAATACTCCACGTGCCACCCAGGAGCTGAAAAAACCCCAGAACCCCGGGAATTTAGCGTGCGAGATCTTCTATCTTAAAATATCTTTGAATCAAAAGTTAGAAAAGATAATACCCTAATTGTGTTTGTTGTAATCGCAAATTTAATTTCCAGGGAGAGGTTATCGCCTGGAAAAAAAAAAGAAAAAAGAAAAGAGCTGCACAGCCATGGGGCTCAGGCACACAATGTTAATTTAATTTACAGTACAGACACTACATCTACAAGGTTGTTGTTCATGTGATTACAACGAGAACAACTAGGAGAGGAGACACGTCTGTCACGATGATGGAACTGATAAATAACTGGATTGTGTCTCTCTCTCTCGTGCACGCACGCAGGGTGAGTGATGGTGTGTAGAGCGCAAACACGTGTGGCAGTTATTTTTTTGTTACGTTTGCAGAATGAAAGCCTACGCTCCCTGGATGATGAACACGACGATGATGATATGAGCTACTAGTGTGTTTACAGCAAGCAAGACTGTGTGCGTGTATAAACTGTAAATATGAAACATGCAAACTATTCAAACCGCCCAGCCCAGCTTTCTGAGCTCTATTACGCTCAAATGAGGCAGTAAAACAAACGCATACAAATTCATCTGCCAGGTGTGGCGTCTGATACAAAACAAAGAAGATAGAAGCAGTTCTGGGTTAACAGTTGAATGTTACAGAGTGTTTTAATACTCGGTATCGTCCCTGAGGTTTTGCAGTTGGCCTGACAGTGGATGAAGCCCTAACAATATGGTTGAAGTGTGATTATGTTTAAATCTCCATGACTCTAATCCCTATACTTAGGGCACCTACATTTTTTTCATCAAGCTTCCAGTAACATTCTCACAGTGTTTAACGGCTTTGTGTGTCCTCTCGATGTATTATGAGCGGGCACACACTTGGATTAATGCCCTGTCATGTTCTCATTACACAGCGGTGCGAGGAGAGAGGGGCCGGGGCACCTGTAAGCATTCAGGTTCAGCGGGAGAAACGCATTCCCTGTGTTGTTTTTCTTTTCTTTTCTTTTTTTCCTGCAGAGTTTTTAAGATCAGAAGTCCAATCATGCTATGTCGAGAGGTTATAATGGTGCTTAGAATGAAATAAGACATATTTTTACTCACTGCTTCCATAAACATGCCGTAATTATTCATTGCGGCTACCAGGGGAAAGGGATAATGTCAGAGATTTACGGCCCGAGTGGTAAGAGTCTGAGATATTCATCAATCCTCTCCAACACTGTGGTGCCACAGTGCTTGAGAGAGGCTTCACTAGCTGAATGAGGATCAGGGGGTGATGCGCCATGCAGTCGGGCCCAGGTTTAGAGGTGGAACTCGCACTCCTGCAGCCAAGCTCATCAGCTGCAGCTCGAGAGGAAGGACACAAGAACGGACATTACCCTTCGTGAACTGCAATCATAACAGTGGAATTTAATAAAACTTTGTGTATTGAGGAAAATAGAATAATCCCTTTCAATCTCCCGTAATGAGAGAGAAGAAATCCTAAGACTGTGATATTTCCCCTCCCTTCACCCCACAAGATTTTAGGCTTTCAACAGGATTCCACTAGCTTAGCTGCAAATCGCCTCACTGCTGTGCGATACCGCCACATCCTCTAAGAACGGGGTGAACACAGGATCTGGCACATGTGTATGAGCACACAAACACTCACAAATCTTATTTGACTTTGAGTGAGAAGTCCAGATTGCTGATGGTTCTCATTTTCCCCACAAGGGAAGTGGTTGGTGATGCTGCCATGAATCAGACTATCAGCCCAGTCAGGGACAGGACACAGAAAGCTGAGAAGACGAGGAGCACGAGAAGATGAAAGACAAATCCTCGCTTCTCAATGGCTTGCACAAACAGTAAGAAGAAACACGAGCATCTGCTGTTTTCAGATGACGGTCGATTTTCTAATCTACTACCCAAGGCCATGCTACACACTTATAAATGGATTCTCTAGTGGTCTGATACTAAGACAGGACAGATACTTAATAAGGAGAAACTAAAACTCTGCTTGTTTTTTTGTTGTTGTTATTTTTTAAATTACTGATTACTCACGAAAAGAGCCAACAGGCATAAAAAAGACGCTCACGCTGCAAGAGTTCATCAGAACCATGCACATGCATGTCTCTGCTGGTGTAGACACAAAGCACTGGGTGTAAACATACCTCGATGGCCTCAATTAATCATGTTTAAAAAGACAGATGTGACGGCATCACACGAAACTATGACTCCTCCATATGCTACCTGTTTGGAGTAATGTTTGCAAACTGACTAATTACAACAGTCTCTGACGAAGCCTCTCTCTCAGCAGATGTTTGTCCATTAACCTGCAGGAAAAAAAGACTTTAACATCGTGTGAAGAATAACATATTAACAATGCCCCTTCTCTCAGGGTGCACACTAAAGTTTAGCTTTATCTATCTATCTATCTATCTATCTATCTATCTATCTATCTATCTATCTATCTATCTATCTATCTATCTATCTATCTATCTATCTATCTATATATATATATATATATGCGTTTCCATTTTCATTTACTGAAACACATATATGTGCAAACATACATTGAAATACAGAATATGATGCAAAATCAGTCTTCAGGAGTATTCTTCATGCTTCTTAAAGCCTACAAAAGCCAAACTGTTTCTATAATGTTGGTTGTGGGGAGGCCAGTCCATCACTGATGGTGTTCAATTGTGTATTTTTCTAGTCACATATGTTTTTTACTGCACTTGCAGTGTGTTTGGGATCACTGCCATGCTTAAAAATGAAGCCGTTGCTGATCAGATGCTTTCCAGATGGTATTGCATGGTGGATCAAAATCTGATGGTACTTTTCTGCATCTGCAATTTCATCAATTTTGACAAGATCTCCAGCACCACTGGCTATAATGCAGCTCCCAACAGTCACTGCTGTATCTCTCCTGACCTCCATCGTACAAACATATGATGATTTGAATCAAAGGCTTCTAATTTAGATTCATCACTTTAGTCCAGTTCTTGTGTAACTTGTCACACCTCAGCCTTTTCTCTCTGTTTTCCTAAGAATGGTTTGTTGACTACCAAACTTGTACTGAGACAATCTGATGAGGCTTCACTAAACAGTACTAAATGGATCGAGTGAAAGGCCATTTGCATCTCTGAGGTCCTATGTCAGGTCCTTGGTGACTTTTTTCCCTGTTTCTTCTGGTTTTTAGGTACTGATCGAATGTGGAAGATATTTTTTAGGCCTTCCACTACTTTTTTTTTCATCCTCCACTGGTCCAGTTTTCTCAATTTCTTATGACACACTGGACACCACGCTGAGATATGCCAAGTTTCCAGCTAATAGCTCTTTGGGAATCACCTTGTTGGTTCACAAATGCTATTTTGTGCCTGTCAAACTGGCATTTTTCATTCAGCTAAAGACATGGGAGGAAAATATGTGCTTTTGTGACATGCTGATGGTAACAATGTGCCTAAAGATACAATTTAAAATTGGTTCCATCTAAGTTGTCTATTTTATATAGACACAACACTAGTTCATTCATTGAATTAGGTGCTTTTTTTATTCAAAATGATTTATAGCTCAGTGGTAATTGCTTTAAAGAAAGGTCAGATACAAGAACTGGACGGAAAATGAGTTAAAAGGCAGAAAAAATGAAACATACATGAAAGGCTCAGTAGTAGCAGTACTGTGCAGAAAGTTCAGTGCTTCTGCACAGTACTGAAACTATTATGCTGCATTTGTCGTAGCTGATTATGTACAAATGTTCTAACTCCACGTTAAGATTTATAAGAGGTATGAAGATGAATCTGCAGAAAAATTTGATGCACATTAAGCTGTGATATTAAGAGCAGATTTGAAAACCAGCGAGTTCTAAAGCTCAAACCCTTCACACCTAAGCAGCCCACTATTTGACAGGCCAGAAGGATTACAGCTGCCCTTTGTGAGTATATCCAATTGTAATATTCATTTTTGCCTTTGCCTGTTAAACCTTTTAATGAGCAGCTCATGCAGGACAAACAGAGTACTGGGCAGGGGTTAAGTTAGGTGCAGGCTACACTGTGTAGAACTATCACAGGTATGGAGGATCTAGTAATAGGAATGTGAACCATTAACCACGTTTTCTGATACTGAGTCATCATTTTTCAGCTCCTTCGTCGCTGTTGCTTTTTAGTTTCATCCGATAAATCGGAGTCACGTTCTGGCTGTGCCGTAATTTCATCAAGACTCCAATTTGGATTCAATGCCCAGCGGAAATGTTTCAAGGAGAAGGATGCATCTTCAAGCAGCTTGTCTTTCAGCAGTTTGACTTTTTTTTATGACTTTTTTTTTCTTTCTGATTGCTCCGTCTTTCACTCACTTTGACTGAAAACTTTACTTTTATTCTAAGCAACAATTCATCCCTAAAAGGAAACCCACAAAAGAATTATTATTTAAAAAAAGAGTGGCATGAACTCATCCATCAGACTGTGACAAACCGTAATTCACCATAACTATTTATAATAAAACTTTGCGCTAACAAATACAACCAAGAAAACAATGATATCTCAGTAATATGTGTGTGCAGTGTTTTTGTTCCTTGTAGAATTAGTTGGCCACAAAAAAGGCTAAATATGAATATCTTCAAATGACATAAACACTGTGATCATGATTAAGCACAATAGGCACCGTTTACTGGCCAAAATTCACTATTTGTATCAATAATGTACGTGCACATAGCGAACAGACAGTGTACTTACTGAGCTGCATTCTGAATACAATTTCAGAAGGATTCAAATTAGAGATGTAATACACATCTACCCACCCTATGAAAAACGTGTCTGCATTTATCTGTCCATGAAATATGAATGATGCTGAATGGAACGGCCTTTTCCACAAGTCAGATAAAGGTTTATTGAAGGCCAGAGTGAGAAGGATAGAGGTTGCCATGGCTACAAGTGTGAAAAGGGCATCTGATCAGACTTCTGACCAGTCAATTAATCTTGGAATTGCATTTTCTTTTATCAAAAGGTTCACTCGCGATTCAAAATTAATTGCTCCGAATAAAAAGGAAAAAAAAAGAAGGAAATTGTGGGGAATCAAGACCCTTTGAAAAAATACAGTAACGCAGGAGTCTTAAGATTAAGGCTGCCACGGGGGGAAGATGGGTGAATATTTAAGATGGATTGAAGTCTGAATAGTTAGTTTGTTTCCAGTGTGCAATGGAAGAGAAAGCTTATTATTCAACAACATAACTTTTAAAAGACTTAATTTCCTCCTGATTGTTTCGGATGTAAAAATGTAAAGTCATGCCCTCTTTTATTTTTTATCTCCAAAGTGTTGCAAGGCCATAGTGAGGACTCTATGATATCCTATACGTATAAAAGTAAGGAATTCATTATATACTTTTATACTGAAATTGCAGATATTCCCCACATTATGCACATTATGTTCACATAACATAACAGAGTATGTTTTTAGCTATTCAACTGTCTATTTGAATAGCTGTATTCCCTTGTGTTGTCTTGTTGTTGTGTGTGTAAGTCGGGGGGGGGGGGGGGGGGGGGGGGGTGTCCTATTCCTCTGTGGGGCAACCTGCATATGGCCAATAAAGCATTCATTCATTCATTCATTTAGCCACCTACTAAGCCACTGTAGCAGCAAATACCTTGACCAAGACATAGTATGAGTACTGACAATAAAGATGAAGTCAATCTGAAGCCAATGCTGACCAACTTCAAATTTCTTGGGTTCTAATTGTAACGTTCTTGATCCCTTACCAACTTTTTAGGCAAGGAAAATGTTTAAAATCCACCAGGGAGGCAATCCAATTTCATAAAATGTACCCATTATATATATATTTATACATATAAACTGTTCGCCTCCCAGCTCCCAGGACTCACTCTCTTCTCATCACCATAAATTGCTGAACACCTACAGAGAAGACAACCATCTTGGAAACAAAGAGCTAAATACGGCATCATCATTTATTTATGTAGCAGATCTGTGCGTGCACTTACATCACTGTTTAGTCATATTTGTGCCAGGAGTTTGTGTGCGTGCGAAAAATTGACAAAAGTCTGACATTTCCCCTTATTCTGAGACATTCACGAGCTGTGGGATGCTGTGGGGGTGGGGATTTTTTATCACCCCTCAACAAATAACAGAGGAAAGTACATTTCATCACTTTCTACCATGCCGTCACAGAAACACGTCTTTCGCTGTCTTCCCTCACTGTACCCACACTGTCCTTGTAGTATCATATCCTCCCCCTGCCCCCCACCCCCTCCTCTTCTGTCACACTCGAGTATCTCTCTTTAAAACAAGGCAAGAGGCGTTTTGATTATCATAATCCAGTCGCAGCTAATTAGGATAGGTCAGCTGGTACAGTTAAACAGCATCCGGCCCCTTCTATTCTTTCTGCTCTTCCTCAATCATCAGCTCTCTCTCTCTCTCTTTCTCCATTTGCTCGGACAGCTATATCAGTGGGTAACATCTCCCAACACCACTGCCGCCTGTCTGTTCGTGATAGCGACTGTGGCAGTCATCTCCACAGAGGCGAGCGATGTGCTGCCAGCCACTCCGCTAGAGCCAGACAAGCCCACATTAATGTCTGCTGCAGCAGGCACGCTGGAGCATCAATTAATCGGCGTTTAAAACTGGCAAAAAAATGCATTTGATATACGCTTAATTATAAGCTCAATATAAGCTTAATTAATACATTGCTACCACTTTTGCGGAGCTAATTAATCAATTTGAGAGTGATCTGTGGTGCGAAGATGTCCAGATGATGTTGTCTAGCAGGATACTGCTGAACACTGGGCATCAGAGGAGGCGATGGATTGCACGGACGGTACGAGGTTAATGTATGTTACTCGTGGCAGTTACTGAAAAAGAGGAGAAAGGAGGAAAAAAGCCAACGAGAATGTTAAAAATAGAAATTAAAATAAAAAACAAAGACACAGTTGTAGATACGCTGTAGGCTACAACCTAGCAAGTATAGGGGCTATGACTAAAACAGGGTTGGGAATTGATTGGGACTTGAACTACATGCTTTGTGCACTTGTAGTTCTGTTTATACGGAGCCAGTGAATGAGGCCGCAGTGTTCTGGCAGGAAAGCAGAGAGAGCTACAGAGAGTAATTGGGAGGGCTACGCTTAGAGGGAAACAGAGGACTTAAGATGGGATGAACGAGGGAAGGAGAGGAGGGGGGCAGAGAGGGAGAGAGAGAGACCTATGAAGGAGATGCTAAGTGCTGAGATCTGAAGAAAATAAGCCTGCAGGAATACGACCCCAGAGACAGTGACCAATGACAATCTCCCTTTTCTTTCTCCTTTTTTTCTCCCATCTGATAATAGACAGACCTGCGTCCTTCCATGTGGAGCACGAGAGTGCGCGCGCGCACACACACACACACACACACACACACACACACACACACACACACACACACACACACACACACACAGAGTTTTATTTAAATATTAGGCAGAACCTGACTGTGGCCACATCATATTCCCTTTTAATAGTTCACGTTTGAGTTTCCTCTATTGCATTTATTCTTTGATTTTTGGTTATTTTTTTAAAAGAAAGTCTCATCAATTAGGCATAAAATGATTCAGTACCAATAAAGACAACAGTAGCACTAAGAGTGACTGACCATGACTGCATCGTGTAATATTTAGGTGTGGTTTAACTCACAGCGAGGCCTTTCAGCATTCAACTGGTATTTTTGCAAGTTAATAAAGACAAGCTGGAACACCGCCAGAGCGATGTGTACCACACCTCACTTCTCACTACCACTCCAGCACCAGGGTTTGGCCTCCTGCTCCAGCCCTCCCCCACAGGCCTAGCTAAGCCTGCATGTTATTGGCAAAACACAGCCAGCTGCAGCCAGTTAACTGTCTAATCTCACATCAATCGATTTCCCCAAACAAGGAGCGGTAGAGAAGTGTAACGAAAGTCATGGAGCGGGGCTGAAAACAGAGCAGAGGGTGAGAATAAAGTGAGCGAGAACAGGCAGTTTATAGCCCTTCACTGAGCTTCCAGCACCGCTGGCCTTCGCGCGTATATGTGCGTATTGATGCGATCTTTTGTACGAGAACAAGACATTCCTGATCGAAGCAACACGCAGGAAGGGCGGAAGGACGGGTCGCAGCTGGCGCAAAGGCCGACGGGGTCAGCACGCATTCGTCCGACACCACCAGCAACAGCTTTTGCACGCCGACTAATGCCCCAAACTCTCTCGTCTCCCTTTGTCATGTGTCTTGTGTGTAGAAATGCGATCCATTTACTCCCTCTTGGACAATTAAATGAGAACATTTTCAAAATGAGAAACATATGGAGCTTTTTAATTGTCCAATTTCTCTTGCCAACATGTGTGGGCTTTTTTTCCCATTCTAAAAACCAGTGAAAAGGAAAAAAAAAAAAACGCTATCCAGTGAGACATGCATATTGGAGCACAGAGTGTTGCACAAATTGTCATTGTCCTTCCGCAAGAAGTAAAAACAGCCCGTCTGTTCCCTGGATTAATAGCGTCATTATTGAGAATCCATGTTCAGGATACAGGACTGTACTGCCGCATCCTGTCAGCCAGACTTGGGAAATCTGTATCTCTGTGGGAATCTGTGTTTTTCCTAGCAGGTAATGATGCACGCCGATGTACACGACTGGCTGAAACCGCAGGGAGAATTTCACCTTCCCGCCCTATCACCTTACACCACACCCGTGTGTGATCTTGACTTCCTGCTTCCTTCCCCTGACCCTGCACGAATCATGTGAGGTCGCTGGGGTGCGAGGGACCCCAACAACTCATATCTGGGGAGTTATTGTTCTACACATGTCATGTGTAATCTGCCCGACCCGCAGCGCTTATAATTATTCATATTTAATCACCGCAGTACAAAGCTACATCGCCTGCCGCTCACTAAGTCATTTTCCATGTTACATTATCAAAGTTTCAGAGATGGGTGCTCGAGGAAGGGGACTAAATGGAGAAGCTGAAGTAGTTGGGCTTATAAAAACATAATGGGCTTGTCTGCTTTGATAAACTGAGGACGTGTATAGAATGCACACTCGCTCACACCCTCCGATACAACCGCACACCCCCATGCACTTTAAATGTGAAAAGTGCAGAGAACAAAGTTGGGGAAATAAAGTAGCCAAGTATAAGTTCAGATTGGGAGCGCTCAGGCAAGTCAAAAGCTCAACCATTAATACAAATAACTTGAGCTGAGCACAGAAAACGAATTGAGTCCTTTTTTTCTTTTTCCCTTATTCAAGTGTGTTGGCCTGCACGACGCTCCTTTATTTCTCGTGTAATCACATTTTTTTCCGGTAAGGGCTCACCTTGCTCCAGGGGTGGTGGTTTCACGCCTGCAGCCTTCAGCTTGAGGGCTTCTTTTGCAGACATATCACAGCAGGAGCCTTTGTTGGTGTCCTGGTCACTGTCAGCCTGGTCGCTGTCACCATGACCGCTGTCTCTGAGGCTTGCTCGCTCAGGGTCTTTGAATGTTGAACTACTACACAAACAAACAAATAAAAAAAAAGGACTGTGAGTGCTGAGTGTGGTGGAGGATTTCTTAGTGGGTGTTTTTTAACCCTCCAAGGAAGTTTAGAGACACCATTCTTGAATGCCAAGCAAGGAACATTATTATAATGATTTAAGGATTTAGGATGTAATAAAATGCTTCTAAAAATACTGCACAAGCTTTGCTGTCTGCTTTGAGTCCAATCCTGTGTGTGATAATGTTCTAGTAACACAGAATATTTTTAGTGACCGACTTTCAAGCTAATTTAATGTACACGACCGTCTTCTTCCTTTTATTACTCACTACAGTTCATTGTCAGCGCAGTTAATGTTAAAGTAGTTTGTGGGGAATAAAATAAAGCTGAAAAAAACGAACAAACAAGGGTCTGATGTCTAGTCAAGGCCACAGATCTCAACCCTTACCTTTGAACAAACTGTTGTCTGCTACCCATATAATTAGGCTCCGTGGGGAAATTGTCCGTCTGTTGAGAAGAGAGAGAGACAAAAGTATGTTGTAAGCACGAAAGAAATGAGTCCTGCTGCGAAACAAGAATTCCTAGTGACATATGATTAATTATGCATAAAAAAATAAGGCAGAGGACAGATTAGGGGTGATAAAAGCTATAAAATTAAAAAAAGGGAGCCCTACATGGCCAAGATTTGAGCATTTCATTAACCACATAAGGCAGGCTAATTAGCCATTTGAGAGTAAACCACAGAGCTGAACATCAAATCTGGCAGACATCATATAATCAATGAGCGCTAGGACAACAGTCTCGATGAAAATAGAGAACATTGCCGATACGGTTCTGGAGTCCTAGTCGGACTGTTTGTGCAGAATTTAAAATGCTATTTGCTCCTTGTTCCTTTAACAACATCTCCACGGGAATCTGCTGACACTCTAAGAATATCCTGCACTTTTTTTTGTCCTTTCTATTTTTGTGCACAAAAATAAATTGTTTGTGAGGAAGCGCATCTTGCATGTGCTGGACCCTGTGGTGCTTTATTTCATATGGGTAACCCGATCGCACACAGGGGCCTTCTACTAACGTGAATCGATAGGAAACTAAAACACATGCACATGGATGCAAAGAAACAGAATGACGTCTGTGATAAAGCATAGCAGTATAATGAAATACTGGTAGAAGCCCTACTGCATAAACAGGATAAAGCACTGTATGACTTGAAGTTTTACAGGGTAGATCAGTGTCGTGGTTTTGATCATGTTAAAGGAAAATCTTCAGAATTTCCAGAAATAGCTAAAGTTACAAAAAATGAAAAAAACTTGCAAGATATATAGACTTCTCAGCAAAAACACAGGGAGAGGGAAAGTTATATGCTTATATTTAGGCGAAATTATTGCGAGGATATAAACCAAGTCATGCTCAGGTAGGGAGGAATGGCGGAAACAAATGTCTTTGAGAGATATAGCTTTCATAGTGTTGTAGCAGTATTCATCACAGCAACACAAATAATTACCCTGTGTTGTGCACAACTCTCTGTGTCTTGAATTCGTGGCGGTTAAATGTCATGTTTAGTGAGTAATGTCTACTTGTGCCAGAGTTTTTCACATGCACAGCTTGACTCACAGTCGATAGAGTATTTCAATGTCATCCGTGCGCAGCGGTGGCTCGGTATGAAAAAGGGTGTGTGAAGGTCAGGCGGGCCACCTCAGTTCTTTGACCTTCCATGCTTTCACCAGCACCTTTATCTCTACCTAAACACTTTATTCTGCCTCAGCCTTCAACCAATACTAAAAGAAAACACCCACAGAATATATCAAAGACTGGAATCTGACCACGAAGTAAGGAGAAGAATGAATGAAATCGTTTGGCATTGAAATGATAACAGCCTGCGTTTTTTTTTTCTTTTTTTTGGAAAAGAGAGTTGGGAGTTTTTATATTGATGTGCCCCTTCTGTACTTTTATGACCAGGGTATCAACCTTGGGCATATTTTTCAATCAACTCAGCTCTGTTAGCACTGAGCAGGAGGAAAGGACATTAACAGAAAATAGTTTTCCTGCCGGTTATATGGTTTAATTTATTTTCCACACCTGTGCACACAAAACAAATAATATCCTTGTGAACAGAACTTTTACTTTTTCATTATTACAACAGACTCAAAAAGTTATTTTTTGTCATCCACATGGACCAAAAAACCTTGAAATGTCAACGGTCTGTTGTACATTAGCATTAAATTTGCTTTGATTAGCACGATGAATGGAAATGCACATCCCCATTGCACGGTAAATACGATGGTATTTTGTTTGGTTTGTTATCAAAAAGGGAAAAGAGACATTTCACACCTAAATTACATGCTCCACCCCGCACGAGCCAATAAAAAGCACATTAAGCCACTTCATAGGACCCTGTTTCCTGCCAACTATTCCAGGCTGATCTTAAGGCTCCATCTCTTCCTGCCTGTCTGTACTGCCCAACCCTTTCACTACAATGGGCCCCTTTCTAATTAATGGGTCGATAATAGCCGGCACGAGATGCTTTGTACTGAGCCGGTCAGCGCCCGCAATGAATACAGGATAATCTGAGGGAAGGTGATAAAAAGTGGATCATGTCTGTTATCTTACTGTTATGATTTCTAGTAGTATTATTAAACGCTGTATCAAAGAGTTAATTAATTAGTTTAACATTACAAGTGCAGCTGACTGTTTCATACTGCGTGTTTCCCAAATGTGAAACCTCATGAAAGTGATCTGAATAAAAAGAAAAAAAAAATCTAAGTAAATTGAGTGGAACTAAACTGACCAAAACTGCAGTATCTGTATATTTGGCCTATGATGGTTAAAAATCTGACTCATTTACTGGCCTAAAATATGAGTTTTAGACCTTAAAGGCTCAGAGAAGCACTGAACCCATTTAACGCGAGATGAATTCAGTAGTTCTGGGTCGATCTACTTTGTGCAGATATGATCAGAGGTTAGGTTGTTTGGTAGCGTGGATGAAAATTGCAAAAGCATGTTGTCGATTTGAAGTGAATGATGCGTTGTATCTGCTCCATGTAGCAAGGCCACAGAGGTCAGAAAGATACTGAGTACAGTGAGGCTGAGTAAGTGTAAAAAGCTGCACTCTATTCTGTATTCCCATTCAGGTCCCAAGACTGACCGCTCAGACAGCCGGCCGATTGAGACAAATGGGACGAGCATATTGGAGTGCTATTCTATTCTCAGGGCATGCTGGTGCATTTTGGGGCACTCTTCATTTCTATGGGGCTATATTTGTGCATATCAGCCTATGTTTGTGTTTGCGTGTGTATTTGATATCTTAGGTAGGAATGGTGAACGAGGACAAATTGCAGATTCTCTTTCACACATCAATGGATTGCTCTCTTTTATTCACAGGAACAAGAGTACACCCCCTCCCTCCACCTACCCTGTTAGGTATGATACATGCATTTGTCCTTTACTGTCTGCCAGGAAAACACACACGCACACACAAACACACATTATTCTCATTCAGTGTATGCTTGTGAGCACATGCGTTTCTTCACATCAGGCAGTGCAAGTGGCTCCTACTCAACCCCTTCTCTGTAAGCTAAAAGATAAACCCTCTGTTATTATGCGTTGCTATGTATCTGAGTGACATCATTCCTACTGGAAAACTTAGAGCGGATTAGCTAAAGCTATACAGAAAAAAAAAACATGTAAAACAGAGAAAATTAAAGGAACCGATCATTTTTGTGCAGTGGAAGCTGGAAATACATGAAAACAAAACACACACACAAAAAAAAAACAGAACGTCAGTAACATAGTAGCTCTTTCTGTTCATGACTCATCACAATTTAGAGGTTATTGTAATGTGCAAAGTGCAAACACAGAGTTACAGGTTTTGTTGTCTTTTGGCTCTATTGCGCCCACCAATAAGAACTAAAATCCAGCGAGAAGTCAAGGAGGCTGGCAAACAGCAATGTCCACAACAAACTTATCTCGTTTCACTAAAATCTGACCAATCCTGTAGGGGAGCAGTGATTCCTGTGAAGCAACAAATGCAACCTTGATTAATAAAGGCTAATTAGTTGATCATTGTGTGCAAGTTTCACCAACATCTTAACTTTACCCAGGAGGTAAAGTGACAGGAACAGGCAGACGGTGGACGCCTCGCCCATAAAAACTGAAAACGAAAGGCATAAAAGCAAAGGGAAAAACATCTTAAGAAAGGGGTGGAGACAATAATTACACTGCAATGATAATCAACTGGCTCAGATGCACAAGGGATCAGATCAACTTAACATCCAAATATCTTCCTAGAGACAATCAACCAATCAATCAATCAATCAATCAATCAATCAATCAATCAATCAATCAGTCGTCAGTTAAGTAAGGCTCTTACTTAACTTCTAAATAACCTAAAAGGGGTCCAGTCCAAACAAGTAAACCAATGACAACTCAACAATCACAGTTAGCCCGTGTGAGTCTAGATACTACTTTAACATTGTTTCAGCAACAAACTGGTGATTTGTGCAAATGGATGTTTAGTGTAAAGAAAGGCCTCTTTTTGCTATGTGATACAAAAAAAAACCCCCACTGGACTGTTACTTTCTGTGACTAATCTCAAAGAGAAGGTCGTCCGATATAACACTGCAAATTTAAAGGTTTTTTGATACATTTTTTTAATTTGTTTTTTAACTACCAAGCACACAGGTAATGGTGAGTGACCTGCAGGCTCTGTGTGTACATAGTCTAATGAACAAGGAACAAGAGAGAATAAAAACAATCATAATACACCAACGATGGCAGAGCCTTTCACCATATCAGACTCAGGTTATTTTACACTAGAGTTCAGGTTTCAGGTTTCTCCACCACAGACAGAAGAAGCAGCGCTCGCAGCATCAGAGAGGGGTGCGTATCTGCAGCATCCCCCTTCCACGAGCACGTTGTGCGAGTGCTACGCATTACAACTCTGCCACAAAGCTTCCACCTTTTTCGACAGCATTCCACGTGCCGCTCTTCCCTCGACACCACAGAGACTGGCAGTGGAGGAGGAAATAGCTTCACTCCTGAATAAGGAAGCAATAATGACAGTCCCTCAGCCAGAGGCACAGAGGGGCTTTGTCTCCAGAGTTTGGTGCTTTAAAGTCATTTACAGCATTATGTCTGAAGAAATGAGGCACTGCATTCAAAAAAAATTTCAGTAAAAAATTACAATTTCAGATGAAACGAGATGCATTTTGTATGCAGATACAGTCATCTACAAAACCGCCCTCATTAATATAGTCAGAACGATTAAATCTTTACTAATAGCACTCCTTCAGTTATACAGAGAAGCTTCTTATAGTTTTACACATTACTACGCAAAATGCCATACCCTCCCTCCCCCCTGGTAATGGGCTGCTCTAATGTATAAACATCATCATAAAATAGTCTTTGAAAGAAGAATTTTTCACATTAAGACAATTTTGGATTTCAAGGTGACATGGCATTCTTTAGACATATGTGGCGCAGGCACGATACGCAGGCTGAAAATATGCCTTTCGATAGGACTATGAAGGCTTTCTCTAAGGGAAAACATCTTTTTGCAACGTTTTATGGTATGTTGCACACGGACCTATCTGACTCCACTCTTCAACTCTATATCTTTTTTTAAATGTAAGTGCTTTTAGTTTGGCTTTGATTTAGCCCTGTAAAGCCTCAACCATGAAATAATTGCTAGAAAGTTCACATTTTGGGGGGAAACCTGAGATTTTATTGAACCTTCTGACCTAAAAAACGTAACTGTAATAATGTAATTATTAATTAAATTGTATCAAATTAAAAATATGTGCCATTGATTTAGTTCTTTTGTGGGGGGGAAATCACACTTATATGGAGGTCTCAAATCATCTCATGTATGCAGGGACAAAAGAAAAATCCTTTGCAATTATTTTGAAGTCGCTCTACTCAGAATGACAAGCAAAAAGGAAAAAACTCTGTAAATTTCTCCGCTGGTTGCATTTCTACCACACGTCAGCGGCACTCAAACACTTAAATACAACCTCTAGCATAATTCTAAGGTGCCCGGGTGAGCCGTGCTGTTGACAGAAGTTCAAAGCAGTAGTTAAACTGGTGTCTCCCATGTGTGAGCGAGTGCAGCTGTATAAATGACACGAGGCACAGCTAAAATCAAGCATGCGTGCTCAGCAGCCCTCTGTATAAAGCAGAGAAAAGGCTAAAAAAAGGTTTCTTTATGCAGTGCTGTGAATCATCAGGAAGGGGCATTCACACCTGGCCTGTTGTTGTTTATTTTGCCACACCTCTAGTACAGCAACCTTTGAATTCAGCTACTTTAATTTTACAGATATGCTGATTATGTGTACACATGAAAAGAAACCCTGTGGTTGTCTTTTCTTATGAAAACAAAAACGCATCGATTATAAGAACATATTGGGAAGCAGGTTTGATATTTTGCTTCCAATGAGCCAAAATTTTAAAGACTTTCTGAAGGTCTTTTCAAAGTAATTTCTTTTGACACTGGCTGCTTTTTCACTAACTTCAGCTCAGTCCTTGTAACTGACCGTTTTGTTTGAGCCACAACACTGACCTATGAATCATTCAAGTACAAAAAAGGGCACCTAAGTGGAGAAAAGAATCAGTGTTTTGTCTACATAAAGCAGACACATTAGCAAAAAAACAGTTTTAAATGTATCTTTAGCCACTTTGTTACCAGTAGAAATGTTGCGAAAAGGCAATTTGTTTAGTTGACTTGATAAAAATCTATTTTAAAAAAAGCCAAAGATAACACAGTGTCACAGACATAAAAGACTATTTCTGCTCCAACAAGGTAATTCTCAAAAAGCTATTAGCTAAAAACCATATGCACATCATAATGTCTCATTATGGTGTGCATTTGAGAAAAGTGGAGCAGTGAAAGACAAAAGAAGAAGTGGTGACCCTGAAAACTACGCACAGCAGATGAATAGTATCTGAAAATCGCAGCCTGACTAGACCTGACTAGGGCTGTGCGATATGACGAAATATATCGGATGACAAAATGAAAATATCTATCGTTTCGTATTATACACTATTGTTTGTTTCATGGTAGGGCTGGGCGATATATCGAGTTTTTTAAAAATATCGATATATTTTCATACGAGATATAAGATGTGACAATATCGTTTATATCGATATAGTCTATGTTACGTTATAATTATAGTTGTGGAGCCGCAGGTTTGCCTCTCTTTCGTCCACTTTTGTCTCTACGCAACGTTACTCGGCCTCGCCTCTCCTTCACTGAACACAACTCCCCCTCCCCCATAGCTTCACCTGCAGGCAATGACAAGATGAAAGCGGAAAATCTCCGTTAGCGAGTTACCATGTGTGGGGCTGGACGGCGTCAACGTGTTAGCGAGCTAACCGCGCTAACGACATGCAGCCCGGAAGGGCTGCACGGCCTAAAATCCTTTCATTTTCTCAAAAATCGACAGTGCGCAATATGTATGAATTCTGGTTGTGCTTACTGACCGCGAACCGATTTTATGTGGTACACAGCGCTCAGCAATCTGTCAAAAAATGTTTTAATATGACTTTGCTAAGCTACGGAGCTGCACCGCTTGATGGATTGTCGGAGGATTACGGCTACCGGGGAGGAGCCTCGCGGAGTGATACGTACTGTGCTTCAACGTAATATTACCGTACTGTGTGTGTATAAGGACCACAAATGGCACCTGTTCAGAGACGTGGTGCAGCTGTGAAATCTGTCTTTGTTATTATGCTCAGCGTCTTCTAGTTTACATTTTGACTGCACAATTGTGAGCTTTTTGTTATGCACAAAAACAACATTGTTTTCTTTTATTTATGGACCATGATTATTTAATAAATGCTGATAATTTATTTTTGAGTAATTTCTTCATGTACATCTACGCTGTATGTAAATAAAAGTGCCCGTGTGACATCTGGGACACAGTGTGACTAAGAACTCTCTTTTTGTTCTTAACTTATGGCTTTAAAAAAAAAAATCGAGATATATATCTTATATCGCCATGCAGCTAAAAAATATCGAGATATGAATTTTGGGTCATATCGCACAGCCCTATTTCATGGTATCGCAATATTTTTTCATCGTTTAGATGGTCACCACGTGGATGCAGGCACAGAGAAAACCAGCATGGACAGTGAAGATGAGGCAGAACCAGGTAGCTCCAAACAGAAGGACCAGTCACAAAAAATCGAGGACCTTATTCCTACATGAGCGGCTACCTCTGCAGCATGGACATGGTTTGGTTTTGAAAAGTCTGACATGGACAGAAAACTGTACTATGCAAATTATGCCACAAACTGATCCCCACCACAAGTTCAAACACGACAAACCTCTTCAACCACCTAAACAAGAATCACGTGAAAGCGTATGGAGAGAGTTTACAGATGAGAAGGAACAAAAATGCACTATTTTGAGATGTATCGTTATCGGGATGAGAAACGTCTTATATTGGGATATGAGATTTTAGTCATATCGCACAGCCCTAGACCTGACTCGGGACCTGAGAAATGCATCTGGCCCTTCAGTTTATCCACCTACTCTTTCAAAAAAGTCTCATCAGAAATTGTCTCATTGGGAGGGGAGTGTCAAGAAGCAACTGATAGAAGGCTGAGGTACACAAATTACACAAGAACTGGTCTGAGAATCAGTGGCAACAAGTCTTATGGAGGCCGAATCCAAATTTAAAGTTTTCAGTTTAAACAATATGCACAGAAGAGATCAACAGTAAGCATCTACGGGTATCTGTAAAACATGGTGGAGACTGGTTTGGGGCTGCATTTCAACCAGTGGTGTTGGACCACTGGATGGCTGGATTGACAAATATGAATGCAAAAAAGTACTACTACTACTAACTATTCCTGAACACTACTTATAGAAATTACAAGAAAGCATACCTAAGAGAGTTCAGGCTGTGTTGAAGAATAAATGTGGTCACACCAAATATTGACTGTCAAGCTCGTTACAATTGTACAAGCTCTGTTTTTGTCTTATATGCTGTATTAACATCTATGTTTGCGTGTATTTCAATAAATCACAGCAGCTATTTCCCATTTTTCTATCAAATCATAAGGAAATGAAGGTTGACTGAAGAATTTTGAACATTACTATATGTATTTCCTGCATTCACAATGCTGCATCCTTTTGTCCATGCATTATGAAAGAGGGTTCATTTTATTTGATTTGTTTTTTCAGAAATTCTAAAGGAAGAGAAGAAAGCAGAGTACATCTTGTGAAATCAGTGGCAGCACAACAAAAACATATCAGTGGGGTTTATCTCAGAATATATTGATTATTTGTCCCACTTGTAGTGATTTGTCATTTAAAGCATCTTTACCGACAGCCTTCCAATCTCTTGTACTGAACTCCACTTCGGTACCATGAATCTAATAAACTCGGGCTGAATAAACTTGGCCACTGTGTTAAAGGTGCCACTGCCTTGAAATACTGTGTTTTATTAAAACTACTACAGGGCTTTTTGTAAAATTGCTGGTTTATTATGTAGCTGGTGACTCAGACAGCTCTAATCCAACTCAATAGTCTCATCTTGTTAATCATGGTTTGCCGCAATTCATTATTCATAACAAATGCATTTCTTTTTATTCTTATCATTTATAAATTTTTATATTTATTGTTCATATTCATTTAGTGGGAGTGGGGGCTTTTCTTCATTAGATAGGGCTAAGTAGCACTTTAGAGGCTTTTATGTATAGTCGCATAAACAGCGTGACCTCTCCATTGCATATTCATTCCTCGCCAGCAAACACACAATATTCATAATTTGTATGCAACCACTCTGATTGATTGTCTATTATTTTTGGTTGACCATACAGCAGCATTAGAGAAACTATTAGGGGCCCAGCAGAGTGCATGGAGTCGCCCAACTGGCACAAGGGCTTTTTTAAAATTATTATTCTTAGTCTTTATTTAAGAAACGCTGCACTGAAAAGAAAACAGAAAAGAAAGAGATGAATTGTTATTCAAACCACACCATAGTATAAAAGACTAAAATCAACGATAGGTGAGAAGAAAAATAGAAAGACAGCCTGTGTGATTACTGATGATATATCATTCCATTTGAAGAAGAGCCTCAGCAAGTGCATAATATATATAATTTTCTTTTCTGTCTACAAATGACTACTTTGGTAGCATTTCTAAGGTAGGATCTTTATGTGCAACTGGGATTGCTGCATCTGCCTTTAAGAGTAACAGCTATGAAAGAGTCTATCAGTTCTAAGAGCTGCTTTTGTAAAGCACATTCATCTATTTGTAATAATGTTTGTCGTTTAATTTTCCAGACTAAATTACTTGGAGAGCATGAAAAGAACACTCTGGGGGATAAACGCAGCCTGAGTCTAAGAGATGGTCAACAAAGCATTGTTAAAATCTTATTCTTAAGCCTGTCATTATCATCTTGAGAATCAACTCACGCACAATAAGAAAATGCAAACCTCTGGAGAGAGTGCATATCCTTGAACTTGTTTCCCTGGCTTGCACTTACACACAAACTTCACACACACACTCTCACAGGTACAGGAGATCTGACAACCTAGCCTGTTTTATAATGCATGAAAAATCAAACGATGGGGTAAACTACATCCTGCATAAACAAAACGCCACAGACGGCTTGTGTCTTAATACGCAGTGATAGAGAACAATCTGTTTACCGCAAAATTATAATACATATATATAAATATAATTACCAGTTTTTAACTCCTTTGCAAGTAATTGTTTTATTAATTGGCTGATTAAGCCCGTACTGAGCGAATCATCCTTATCTAACTAAAACGAACAACATTTCATAAACAACAATAATGCTGACCAACATCCCCTTGGGGAAAGATTACAATTATCTGCCACACTGGCAACACACAACACATGCTATGTACTATGGCAAACTGTCAGTGTCTCTTTTTTTTTTTTCATTCCTTTTCCTAAATGAAAGTAAACAAAATGAATGTGACCCACTTTATGATGCATCTGTGGTATGAAAATGCTCCATTCATAAAGAAGATTGATCTGATCAGACCATCAATGAGGGAAATGCAAATGACTCTTAATAAATATTTAATGTTAATAAAAGCATCCTCTTCCTATACATGTTAGAAATCTTGAAATCCAGACACTGGAGGTTTTGTGTATACAGGTGCATACCTTAAAAGCCAGTAGTGCGATACTAGTAGTACTATAATACCATGTGGGGTAGTTACTCCATTAGGCATTAGCGAATACTGCCAATCAGAGGTATGACAGTTTTGTCATTTTTTTAATCTTTTTTTTTTTCGTTTACCTATAACATCCCCCAAAAATAGAATCATTCTAGACATATTTTTCAAACATAAGAAACAAAAAAGAAACCCTAAGAATGCAATATTGTAAAATTGCACTGCCTGCTCACCAGCTGCTGTACATTTGTCTTTAGGCAAACCAAATGTGGGATTGCTGAAATGCCATGCAAGTGGGATATTCAAGCAGTAAAATTAATTCCAGTTTCATAAGGGTGGCATTGGCACAATTCACATCCTAACAAGCTGCAAACTAAATTCAAATTGAGTGAATTCCTATGACTGACCGTGGGGTTTTGGAATTGAGTGAGAAGTCTGCCATAATCCTCTTCTACCAGACCGGGGAATTGGTCTCTACATGTGTCAGGGTATCAGTGTATGTGTTCATCTGTGCATGTGTGTGTCATTGTATTATCCATGTTGTGAGGAAATAACACTGTTTACACAGCCACATTATGAGTACCTACAGATCTTTTGGGGACAAAAGCAGGTTAGCATAAACTTAACTTAAATGAATTCATGTTTAAAGGGCAAAACTCAGTTTAAGGCTATACTTTACAAGTTCTAGGGCACCTAAGTAACAAATTCAATAGCATAGTCCATGAAAACTGCATATATTTAACTCAAGTTGAGAAACTCAGACCTATATAGGTAGATCATTGTATTATAAACTATATAATAAATCCAAGCTGTTACTAGCCAATAGACTGTGTTTGCTTGATATGCCCACATGGACTGAAACTTGGATTTTCCTGCCAGTGTTTTGATATAAACACAAACTCATGACTGAAGGATTTCATATCAGCCTTTACTCCATTTTTGCTATTGTTTTAAATGGCCCTGAAGTATTGGACACCATGAACAGAGGTCAAAGTTCAAGCAATGTGAGCTTTGACCATTGTGAGTCCACAAACTCATGACAGCGCTTACTGCAGGTGTGCTTTGGTCAACACAGCAACAAACTGTTGAGGTGTCGCTTAAGCCATTTAAAATTATTGGTTTCAGAGCTCAGTGGTGTTGCTGGCACACTGTGTCTCAAAGGGCCACAGAAGTTATGATTAGGCGAGTAGGGTAGGTCTGCCAAAAAAGAATCTAAGTCAGTATAAATGTCCCACCGTGGGAAAATGTGTGTGTGTGTGTGTGTGTGTGTGGATCCAGTGAAGGAATATATTTATTAGCCAGTAAGTGTGCCTTTAGTGATGTCATTCCAAAACCAAACTCACCAATTTTCAACATGTTTATTTAATTGCTTTATCATATCATATCATAAACAGTTAGGAATTAGGCACATCTTGCTCATACTGGGATAAACCCAATTTTTTCTTCTGAACTGCCACGATTCCTCCTGATTTAGTTGCCGTCATTGCCTGATGTGAGCCCATAAGAAGATGGGTGCACAGAGTGATGAAGCTGACACCAAACGTGCCATCCAAATGAAGAAAACTGCAGAAACTGAGACTCAGCACCGACAATAGTTCATTCATCTGATCAGATAAATAATGTGTCATTTCAAAAGCTCTTTCAAAAGATCAGATACACCATTAGAGGATCTGTTGGGAAATTCTATGCTATGCTACCTAGCAACCCTTCATATCTTTTGTTAAAAGTATGGCAGCTTATTAACACATAACCCCAAAGTTATTAGTGTACTCGATGTGTTAGATAAAATGACTGCTTATTTTTATATATTACTGAGAAAACATATCAGTCATTTCTAAGTATGTTTATATCCTTGTTCTGGTGTTCTAAGGGTAGGCGGGAGGAGGTTTGAGATTAAATTGTTTTCTCATCTCAGTTTTTATAGTCTTTACTGTATTTTGCCGTGGAAAAGATAAAATAATAGGACGTTTTTGGCGAGCCACTATGACCTGTAGCCTCAGTTTTCCCGGCCTTAGCTGACATGAGTGGCACTAAGTGCGGTCTTCTGTATCGAGATGCTCTTCTGCACACCGTGGTTGTATTGAGTGGTTATTTGAGTTAATGCTGCATTTGTATCAGCTCTGTAATATTTTATCGTTTTTTAGACCATCCTCTGTAAAACCTAGAGATGGCTGTGCAGGAAAATCCCAGTAGATCAGCAGTTTGTGAAATACTCAGACCAGCACACCTGTTAATACCAGGCAGGTTCAGAGTCTCTTAAATCACCTTTCTTCCCCATTCTGATGCTCAGTGGCTATAATGTGATTGGCTGATTAGATATTTGCATTAACGAGGAGCTCAACAGGTTCCCCTAATAAAGTGTGCAGTGAACGTATGTGAATGAAGTGGTGACTGAGACGAGTATATATTCATATACTGTTCTGGAGCCAGAATAATGAAGTGCAGTCGCAGTTATGTGCAGAGCAGTATAATGAGGCAGCCTGTTCGGTAGTTGGCACTCAAATACCAAGCCAAAAATAATTATATAGGACCTGCAAATTAAATAAAATTGCCCTAAATTACAGCCTCCTAAAAAAAAAAGAGGCAGACTGGAACATGTTGTGACCATATCTCTATTTTCCAAAAAGTACGCCTTGTTCTAATCTTACTCAAAAATTAAAGGCCTTGTTAAATTTGCAGTCATCTTCTGCAGTATTACTGTATGGATGGAGTTCCTACCAGCACTGCCGTTTAGAGCAGGGCGATATGACAAAAATATTCATCACGATATAGATTTGAAAATTTGCAATAACGATATAACTGACGATAATTGACACTAGACAAAATACTTTGCAACTCCACAATTTTATTAGTGCAAAAAAACCCATCAATGTATTTTCACTTAAACAAGCAGCTGTTTTTTGCATTAAATTTATATAAAAATGTAACACTACAAATGCAAATTCCTTCTTGCTGACAGTTTAACCAAAAGGCATTTCCAGTGGAAATTGGCCGACATATCCTCAGCATACCCAAGTATAATATCCACAAAACTTAAAAAGAGTTTATACACACAATACGGTAATATTATGTTGACGCACCGTACGTATCACTCCGCGAGGCTCCTGCCTACGATAGCCGTAATGCTCCGTCAATCCATCAAGCGGCGCGGGTTCGTAGCTAAGCAAAGTCGTACTAAAACATTTGACAGATTTTTGAGCGCCGTGTACGACATAAAATCATTTTGAGGTCAGTAAACACAACCAGAATTCATGCATAAGGCACACGGGACTATAAGGGGCACTGTCGATTTTCAGAAAAATCAAATGATTGATTTTAAGTGTGCCGTATTTTCCAAAAAACACGGTAATAACGACGGCCCGCTGGCATGCTCTACCAAAAATAGTGCTCTGTTGTGTATCTGATGGACGAAAGCTAAACCAGTTTCACACCACTGAAGTTGCAGCATTTTTACAAACCAATTCTGGTTCATCCGTTTCATTCAACGATCCGCTTTCGCCCTTGTCATTCTCCGTCGCCACCGTGCCTTTTTCGCCATGTGCGTATGAAAACAAAGACACTGCGCATGTGTGTTTTACCCATATTCTATCGCGATATTTCATGTTCTTATCGTTGCCCAACATTATACCAGTATTACCGTGAACGGTATGATACGGCCCAGTCTTAGCTGCCATCTCTGCAGCCAGCTCGCAGAAAACTTTTCTGAAGAGGAGGGGCATCACAACACGGCATGTTTGTTCTTCTATCAACACAATCCACATCTGTGGCAGTTTAGCCTCAGGAGTAAATGATAAATGTGGCTTTTGGCATACATATTTATTCCAACACACAAAAACCCTTAACGCAGCAGTTTGCCAGCTTTCTAAAATAGCAGTGTTGTTTTCCCTCAATGCTTGAGACATTTTATGTAGACTAACCAGCTGGTCTGGGAAGCTTACAGCTGGGACCAGTCTTAGTATTATTGATAAAAGAAAATATGTGAACTTGGGGTAAAAGAAAAGTGAATGAGGATTGGGAGATAGAGGACTTTAGCTAAAGCTACATTATTTATACACCTTTGAAACTGAGGGGAAAGCATGAAAAAAAGAAAAGGTGTGTAGTGTATGATGATCTTGATGCACTAGATACTAATCATTCAGTACTTGCTCATCAATAGTTACAAAAGCTCTGCAGTTAACTGAAGTCATGAGTCAGCTTTGACCTTCCTTAACTCATTATTCCAATGCCAAGTCAGCCCGAAAATCTAAAGCAGAGCTAACACACTGTTCATATCTAAGTGTAGGAAGGAGCAGGAATATAGTATTTGAGCACTAAGCAATTTGAAGTAAAAAGTCTGACAGCTTGATAAATATGCTTGTTTGTTTTGGTTCAGAAGACTGACAGCCCCCTAATGTCTGTTCACTAAATATGAACTTTATGGTGACAACAAGACTTGAATGTTCAGCTATCGAATCAACCAATCACGGCAATTCAGTGCATTTAGGCCTGCACTCTGGTCTTGAGCATCAGAATGGGGAAGAAAGGTGATTTAAGCAATTCTGGATATGGCTGGTCTGAGTATCTGAGAAACTGCTGATCTACTGAGACTTTCTCCACACCACCATCTCTTGGCTTTGAAGAAAAAGGTAGTGAAAAGAGAAAATGTCCTGTGAGCAACTGTTCTCTGGGTGAAAACGCCTTGTTGATGCCAGAGATCAGAGGAGAATAGCCAGGCTGCTTGGAGGTGATAGGAAGGCAACATTAACTCCAAAATCCACTTGATATAACCAAGATGTGCAGAAAAGCATCTCTGAAAACACAACATGTTAAAACTTGAAGCAAATGAGTCTCGGCAGCAAAAGACCACACCAGCTCACCAGAATTAGACAACAGACGGGTGGATTTGGTGTAAAGAGCATGAAAGCATGGATCTAACCTGCAGCCGTTCAGATTGGTGTTGGTTGTGCAATGTTTGCAGGGATTGTTTTGGTTTTGGTTTTTTTGCTACACTTTGGGTCCCTTAGTACCAAATGAGCATTGTTGGTGGTTTAGTCCATCCCACTATAACCACAGTGGACCAGTCTTCAGATGGATGCTTCAAACAGCATAACACAAAATATCACAAAGCTCAAATCATCTCAAACTGGTTTCCTGAACATGACAATGAGTTCACTGCACTCAAATTGCCTCCATAGTCATCAGATCCCAATCCAATAGAGCGCCTTTGGGATGTGGTGGAACAGGAGATTGATATCATGGATGTGCAGCTGACAAATCTGCAGCACGTCAATATGAACAGAAATCTCTCTGAGGTGTGCTTCTAGCACTTTTTTGAATCTGTGCCATAACGAATTTAAGGCAGGCCTGAAGGCAAAATTGTCCCCAACCCGGTACTACCAAAGTGTGCCTAAAAAGTTTGCTGGTGAGTGTATGATTACTGATAATAACTATTAAAGGGGTGATAACATTGAAAGGGATGCACAGAGCCAGTCCATCCAAGCACAGTTGTTAAGCTAAGTTAAGCAAACAGTCTGTTTGCTATAGCAAGAAATAGTTAGCAAATAGCAACAGCCAGAGACAAAGGCTATGTAAGTTACCATCTCCATGTGTTTATGTTTAAAGTGACTACATTGAAACTGTAAACTGCCCCAGGATAGCCCCACCCTCACCTGCATGTTTCATACGACAATGACAAAAGCAGTTTCTTTTAGGCATATCACCTACACCTAGTTAAAATACTTGTATATGGCACACAGTCAAAATGAGGCTCAAGCTAATATTTTGGTAATATTGTCAGGAACTGCTGCAATTATTATGCAAAGTTCATTCTAAATGGGGAAGAAAATAATTCTTCTTTAATATCTAATTAAATAATGGGGATTTACACAAGTAACTAGAAATATCTGCAGAGTAGGGCAAACACTCAAGAATACATAAAAGACATTCATAAAATAAACTCACCAAGTCTGTATCCTTCAGCTTTTGGAGTCATTTGTAATAAGCTAGTATTTGACTTCAGCTTATGTTCACATTTTCCAACTAATTATTAAACCCTCTCATCGTGTACTTATCCAACATGTATTCTATTTTTATTTAGGAAAAAAAAGAAAGAAAGAAAAAGCTTTTTTTGTAATTTAGTGCTAAAACAAGCCATCATAAATTGTGGTCTTGTTTGTGGGTTAACAAGACAGAAGCTGAGCGCTTGTGAACAAAATCATTAAAGAGCAAATTATTCCGTTTGAATTGATGGAGGAAGAGCCATTCTGTGGATGAAAGGATTTTAGATATTTCCCCAAAGCACCAAACCAAGGCCAGACGCAGATACATAAATACACACACACAGAAAAAAAGGCACAGAATGCGTGCATATGTCTAATATCAATACATGCACAAGTGCACATACACACACCTGGGTTCTCCCCGTCTGCTGCAGATGGACTATGTTTCACTTCAAGGTGACCTATCTACTGTACATGTATCGGGTCAGCGGGGGTGAGGCAGCTTAGCCAAGGAAGGAATGGAAGACAGAAAGGATACTGTCCGTGCACCTGGGTAAAGGCTGACAGGAAAGGCTTTAGGATAATGCTCCGTTGTCAAAGTTCCGGACGCTGGTTTCTCTCGCTCTCTTTTAAGTGTGTCTATGGTGCATTAAGAATCTGTCAGAGCAGCTTTAGTATTAATCAACGAGCCCACAGAAGAAACAATCGCACATAATCTCGCGCTCTAAACCCCGGTGACCTTCTCTTCAAATGCATAGATGAACTCCCCTTCAAACCACAGTCATTTAAAGACACACGCAGAGGCAAGCGCACACACACACGCACACACACTCTCACAGGCCCTGGCACCAGCGCTGGTAATTTGTTTCCTCCCCACTCTCACCCTCCCTTGCAGACTACCTGATTGGTTTCTCCCACGGCTGCACCCATGTCTCTCCACCTGGGAGTACATCGACTCAGCATGTCAACGTGACCTCAGAAGAGGACGCATTTTTAGACAGTGTGTATGTGCATGTGTGTGTGTGTGTGTGTGTGTGAAGAGAGACATTTTACCCCATCAATCCAGGGAGTAGAGACGAGGGGAGAGGGAGAAGAGAGGAAACAGGAGAAAAGGAGACAAAGTTCCATTCATCATCTCAGCAGCGTTGAGAGTGTATAAAAAGCAAGACGCATTCAGAGTCATCACTGAGCCAACGCTTCCATCGTGGTACTTCATTTATTAGGACAGTGCGCAGATCAATACGCCAGACATATACACCCTGTACTGTTGACAAGATAATCTCATCATTATGAATTTGGCTTGGGTCGTCAGTAACATGAGCAATCGCGACGCTTATCAGAGATGACAAGAGCAGAAAGAAAGGGAACCCTAAAATGGGGAGAGAAAGAAAGCACGGGAAAGCCAGGGAAGAGCGAGCGAGCGCGAGTTCTTCTTTTACTAAACAATGCTCAGAGCGATAGATAATGAAAAACAGTATTTCAGTACCAAACAGAGCAAAAATCAATAAGAAATGGAGCAAACCAGCAATTGATCTGTATGCTAAAGGCCCCAAAAAGATTTCTTTCTAAGACATAAACCCAGAGAGGGGGGCCAATTGAGTACATCTGTGTAGTACAATAGAAAAAGATGAGACCGGCCAAATATCCCATTTTCAATACACCATTAGCACTCTGCATCGCCGTCGCTACCCCGAAGAGCAGGCAGAGGCGACGTCTGACAACAAATCTTGTGTGCCCACCACTTAAAGGGCCTTTTGTTTAGACAATAACATCTGAGAGCGCCGACTCATTCGCCTCTGTTGCCACAAACACATAACAGCCACTGCAAAACACAGCGGCTGTCAATTCCCTTCAGACGCGCGCAGGGCTTTAGACATGGGAGTCAGATTTCAAACTGCGCTGCAGATAAGCTGGAACAGAAGAGACAGTGGGATCTCTGGATCGCTCTTATTAGAGCGTCAGACGTTCGCAGAGACATTCACAGCACGTGCACGCAAAAAACAGAGACTGGCAGAGTGAGGAAACGAAAAAACAAAAAAAAAGATGCTCCTCATATTGCAGCAAATTGTAATTTCCTGATTGGGAAGAGTGTAAGGAGAGAGTGTACTCTCCCAATCGGTAGTGATTGCGTAAAGGGAAAGAAGTTGTTCGGAAACAGACTGTTTTTGACACGCAGTTAGGTGAATTTAGAGGACATAAAACGGTACTCATTGTGTATCCCTCCAATCAATTAATCTCATTACTAATGTAGCTGTGGAAGTGCTGAACTGTAAAAGGCAAGGACATGGGGAGGGAGTGAGAGAGAAGGAGAGAGGCGAGCGGGATAAATCACTCCTCTAATACTAATGAGATAGAAGGTGAGAACAGATTCGCATAACTCATTCTTTCGGCTGCGTGTTGTTTCTGCAGCACATGCCTAGGGGGCACGGTGAAGGAAGATGTGGCAGAAATAAAAGCTCTCTCCGGTTGGACCGGCGCCAAGACACAGCGGAGCGAGCGAGTTCTACTTTGTTTGACTTTGAAAGTGTTTGATTTACAGCAAGGAGACCCAGCTGCTGGCAGCTCAAAGAATGCATTGCCACGCCGTGTGCAGCACGCAGCCGTCGGTGTGCTTGTGTATGTTAGCGCGCATTACTGTGTGGTCACTTTTATCTATACCCATCTATTGCTGCGGCTGCGACTCCCCGCTGCCTAAAACGTTAAGTCTAAAGACCCCAGGAGGGATCTAAGAGTCTTCAGGGGGCAGGCGGCCACTACAGGGAAGCCCATTCCAATCTGAGGGAACCAGCAAGACCGGTGCTTCAGAGCACAGCTGGTGGTAGCTCTGAGGGTATGTGTGTGCACGCACACAAACCCCCCACAAACACAGGTAGACACATGGTAGCTGAATGCTAGATTCCTCCACTGTGAAGGTTATGCTTTATGTTGTGTTCTCGTTTGTTTGGGAGCTCTGTTAATGCCTGGTTGGCTCCTTGTGCCTGACTTGTTTGAGCACAATGCCAGCAGCAACAACGTAACTAGGGACATGCACAAATGTTTATTTATCGCAATCATCCGTCTTCCTTTTTTTTCTCCTCCTCCTTTTATGAAATATGACACGTCGGAGGGTATTCTCTATAAAAAAGAACACCTTACAGTAGAATGGTTGTAAAGTGACAGCATCGACGGTGTAGGCGTGCACCTGCCAGTGTCAGCGTGGTCAGGAAAATAAGACACAACGGCAGCCAACATCAGCTCATGGTCTCAGCAGCCTTGTAATTACAGAACAGCAGAGTAATTAATAAGTCGCAAAGGACTCGCCAGCCCGCATATGAAAAGTAAACCAAGCTAATCAACGGCACTTGCTGCTCAATGGAATGACATGATAAGTTGAAGCTCTGGTGTCAGGGAATTAGGCAGAAGAGTGCTGCTCATCCACTCCACCTCTATTACACACAAACACGCATAGAGGCACACACAAACACACAATAACTAAGGAGTGGATGTCTACTGACAGGCCACAGTCTTATTATCATGCCCATGTCATCTCCAATAGGCTGCTTCCTACTGAACCAAGCAAATTGGTTTAATGTGTCCGGCCAATTTGGCTATCACAGAGCTCAACTTGTGTTTTCATATCCTGTTTCTTTCTCTACCCTCGCAAAAAAAAAAAAGAGAATACAATTCTTCCATTGCCTTGCACTGTCACCCTGGTGGGTCTGTTAAAAATAATGAAATTACGCAGCGCACAGGCACGGCAGCTCGCTAAAAGGACATCTAAATAACACCAAAACGTGGCACTCTATACATACAGCACGTTGTTTTTGTCTCTTCTATATCCGTTTCAGTTTGATCCACAGTTTGATTTGACTTGAGTTTAAGTTACAGAGAAGGAGTGCGAGTGTGTAGCGGTGAGCATATAGTCAGGGGCCAACATTTCAATTATTCTGCAGGGTTACTTGGATTTTTGAAAACTTGCAATAAATAAAACATTGACTTCTACAGCTGCAGTGAAATCTCAAGCAAATTCACCGGATACTCGTAGCATCTGTATTTGCAATGAACTGTTAATTGCACGAATGGAAGTTTTATGCCTGTGAGCCTGTGTGATGTTTTCTGTGTCTAAAGAAAACATTAACAGTGAGCGAGGAAGACAAAGACAACAGATGTGTGCGTTACTACCACACCGGACTTTTCTAAAGTCTTTCAGGTAACTTTTCTAAAAATCTAAAAGCGTCACAGCCCCACAAGCAGAGGGGAAAACGAAACGCACCCTAAGGACAGGAACGAAGCGAACGAACGCTCAAATTCTGCTTCTGTCAGAGAGTCTGCGTCTTCTGTTTCCATCTTGGCCGGCGTTCTTGCCCACCGTCTTCCGCCCATTTCCACAAATACGTAGCCAGAGACCATCGATGCTTATCGTGACATCTTCCGCTTTCCTCTGATTTGTTAAATGATTTATTAATGAAAGAGGATGCAAACATAGCTGCTGTTCTGTGCATTACAAGAGCTGCTACAGCAACGCTGTTGAAGTGCGCACCTTTGCGAGCACCACAGATGAAAATGCCAGTAATGGCAACTAATAAACAACAGCGTTTCTGTGTTTTGGCTTAAGAGAGATGTCCTAATTTACAGCACTTCCCTCAGGCAACGTTCTACTGGTATCTATCATATGAGCTTTGGGGAGATAAAGAAAAAAATAAAAGCGCTTATTAATAATTCAGATTTTTAGTGTGTAGCGTTATGTACAGTAGCAGCAGGTTTATTTGAGGAAATATATAGATATACCCTGAGGTAAGCTGATATTTTTTAAGGACTGGCAAGCTCAAATAAAATTAATCTTGCCCAGTGACTCAGAGCCTCAACTGGGGGACAAATGCACACAAATTCCAAAAAGTTTTTTTTTGTTGTTTTTTTTTTAACTGTCTCCCATTCCTGAAATGACTGCCTGCGCATCCAGTTGCTATGCTGTCGATCAAGGTTTCAGTGCGTACAGGTTTACCAAACTTGTTCCAACAGAAAGCTCTGGAGGAAAGTAGTTATCTAAAGATGAAGGGAGAGAAATGAAATAAAGAGTGCTTTTCTATTCACTGCCTCAGTGGCCACTGAGGTGTGGGAGCAATTTCAATACAATGCACAGCGGAGGCTTTGATAAGACTTTTCAGCGGAATCCTCAAAAACAGTCTTCACACGTGCATCTGTGTGTTTGGGTGCACGAGCGCGCGCGTTTCTTGGAGGAAGGGCGTTTCAACGTTCGGACAAATACAAGATTGTCACGCTCATAAAAGAGTAGGGGCTCTGTCACGGAGCCTGCCAGCTAAAGGCTTAAATCACACGCCTGGAATACACAATGACGTTAAACCTACACACATCCACACACACTCACACAATCTCCCTAAATTATGCAGAGTAAGACCATTCCTCGAAGCATCAATTTTCAACATCTGCTCCGGCTACATTGCTGGCAGGTATGTGCTCAGTCTAAACAGTGATTTTTTATTTTGTTTGTTTCTTCTTCTTAGTAAGTACGCTTTTCAAATGATCACAGTCACCACACTTGACGTTTGTTTTTATTCCAGGAATATTTAATTCACCGAATAGGATTTTGGATCTTTTTATTGTGTGTGAACTCAATCCCAAAATTCCATAAATTCAGATATTGTCACTCAAAGAAGTGCGGCTGCTCGCCTGGCAAATCCACAAGAAAAAGAAAATGCTATATTTCATGTGTATGAATGTCTGGCATTTCTCATTAGAGCAGCAGGGAGTCTTCTTTGCAAATGACAAGTGACAGTGTCAAGTCAGCAGAGACTGGAGCCCCGTTCCTCCCCGTCACCCCACACAAGGCAGAATGCCGCCACCTAAAGGCAGCTCTTATAGCCTTCCTCACACCCCCTTTTCATTTCTTTTTTTTTGCCTTTGTATTACTTGCACCTTATTAACGCGAACGGTCTCCCACTAAGACGAGAATCTGCTTAATTAGAGTTTTGTGGTGAATCTAATTAGAAACAAAACGAATCAATATGATAAAATATGGGCCGTTTGAACGCCATGACACAAGGTGTCTCTAACTGTTTGGTTACAGTGATGATGTCAGCTGTTCACAAAAGTAAAAGAAATGGAAAAAAGAGGAAGGTGCATACTAGGTGCACATGGCTGCCTAAAGCATGCTCGTGACAGATTGGACTTAAGTGTGAAGTGATGAAAAGTAATTCCTTCTTCCCGAACACTGAGACAATTTGCTGCAGACTGGTCTTAACCTTGATTCTACGCTAAGTAATTCCCTTCAACGCCTTAAGCAAAATTAGGCATCATTACTTATCATCCATCTTCTTATTCCAGGAATTCTCTCTACAAATGAATCTGGCACTGTGGTGACAATGATAAGGGCAGCAGAGCTCTGCTGATGTGTTCGTATTATTCCCTTCTCCCAGCTAGAAACCAACCCTAGCCTTTCTGCCAGCTCACTGCTATAAAACATCATTAGAGGCCGGAGTATGGAGAAAGACTGGAAGTTGAAGACAACTACAGCGGCTCTACTTGGAACAAGTTTGGTAAACCTGTATGTACAGATGAAGACAGCGGCACTGAGGTGCCCTTGTGAAAGTGATTGACCATGCGATATGCTCACCAAGTTTATCCATCTCCTTATTTATTTTTTTCCCATATAGCCTCTCCTTTGTGACAACTGTAGTGACAGATGGGCTGAGAGGCCTTGGGATCGATAGAAGGGGAATTCTGTCTTTGTTTCCTGACATTTTTCCCATAGCCACGCTAGCCGACTCAGGTTACTTACTGTCCACGCGCAGGGAGAAGCGAGGATGGAGTAGGGAGGAGGGAGGAATGAGATACGCTTCTGTGAAGCCTCTGAAGAAACTTAATGCCTCAGGCCATCTCCCTCTACACAGGTTTCTGTTGAATAATACAACAGAGCACCCTGAACGCCTGATGCGTCGAAGGGGACCGTCTGTAAACAAGACACCAAGGAATGTGTTGTTGCCTTTCCTGCTAGTTTCCCCTTTGACAGTCTGAATAAAGAGCGAAAAGGAAGCTCTCAAACTGTATGTGTGTGTGTGTGTCTGTGTGTGAGACAGCCTTGTGTTGTCCAATTCATCATCACTACATTAACAGAGAAACAGCCTGCAGAAAGGCCCAGCAATTATTCTCTCTCTCTGATTAGGAAGCCTTAACGATCTTTTTGCTGACCCTTGCCCTGTGCAGCTGGTTCATAATAGAAGCAGGGATGAGGCTGAGAGTGAGAACAACAGACAGTGGTCTTCCTCCCTGGTGGGAATATGTCACATCTGATCACCGTCACGATCAAGTCCTCATCCACTGAAAGCAGTGGGGAAGCAAAAAATGTAAAACAGAAAAAAGAAAAAAAGAAAAAAGCTAAAAATTAATAAAGTGCAACTGGCAAAAATGTCATGCCCTAACAGTGTCAAGCAGTATAAGACTATGATATAAAATTCAGTGCCAAATCATAGCATATGTTCTCTCAAGGTATATGTTCTCTCATAGCATTGTCAGATGAAAAACCAACAAGCACTTGGAGAGAGTGGGGAAGAAGATGGAGGTTCTTTTAGCAGGAAGAAACTTACAGAACCAGAATCAGGGTGGGCGGCCGCTTTGGCCAGAATAACGGGTAAATATCGTAATAAGGGTAAACTGTGCCACGACTGCCCATTATCCCCAGCATTACATACCAATGTCTTAAGCAGGCTCTAATCCTTGTCTGACACGACAGACTTTTAATGGGCTTAAGGCCAAAGACACAGAGAAGTTATCACATTAGAGGCTTATACACCCAGTACTCCGCTCAAAGACTTATGAAGTAGCTGTGAAAATAGGTACAATCTCCTAATCTCTAGGAATTAAAACCCACTAGAATAAACCTCATATAGCTATAGAATTTCATGTCTCACCAAAAGAAAAGGGAGAAAAGAAAAAAAGAAAAAGCATCAGTCATTACTTGGAGGAGCTTCACTATCACTAAGACATCTGTTGCTGTCACTCTGTATATGTTTAAATTTAGAAAATATTCAGGTAAAAATCATTTAAACAAAACTGATCTAGATGTAATTTTTTGGATTAAAGCAAGAACATTTCTTTGGAATTATGACAATGGTCCAAAATAGGATATATACCTGCTTATAACACACGCTAAGCTCTTGACTCCACAGCAATGAGATGACAGCGACCGAAAACTGATTTCAAAAGCCTGCCGTGACATATTCCAAGCACAACCGATTTGTGTTGATGTCACTGGCTCTGTTCTATGAGAGCACCAGAATGACTGTTTAATCCTTCTAATGCTCACCCCCCCACCCCCCCCTCCTTTCTTGTCTTTGTCTCAGTGCTTCTGGGCCTCTCTGCCTGTCCTTGTCCTTTTTTTTTTCTTTCATTTTATAAAACAAGGGGTGGGGGGCCGATACAGGAAGTGGGACCTTTGTGAGTCCTGTGACGTAAAAATGGTGGCACAACAGTGAAGGAGTGCAATTTCTCTTACCTGTATGATGGACATGCGGTTAGTAGGTGTGTCTGTGGTGCTGGTGACTGGGCCTGTGAAGCTGGTGTGGCATCCCACGTGGCCTTGGGGCACGCTGAGGTTATTGGCAGTGGGTTTGAGGTACATGACCTCTGACCTTGGTGAGCTGAGTGGCAGACGTGTCTGGTAGTCAAAGTACATGGGAGAGGTGGCCAAGGAAGGGCTGCTTACCACATTCATCACATTCATGGCATCCCGCTCCTCCACCTCGCTCTGCACCAGCATGATGTCGTTCTTGTTAATCTTCTTCTTCTTCCCTTTCCCCAGCTGCGGGTGCGAGTACTCTGCAATGCGACAATTGTAAGTGCGAATCTCCTTGTTTTCCCGCTTGCACTTGATAGCTATGGTCACCATGGCAGCCAAAAGCATGATAGATATGATGCTAAGAGTTACAATAAGAGGCAAAGACATGTCCCAGTTCTGATTGTCCTTCATGTGCGGCAGTCCATCAGGAGGTCGTCCATTGGAGGCCTTGATGATGAGCCTGGCGGCAGCGGTCAGAGTCGGCTTGCCGTGGTCCGATACTCGAATGATCAGCTCAACAATGGGGCTCACGTCGTCCCAGAATGGGTGAGCCGTTCGTACCTCGCCGGTCACTGGATCAATCTCAAAGAGATGTTCCTCATTGCCATCTGATATCTCATAGGTAAGCCGCCCACTTTCACCGTAGTCATTGTCTACCGCCCTCACTGTGGTGACAATGTAGCCAACGCCAACATTACGTGGCACGTGGATTTCAGCGGTATCATTCTGAAGAAGCGGCAAAACTATGACAGGGATGTTGTCATTGACATCCAGAACACTGATGCGCACTGTAGCATTGCTCTCCAAGTGCGGAGATCCTGCATCCTTAGCCAGAACCTTGAAGTCAAAATATTTTATTTGCTCATAGTTAAAAGATCGAACAGCATAGATGGCTCCATTAGCAGCATTTACATTAACATAGGTGTTGACATCACCCCCACTAACATTGGAGTTAATTATGCTGTAGTACACGGTGCCATTTTGCCCAAGGTCTGGGTCATGTGCCAGAACTGACCCCAGGTATTCCCCAGGTATATTGTTCTCAGGAATCTGAAGAAGGTAGACTGACTTGGTAAAGCGAGGGGTATTGTCATTCTCATCCAGGATCTTTACTGTGAAGGATTTTGTGGAGTTCAGAGGAGGTATGCCGTTGTCTTTGGCCACAATGGTGACATTGTACTCGTCCTGCATCTCCCTATCCAAGGGCCTGTCTGTCACCACTGTGTAAAAGTTGTCATAGTTCTCTTCGAGTTTAAAAGGTACATTACCTAGGACTCTGCATTGAAGCTGCCCATTCCTGCCTGAGTCCTTGTCTGTGACACGGACAAGAGCAATGACAGTGCCTGGAGGAGCTGCCTCACTGATGGCCCCCTGTCTCACAGACACAAAGCCTATAGATGGCCAGTTATCATTCCTGTCAAGCACTTTAACGGTCACTTTACAATGGCCTGGGATTGGATTGGGACCTAGATCCTTTGCCTGGACGTCAATCTCAATAACTGGGCTTTCTTCATAGTCAATTTCACCCTGAATCTTTATGACTCCTGTTCTTGAATCTATGGAGAAAAGCTCTCGGATTCTCTCTGGAGCATAGCCACTAAAGGAATAGACTACTTGTCCATTGTTCCCCTCATCAGGATCGGTGGCATTTAGATCAATCAAGACTTTTCCAGGAGGTGAATTTTCAGGAATTTCCACAACATACGAGGGCTGATCAAACACAGGGCTGTTATCATTGGAATCAATAACTTTAACATTTATCTGCATGGTGCCTGACCTAGGATATTCGCCCCCATCAGTGGCTGACAATATAAGGGTGTGATGGCTTCTTTCTTCCCGGTCCAGTGGTCGTTGAATAACTAATTCTGGGAATTTAGTCCCGTCACCACGGGATTTTACCTCCAAAGAAAAGAGATTGTAGTCATCGCGTGTTATTTGATAGGTTTTCAGGCCGTTTTCCCCTGCATCTGGGTCATGTGCGCTGGTCAGGGGAAAGCGTGTCCCTGGGACTGCATTTTCAGAAATGTCAATATCAATCTGATCCGAAGGAAACATAGGTGAGTTGTCATTGATGTCCTGAATATCTATCTTGATCATGCATATCTCCTTGTCGTTGGCAAACACTTCCATTGAGAGCTGGCACTTGGGGTTTCTCTTACACAATGTTTCCCTGTCGATGCGCTGTTTCGTATACAGCAATCCGCTTTGTGGGTCCACGTCGATGAGATGCGGGGCTGAGTTCTCCAGCACTCTGAAGTTGGCTTTCTTACCCTGTCCTCCCTGCCCAGTCTGTTCAATTCCAAGTCTGGCATCTTTGGCAATGTTCCCAATCACTGTACCCGGACCCTGCTCCTCTGGGACAGAGTAATTCAAGTTTTTCAATGTCAGGGCTTGAGCCCACAAGAGCAGGAAAAAGAAAATAGAAAGATACATCTCCACTCAGTTAAAAGCTGCTATGATCTGTGTTGAGATTAGCCCCTCCTTTTAACTGTTGATATTTTGCTCAAATGTGGTATTTCTGTTATCCAGGACAAAATAAAGAGTTCTGTTCATCATGCGAGGCCTTGACATTTGTCTTTGTGGATTGTTTTTGCTCTGTCGCTCTCTTCCTCTGCGAGCAATCAGTGGCGCTGAGCACCTAATTTATATTCAGCTGAGCATCCAGACTCATCTGAGCAATAATCGGGATCCAGTCTCCAAACAGAATAGTCACTGCAAAGTGTTCAAAACCACCTAAGAAGGAAAACAGAAACAAGATATAGATGTTATAATATACATGAATCAATTAGCCACTCAAATGAAAAGACACTGAGCCGCACTGGCCATTCTGCCAGTAAGAAATCAGATCCACCTCTGAGCCAAAAATGAAACAAAGCTCATGTGTAATTCATCTCCACATTTACGGAGGAAGCTTGTCAATTAGTTAACCTTGGGAAGACACTCCACGCAGCATAAAATATATGGGCAAATAATGATTCTCCTTGTAGCTTATTTACTCCATAAATACCACATCCTCAGTGCATGTTTTTTCAATCTATCTCTAATGTACAATGGACTACCTGACCCGAGCGCGATAATGGCCCATTCACACATTAGGAGAACTCAAACTGGAATAGGACAACTTCAATAATGTGGTATCACTGCAGGCGTACAACTGAACACGGCCTATTGTGGCGGCTATTTGAATAAGTGTGTATAAAATGAGCCTCTTACACGCATTAACAAATCCGCATAATCCGGATATTTAAAATGAGCCTTATAAAAATTCAGAAATGAGCTGCCAACATCTCAGCACAGCCGTGTAATTCTCTCCACTCGTGCTCTCTGCCTCTCTTTCTCCCTCTTTCTGTGAGAGAGATTCATCGCTCCTTGGAAGAAGACGAAGAAGCTGTTGCATCCGCATGCATGGGGATGGTTGCGAGATAAGGTTTGGAAACGAGCAACAGACAGCGGAAAAATAAGAGAAGAGATGTCAAATGATTACAAATATATAACTTACCAAAAGAAACTGCGCAAATAGTCCAAGGATAGAACTGTACAAAAAAAGAAAAAAAGATAATAACAACAAAAGGAGAAAGACAAAAATTAAAAACAGTCAGTTCCAGCAGGGTTTAGGGAGAGTTTCGTCTCCTTAGCCCACTTCGGTAGGTGCCACCCGTATCCTCCTTCTCCTCTTTGTGAAGAGGGAGAGAGGGGGGAAAGCCACAAGCCTCCAATGCACACGCAGGCTACAGTGCAGCGCAGTGGAAATAAAAAAAAAGTGCTCCAGAAAAGTATGACTGTAATGTCAATGAGCTGAAGTCCTCTCCGCTGTCTGATTAGGATGCAGCGGCTCGCCTTCTGCCTGCAGTGAGTCACCGTTCTTCAGGAAGGAAAACTGAGAAATACTCTACGAAGAAGAAGAAAGGAGGGGAAAAATCCAGATGTGTGGTAAGGTAGATCCAAAGTGAATATTTGAAAGGCAGTCAGTGTTTTTTCCGCCGTTCGAGACAGCACAGAGTTACTGATTCCCGTAGTGGCATTTTTGTCCTTGCCCGTCGTCCCCGTCAAAGTCCACGCACACACACATGCACACACACACACACACACATATATTTATATATATACACACAGATACACAGAGAGACAGCTGCTGAGGTGGTCAACAACAACGCCGCATTCCGGCACAAGTCTCCCCTATATCTGTCAGGAAATGTGTGATTTCCTTCAGCACGCACGCACAGTCGTTATTTACTACTTCGCACACGCAGCACAGCCCTAAGCCCACGGAGCGCTTCCTCTCACTGACTGAACTCCGGACACCGCATGGTGCATTAAACATTGTCGCTACTCCTCTGGCAGCCAATGAATTTGAAGAGGTGGGAAGAGAAGGAGGGGATTCAAAAGCCGCTGTGGGTACCGACTACAAATGATTGGTGGCTTGCAGTTCACCGGTGGCGGATGGGTTTTTTTTCAAACCGCACTTCATTGTTGTTTACAATAAAGGAAACGGTGCGTTGGGGAGGGGGGGCAGGCTCGCCGACATATGCACTGGGGCCAGGATGAAGTGGTTGGAAGTGTCCGTTAGAGCATCAAAAAATAACAAGACGACAGATTTGAATCCAGTGGAAGTAAATTTCTCTGGTACAGAGAGCAGAGACCTCCCTGATCCCGACGTAAAAGCGCCAGTTTAGTTCTTTGGTGCACAACTGTCTTAGTTTTCTTAAGAGGGATTGTGAGTGTTTGGGAAGTGCACGTTTTAGGAGCTACTTATTACACTTCGCAATTACCGGTCTCCTTTCGCGGTTTTTATTTAAAGTTCTAGCTAGAGGCTTTATTTGCCGTGCCACCTGAGAAGCAGCAGAGATTGCGTTAATCATTTCCTATGTAATTAAAGCTGCTAAATGTCTAGGCAACTGTGTGATGGGAATTTATGATACATTTTGAATTAAGGACTGCAGCAGGCAGCCTATTCGATAGTGACAGTGAACTGTCATGGCTGTTTCAAACGAGAACAATTAGCAGTAAATAGGGTTGCCAACTCCCTGAAAAATAAATAAGGGACACCTCGTGGCCAGGGCCGGGCGACCCAGTTGTCTTCACCCTTCCCAGTGTGGTGAATTTTCTAGCTCTTTTTTTGTGTGTGAAATTATTTTTTTAACCATTTGACTTGAAGTTGATTTAAGTAGATGCATATTCTATTCTTTGTGATATGAACACATCTGAAACAAATGATCATTTAGCCATTTATTTTTAGCTCAAAATGACAACATTAACACAGTAAAACAGGTCTCCTTCTTAAACAGAAGCCTGTCATGCTTAACTTTTGAGAATATAAGTAAATCTTTCTTTAAAAGCACTCTGTCCTGCTTAACTTAAAATAATAGAAAACAATAGAAAGAAAAATATTCTTGTAACAGTGCACATTTAGTGCATTTAGTACAATTGGCTTCAGTTGAGGTATTATTTCAGCTTTTCTAATGCTAATCAGCTGCTCCTGTTTGTAAACCCGCTTGTTCCCATGATTACGCATCTTAACTCATCATCATTATTCATCTATGTATTACTTTTATGTATTAGTCATCAATTTGTTGTAATCATCTATCCTTGCAGTTGTTTATTACACAAAATAAATTATATTATCACACTTCTGGCCACATAGCGCTGATATTCACTGCACATGCCCATATTAACGTTTTCCAGCCAGGTGTTTTCCTTTTTCCATTCTTCCCTTTCTCTGAGGGGAACAAACATTGCTGCTCTAATGCTGGGCTTACACCGTGCGGTTTTAGGCCCATTTTGAGCCGATTTTTGAGTGATCGGACCGATTTTGGCCTTCATCGTGCGTCGTGTAGTATACGTGGGGTAACGAGAAGTGATTAACACCTCACGACCAGCTCCCGATCATCAATCGCTCGTGAGGGTGTCACCACAGGCGCTCACACTGCTCTCGCGCAAACGTAAACGTTGGTGAAAAAGACGGCGCAGCGCGGCTGTGCAGCGTGTGATCTGGACACAAGCGATGGAGGCACAACTTGTAGAACTTTGGAAAGCTCATCCGAGCCTTTTCGATGTGGCATCACAAAATTATCACGACCACAACAACCGTGAAAATAGTTGGATTTACACTGCTGCTCAATCACAGCTGCCTGATCAATGTTTTTCATTAGCAATTTAGCAAAGTTGATGGTGGTGGTGTGTCTGTGTGAGTGAAAGACAGAGAGAGCGAGCGACAGATTTTCTGTTATAACCTTCATGTTATGGAGGCACAGTGTGAGCACTCAGGTCGCATCAGAGCATCGGGCGGTATAGTGTGAGAGTACATCGTGACATACCAACTTCTAACCCCTGTGAGTCAATCGTGCAGTTTGAGCAGGAGCTGAATAACGTGACTGAAAAAAATCGCACAGTGTTTGCCCAGCTTTAGGTGTACTGTCATCCGAGACTTGCACCGCAGAGTCGGCGTTTGTTCCCCTGTTGGCCATGCTTCTTGTTGTGGTCATCTGTTGTCTTCCGGTATTTTCTCCGCAAGCGACCTTTCCTCGACCAATGAGATGAGCGGTAATCTGAATTGTCATACTCGAATTGTCATAAGTGTGCTGTCAGCTCATTGGTCACAAAGCAGGAGAGGGGCTGGGAATTATGTTTTCAAACAAAGTGTTAATTCCATAAACATTTATAGACTACTTTTGATTCTCACTGTATTACGGGACAAAGTGCGTCCCTTATTAGCTCAATACGGGACGTGTACTTTTGTTTCGAAATACGGGACGATTCCGTATTTTAAGGGACGGTTGGCAACCCTAGCAGTAAATGTCCCCTAAGCAGTGGAACAAGGGCTAAGCTGTTCAGTCATAAGTAAGAGTATGTTGACTATCTGTGCTTTTAAATGTGTGCTAGACAAAATAAGGAATTTAAATAAAGCATTTCAGACTTTAGGAAAATGTGATGTGCATCATTATTATTATTTTTTAAAGCCTTTCTCCCTAGCAGCATCGCAGACAACTAACTCAGGCAATATTCAGATTCAACAATATTAATAATACAATTAGCTTTTAACTGCAAGCTAACTCAGAGACACTTCCACCTTAGCTGGGTCAGGACATGCATTCAGAAAAACTGATTAGAAAAAAGTAATAAAAAGTTTTCCAATCAACCCACTGTGTCACACTGTTGCTCGTCATCATCCGTCCCACGGTTAGTAACTGGTGTGTATCTGCAAAAACGGCAGATTACAGGTCAAGAATTTTCAGTGGTACTTTTGGCTCAACTATCGCTTCATCATCACTTCAGCGCCAGCAGAGCTTCTGCTTCGCCAGGGCTTTACTAAACCTTTCATTTGGTGTTGCTATTTCAACACGTCAGCTTTGCTCAATATAATCATGTATATACATGGGTCTCAACCTCTTTGACTTTCCCGCTGACCTTTCTCCCTGACAGGGGGAATGACAAAAGTGTCAGATACATTCAGTCAGATGGCGACCAAAGCTCATTATTAAACAGCAGGTTTGATGTACTAATGTCAAGATGTTGATAACTGATGAAGGTAAATGTCACATCATTGTCTCTATCTGTGCGCTGTGTGTGTTTGTGTGGATCTGTGGTGCATATTTCCACTCCCTCACTGTGGCCTTCTTTAAACTTTCTCATGTGGGTGTTCACAGAATTAAGAGTTGACGTGGTGGACTTGTACCAAGCCAGTTTTTTTCTTCTTCTTCTTTAAAGTCGATTGATTAGCAGCATTCTCTGAAATAATTTCTACATAATTCAGCCTGCTCTTGAACTGAAGTCGAATTAGTTGTTTTCCTCAAGACCGCATTGTCTTCACCGTTGGGTTTTTCATAATTTTCCTAAATAAAATGATTGCTTTATTTTGCTTTTCAGCTATGAAATGCTACGTAGTGAGCTCGAACAATGTCTGGAAAATCACCTGCCTTGATGAAATGTCGCCAGTGCTGCCAGAGATAAACCCAGCCATTAGCAGCTTTCTTCATTAGCCCAATTAAATGGCCCTCAGGAAATGCACTGACAGAAACCGTATTTGGAATGGGCTGCTGGTGAACAGCTGCATTAAAACCCTATTTTGTAAATTAAATTTCAATCTAATGGCAATAGCCTTTCTTCAGGTGATAATAAGAGGAAGAAGGCCTCTTCCTGCCACACTGTTTAACACATTTTTTTTAATTCCCTTTTCCTCCTTTTCCTATAGTCTGATTCCCCCTCCCCCCCCCCCCCCCCCCAACAATGAAAAGTTTAACACTCCTGCCACTACAAAGAAATTTAAACCATACGAAGCCAGAGTTTGTTCTTTTTCTCTGCTACCTCTGTCAGAAGAAGAATGGAGAAAAAAAATCAGAGCTGACTTTTACACATGGAGAGTTTTTTCCAGCAGCAAACTGTCACCTCTGTCACCACTACTTTTTACTCGGCTGTTGTTTGTCTCCCACATAAATTCTTGCCATGTTGCCATCTGTATCTATGTCTCTCTTCTTCTTTTTCTTCTTTACGCTGTTCATCTGGTTTGCCACATATAAGGAGAGGGGGTGTTTACATGACTTTGCTGGGGTTCAGCAGGAGAGAAAAGCTGGTTTCCTGTGTATCTATCAGCCCACTGTATGGCCATATTGGGTGAACGATGTATCAGTAAGGCTTTGTTTTTACTCACATGACGGTATGAAAGCTTAGAGCTTCACACTGATGATGTTTTTTAAGGAAATGTGTCTCCTTTGTTTTTCAAAGAGATAAGCCTTCGGCACTGTACATTAGCTACAGCACCCACCCAGTCTTGCTGCTCTATAAATATTAATCTCTTTCCAACAGGTCGCTTGCATGAGATCCGCTTTACTGAAAGTTAGTTCAACCTGCATTTGACCCCAAATACTGTATATTTTACAAGTTAATCCCTGAGTGTCTAAAAGAGGCTGTTGAAGCGGTAGCTCTCTGCACTTTAACGGCACAACATATCCTCAAATTGAACAGCAAAAAAACTATAAAAAAAATGCGCAACATAAAATAATACCCTTTCAGCTTCATTTGTTTTTGTCTTTTTATTCTCTGTTTACTTGCAGTTCTTTCTCAATACCTTAGTATCTAAAGGTAAAGTGTGTGTATGCTTCAAATGAAACACGTTGTTATTTTTAAGGTAAATTGTGGCCGTATTGAAAAGCAGGGTGAAAAAGTCAAAGAAAAGGACACCATGAATTTTGAAAAGGAGATAACATTTTTAAATTCATAGTGAGTCACTGAGTCTTAATAAATGTAATTTAAAGCACAGCCCTGATGTAAGAAGTTCATTTTAGATATCAAAGCTGTAGAACCCAAGTTCTACAACCGTGTCATGAGCAGAGCGGGACGGCAGTGTCAGATACCATTGATCCATTCAGCAAGATGGACAATGTGGGCTTAACTCACTTCTGTAATGCTTGGGCCACAGGAAACACTGTTTCTGTGTGTTCACCTTGCAAGAGCAGCTCCCCGACCTGGAGTATCATCAAACCTGAAGCAAAGCAGTGATTTATGCAAACGAGATCATAGACAAAAATAGTGAATTTCTAATTACTGATTTCTAATTCATCAGTAAATGGGCCGTGTGTAACAAACGCTTCTTTTACTGTGGTTGAGCACAATCTGAATCTGTTTGTGTGCCTGTTTTCTCTTTGGTTTAATGTGTTTGTCGACCAAATGTTCAGTGTTTGTACGGGTCGAGAAATATTTCCTGATCAATGCTCGAAAATGATTCTGCCTTATCAGTGAAGAAGCTTTTTTGTTTGTTTTGAGATTCTCACTTGTGAAGCAGCTTGAAAAACAACGAGTTCTCAGGTGGTTTTTTGTTAGTTTTTCTCTGATAGGAAAATAACACGGATGCTCTGTAATTTTACAGCTATAACCATTGTTTTATTGGAATAATGTTTGTCAGAACATGTGATTTTTTAAAAATATAGATTCCTAAAATCAACGCTCATTGTTTGGACAGGACTTAATGAAAATAATGGCCACAGTTTTAGACCTTGGTGTGCTTATTATGAATTTGAACAGGGTTACTCTAATGAGTAATCTTCATTGCAACTATTTCAATGAATTCATCAAATAACTGGGTACATTTGATTCATTTTCCTAATTTTGTCTAACAAGTATTTGGATGTGGGTAAGAAAGTCAAAATGTCCTCCTCCTGTTGACGTTTCCTCAAGTTCAATTTTGAGCATTTCTGTTTTGCCAGGCGGGCTTTAATCGGGCAGAAATGTAGGAGTCCTGTACAGAAGAAAAAAGATTTGACTATCCGAGAAAAGTCGAGTCAAGTTTTTACAAAAGATGCAATCTCCGGCAGTGAATGGGGCCTGTCTAGACGCAGAGAAAGCTTCTGGTTAGCAGCAAGATGTGTGGAAGAAATGATTCTCGTAACATGTTTTCCTTGCCGAGCTCCTTTCTTGCTCAAATATCATGCCTGTAGAGGCAAACATACAAAAAAGCTAAAGATCACAAAGGCAAAATTTGCACAACACAGACATTCAAACGGACTCTCTCCATGTATACTGTTACAGTGGTGGATGCTCATGTAACCGGTGTGATTCTGCGTTGTGTCTGTTAAAAAAGGTAAAAGAAAGAAAGGCCTCCAAGTAAATCATTTGCCCACTCCAGCTCCTCTCCCACAGGGGAATTGTAGAAAAGGGGCTGGCATTTATTTTTACATTAAACATAAAGTATGAATTTACACGTAAGATATTTGACATAAGATAAAACAAAAACAACATGAAATCCGACATACCTGATAAAAAAGGTAACAGAAAGAAAGGCCTCCAAGTAAATAATTTGCCCACTCCAGCTCCTACAACCAAATACAAGCAGTGGGGAAGAGGGTTAGCTCAACCCACCACAACTTCCAAGCTAGCAAGGAGTATATATTCATGCTAGCATTTATGGCGCCTAAAACACATTTATGATACACACATACTACACACTTATAACATCTAACAAAAAACAGGCTTAATAATGACAATAATTGAACTAAAATCGCAATCAGAAACATCAGGGTGGCTAAATATGAATTATATGTGTGTTTTAAAGTGTTGGGAAGAAATGACACCCACCTCTCTCACAGGGGAATTGTAGAAAAGGGGAGAAGCCAAATGGGTACACTGTATTTATAGGGTTGCACCAAAGAAGAAGAAGAAAATAATGAGGAGGGGCTCTAACTGATAATGAACATAACTACAGGCTTAGAGGTCCTAAAAGTCGGGAATAAAAGGAATGGTTTGTGTAATTATAACAAGATGTGATTTATGACCCTGTTACACTCATATTAAACAGTTTCAAACAGAGTATTTGGACTACTAACCCAAATTAATATGTTTTCAACCAATTACAGTTTATTTTGCTTGTATATGCTACATGTAGCTAGTTACTCCCAGCATATACCTTTGATCCTATATACACACGCCTGCACAATGACTTTTATTCACTTCAAAGTGAAAAGAAAATCTGTTGAATACATAACAAAACAACCGATACAACCACTTACAGCTTCCAACCTTGGGAAGCTGTGGTTTTGCTTATTAATATTAGCAGAGATTAATTAAAGCAACAATCGTGTGTTTATTAGACGGCATAAAGGGCTTACTGATGTGATAGAGTAGCCCCATGAGAAACAAGTCACAGGCAAAAGCGTTTCATCAACACTTATTAGCAGGACTGAGGTTTTTTTTTTTCCTTTTCTTTTCTGGAATGCTGACAATTTCAAACTGCTCACTCTAATAAACCATCATTCGCACATGTTTGTTTCACAACAGCAAGGACATCACAATAAAGATGGTGATATTCAAATGATAGCAATTTGAATGTTCGCACTAATGATGCTTCTGGCAAATAATGCATAAAATGGCCTTAAGAAAGTGATACTGTGTAGTCTATAATTAAAGCTGTTTAAAGGCACAAATTGATGTTGGATACAGATCTGAAATTCCTGACTATTTTTTCAACCTATTATCTTTCTTGCTCTTAAATGCAACACATTAAAAAAGTCAAAAATATGCATGTTTTAGTTTTGTATTTTAGTCCATAGAGCCATTAAAAGGACTCTATCAGTCAAAAAAAGTTTAAAAACTTCAAGCTTAGTATCACATATCATGTCAAGCACTGTTGAAAAATGACTGTTACTATACTTTCTCAGTCTGACTTTGAGTGCATTCAAGAACCATAAGTATTTCAAGAATATATATACACACACAGCACAAATGGACTGTTTTTTATCACTTGACTCATACACTGTGCTGAAACAATAAACTAGATCATTTGATATACTGATGCTGATACTTCTGCCAGTGTTAAAAAAAAAACTTGCCAGCACAGCTTTATATGTTTAATGCTCAATCTTACCATCTTATCTCAGTCTAAGATAATACTAATTTCAGATGGTGTTGTTTCCTTAGATTCTTGCTTGCAGGGAGACGTGTTTCTCAGTGACACTGAATAATGTCTATACTGTTCAAGAATATACCCAGACTTGTTCCTCCGTTTCATCCGCTTAATCTAATTTATATTGTAAAGGACAGAAATAAGAACATGGACTACTTTACATCAAAATAGGTCAAAGTGATTTTCTACTGCCGAGATAGAATCATGTGGGTCACTGCATTATTTCTGGAAATTCAGACAGAACAAGTGTTGTAGGATTGTTGAAAATTACCAACCAATTTTATATAGGTGACCCAGTAGAGTGTCTATATTTGTCGTGAATAGGGTTTACTGTATTGGCGTGAGGGAGAGGATTTGTCTCTCCCTCTATTTCACGTTTCATCTCACCATATCTGGACTTGATCATCTTTGTTCTCTCTCGCTGTTACATGCCTGCCAGTATGTGTAGCTGCCCATGCCTGTCAAAGCAGAGCTGCGGCATTACTGCCGTAACTTTTCATTTAAGAAAAAGAAGTACATTTTAATGGCTCACGGTTTTGGTGTCAACCAAGCAGTTTCAGGTGCAGTGACTATTAATCATGCTGGATATCAAATGACTGATCTCAGAATTAAGCCCAGATATCTTAATTGTGCTATTTTACTCAACACCACTTCTGGGTAGCGCTGTCATTTTGATTTTAACACATTGGGGATTTGCAGGCAGGATTTGAGATTTCTTCTTTGGTGTTTGGCTTGACTTGGACTCAACTGGGCCAGCTCAATTTGTCTTGTCTAAGGCGATTTTGACTCTAGGGATGTTCACAGTATCACCCTCTGTAGCTAAGAATGTCTGTCTCTTCCTTTTTATCGCTGTCTCAACTGCTACTTCTTGCTTCTTCCTTTTTTCCCCGTCTGCGCACTACAGCGACCACTCCTACTTCTGCTTCCCTCTCTGCGACCTCTGTCTCAGTCACCCTGTAGTGAACAGGTGTATCTGTCTCTCTCCTGATGAGTTTATTACTCTGAAGTGTCTCCATAGTCCCCGTGGACCCCCTGCCTCCTAATACGCTTATCCCTCACAGCTTATGTCAGCCGGAGTGGGTGGTCTGATAATGCTCCACTTGATCAAGCCATCCACATCAGGGTCCATCTGGTCCGCAGTCACTTCGGTCAGCTTGCATGTCAGTGGCTCGACACACAGACAAACACCCATATAGAGTAACCTCCCCCTCAACTATTAAAGGTGATGGGGTGACACTGCAGTGTGGAGTCAGTGATAAGCTCTTCAGACCTTTGAAATGTTTCTGGAACCTCTTTTTTTTTATTGTCAGTGAACTTGTATGGAGATTAATGCAGAGTGACTCAGCTTGGTTCCTTCAACACATCAAGCTGCCTTGCTCTCAAGAGGAATCAGGAGGGAGTTCATTGCATATACAGCAGCTGAAAGAATGAATTCTCAAGTCACTCTGAAAAGGTATTCACCATTTTTACAATTTAAATAGGTAAAGCTTTATGTTTATCAAATAGAAGCTACAAAATAAGTTTTTTTGGTATTTTTTTTTCTTTGTGGTTTGATTTGATTTTTTAATACATCATTGAGGCAGTTTTACTGATTTCAAATATAACCTGGAGCATTGTAGGTGATGTGGGACAGCAGTAGAAAGAGGAAGACTTATGTTTTCTCCCATTTCAAATACAAAAGGCCAGCTGGTTTAGCAAACATCTGCTTAATAGGATACCCCACAAATCCAAAGCAGTGTTATCATTCATTTCAATTTTTAAATATTTTTTGATTTTGTCTTAAGGGTCATAGTTGTTAAAAATTATCCTGAAAAAGTAAATAAAGTGAGAGATAAGACAGTTCCTGAAATGGCCACTTGGGGTAGGCTTCAGTGGAGAGTTAGTCTCCATAGAGTCCCATGTTAAAAGGTCCAATGTTACAGCAGAACAACAGCTGACAGCCTGGTACAACTGCACAGGTAGTGATTAAAGGTGTAGCTGCCGTCTGTCTTCTAAAGCAAGTCACTGATTGTGACTTCTCGACCGTGTTGGTGACAGCGGTGGCTTTCATGCCATTTTTAATGCAAATATCTGACAATATCGACTGCCCAAGGAGTCTGTTTTCCAGTTTCTGTGAGTCAAAGTGTGCTTCAACCGTAAAGGTTATGGATGCTCCTTGCTGATTGCTAACTTAGTCATCCATGCACCGGGCCAAAACATGTCATAATCCTAGAATGATGGCTTCAGTATGGAACCACATAAACCCATGGGTGGTGTTACATGTGTTTTCGATGCAGTTTAGGATTGAAATATGTTGAAATGTTCCATAAACAGAGGAAAAGCAAAGTTGCATTAAGGCTCATAACGTGGCTTCACTGGTATCAGAGTCAAATGTTTTATACGTACAGTACCCGAGTTTACAAGACTGCATCTTTTTTACATTCATCATCTCACTCTCCACAGTATATAAATAACAGCAAGCTAACACTTGTACTGAGTATTCCACTGTGGCTCTGTGCTATGATCCTGGACAGCAAAGGCAAAACAGGAGGCTTTTTTTTGCTTTGTGTTAAGCAAGATGTGATACCAGCCCCCACCGCCTTGTCTCCCTTCCCATCTCTCACTTGTGTGTGCGTGTGTTTTCCCCCCCTCTGTCTTCTACTTGCAAATGCCTGCCCCTCCACCTTCCCACCAGGAGATATCAAAGGGCCTGAAAGCAAAACAAAGATTGCTGCCCATCCCTGATGGAGCAGCGCGGCGCTCGCGCTTAGATGTGCATCACGCTCAAGTTAAAGTGCACCACCTGATTCCCTCTGAACTGCTGCAAGTCTTTGTACACTCTCAAGGCCTTGAAGTATGCATATGGGTTGTGTTCATCATCAGTAACTGTAAACAACAGCAGGAGACAACCTTTTGACTTCATAAAGAGCCTACAGGTGCTACTTAAATGTGATGTTTCACACACAAACTAGCATCAACTGCGGTGCTTACATTCAGTGCATTCCCCACAAGCATCTTAGTGATTTACTGAACCAGAGCTGCTCGCACTCGCCTAAGATGAATGGACTGAGTAATAATAGCTTATTTACAATGATTCAATTTATGTTGTTTTCATTATCCATTCCCCGTGTTTTCAGCATCCACACAGTCCTCATCAGCTGAAAAAAACAAAACAAAGCACTCTATACTTTGCACCTTTACTTTAATATCTGGTTGTCTATGGCAACCGCACATTAACCTCCTTTTGTGGATGCAGAAGATGCACACAGCTCACACAGCCCCGTCAAGTCTTTTCTCTCCGTCCTTCATCACATTCACTACAGACATTTTAAACAATTCTGTTTCATTTGCATCTTTAACATTAACGGCCCAAGTATTAGAGATGGAACATCCATCTGCTGAGAGGAGCGGAAAGGCAAACACATTAACACCATCTAGTGGTAAGCCTCGAAGAGCCTTTCTGAGCCTCTTGTGTCCCGCTGCATGAATACACATGAGTGCTGCGCTGCTTCACTGACAGCCACTTTATTTAGAAGACCTTTAATAACACAACCACATTCTCTATTTTGCCTTTGGTCAAAATATTAGGAACAATTTCACCCCACACTGCAGAGAATTTGACCTCAATAAAACATAAGCACTCCCGGCTTAATATCACCCATCAAGCAAAACTGCCACGAAAAGACTGTTGCTGTACTTTGCTTTACATTTCACTTGTTACGAACAAGGTCACCAGTGAGTGTATGTTATTATGAGCTGCGCTACCATAATGTATATCAGCAGATAAAATAGGATCTCAGAAAATGAATTAAATTGTCTATTCTGGTACACTATCGTCATGCCTTGCAGATAAGTGCTGTGATTAAGAAAAAACTAGAGCTAATTAGCCAGATAATAAAGAATTCTGAATGTCAAGTAAATTATGAATTCACTTCCAGTGTGTTCAGGCATTTATCTTCAAATGTGTCCTTTTTAAATCCCCCTTTACCTGTTAGAAATTGCCAGTACTCCATGTTTATATAATAGATGAACCCATTTGCCGGGGTATTTAGAGACTGCTAATAAGCCTTTCTTCTAAAAGTCACGAACCCATCTCCAGACCATCAAAGACATCAATGCACATAACCAGCTTTTCTGCGCACATGCCACGGCACTCTCCTTCCATGATTAGCAGACATTTTCTGGTTTGTGTTGCTCATGAAGATGGGGATGTTTGTTTAAAACTAATTCCATTTTTGGAAGGTCCGACTTATAATTTGGTTGTGTTTCTTTGAGCGCAGGATTGGTAGCAGCAGACTGAACTTCAGCAGATTAAATATTGAATCTGTCTGGGATCTTGTAAAACCAGCGCCTCACTGCCGTTTCTCTTTGGTATAGCTGTCACGTTTAAGTCCATTTTCACTGCCAAATGTTAAAAACTCAACACTGTAAAAATAATTTGACATTTGAGTAACAGCAATTACTTCTTATTCAAATACTTTTCAGATTTTTGCATTACAGTTCCTTGATATAAGAATCTGACTGCTCTATGTTGGTGCAGTCAGTTTTTAAAGTATGTATATTGTTGAGTTAAATGAATAAGAAATATAATATAATATTAGAAATTATTCCTACTAAAAATTATTAACAAGCAAACATGGCTACAAAAACTGGAAAAAAGATCCTATATGAAAGACTGTGTTGTAAAACATAGAAGATGAATAAGAAAGCAACACGTATAAGTGGTTCAAACTCACAACATGTATTTGGATGAACTGACTACTTTTTCTGTGCCCCTTTCATTTCTCTCTTCCAGTCTACCATTTTTTTTCCATCTCTAGTCCTCTAAGACCTCTGATGAGGGCCACGCTAGAAGCATGAGTAAACATGGCAATTTAAGGACACTGCATGTAATTGTAGTCTTCTGCTAGTACAAAAGGAAGAAGGAGGCATGAAATCACAGCGTGATATTTTTTGGGGTCTTATTATGGACACACACATGGAGAGGGTAGGAGATAAAAGGCAAAGAGAGAAAGCAGGGAAACATGTAGACTGAAAAAAAACTGAATTTGCAAATTTTTGGAGGCCTAGGTAGCTTATTTGTCGAAACTCCGAGAAATTAATTTAGGAAAGTATGGCAAACCTAATGGGGATGCTGGGTTCTGTTCACAGACAAGGTTTTGAATACTGCAGAGTAGTTTATTTTTCCTATATGTATATTATGAATCAGGACAGATGCTTTTGATAAGGAGACTTCCCATAAAATTGAATGACACCAAAACATGAAACACCAAACTGTATAGGTCTTTATCAGTTTTTATTTTTGAAACTTTAAGAGCTACTGTGATATGCTGCTGTGTGTCTTCGCTTTGAAGTTTCATAGCCAGTTTAGACAGAGACCTCATGTCAACACGCTGCACTCTAGCTCTCTCCATGGTGCTGATCTTGCTCACAGGTGGCTCTTGCTGTGCGCTCTCTCTCTCTTTCTCCTTTGCCCAAGCCAGCGTGAAGGCTGCAGTCAGCTGGAGGTTCCAGCCAATAACTTATCATGTCTAATCACTGAATTCACTTGTTGCCAGGCTGTTAGTGTTTCCTGTTTGCTGAGTCTTTAGTTCACTTTTCACGCCTCCCTCTGCCAGAAATTACCCCTCTCAGTTCTGCTGTTTTCAGCACAGCCTCGTTAGTTGTTGTTGTGGTTTCCGTTTGCCAGGATTCAGGTATTCCGCCTCCTGTCTTGTCCTTGTGTCTATGTCAGGATGACGCTATTAACTTTCTCTCTCTTTTTTAAAAACTAAGGAATCAAACATTTTAAACTACCTGCTTTTACATTTTAGTGACAAACCACATCTCTTGTTTAAAAAAAAAAAAAAAAAACTAAACTAAAGACACCAGTGACCTCCTTATTTGAGCCTCCCACATGCTCATAAAAAGGTGGTCAGAATAATTCAATGGGCAGAATTACTGTAAAAATATGAGACCATGTGATTTTGTTTTTGATCATGGCCACTTTTTTTTTTTAGCACATTCACTCTAACCTTATATATTTTATTTGCTTAACTGAGCCAGTTATACCCTTGTTATTTAGCTAAAAAGATGGTGGAAATGATCAGTAATGTTGAATGGCACAGAAACTCATTAACAGAACCACTGAGACAATTCAGATCTCCTATAGGACATTTTGGCAGTGTTTTGTTATATTTCTGATGTGTTGTTAAAAAATAATTTACATGTGATTACCGAACACTGGGTGTCAAACTCCCTTTCTCTTATTGAGATGCACTGGATTTGTCATTCTGTCAGGAAATGATCTTTTTTTTTTACCCTTAAAGGTGCATGATATGCATTTTGATACACAACAGTGAAAGTAAAAGGACTTCACCACCTAAATATTGATGGTTTAGTGTGCTGATTTTGGCAACTCACAGCTTCACCTGCACACCCTTGCCAGTGCAACTGCAAAGATTGGCTTGATTTCAGTTTTGGTTTTTTTTGTATATTAGACTAATAAGTGGGCAGATTTTGTTATTTATTCATCACATGGAAATAATGCTGAACTTTGAGCTATCTCAAACCTTGGAGCTCTGTCTACTGGGTGAATGCCCCCCACAGTTTTCTGTTGTTTTACTCAAGGTTTCTGTCACTTTCTCTTTTTGCCCTCTTTCCCTCTTTTGACACTGGGACTTTTTCTTGTCACTGTCTAAGCTACATGTGGAGAACAAACACATCTTCCTGTTTTGGTTGTGTTTGCGTTGTATTCTTGTAGGTAAACCATCTAAGCGATAATTCTATAGGCACCTACATTGTGCAGTTAAGTGCTGTTTAATAAGGATTAGAATAATAAAAACTTACCCAATGCAAATTTAACGAAGTGTTATTTTTTAATTGCACCTTCTTCTCCCGCCGCCTTTCTTTTCTTTCTTTTGATGTGCCACTTTACATCATCCAAATCATATACAGTGATGCTGTTTTTCTCCTCTGTTGTTGATGCTTGTTAAGTTTGCTGCTTAAGTCTCTTCTTTCTTTTAGATTTGCTGCCAAGTTTAAGTTTATTTTTACCTCTAATTACTTACCTATTTTTAATTATTCTCTTTATTTATTCTTTTTATTTATTTACTGTTTTTTATCCTGGGAGAAGCCAAACCAAGTTTCATTGTACTATGTATAATCTATGTATAATAATAATAACAAAGCTCATTCATTCATTTATTCATTCAGTTGTCACAATCTGTAGGAGCAATGTTTATGTGCTTTTGTCTGTTACATTACAGACAGCTTTTTTAAAATGTCATCAAAACACTTAAAGTAGAAGAGCCCTTTCTTCATATAGCTCTTTCTTACTTTAATAATATATCCTATTGTAGTGTACATACATTATGTCCAGTGTTTTAAATGGACACTGGAGCACTAAGCCTCAACATCAAAACAACAAAAAACTTAAGAAAACAAATAAGTGTAAAGAAAGAAACTGAGAATACAGGACGTCTGTAACAGGTAGAATTTGTAATCACTAATGTATGATGTGTACAGTTCTCCAGCTCTACTCAAACTAGAAATAATAGCATTGTTTTTACGAGAACACTGATGAAAAGGGATTTAAACCAGAAAATTCAAAAGCAGAGAGCGCAGTCTCACTTCCGTCTTTCATTTGAGATTCTTTTGTGAGGAGTCTAATGAGTCATCATCATCGATTTTACTGAATTTTTTCTTTCTCTTTTTAAATCCTAAAAATGTTTTGTTTTTAAAAATATTGATCTTTCTCTCTTATTCTGACGGTCTGCCAGACAGTTCCTTAGCAACCGAAAACACACATTATCCCTCGACAGCATCATCCTTTACACTCCCAACTCGGTCCTCAAAAATACATGCGCATGATGCAGCCCTTCAGCATCTGTTTCCCCAGGTCTTGCGTAAAAGAGGCAGAAAATGAGTCTCTTCTCTGATGCAGGAGCATAATGCAAATAGCTCCCAGAGCACAGCACACCACTGTATTAATAAAAAATAGAAGCCAAAGAGGTGAGCACGTGTGACCCTTGACTCTTCAATCCTCCTTTGTCTTTCCTTATATTACCACCTACAATCACTAGTACTTCTCATTAAAGGCCGCCTTCCATTAGAGTGAGTCAGTCTTTCAGAATCCCTGTCTGCAAAGCTTGTGTAATTTTATTCCGACACTCCTAAGTCTCTTTGAATCATCCTTCTATTCAAAATGAACATTTCTAATTTCTAACATACAAGTCCAAACAAAATAGAAAATTAAAAAAGCAGCTTCTACTGTCTAAACAGTAAGGTAAAGCATAAAATATTTATGTGGAAGAATTTATCTGCTTTATAAAAATCCAGCAATAATTTATTCAAAAATGACTTTAAAAAGCAAATAAGATGCAATTATTTGTTTAAAGGTTTCCTGCTGGTTACAAGAGAGACACCAAAGATGCTTTTGAACACATATTCAGGTGCACTCTGCACAGATGGCTATTATTGTTATCATAGTGTGTACATTTGCAAAGTGACTGAGATAAACAAAAATAGCTCACCTTTGTAAACTAAATTACGACTTGTATCAAATTTTAATAGATTCAACCCACAGAAAAAGGAAGAAACAAACAAACAAACATTTAAGCAAACACACTCACCAACCACTTAATTAGATACACCTGATCAATTTCTCCTTAATGCAAATATCTCAGACGTCATCAAGCAGCTGTTTAAGTTCAAACCAAGAATTCGAAAGATGATTTAAGAGACTTTGAACGTGGTGTGCTGGTCAGTGCCAGATGCACTAGTCTCAATATTTCAGAAACTGCTGATCTGCTGTGGTTTTCCCCACACAACCACCACTAGGGTTTACAGAGAATGGTTCAAAAAAAGAGAAAATATCCTGTGAGCAGCAGTTCTCTGGGTGAAAATGCTTTGTTGATACAAAGAGAATAGAATGGACAGACTGCTTGATAGGAAGATAGCAATAACTCAAAAACACATTTGTTACAACAAACTTAAGAGCATCTATGGATGCATAATATTTCAAACCCTGAAGCTGATGCGTTACAGCAGCAGAAGGCTGATAGATAGATAGATAGATAGATAGATAGATAGATAGATAGATAGATAGATAGATAGATAGATAGATAGATAGATAGATAGATAGATAGATAGATAGATAGATAGATAGATAGATAGATAGATAGATAGATAGATAGATAGATAGATAGATAGATAGATAGATAGATAGATAGATAGATAGATAGATCACAAAAGCATACCCTCCTTAGTCCCAGTACGTACTTAACAGGTTCAGTACAAGTGCAAACTCAGTACACCAATCTAAAGTGAATGGGTATATATGACAGGGATGAAAACAAGAGAGCAGAGTAAATGGTGACCTCACTTGATTTATAGCTTCTCTTCCAGGACTGAAAGGCCAGGTGTTTGGACTGCTGTAATCCTTGTCTCTCTGTCAAAGCAAAGGCACACTCCTGCAAAGATGCCTTTTAGCCCACCTGGGCCCTTATTGGATTACCTGTGCTTTTAAACAGAATTACTGCCATTGTCAGGTATTTTGTACATGTTGGGTTGTGATTCATTGTTTGTACTTGTGGTAACTTTGGTTTTATCCTTCGTCTCTGCAATAACTGAACAGAAATTGTCTCGCTGTCTTTTCAGTGTGCAGGCTGACACATGATACTCTGAGATCTTCAGAGAACAGAATAAAAATCAATAGAGGACTTATTGAGAACTTCAATATAGGTTATCCATGACTGTGACAATATTGGCTTTGCTGCTCTTAGATCAGCTCGTTTGGCTATTGTTATCTAGGAAAAAGAATCTCTAGGAAATAAGTTGTTATATATTTTTTTCCTGTTATGGAATTGAAGCCCTAAAAGAGTTTGATCTTAGTTAAGACTTGATTCATGTGTATTTTGTGAGTTTTTTCCCCACTGTTTTGATATTTTGACTTTTGTGGATCCACTGCACTATAATGGGCCACTAAATCCATCCTGCAGTGTTGCAGAGATATTTTTATATGCACATTAGAGGAATGCGCTTCAGCTTAGACTATTTTTGCTTTCAAAGTGCTGTGTTACACACAGCGATGCATAATGCACAGTGCATCATCATCATTCTTGTGTAATGCACATATAGATGTGAAGTGGTTCCTCCGTTAAATGTTTAAAGGTCAAAGATTAAGCCTCAAGTTTCTTTCACTTGCTTTGATGCAACATGCTTAATGTTCTAAACAGATTCCCCCAAACAGCTCAAACTTGCATTAAAAAACCCCAAAAGTTTTCTCAGTTTATTCTTTATGTTGTTCCATTTGGGCAAATGACTAAGAACAACCGTCTACAGATTGATCAAATGTTAGTTTCTATGCCTTCAGTTTATTAATTTATATTTATCATGTGCAAATCAGTTATCATATGCCAATATCAACATATCAATAGCCCATGTAATCATTAAACTCATGAAGTGAAGTAAAAAGTATAAGCCATAGTAGTTAAACATATTTATTGAACTTGAGTGCAACAGAGTTCTAACAAATTGGAACATAGAGCAGCCTGCTGAGATGAACATTTTATGTGGCCAAACGTCTGCCCACGAAGAGGAAGAGGAGTAAGGATGTGTGGCAGTGCAGCAAGAGAAAGACAAAAGAAATGAGCAAGAATCAAAGTAGAATTTAAAACCTTCTACCCTTCAAAGTAATCACTTTGATACGCAAAATCAGTAATTATAGTTTTGCTGAAGAAAAAAGTGTCAGAGAGAATATGCAGGAAAAGATATTTGGAAAATTTTAATAAGATGAGGACACTTCTAGAGTCGGCTCTTTCTGTCAGAATGCATAAACATTTTGACCACTATAGTTTACACAGCGTTCAAGGAATTTGTCATTTTGTTAGTAAAAGCATTCGCTGATGCAAAAATGTATTTTTTATGTCTAGTGTTTCGCTGCATGAATGAGCTGTTTTGGGAAATGTATCTTCAGAACTTCAAAAATGTTCAAATAAATATGCCAAAGCAACTGAGATAAACACTATTCACTGTGATACGTGATAATATTTAGTTATTCTCGGTAAATAAATGTGCCAAAACTGTTTAGGGAAAAAAAACAATACTTTACCCAAAAGGCTACAACTTACCCAAAACCTTTTTGATCATAAAAACATTTTACATCAAAATTGGTTCTTTGGTCATATCAGTCCTTCTGCTGTCAGACCAACAGACCAACTGGAAATACTTATAATAGTAGCTTTTTGCTTTTTATGAAGACATTTCTGTTTCAAATCCATGAGAGTCTAGTTGGACTTAAATTCATGTGAATTTCTGTTAAATGTGAAGCAGCAGTTTCACAGTTTTTACAGTTTTATTACAGTTAAACACAGTTAATGAATGTAGCAGATTGATGGCAGACAGACCCCATCTTATTGCTATTCCATCCCTGTCACGATGCACGATGCAAGTTGCTATAAACACAGCTCCTGATCATGAGTGAATGACCTGGTTCCCAACCACTGCTCTCACTTTGGTGACTGTAGCACAAAAGAACACACCTTGATCCCAGACTTTAAATCATAAATATTGTTTTTATTAGTAAAAACAGAATTTCTAACATTGTAAAAGCAGATGCATCCCTGATTTAATTATTAATTTATATTCTGAGTTTTTAAATATATCTTAAAAATATAGCAGTGTGAAAATTACACTCAGCAAAACCTTTATTGGTTACAATTTAATAAACCAAAGATGTAAAGAATTCTGCATCAGTAAGGTTACAGAAACAGTTTTTAACTATTTTAGTAGAGCAGTGAAACAGTGGCTCTAGTTCTGGCGTGGCTACACAGATGTGCATGTTTCTGTGTCTGTGTGTACCTGAGGTAGAATGAAAGTCCGTTTTAGCATTCCGAACAATGATGGAGAGATATTTAAGCTTGCATCTATTTTTCCCATTCTTGCAAAAAATCATAAAATTTCCACAAGTAGTGTTTTTTTTTTGTTTTAAGTTTTCAGATCCTAGAATTGTTGCTGTGAATGTGAATGCAACAACAAAATGCAAAACGTGAAATAATTTCAGTCACTTTCCTTATGGCATCGTAACAAAAAAACATAGACAAAGACAAAGCATAGACAAAAAAAAGAAGAAGAAAATGTGCTGCAGTGCCTCAGTAGCTACTTCCAGTACAGTCCCACAGTCCATGTAATGTGAGTGTGCGACTGTGAGTGGAGGAGTGATTCACAAACTATGACTTCAACATTTCGAGACATTTCATTAGAAAGAGAGGATACTGAAAATCCCTGGAGTATCTAATAGAAACACATTCTGTCAAAGCACCAAGGCTACATTAACTATGGCTGCAGAACTACCTGTCATGAACTTTACATTGCCACTATTGCATTATATATAAAGAAGACTCTAGTCTGTTTAACAAGAGAATCACATTGGTAATTCTTCTCGAGTCTCATATCTATCTATCTATCTATCTATCTATCTATCTATCTATCTATCTATATATATATATATATATATATATATATATATATATATACTTTCAAATTGATGCCAGTGTAAGAGGGTTTAAGAATTTATTGCTCACGGCTCTAATGAACAAAAACTGCTCTTCTGCAAATATAATAAATACAAAGAAGCTGAATTTAAAGTGACAAGTTAGAAAATTGCAGTTTTTTCTAAAGCTGCCATAGGAAGCACCTGACTCTGCAAGGGCAAAGTCTGCAATCCCGTCACATGCTGATTGGTTCAGATTCATCTGAATAACAGCTTTACCCTCTTCAGGTATAAGTTCATGTTTGCGTGCACGTCAGTTGAGTCTGACTTGCATTCTAAAGAAAGCTTGATGCTCACATTAGCATCCCTCATGGAGCCCAGGCAGAGGCACCCTGGTCATTTGCATGCAGCACTTACACTTGCATCTGCAGCCTCAAACTTACTGACATATATAAACAGGAAGTAATTTTCCATTGGCGCAACACTATACAGATTTACTTCAATCTCTTCAGTGGCTCTGTCTTTAAGTAGCACACTACACTGAGCACCATTAGCAAGTGCAGTTTAATGCACTACTTTATGTAGTGCATTAAATATTTAAAGCATTGTACTTTTATTGGTGTAAATGCCCAGCAAGGTAATGCCTCATACAGTATCCTCAATCCCACATCATAAAAACACATTTATGAAGTATAATTAAGGGTTAACTACTCAAGTAAAGTGGGATAATTTTACAATATCATTTTATCAAACATGCTCCCTTTTTTGCACTCCATATACACCATTTTTCTTCAGTCAGATGACTCCTTCTCATTGGTCAATTGTAACAACAATGCAAAAAAGAAACCAGGACATTTCTGGTACCAGAAATTTGGATCCTTGCTTATTCAGACATGTGCTTTTAGGGATGATTCATATAAAATAGTGACATCATAATCCTTGGTATTGGTAATAAATTCTACCCTCCATCCCCTTTTCCATCTTTATGTATGAATGAACATGACAAAAGTTCTTACACATCACAGTGGTGATTCCCTTTCATTTGAGTTTAGAGACAGGATGTGCCCAGACATACAGAGGGAGCTAGGAGTAGAGCCACGAGGTGGTTTGGATCTCAGAAAGCCTCCAGGCCCACTTGGAGGTTTTCCGGACACGCCCAACAAGGGGGAGACCTTGGGAGAGATTTTATATCTTATTTGGAACTGGAACACATCAGAAAGCAGCATTACAAAGTTCCAAGAGGACTTTGTAATGCTGCTTGGTAGAAGGACATCTGGAATTCCCTGTTTAACCTGCTGCCACTATTAATAAACTTCAAAGAACCACAAGACAAAGAATGAATGAATGGCTGGATGGACGTATGGATGGTGATTCTCTCAACAGCCTCAGTTCTGTATTTTCTCACGAGTAAGGTTATCCTGTACACCCATTTAATTCTTAATAGGGTCTCTGAAATATAAAGACTTACTGTAGGGCAAATGTCCTTAATTTTGTCTGTGTGAGTCTATAATGGTATATCATTTAGATTTGTTGAACTTATTAATTGTTGTGCATTTTGTGTAGATGTAATCAACTGTTTGCAGATTTCGATCCTGTTGCTCTGGATTACACTGCTGCTCGCTGCTGCTCAAAATGCCAGTGCTATGTTCAGTAGCTTTATGCTGAAATTTCAGTGTGACTTATTCGTTAGGTTACTGTTAAGTCGCACATTTGTTTATTGTTTTTGTTTTCACAAACAATGTTACAGGGTTAGAAGGGTTAAGTTATTACTTATTATTGAGGGAGCATCCTGCTCAACCCGATGTTGTGACATAGCATGTGCTTATATAAACATGTCACATTTCAGTGTTGCCATGTAAACTTGTTTTAATTTTCATGTGACAAATTAATTAGGCTTTTTATAAAATGATGACATATTATAAGTGCAGTGACAACGGTTAATGCCTCTGCTCTTGTCACTTCACACTGTTAATTGCCAGTGGGTGAATCAACTACACTTATTTTATAATTTAATCATATGGTGTTCTAAATACAAGGTTACATTATTTATTAAAGACATAAATATGCACATTGTTTATGGTGCTCTTCTAAAAAAAAGTTTAAACTTTTTCTCTAAGAAGACAGTGATTAAAAATTACACCAAAGACTATTATTTCCATTAGCAATTGGAAAGAGTAAAAATAATGAATGATTCAGTAAAATGTGTCAGCATCTGTGCTTTATTTATTTATTTTGACAAAAATTGAAGAAAAAAGGAACATTTTTATAGATGCTTTTATCCTGCTGCCACAATAATTTGGTAAAATTGAGAAACTTAACAATTAGCCTGTGTAACCCTTTGTGTGAAAACGTTTAATGTTTTATAAATACACCTGGATGCACATTGTCTTGTGCTAGCTGGCTCTTCATCAACAAAATAAGAAAGGCTAGTAGTGGCTTTCCTCATGCCCTTTGATTTCATATGATACATAAGTTGTATTTGCATGTTTAGACCACTGAGACCCAATTCACCACAAAAAGGAAAGCAATTGTAATTAATCATAAGAATTTTTATTACTGCATAGAAACAATAGAAACACATGATCTTCTAGGACAACAGCAACAGCAGGTTTTAATTATAAACAAGAATAGAGTTTCTCATCTTTGCATTTTTAAATATATGTCATAATGATGACCATGTACTAGAACATGATCTGGACCCAGTGACGTTATGGTGGTCTCTCTGGGGAACTTCAACTGGCAGCCAAGGTCTGCTATCATCTGCTAATGACATCTTAATAATAGAAGGGACCTGTCCTTCATAGGACAGCTCACCACTTTCCTCCCTGGGCTATAAGTGGGCTGGCCTTATTTACTTCCAACCTGTGGTACTTTAATATTTAGGCTAGTTTATCTAGTTTAGGGCCTGGTAATACTGTCATCTGAAAAAAGGGGTCTAACCTGGTACTAGCAAGGTATAACTTATGAAGTCCAATGTCTAAAAATGTAGAAATTTTGTAGTAAACCTATGTAAACTATCAACATATGGACTAAACATATAGATTTTTGTTTCCTAGAAATGTAATGTTGTTTTTAATTGGAAAATGCTTTAAGGACCAGATAGCTGCTCCTCCCTGAGTCTGATTCCCTGGAGGTTTCTTCCTGTTAAAAGGGAATTTTTCCTCCCCACTGTCGCCGAGTGCTTCCTCCCAGTTGGTCGTTTGATTGTTGTTTCTCTGTATCATTAGAGTCTTTACCTTACAACATAAAGTGCCTCGAGGTGACTGTTTTTGCATAAGATAGGATAAGATGAGATAAGACAATGCTTGAGACAATGTCTTTACAAAGGACGAGTCAAAAAGTGGAACAGATGAGAGAGTGCATGTGTGCACATTAGGAGTGTTCTGCACTCATGTTGGGTTTGAGATGACTAACATAACAGACGTGCCTTTTTATTAACAGCCACAGCAGTGAGACTGGCATTATTTTCACCTTGTGAGTGAAAAAACAGTGTGTCTGCTGTGGGAAGAACCACAAAGGAGATATCCCAGAAATATTACTTTAGCAGGTGGTCATAGGTCTGTCTGTCCATGGACACACACAGAAAATAGCAACACAGCAGCAAAAAGAAAATACTGCTTGTTACACACCGGCCCGAAGCCGGGGTGCAACACAACAAAAAGATAAACCCGATACATAATAACGACAAAAAAAAAAATCACACCACGGCAGAATGACGAGAGTTGGTTAATTTATTTACTGAACAGGTAGCGAGCTTCAGGGTGGGCGATGCCAAAACAACAAACAAAACACACTAGAAAGAAAAACAGAGCTAACTTACCTCCCACGATCCCAAAACAAAATACAATTCTCTAACCTGTCTCCCTACCCGAAACAGGAGAAAAGAGGGGAATAAAAGAAAACGGCTTCCCACCCCTACAGCTACCAAGCCCAGGTACAACCCCTTTTTCAGCATTAATATTGCAGCCCCGTGCAGTCACACACCACGACGGTCCCCAGACACACAGCTCACGGGAAACCAGGAAGTCTGCTCGCCGACCCAGTCCAACCCCTTTTGTAGCTGGCCTCTTTCCTTCCTCCACCAATGGGTGGCCTCCACCTGGAAACAAGCAACACTGAATACAAATACAAACAATAACAACACCGTACCGCAAATAATGACCCTGGGTCATAACACCCCCCCACCTAAAATCAAGCATCTCATTAGAGAGATGCTAGACCTAGTATCAAAAACATTAAAACAAACAAACAAATCGAACACTTCCTAGGGGGAAACCAGACTCATCAGTCACTGTCTGTGTCATCACTGATGATCCCCTGCAGGTTGGCCCATTCGGACATTTTCCTGCGACCTCTGTGGGTATTGTTTTCCTGATCACTGTCTGATTCCGAGTTTAGAGTGCGCTGATATTCAGAGGACGGACAGTCCTGTTGTTTCTGACTTGCTGAGGCACCCCTGCGTGTAGGTCGACCTTGTGTGGTAATGATGTTGTTGACATCAAGAGCAGCCAGTTCTTGAGCTTGCTCTCTCTTCATTCTGTGTCACAGTACGGCTGTGTGCAGGCAAAAGTAGGACCCAAACGCAAACTCACGGAGACGAAACGTAAACTCAAAAACACAGCTTTAATGCTGGCATAAAGTGAAACACAAAAAACAGTACTGAACTTAAACTGGGGAGACTAAAGCACGGGGAGAAATCACACAGCTATGAGGGAGGACGCAACACTGACAAAGAGAAACATGGGGCTTAAATACACTGAGGGATAACGAGGGGGAATGAGCCACAGGAGGAGAGCACAGCTGAGAGTAATTGAGCAGGACGAGGCAAGGGAAGCAAAACTAGAAACATTAACATAGAACAGACTGTGAAAGTAAAACAGGAAACACACTGACGGAACTCAAGACATGTGGACTTAACAGACTGGGGGAGACAGAACATAGGGATCTGAAACATGGAACAGAAAGGCACAGTAGATCAACATGAACATAACAACGCCACAGGGGAAGAGTAAAACTGAACACGATGAACACAGAAACACCAGACCTCTTCACAATAAAACAGGAAACATAATGAGACGTAGACATGACAACCCAAACTTCACAATGTAAGACACAGACATGAAACACATGAAAAGCAGGGGAGATTTACCATAGTTGGAAACACGAGGGGGAAATAATAAGAACTAGAAACACTTAAGCATGATAACAAATGAACTTAGGAACCTGAAGGGCTTACATAAACTAAAACATCAAAATGAACTAAAACTCAAAACACTGGGTCATAAGACCCAGGATCGTGACAGAGCCCCCCCTTCAAGGGCGGATTCCAGACGCCCAAAACCCCGAAAAGACAAAACAAAAAGACAACCCACCAAGGGCGGGCGGCGGGGGCCCAGGACGGAGGGCCAGAAACAAGGCCACAAAACCAAAATGTCCACCAAAAGCAAAGGAGTGCAGGGAACAGTTCACGACTCCCCAGGGGGCCGACCCGGAGGGTGACGGTCCAGAAAGTCATAGTCCATGTGATCAGGGGGCCGGCCCGGGGGGCGACGGTCCAGAAAGCCATAGTCCAAGTGATCAGGGGGCCGGCCTGGGGGGCGACGGCACAGGAGTTCATGGTCAAATAGTTCCGGGGGCCGTCCGTGCGGACGGCAACGGCGGCGACATGGAAACAGTTCAGGGGGCCGACCTCGACGGCGGTGACGTGGAAACAGTTCAGGGGGCCGGCCGAGCGGAAGGCGACGGGGCGGGAACCGTTCAGGGGGCCGGCCATGCGGAAGGCGGCGGCGGCGCCCAAGTGTCAGGCGTACCGGCCGAGGCTTGGAGGGCACAGGACCAGGTGACGCTGAAGCAGAGGCTGAGGCCGGACCAGGCGTAGCAGAAGCACAGGCAGAGGCCGGACCAGGCGTAGCAGAAGCACAGGCAGAGGCCGGACCAGGCGTAGCAGAAGCACAGGCAGAGGCCGGACCAGGCGTAGCAGAAGCACAGGCAGAGGCCGGGCCAGACGAGGACGAAGACTCTGACGAGGCCGGGCCAGATGAGGACGAAGACTCTGACGAGGCCGGGCCAGACGAGGGCGAAGACTCTGACGAGGCCGGGCCAGACGAGGGCGAAGACTCTGAGACTGAAGCCGGAGCCGGGCCAGACGAGGGCGAAGACTCTGAGACTGAAGCCGGAGCCGGACCAGGTGGAGCAGGAGCAGCTGATGCAGAGGCCGGACCGGGCGAGGATGAAGGCTCTGAGGCTGCAGCTGACGAAGCACAGGCTGGAGCTGCGGCTGACGAAGCACAGGCTGGAGCTGCGGCTGACGAAGCACAGGCTGGAGCTGCGGCTGACGAAGCACAGGCTGGAGCTGGTCCTGGCGTAGCAGAGGCAGAACCAGGTGACAGTGAGGCAGCCACAGGTGGTGAAGCAGAAGGTGGCCAGACGGGCTCCTCAGGCCCTCCAGCTGACGAAGCACGAGGCTGAACGGGCTCCTCGGGACCGCCAGCTGACGTGGCGTGAGGCCGGACGGGCTCCTCGGGCCCGCCAGCTGACGTGGCGTGGTGCTGGACGGGCTCCTCGGGCCCCCCAGCAGACGTGGCATGAGGCCGGAAGGGCTCCTTGGGCCCCCCAGCAGACGTGGCATGAGGCCGGAAGGGCTCCTCGGGCCCCCCAGCAGACGTGGCATGAGGCCGGAAGGGCTCCTCGGGCCCTCCAGCAGATGTGGCATGAGGCTGGTGCGGTTCTCCTGAACCCCCAGCTGACGTGGCATGAGGCTGGATGGGCTCCTCAGGCCCTCCAGCTGACGAGGCATGAGGCTGAACGGGCTCCTCGGGACCGCCAGCTGACGTGGCGTGAGGCCGGACGGGCTCCTCGGGCCCCCCAGCAGACGTGGCATGAGGCTGGTGCGGTTCTCCTGAACCCCCAGCTGACGTGGCATGAGGCTGGATGGGCTCCTCGGGCCCTCCAGCTGACGAGGCATGAGGCTGGATGGGCTCCCCGGGCCCTCCAGCTGACGTGACTTGAGGCTGGACGGGCTCCTCGGGCCCTCCAGCTGACGTGGCATGAAGCTGGACGGGCTCCTCGGGCCCTCCAGCAGTGGAAGAAAACTGCTCCGCTGCTCGGGATCGCTGACGGCGTGAACGCCGTTTTCTCCGGGAAGGAGGGGGAGGAGACGTGCCAGCCCGCGAATCCTCCAGCGGACCGGGCTGAACCTCCTCCGAGTCTTCATAGTGGAGAGGCCGATCCGGGCGGATGTGTACGGTGGAAACGAGGAAGTCCTGGATGAGAGGGTTTAGCGTGCCAAATAGCCAGGGAAGTCCAGAAACCATCCTCTGCAGACGGATGGCTAACTCCTCCTGGTACTCTTCAAAGGGCAGCGCAAACCATTCCTGGCATAGAAACTCCACCGCATAGATCATGTCCTCCCGGAGCTCAGCGGAGGGATTATGAGTTGCTGGGTCCATTGTCTGGTTGCGTCCTTCTGTCACAGTACGGCTGTGTGCAGGCAAAAGTAGGACCCAAACGCAAACTCACGGAGACGAAACGTAAACTCAAAAACACAGCTTTAATGCTGGCATAAAGTGAAACACAAAAAACAGTACTGAACTTAAACTGGGGAGACTAAAGCACGGGGAGAAATCACACAGCTATGAGGGAGGACGCAACACTGACAAAGAGAAACATGGGGCTTAAATACACTGAGGGATAACGAGGGGGAATGAGCCACAGGAGGAGAGCACAGCTGAGAGTAATTGAGCAGGACGAGGCAAGGGAAGCAAAACTAGAAACATTAACATAGAACAGACTGTGAAAGTAAAACAGGAAACACACTGACGGAACTCAAGACATGTGGACTTAACAGACTGGGGGAGACAGAACATAGGGATCTGAAACATGGAACAGAAAGGCACAGTAGATCAACATGAACATAACAACGCCACAGGGGAAGAGTAAAACTGAACACGATGAACACAGAAACACCAGACCTCTTCACAATAAAACAGGAAACATAATGAGACGTAGACATGACAACCCAAACTTCACAATGTAAGACACAGACATGAAACACATGAAAAGCAGGGGAGATTTACCATAGTTGGAAACACGAGGGGGAAATAATAAGAACTAGAAACACTTAAGCATGATAACAAATGAACTTAGGAACCTGAAGGGCTTACATAAACTAAAACATCAAAATGAACTAAAACTCAAAACACTGGGTCATAAGACCCAGGATCGTGACATTCTGACCTTTTTCCATTTCTGAATAGTTGGCTGACCATGTACACCAAGCTCTTCAAGCTCCTTCTTCAGAACAGCCACCTGGGAGCGGCAGTCCTCCAGCAGCTTCTTGTAATTTCTCCTCACGCCGCAGAGGGCAATATAACGTTCAAGCCTCGCCACCGATTTGTCATCAGACTTTGGTTTTCTGGTGCTCTCATCTTTCTTCACACTCTTCTTCATCTTTTTATCATTTGTTTTATCAGTCTTATTTTCTTTTTCATCTTCCAAAGAAGGTAGTGATGAAACTGAGTCTGGGTCACTGGTTTTCTCTTCCACTTTTGTATCTTCTTTTTCACTGTCAGAAGACTCGTTGCTCCTAATTTTGTCACTCGTTTCTGACTTGCAGTCTCCATCTGATTCGTTTCCTGCATCACTCAGTGGTGTTCTCCTTCCTTCATCTTTACTGCTGGTTACTGTCTCGACGTTCATTCTCACCATTTTCTTTGGACTGTCACTGCAGTTGCTTTCCTCACTGAGTTCCTCATCAGAAGACTCGTCACTGTCAATTTGACGATTTTCATTTCTCTTTTGTTGTGATTTTTTCACCTCTGGCTCTTCACCATCAGCTTGAGATTTGGCATTTTCTTCATCATTGCTGCTTTCCTTACTTTCTGTTTTGTTGTCCTCTTGAACCTCAGATTCTGATGATGAGCTTGAATGATTATTTTGTGATTTCTTTGCCCAGGATTCATCTTCACTCTCACTCATGACCTCGTCATTTCCATTTTCTCTTTTCCTTTTGTTCTGGAGCTTCTTAGTCTCTGAGTCACTTCATCATTATCCTGCATTTTCATCAGTTCCTCTTGCACCACCTGTTTCATGAAAGTTTTTACTTCTGGCCTTAATGAGTCACATTTGTTGTGTGTCTGATATCTCTTTTTTAAAATTCCCAAGGTCAGCGTGCTCAGGTCTGCCTCGTCACGGAGTTGACCACACACAAACCTGCGGATACCTGCTGCCTCCTTCTCCGACACCATACTAAAAACCTTCGCCGTCCCACCATCTACCCCCGGAACAGAACTATCATGCGGCTCAGAGCCGTCCGGAAACATTTCGGATATGTCCACCTCACCACCCAAGCGACGAGCTTGAGCACGAGTAACCACACATGCCGGATAAACTGTGGGGTCACCCAGCTCCGACGGGAATTGGCATAACCGATCCGAAGTAGGACACTCAATAACTTCCGGCATAGCCGGAAACACTTTTCCCCCGGCCAAGTCATTTCCCAAAACAAGATCAATGCCTTCAATTGGCAGCTGATCTCGAACCCCCACCCGCACAGCGCCCGATACGAAGGACGAGGTCAAAGTAACCGTATGGAGAGGCATGCGTAAAAGACTCACCTTGATACCCCACACCAGCAAATCAGAACCACAGTACGACTGCTGAGAAAAAGGCACGACTCCATGCCGCGCCACCGAATGCTTCGCCCCTGTATCCCTCAAGATGGTGATCGGAACCCGGTCCCCCGCATCACCAGACAACGATAAAAACCCCGTCGAAACAAACGGTCGAAACACCTCATCTATCCCCCGCGGAACGACGCCAACCGGCATTAAGCTAGGGCGGGTTACCGCGGAGCAACACTGCACGGCCCCCCCCCGAAATGTCGGCCCGCGCCCCCTCCCTCGCCCTCAGCACGGGACAAGAAGCAACGAGATGACCGAGCTCATGACAAAAAAAACATCGGCGGTCCCCAGCGGCCACCGTAGGGCTACGCCGCGAGAGCGGGGGAGAACGCCCCCCCCCCACCTCCGGCAAAACTCTAGAACCCCGACGTAACGGAGGGGAAAAACCCCTCTTGTGCGTCAAAGCAAACTCATCTGCCAGAACCGCCGCTTTCGCGAGGGAAACGACCTTCTGCTTGTTCAAATAAACAACCACCCGCTCCGGCAGACACCCCTTGAAATCCTCCAATAACATCAACTCCTTCAACTGTGCAAACTCCTTAACCTCACTAGCCTGGCACCACCGATCAAAGAGCAAACCCTTCTCGCGCGCAAACTCCACATAAGTCTGATCCCCCCCCCTCACACACTGCCGAAACTTCTGACGGTACGCTTCAGGCACCAACTCAAAAGCACGCAATACGGCAGCCTTAACCACACCATAATCTAAGCTCTCAGATGCTGACAGGCTAGCCCACACCTCCTGAGCCCTACCCACCAGCCGACACTGCAACAGCAAAACCCAGACCTCCTCCGGCCACTTTAACGCGGCAGCCACACGCTCAAAAGCAGGAAAAAACGACTCCACCTCTGATTCACAAAAGGGCGGCACCAATTTAATGTGCCTCCCAACATCAAAATCCTGACGGAGAGCCGGGGCGGGACCAGGCGCCGGCGGCGCAGGGAGCACAGAGGGCGCAGGCGTGGGCGGCGTAGAGTCAGGGGCACGCGGTGGAGGTCCGCGCTCCAACTCCAACGCCCTCACCCTCAAATGCATCGCTTCTACCTCCAACCGGTGACTACTCAACTCCACCTCCTTAATGCGGAGCAACAACTGGAGCTCCTCCGCCGACGACCCCACCACCGGAGCAGGAGGAGCCACAGAGGGGGCGGCCACAGGAGGAACAGACAACGGAGCCAACGGCTCCATAGCCGCCCCGCCCGTCCCACCAACAAGCGGCACGCTCGACAGCAAACCCCGCTCGCTCAAAGCCACCGTGACAAGCTGTCGCAAATCATCCTTTTTCACCCCCGCCGGCGCTCGCACATCAAAACGGCCCGCAATAAGCAGCAAATCCTCCCTCCGACACCGACTCAACTGCTGCAAGGAAGGCGCCTCGGCAAACTTATCCACATCAAACTCCATCCGCGGCCACCCACACAAACAACCCCCAAAAACACAAAAAAAACCCCACACACCCACACGAACCCCACTACACACAAACGACCCCGAAATCCCTCAAACGGACGAGCCCCCATTTATGTTACACACCGGCCCGAAGCCGGGGTGCAACACAACAAAAAGATAAACCCGATACATAATAACGACAAAAAAAATCACACCACGGCAGAATGACGAGAGTTGGTTAATTTATTTACTGAACAGGTAGCGAGCTTCAGGGTGGGCGATGCCAAAACAACAAACAAAACACACTAGAAAGAAAAACAGAGCTAACTTACCTCCCACGATCCCAAAACAAAATACAATTCTCTAACCTGTCTCCCTACCCGAAACAGGAGAAAAGAGGGGAATAAAAGAAAACGGCTTCCCACCCCTACAGCTACCAAGCCCAGGTACAACCCCTTTTTCAGCATTAATATTGCAGCCCCGTGCAGTCACACACCACGACGGTCCCCAGACACACAGCTCACGGGAAACCAGGAAGTCTGCTCGCCGACCCAGTCCAACCCCTTTTGTAGCTGGCCTCTTTCCTTCCTCCACCAATGGGTGGCCTCCACCTGGAAACAAGCAACACTGAATACAAATACAAACAATAACAACACCGTACCGCAAATAATGACCCTGGGTCATAACATGCTTCAAACACGATCTTGGGACAATGTCAGGAGAATCAAGTCAGGACATTGTCAGCATTTGCCCTTTCCCACACGTAGCACACAGCAGAGGATTCTCCACCTTAGATATATTCTCACTACTGAGGATAGTGTGCTTTCTTTAGACAAGAGAGCTGCGTGTGTGTGAAGAGTTTACATGAGACAGCCCACATGATGCCCACTGCTCACTGTAAATTCATGGGACAGTTACCTGTGCTACTTTCACCTGGGAATGATCTGACATTGTGCCGACTTTGTTTAAGGGAACTCGTAGGGTAAAATCTATAAGATGTCCCCCCTGATTTGGACATTTGCATTCTCATGTAGCATTGTGAAAAGTTCAAGGTTGCAGTGTGTACGTGTGTGTGTGTGTGGAAAGGGTTACACAGTCACACAACTTTACAAGTGTGTGCCTGATGATGAGCGTGGTCCGACAGCTCATTGGCATTGCTGCTGCTGTAAGCCTATCGTAAGATGGTCTCTTGCGTATAGCTGTTCTGACTTAGAGGAACATATAGAGACTCCACCAACTAGCACCTACACTCCTTCCTCAAATTAATCCACTGAGCTTGTGCATGACGTGAATCACAACATTGTACAAGGTGCCTTTATTAAACAGCTTGTTATTCAGTCAAAACAATTAGGACTGTGCATTACACAGTGGTATCCTGGCAACTGGGTATGGCGAAGCAGAAATAGAAAGAGACAGGGAGAAACAGGCCCATACAAGCTGCCATAACTGATTTGTTAAATTTGACTTCAGGACTGTTGATCTACTTATTTGTTTTGCCTGCAATGGATGCGGTAAGTTTATGGGTGAGATTGTCCAAGTTTCAAGCAGAGGCACAACTGTGAGTCCAACCCACAGGCCCTTGATAGAGCCAAGCAGCGCTACAGGGACTTGCTACAGAAGATAATTTTGACAGTGGCTCGAGGGCTTTTCGCTACAGTTATTTAGTATTCCCACCACACAGACGCACAGGCGTATATGAATGTGCATGTGCTGCCCATATATCTTCGCATCTTACCAACACATGGCGCACGTATGCACACAGACATAAAGAGATGCTGTACTCGTCTATCGATTGCTTTCTTTTTGATGTTGAGTGTGTCCCTGACAATAGCATTATTAATAATAGTAATAATACTGCTACTACTAGTACTACTGCTAATGATAATGATGCAATTAGGCTTCACACGATACCCTTTGTTTTTGTTCTTAAAACACATATGCTTCCACATTACTATACAAGAGATGCAGGCAAAAAAATGAATAAATACATACTATATAGAAAGAGTGTTACACTTTATAAGAAAAAACAGTACCTGTAATTCAAAACACACAGGATGGAGATCACCTATTTCTTTTTCTTACTACTTTTGTCAGTTCGTAATCAGACGATCGAGTTTTTATGGGTAACTAAACACTCACTCCTTGAGGCTAAAAAACATATTTGTTCAGCATGACCATGTACTCTACTATAATATATATTATAAATGGATGGCATCCTCATGAAATGGAAGAAGAATTGCAGGCAAAACAACATTATGTGGTCATTATTTAGATTATTCTTGTGGTTTGACCTTTACCAAAGGGTTAAAATAGATTAAATTTATATTAGGAGGTTAATGGACAATGTCTTTATTGCTAAACTAAATGAAAACACATTAAAAGTGATACCCGTAGATGTAATGGTGCACAAGCACTTAACATGTGCAGACACACACACACAGACTCACGCACACGTATCACTTGTAGATACACATCATTAGCCACAGCAGGTTTTAAAGTGGCAGTTTAGGATGACTTGTCACTCACTCTGCTGCTTCCACCGCGCTACATTCAAGGCTGCCAGGCCAGTAACGACAGCAACGGCGGCTCCCACCACACTACGCTAACAGCTAAGCAGAACATAAGGTGACATTGACACAGCCATTGCACCAGCTCTGACTCTGCCCATGACGTCAGTGTCCTTCGAAAGGGAGCACATGGGATGTGGGCTGGCCGAATCATGTGATCGGCCATCCCTATCTCTATTTGTCAGAGCCTCGGCTGTAACGCGCCTACCTGTGTGCTGAGAAGTGGGGTTGATGCATGATGCACTGCGTACCACAAGTACCATTCAGAGAGAGAATGAAAGACACAGTCGCACAGACAGACAGACAGAAAGGACGACAGAGAAGGAGAGATATAAAGAGCTGTAGCTCTGGCAGTAGAGTACTGTGGCTTTATGCCGTCAGTCATGAAGCGTCCATAAAGCATTCAGAGATAAGACTTAGCAGCATTTAAAGCACATGGTTATAAATGGTTGACCGTGACCTTAATGTCTCGGGGGGGGGGGGGAAGGGAGGGGAAAAACAAAAGGAGGAAGTGGAGAGGGGGGGTCAGGAAGCTGGAGGAATGGATATAAAAAGATTTAAGGGACAAGAAAAGGACGGAAATGAAGACGTGTGATATAAAAGGATGTTAAAGGCGTACTGTCCAGAGTGAAGTGCAGTGATAAAGAGAGTGTCAGACTGATCATAGTGTCTATAAAGATGTTAATAGGAAGCATAAGGAAGGAGAGGGAAAACGGTGACTGAAAAGACAGTTGAGAGCACATCTTTCATTTCTTTTTTGGTTTACTTACATTGTTTTGAAACGAACACGACCAGAATATGACCATTTGACCTTAAACGCCCTTTCTACTGAATATTTTAAACAAGTGAATAAATCAAAAGGCAAAATAACGGACACCGTTTGAAAACCAGCTTTTAAAAAAATAAATGGGTGAATTCTGTTCTAAGGAGCTTTGATCCTTCATCTTCTTTCTTTCGCGTCTGCCAGGGTCATAAAAAAAGTGTTTTTCTAATGTATGCGTGTGATATTTGATTTGTTTATCGTATTACTGCGCCTTTTTAACATCTCCATTACAGTTTATTTGATACAGCTGAATTGCATTTCGGCATACCTCTGCACTTTTTTTACACCTGTGTCTGTTTGCAACTCAATTAGATATGACATTGTATTTGACTCAAAGCTGTTTTCACAAGCAGCTGCAATTGGGGGCGAAGGCAGCGCTGCTACCATGCTTGTCAATAAAACCACATTAAAATGAACACATCATAATTACTGCCTCTATTATCCTTCAAGATCTAGGACAGAGGCGCCCGCTCGTAATTGGCTGACTAACTACCCCATATGTGCATGGCCAATAGAAATAATTGTCCTTGTGTGTAGCGCTGACATGTTAACAGAGTCATATCACAGTTTGTGACTAAAACAATCACTTTCAAGGTGCTCCCAACCAACATATTCCAATTGGCAATTATTGGTTCGGCTACACAGACTGTTGCAAACATTATTAACAAACTGCTGCATGAAACAGCGCAGCTACATTTATGGACTTATTCCAGCTAAGACTGGTTCAACAATTGCTATAAAAACAGCCTCACAGGAATCAGGAAGGCAGCAGCACTTGTTTGTCTTGTGTATAGGAAGCTTTACCATCACTCTAACAACCTGGTGATCAGTAAGCACAGACAGGTGTTTTGGCTATTCACAACATTATGCAAAATATCCATAAAACCGGATCCTTTCATACATTTGATAAACAAGATGAAGTGGACTCTTTCGCATATGGCGCCCGCTGCAATCTTGCAGTGGCTCTAAGCTGCTTGAGTGGATATGATTTATTCACGATTTTAACTTTGCGAGTAGTCGTGGCTTAGTTTCAACACTCCTGTTGCCACACACACAAAAAGAAGGGAGAGATTAAGAGACTAATGCTTTTAGAACCAAGTGAGGCTGTTGGTCGGTTGCAAGCTTTGACACTATGCTGTTTTAAATCTGCAGAATTGAAGAGCTTACAGAGGTAAAGATGTAGTAATTCTCTCATCTCCTAAAGGATTTAACAGTCCTCATGATGAAGGAGGAAAATGAATCTTTGATTAATAGTTTGGATAGGGCTATGCACAGATGTAGATAACATCATTCTAATCTCTTCCTCTAATGTGTCACCCCCTCCACCCCCTCCATCCCCACCCCTGCATTTCTCTTCGCTCGTGTGTACAGAACAGCATGAAAAGGCGAGGCAGATTGTCCAGTGTTTGAAGATAGATTGTTTTGTAAGCCAGCTGTGAAACAGGGATGACGCCGTGAATAAGTTACATACTCAGATCAGACCCCAGTGCTTGTCTGAAAGATGTGATCCAAGCCTTCGTCTTCTTTTGCTTCCAAGTAGATTAGATTAGAGGAGGGTTTTTTGGGGGGTGGGGGGCATTGAGTGCTCTTTACTTTCTTTTGCTCGGAATAAAATCTTACTTTAAAGTTTTATCTGCAAGCGCTAACCTTTCAACTGCAGATCTTTTTTTCTTTTCCTTGTTACATTTCTGTTATTCATTATCCCCGGTGTTGACCTACACTGTGTCTTCAGAGTGTTTTCAGATATTAATGTGGCACAAATGTGAAGTCTTTGCTGAATATTCCTTTTGCTTATGGAAGCTTTAGATAATCTTCTGATACAATCAAATAAAAGGGAAACTGACATTTGCGAACACGATTTCCCTTCCAAACAGGCTTTTGAATTCACAGAAGTAGGATTTTCTTTTTTTTTTCATGGTGCTGAAGAATTGCAATAGTTATAATGAGCTGCCTAAAGTTTAATTTTACCCAATTATTCCGCGTTCCTGAAAATATGACACAGCGGGACTTAAACGGTCTCTTACTCTTTGCTGCTGTTTTGATTATCAATTAAGCTTAGTGTGATTAAAATCGGTCTGAAGGATGGCCGGACTGGTTGGAAACAGAGTGACTCATCAATAGCCACATTCATCAATAACTTCTCTAACTATGCCACCTCCTCTTCATTTCTGTCATTTACTTTTCTCTCGCCCTTGCAATCTGCTTTTCTCTTTTCCCTCTCGACCGCTGGGCACAGTTCAATTCATGCATATTATACTGTGCATGTCGCACATTGTGCACAGCTCAGGGCTTTCCTGAGTTAGGTTTTGGGTAATGATCAAATTAATTAAAGAACATAAGCTACAAATCAACATCTCAATTGTTTCTTTTTGGAGACAAAACTTGGGCACATACATGTATATGATTCACTATTCATCATCTAAACACGGGCCTGAGTGGGATTTTTGTTTGTGTTTATAACTGTGTGTGTGTGTGTGTGTACTGTAGTTGACTAAATGGGTGGCCGTGTGATAGAAGCTCATCAACTGAGTGATAATCTAATTACTGCTGCGGACTAAGATAGATGGAGCCACGCAGCAAAACACACATCTTTGTAAGATTTAATTTGCGTGGTAAAAGCTACACAAATAATTTAGGCCCTTAGAAGAGATATGAATTTTGATGCAAGTCTATTAGTTATCGCAGCTCTGAAATGGGGTCACATAACTCACAGCGTGCAAGCCTGTCGACAAACTGAGAGTCTGTGGCAACAAACTAAGAAACAAATTGAGTAGCGTTACTCCAGGATGTGATTAAAACCAAAGGAGAGTGACATTTTGAGAGCTATTAGTAATTGGTGACAAATGTAATGGCTGCCAGTGATGGATACAGCTCCCTCACCTCTGCCTTTATGTTCAGCCTGAATCAATTTTTTATCCGGTCTCTTTTTTGTTTGATAGGAATAGAATATTAAAGAGAGGCTTTGGAGAAGGACGGCGATACCTTATTTGGCAGGTATCATGAGTGAATATGAGGAAGTCAAAGCTGGTTTCAGACATGCATGGAGATGAGACAGTTTGCTACAAGGGAGACAGTATTTCTGTAGCATTTGACCCCTGCAAAAAGATGGCTGTATGCGTGTCCCTTCTCCCAGATATGCAATGCAGATTTGCAATCTGTCAACTGAAGGCCTCAGCGGTCTAAATAATTGGATTTAAAAAAAAAAAAAAATTGTAACCCAGTGAGGTCATTTTAATCAATTCTTGTAATTACAAATTACAAATCACCGTGTGCCAAGGGAGCTTTGTGACATGGCTGCTGTAAAATGGTTTAAGGCACAGGATCAGCTCGCCAACTCCTTTTTCTTGCTTTGGTGGAAAAGAAATGCTTTTAAATGGTTATAAGTTTTGAGTCTAATTTATGGACTTCACTTCTCAGGTTCTTTGCTCTGATCTAATTAAATTGGACACGGCTTAAATGAGAATGTTAATATGTTGTAATATTCTGGCACTATAGTTAGCAGGCCTGATCTGAAAGAAGGGCTTTTAATAAAGCAACACCTTTTCACTTGTACTATATTGTGTAATAATTTTATCTGAGCTGCCTTAAATGAACATCTTTTCACATGTTTACTACCAAGCAGTTCATCTGAGGTAAGTGGCTGCGCATAAAATCTTCATCCAACTCTCATTTCTTTAGATTTGCCAGGAAAAGCAACGAGCGGCAGTTTATTGAAACAGTATGAATAGAAATACATTATATAAGGCTAAAAAGAAACACAGCTCTAAGGAGCTGTATTTGGTCTGACCACCTTTGTTTTTCAACGCACCCTAAACTCTGTTTTTAAAGCTTTCTTCTAATTCTGTTAAGTAGGCATCAGCAATAGTTCTCCTTCTTGGAGGAAATTCAAAGCTCTTCTTTGGATGTTGGCTCGGTTCTCTGTGAGGAATTTCAGATTTGGATTCATCACCTGTTGCCACTCTTCTTTTTTTGTTGGCATAGCTCAGCCTTTTCTTCCTGTTTCCCTTCCTTAAGAATGACAGCCACGCTTCCACTGAGCTCATTTCTGATGAGGCTTTAGTGAATAGTAGATGGATCAAGTGAAGGGCCAATTGGATCTCTCAGGTCCCGTGTCAGGTTTTTGCTGGATGTTTTCCTATTTTTTAAGGACTTTTCATTTCTTTCAGATGCTGTTCATCTCCTGAAAAATGCCAGGTTTTCTGCTAATAGATCTTTTCGGATCACCTTTTTGGTGCAAAAATACTATTTTATTTCAAACTGTTTTATTGTTGGCTTTTTTGTTGTAAATTCAACTGAATAAAGGGGAAGAAATTATTGGAACAGTGTGCTAGTAAGTTAGCAGAAGACATAGCAACTTCAACACACACCAAACTTAAGTGATTTTCTTCTGGAGTTTCCATTGTTTATGCATTACATCATAACCTCAAACAGTAGCATGAACGTTTATGCACTGTGCATTCAGTTGTAATGTCCAAATGGGTCTTGAGGATCTCAGATATTTTCCATCATGTCAGAGCGCCAGCCAGTGGCGGTCCTAGCCTGTTTGGTGCCCTGGGCAAACACTCCCTCTGGCGCCCCCCCAATGACACATCTGCTTACCTGTATCTTTTGCTCGTTTCTCCTCCTCTTCTTTTCTATTTTTTTCTAAACTGAGCACCTGATGGCTTTGAACTTTTCTTGTCCATCTTCCATTGGTTTTGATTTTGCACTTCAGTATGAACACCCATCCCCCACCCCGAGGATCACCACAACATAACCTAATGAACCTAGACCCTTAGTTCACAGATTCACTTTGTCTAAGGTGTATTTCTGGGATTTCGAACAACCCAGGATTCTGATCATGAATACATAATGGGCTTGGATTTACAACATTATAAATGAAATGTGCTCTACTTGGAAGCAGCCGGCCATCCTCCCCTGTCGACGGGTTGTGTGTGAGACTTTAAATCATCAAACTGTAAATTATAAATTTTAAATTGTTATTGATCCCTTTACCCCTAGTCCTAAAGTGTATATTTTCTTACTCTTCTTATATTTATTGTTTGTTTACTTGCACTGCTGTAACTTGAGCTTCGTTGTCTCGTCTCTCTATATACTGGACTGTATGTAGCGGAGATGACAATAAAGTTTACTTTGACTTAAGCAGCGAGCAGGCGCTCACTTTTTGCGTATAGAATTTCGAAAAAACATTGGTGCAGATTATAAGTTTGTATCATAATGTCTGGTGTTTTCGTGTTTGTTGGTTTGTTTTTATTTGTTTTTATTTTTTTTTTATTTTGCGAGTTGGTTATTAGATGCTGCTCCAGCCTGCCAGAGAATCCCCCGCCGCCCCGCCCTCTCCTCCCTGTGCTGCAAGCAGCAGGCGCACCTCGTAAACGGAGGGCACCCTTACTCCCAGCAAATGGGCGATAGAAAACCGATCGGTGCCTATGCCATTCCCAATATGCGCTGGCTGACGTCGGGGCAGCATGAGTACGAGCAATGTTTTTTATTGCTCGTACTCATGCCCTGGGCAACCGCCCGTGTCGCCCGTATCAAAAACTGCTACTGGCGCCAGCAGTGTGTCCCTACTCTCAACGCTTTGATAAAGACGAGTTCCTGGAATACTATTCATCCATCCTCTTCTGCTGACCCAATTCAAGAGTTGTGGGAGGGCTGGAGCCAATCCAGGATGCCATAGGGCGAGACACCCTGGACAGATGGTTCACACCTGTGGGCAATTTAGAATCATTAATTGGCCTAACCCCACTAATTGCATGTCTTTGGACTGTGGGAGGAAGGTGGAGTACCCATAGAACCCACGTAGACACGGGGAGAACCTGCAGACTCTACAAGGTGCTGTCCAATATAATCATAATAATATAATTTAAGAAAACTAAACAAAATGTTGGATAGTTAAGAACCAGACCAAATAATGTGAAATTGTTGGTTTTATATGTTCGTATGTTTGTATTGTTGAAAAACCCAAGAGCAGACAGCACCCAAAGTTATGTTTATAAATTCCACAAACTGAATGATCCATTATTTGCTTTTCAGTTTAAAAGTGTAAATGTTTGAAAAGAGACCTTGTACACCAACAATTTCTGGTGACACGTGCATACATCCGAAACTCTTTAGACTGAAAAGAAGGAACATATTCTCTACACTTTTATAAACCGGTAATCCTGTTCCTTTCAGTCAGCCATGCACTGGATAAAAAGGCTTGAAGTCATTTGCAATTCCAGGCTTGGACAGTTCCAGGTCCATGTAGCACCTGAATAAAATTAAATAGTGTCACCACATTAGACCAAAACTTGTGAAAATATGCTTCATTCCCAGCAAGCATACAGCAGTCAACACATTTAAACAGCACAACAGCTAAAAGCATCTTTTTTTCTTCCTTCGTCCAGAAATTGCAGGGTGCACAATATTACCTCTACTTTTAATCATTTTTTTTGATATATTCATTTAAGGAAGCTAAATCAAATCTGTGTGTCGGACGTGCTAAAATAATGGTGTTTGACTCTTCAGTTTACATTGGAGACAGTTTAACTGCTTTGAAGCAGAGAAACAGAAAATGGGCCACAACAGAAAATGCATAAATTGTTACCACAAATAAAACAGGTAAGTAAAATGGTAAGACACGCAGAGGTCGGCTCAGGGTTGGATTGCCTGCGGAACTCAAGGCCAACAGAAATTCATCTTCCAGCTGATTTTCAGTGCTCTCCTTCTCCCTCCGTCTGCAATGGAAGCTGTTATTTTCCTCTTCAACATTTCTCCTTTTTACACCTCGGTCTATTTCTCAGTTGTTCAACCCCCTTCTTTTTTTAATCCCCAGACTGGACTCGACTGTATTCTCCAAGTGTCTTGTTGATAGGCTCGGAGAATGTGATTCAGCTGCGGAGACAACCGCTCATCTGTTGTCCTTCTCATATCCACTGCTAATCTCCCTCTCTCCTTTCTACTGTCGCTCCAACTCCTTCATTTCTGTGCTGACAGAAGCCCATTTTAGATGGAGTGTCCTTTTGCGTCACATACCTTTCTCATCAGCGAGAATGAGGTTTTTTTTTCCACATATCCTACAAGGCCCTCTCACCCTCAGATTTATTGTCAGTGTGGAGGCTGAAGTTGACTGCTTCCTCTCTGTGATGTATTTTCATTGATGCCCTGACACTCTAGAGTGTAGAGATGAGCTTTTGCCATCAATAAAACACACTTTTGTTGGTGTAGACGTACTAGTAGATCAGTGTGTGAGACAAGACGTGTACAGAATTGAATAAAGCGGTGCAGAGACGAAACATTACTTAAATCTGCAAACTGAATCCAGTTTAAGTACATCACACTGTCTGTTTTACGCTAAATTCCTTGCTGCACATCCATTGTTAGTCAGCCCCCTGCAGATCCTTTCTCTCTCTCTCTCCTCCACCTCCACAGCTCTTCCCCATTCTGCTTGCTTCTCTTTCTCCTGCAGCACTTTACCTCTATCTGTCATCGTCCTCTTCCTCTTTCTGCCTTCTTCCTTGTATCCAATTGAGGGCTGTGTCCTTCACCTTGCCCTCATCTAGGGAACAGATCAATAGAGGCTGAGAGAGGCCAAGCATTGCTCTTTCAGTGAGATTTTCACTTTCACGTGGATTTGGTTGCATGAGCATGCAGGAATTGAGGCACACTGATACGTTTGTCTAGCGATGTCTCAGACCTCTTAGATGAACAAATTAAAGTGTTCACATCTTTTTTTCCCTTTTTTAAAAAAAAGCACTTAAAAACATGCTCATTTTACAACATACAGTCATTTTGTTAGTGAAGTAAACTAAACTTGCCAGAATTTTCAGTCCAGAATAAAACAGAATCTATATCTAAAATATGGCTGTTTTTGCCATTGTGGTGTTTTGAAACTGGACATGTGAGTAGAGTTGTCACGATACTAAATTTCAAACATGATACTGATACCAAGGAAGTCAATTAATCTTTTAGGGTACTGATGTCATTAGTTTGGTAGAACAGGGTTGTTAATCAGTTTTGGGTGCTTTGGTGTTAATGAAGTTAAGGATGGCTCGGCATCCTTTTGTGCGCTCTGCCCGGCACCTTGGAACCTGATCACCTGCAGGAACACCTCGACCACTGACATTACTTTATATTTTTGGAGAAGTGTTTCTATTGGAACCTAAACAAAGGGTAAAAAAGACAACACAATACATCTAAATACCCAATCTAATATCTAATACATCTAAATAATTGAATTAGTGAAGAAGAACAGCATTATGAACAAGTTAAACATTAATTTTGGATTAAGTGTGGTATAAAAAAATACTGTAAGACTAAACTGAACACCGCCTGCATTTTAAACTGACCACACAGCTGGCTACAACAAAATAAGAAACACATTTGAATAAATTATTGTAAGAGCAGAATAGTTAAAGTTGATCATCTTGTCCGCGTCTGTCTGCAGCCTCTCTCTCATCCATCATTCCCACTGCTCAGCCTCAGTCTGCAGCTCTTTATCTTCTCAACTCTGCCCCTCAGGCATGAAATCCACCCTTTTCAGCTGCTCTGCTCCGCGTTTCACTCTTTATTTGCTCAGATTAGTTCTCCACACTCTGGATACTCTGCTCAGTTCAACTTTGATTCCCCTGCTGCTTAGTACAGCAACCCAACCAGTTCTCGGTGTATCTGTAATTCGCTCTGTCACAGCTCAGTATTTCGTAATTATTCATTTGTTAGCTACAGTCTTCTAGCCACTGTGTTAATGCTAACAGATTACCAATGTGGCTACTAGGTAATTGCTAACAGCTAATGTTAAGATTAGCTAGATTAACGTTTATGAAAAGTGTTCAAGGCTTAAGTGTTGTTGAAACGGTACACTGTAAACCCGAATCAGTTGACTGAACTTAAAACATTTGTGGAAACTGATTACCTCAAAAGTTTTAAGTACACAAACTCATCTTTTCTAAGTATGGGGTACTCAAAATTTGTATTTATTGTTAACTTAAAAATTTAAAATTATATTTTTATTTTATTAATTGAGCTTTACTTAAAAACTGTATATACTTTAATTTTAATATTTTTGTGTTTTTTGTAGTTTACTATTTTGATCCAACACAATGCAATTATATTACAAACTAAATGCAAATTATATGATTATTAATTAAAAGAAATTTATTATTAAATGTTTGAGTGTAGACTAGTAAAAAAAATTAGAGAAATTCATTTACTTTACATTTTGTTTATTTAACATTTTTTATGGAAATGTAAAAACATCACTTAGTGTTTTTATAAAACCACTAACATGGACATTGGCACCATAAAGTGAGCATTATAAATTCAATGTAGAACATGTATCTTTTTATAAAATCACAAAGGACAACATCAGTCCTAATTGCATCTTTCTCAAAATACATAAATTCAAAATAAAAAGTCAAATACTAATCACTTTTGTTTGAAAAAGAAATGAAAAACAATTTTATAAAATGGGTACAAATAAAGATGATCATCTTCCAAATAACCAGAGCAAAGTTAGGTAAACTGATGGAGTTAAATCCACCCAAAGTCTGTAGTAAACTTAAAGTGCTTTAAATAAAGTGCTTAAAACAAAGTGCTCAGTAACAGAGTGCATGTCCTAACAAACATTGCCTTATATTCCTTCCAGAACTACTCTTTCAGCAACAAATCATTTTTAAGAGCATGTAGGCAGGGTTTCAGAGGTTTGCCGTCAACAAGCCCCATGAAGATTTTTTGGACAAAGGTAAATGTGTGAACGAGCTTCCTGGGGTAGTCTAAATGCAGAGCATAGATCTAGCCAAACAATAAGGCAAATGCATCTGCAAATCTGGGAATATCACGCATCACCAAGTCGCCTTCCACCACAATGGCCATGCTTAAGGAAGTAAAATGGACTGGACTGGTCTGGGAAGCGCCGTCGGTAACCACTGTGAGAAGGGCAACTGGAGTGTCAATGAGGGTCGACTCATCCAATGTGTCCGCCTGGAATAGACACAGTATCAATAAGTAAGGTTGGTTTGAGAGAATGTGACAAGCAAGACCTGTAATCTAGCAAAAAATTCAGCAGTGTAGTGGGTTACTTTGTAACGGGTTAGGGTACTCTACTTTTTTGAAAAATGTACATTAATGCGTTAGCTTCTTGCATTACATAATTAGTATGTTTGTTATTTTTCTAAAAAAAAAAAAAAAAAAAAAGAAGTCATTTTTTATTTTATGACTTTATCTCAAAAAGAAACTAAATCTTGACTTCAGCCTTGTTTTTGGGGCCACCTGCAGCGTAGCCGAAGTGCTGTGATACGCCTGTGCCCTGCTCCTGACCCTGTGTGTGTGTGTGAGGGTTTTCTAAAGAGAGGGTATTTTGCTTGTACAATTTGGTAGCTGCTAGGGTATTAAATTGTATTTAAAAAAATCCATGGTGTTTTATCTCACTGGCAGAATTTAAGTGATGCAAAAATACACTTACATTACATGTCTTAAAGAATTCTGGGTCCTCCTCCCGCAGGTATACAGGAAGGGCACGAAGCACTGCAGTGCGTTTCACGTTGATATCAGGCGCCTCCTAAAAAGGGAAAAGAAAAGTTCATTGAACACAAAGTTTTCAGGTGTCATTCTTTTGGGGAGAATACATGTTTATGAAACTGCATGACATGTGACTCTACATAATTTTGGAGACATTTCTTTTAAGACACAACCTTTCTGTCTCTTATGACAAAGAGTCTGTATCTTACTCATTTGACAAAAATCCTACACAGTATTTTAAAGTAACATACCAGATCAGAGCTGTAATCTGTATAAAACACAGATGTTCAAAGCAAGGAAAAATTGAGTTTTTATCAGTGAAACTTTTAATTTGTGTTAATTTTATCATTATCAATATTCACCTGAAGATCATAATGATTCAGGATGGTTCGCAGAGCCTCTGATATCTTGCCAGTCCGTGCAGCCTTCTGTCTGTATAGAGCCATAAGTCGTGGTGTGTGTCTGTCAAGTTCAGCGTAGAACTGGTCAGTGATAATTATATACTCAGCCATCATTACAGCTTTCAAAAATTTCAAAAGTACACTGTACATTTCATGACAAAATAAACACTTAGCATGGTAAAAAAAAACAAACTTACAATTACTGCTGTTTACTTTGAGTGCAGTCTTGAATTCTATGGCCGATCATCCAACAGTCCAAAACATAGGTAAGAATTTCAGATGTTACAAAGTCACAGGCCATCATTCCATTTAGTCATGGTAAACAGTAACCCTCTTTTAGTTTTAAGTTTTTACCATATAATCAACATTGTCTCACCATGTATAAATTCTGTTAAGTTGGAAAAAAAAAAAAGCAAAAAAAAAAGCACAGAATACATATGAATTTACACTGCAGTTATTTTAAAAAACCAAGCCAAACTGCGGGATAAATCTTTGCAAAGACACATTGTTATGCAATAGTACATAATACATCAGTGAGATACTTGTAATATTACACAGAACTTCTACTTACAAACTACTTCTTTTACAGGCTGCTGCTTAAGATAGAAGTTGCCACTGCTAGCTAAGTCACTTTTGAATGATGCTAATGAGAAGAAGAAAAAAAACCCGGCCGAACAATGAGGCTGCTGTTGTAAAAAAAAACATTTACTCAAAAATCATAATTAAAAAAGCAGTATTTACTCTTAACTTCTAAGCCATGTACAATTATAACTGTTTGAATCGTTAAGAGAACAGAAAAGTTTTAAGTTGTTTCAACTTTGTGACGCATTTTAATTGTTGTATCCACAAACTTTATAAGTCAGGTGGACTGTTGGGGTTTACAGTGTAGCTTTACTGACCTCTGAATTTCCTGCTAAAGTGTTGTCTGCAGGCGCTGTGTGAAGCTGTGTGTCGACTAGAGGAAGCAAGGACATCAATACTATATTGATACTATATAATAATGTGTATCCTATTCAATATTCATGTGTAGTTTTGATTAATATCTAAATTTCTTTTTTTTTAAATTTAGTGTTTTAAAAGTACTGCTCATTAAGTGAGGTCATTTGTTACACTACTAGTTACATTACTTTTGCTTTACTCTGCAGCATGACCTCAGAAGAATTGTTCCATACTGTATTTATCAGCATATAATATGAGCCTTAGGTTACATGCCTACACCCTAGGAAAAGGGCATGTTGGTGATTTTTTTTTATCTGTCTGCCCAGATGATTGAAGGAGTTCTGTAATGCAAGAATGACTACATTAGGGTTGAGCAATTTGTTCTATAGGCCAACTATCCTATCATCCCCCTGATGAACAATAGCATCGCCATCTGGCGGCAGAGGAGGTTATCCACCCTCCATAATTTAATTTATTTTATTCCATAAATTTTGTTGTACACATAAATTCCATTGTCAATGTAAAATGACAATAAAGGGCTATTCTATTCTATAATGTGTGGCCCAAACACAGAAAAATAGTGCATGAGGGAGAGAGAGACACATGCACATCAGGAATTTATTTTTCGCTTCCAGCATGAACAAACATTTACACGCTGACATGCAACGACTGTCTGTAATTAGCTAACATAAGTGGATAGTAGAGATGTGCAAAGCAGCTGGTATTTGTATCTGTGTTTGTATTTCTTGAGGGGGGAAAAGTATTTGTATTTGTATTTGTATTCGAGTAAAATTCAAAATAGGCTTAAAAATCCTTTTTTTTTAACTTTACACTTCTAATTAACGTTATAGTGTAAGTATTCTTTAATTATATCCATTATAATAATTATGGATATGCAGTATTAGTTGATGTTTTTCCATAAATCCAGCAATTAACATGTAACAAGGAAGGTCATTGAAAAGAAAATAACATAACAGCCATTGCCTCATCCATGGTTGAAACCAACCATTGTGAACATTATGAACCCCACCACCACCCGTCCTTGTTGGAGAACGCTGAACAGACAGCGAAACTGACTTGCAGGGGCAGAACATGGTTGTGATTATGAATTGGTGCTGGTGGGGGGGTTGGTGTTTGTGGGGGGAGTTGGCAGACAGTACCAGGAGAGGATGCTTTAAGTGCATGTGATTATGCATAGCAGATGTTGACAGATGTTTGATATCTCTGCCTCTGCTGATTTGACTTTTGAAGACATTACATATCACTTTGGTTTCATCTGCAGCACTGACTGTGAAATGCTTCCACACAGAACTTGAGAAGTTTTTTGGCTGGTGGAGGACCAAGAGGTGGCTCAGCAGCAGCAACGCTCTTTTCTGTTTGGTTGCCCAAATCCATGTGGGGAGTGTCAGCTAAGTTAATGAGTGATGGGAAGCTCTGCTAAGGTTAACTAGGAAATAGTCTACATCTTCCTATCTGCAAAAGACAGAGTAACTTAAACGTACCATATAACTCCCACAAGTTATAACTCACCACAACTACAAAAGCATTGTTTTAACCTTTTAAACTGAACATTAACGTTACTCTGTCAACAGCCTATTGTCTAAATGACCGAGCTAACAGACCTATGTAAACAGAACGAACATTAGAGCACCCAACGGCAGACGTCAATAATGCAGCGTAATGGAATAATATCCTGATCTTCGCTAAAGTTATAAACTGCTTCATCATTGTTAACGTACAAAAAAAACCTATTCAACAAAAATAGTGATGGAGTTCAGTCTTTTGTGCTCAGCTGAGCCGTCTCTGTTGCTGTGTGGAGCAGCCTGTGTCACTCACCTCTTTCACACGTCACTCACTCATCCGGTCATGTATTGCAGTCTCATAAGGAAACTCAACTTTTTGATATTAAGTTTTTCTTGTTCACGAATACAAATATTTTTTAAAGTATTTGTTCAAAATAAGTATTTTTTAAAAAATAAACACGTTATTTGTGCCTTCCCGAATACCGTATTCGGGTTCTGCTCCACCCCTAGTGGATAGATATCAAATGAATAGCTAAAGTGGGAATAAGGCATAACACTTGCTAGTTCTTATTTACGTCAGACCTATATAGACTTACACTATACACTTGAACTATATGAAGCTTATGGACAAGTTCAATAAGGACGATCTGTAATCACTCATCTGCCTGCTTTCCTGGGTGTTAGGCTGCTTTTCTCTTCTTTACATCACTACCACTTTCCCACGCTGTCAATCTCAATACTGTCATCATTATTGTAGTTCAATCATCTTCTTACCCAACTTCTTTAGGCCAATCAGCTTCTTCACTGCGTGGTTTCAGTCTTGGTCATAGGAGTCTAATTGCCAAATACATTAATTTCTCTAGTTTTCTTTTGATTTTTCTGGTTATTTTCCATCTGCCTATGAACTATTTTCATCCTTTGCTTCAACACAACACAAACTTTTAATTGAAACTGAACTGAAACTACTTCATTGCTCTGCTGCCAAAGGGTATCTGAAACACCCTCCAGTGGTTCACATTAATTCAGTCCGCTATAATAGTTTGTTTCAATAATTACGTCAATTGAAATGATTTAAGCTCACTCTCAAAAAACAAGGAGAGGAAATGTGTATCATACCTTCCTGACCAGTTGGGCATGTTGCTAACATGAAGTCAGTCAAGGTATTTCAGAATATGTAATGAATACTACCAGAAGCTGTTCACTAATCAGCTCTAAGTAGTCCTACCTAGCTCCCCTGATACAATTCTTCCTGAGTAAACACAATTATTGCAGTCATGTTGGATATTTCTGATGCGAGTCATTTAGCGATGAGAACTGAATGAGCTATACAAAACTAAACTGCAGCAAATGGCCACTAAGCTTTTCTTACATGCCTAGAGGCCATTTTTTGTTTGCTGCAGTAACCTCCTGTGGTCTAGCTTTTCCGACAGAAATGGAGATCCTTCACTGGCAACTGATCAAGCCCAGTCAGTGACATACATACAGTTACATACAACAATCTTGATTTTACTCTAGGATACCAAATAGACCATAGATAGAACATTTCAGCAACCGCATAGCTAGAGTTCTTCAGTTTAGCTCATATTGCTAATATATTGCCAAATGTATTCAGTCAACCATCCAAATCATTGAAGTCAGGTGTTACAGTCACATCCACAGCCACAGATATATAAAATCAAGTACCTAGGCACGCAGTCTGTTTCTTACAAACATCTGTGAAAGGTTTGGTTGCTCTCAGGAATCAGTGAATTCCATCGTGGTACTGTGATAAAATCCTACCTGTTCAAGTCTAGTTGTGAATTTTCCACACTATTAGATATTCCACAGTCAACTGTTTATGGTATTTTTAAAAAAGTGGAAGTGACTGGGATGGACAGCAACTCAGACACAAAGTGGTGAATCATGGAGTGGTGAATCATGCTTCCCCATCTGGCAATCCAATAGATGAGTCTGGGTTTGGTGGTTGCCATGAGCACTTCTCTGGCTCTAATGTGCCAGGTGCAGTGTTGGTCAAGTTACTTGAAAAAAGTAATCAGTAACTAATTACTGATTACTTCCCCCAAAAAGTTATCCCGTTACTTTACTGATTACTTATTTTCAAAAGTAATTAATTACTTAGTTACTTAGTTACTTTTAAAAAAACACGATTTACAACCTGAAGAGGTGATAAAGCGATAGATCTTTCAGCCCAATTCTACTTTTTCTACATAATCCATCATACAAAATGTAATCAAATGGAAAAGTCTCTTTTTTTTAACTTGTTTTATCAGTTTTAATCTTTTAACTTTATGCATCAAGCAAAAATTTAATTATATGCAACATTTTCTGACTTGAATAAATTAGTTTAACATTTAAACCTATTTTCTGCACATTCCAGCACATAAAATAAAATATTTTTTGTGTTTACACTCACTCTTTCAAATAGATGCAAGTAAAACACAGCAGAAAATAAATAAAGTCAAAGACTCAGCAGTCCTGTTGCTCTATTTTCACCTGTAAAGCAGGAGCAGGGCAGGCAGAGGTTTACCCTGGTGCAGGTGTGCCGCGGTCAGTGGAAGAATCTGCGAGTTTCTCTGTGAATTTCCCATTACGTCGTTGCGCACTCTGTGCTTGCTTGGAAGTTTAGGGATTTTTTTCGCTGTAAAAAAGAAGTTTTCTTCCCACGCACGATGGACGCTAATGTTTTTGTCACTTTTTATGGAATCAAACTCAAAGTAAGGTCAGTACTTCCACGCTTTAAACGCTGCACGCTCATACTCTCTCCCACAATCGATATGTGATCCATTGTTGATCTGCACACAGCTGTTGTCACTAACGGCGCACTCGCTTCCGTCACTGTCGTGAGACATTCTCACAAAAAATCACGGTTTTAGTAACGCAGTAACGCAGCGTTCCTACGGGAAAGTAACGGTAATCTAATTACCGTTTTTGCAATAGTAATCCCTTACTTTACTCGTTACTTGAAAAAAGTAATCAGATTACAGTAACGCGTTACAAGTAACGCATTACTGCCCATCTCTAGCCAGGTGTAAAGTTTGGTGGAGGAATGGATTATGGTATGGGGCTATTCTTCAAGAGTTAGGCTTGAACCCTTAGGCTATGTTCACACTGCAGGCGAAAGCGCATCAAATCCGACTTTTTTTGACCCTATGCGACCCATATCTGATCATGGTATGACAGTGTGAACGGCACAAATCCAATATTTTCAAATCCAATCTGGGTCACTTTTGTATGTAGTACTGAATCCGATACATATCTGATGTTTCAGAAAGCGACTGCTGTTTGAATGGTCATGTCACATTAAATCTGTCTTCTACGTCACTGACACAAAACAGACACCAATTATCAGCGCCGGAGAAGACATCGCGAACCTTCTTGGCCATCCAGGGAAACTGTTGGGAAGACAACGTTGGAGAAACGTGAACATTTTATTTTTACTGTATAATCTGCAGATTCTTACAGAAATCTGCAACTATCCTTTGAAGCACCACTCCTCTAAAACAGCAATAACGATAATTATTAGGCCATCTGTAAATAACAAAAGAACTTTACGTTTCCCAATTTTGCTTTAAGTTATAAAGTCCGAAACAAGTCTTTATATTAAGGGCCATCAGTCAAACGATACTGTTTGGTCTTGGTCTAAACAGAACGCGTTGTGTGTGACGTCTTCTTTTGCGCATGCGGGCCGCTTTGAGGGTTCACACTAGAGCGCGTTTGCTGTCACATTTTATTTGTAGTGTGAACAAGCAGATAAAAAATCGGATTTGATCAAAAAATCTGAATTGAGCATTAAGACCTGCAGTGTGAACGTAGCCTTAGCTCCAATGAAAGCAACTCTTAATGCTTCAACATAGGAAACAGTTTGGGGATGGTCCCTTCCTGTTCCAACATGACTACACACCTGAGCACAAAGCAAGGCCCATAAAGACATGGATGAGTGAGTTTGGTGCAGAAGAAATTGACTGGCCTGCACAGAGTCCTGACCTCAACCTGACAGAACACCTTTGGGATGAGTTAGAGCGGACACTGTGAGGCAGACCTTTTTGTCCAACATCAGTGTCTGACCTCACAAATGTGCCTATGGAAGAATGCTCAAAAATTCCCATAAACACTCCTAAACTTTGTGGAAAACCTTCTCAGAAGAGTTGAAGCTGTTGCATGGATGAAGAATGGGATGTCACTGAAATTCACATACGTGTGAAGGCAGATGAGCAAATATTTTTTGGTAGTATAGTGTATTTCAAGTTCTAAATTATATCGAGTCAGTCAAGTAATTCAACTGATCATGAAATGATAAACGATTTTCTTTTTTTTTCTCGTTCAGACACCACAGACGTCACATCAGTTTATCTTTGTGTGACGTGGCAAACATTGCCAAGTTGATAATACTCATTTATTCGACTCTGGTGAAGTACTTTGCTGCTAATGTTTCGGTTCAGACAGCAAATGTTAAGACATTTAACTTGATTGCAGGCATCCTTGTTCTTTGGCAGATTCAGAGTTTTTTTTATTTAGTGTTTAGAGTGTTAAATATTCATTCACTCACCTTTAACCTCTCATCCACATCAGCTATACCACCTCAAGCTTAGCTGAAGTATATGCTGTTTATTTCTGTATATAGACTGTACATATCTCACTGCTGTCTTTCATAAAATTAAATGCAAATCCAGAATATGTAGTTGGTGTGTGTGCTTGTATTCGGGAAGTGGGAGTTCCTACAGAGGATGAGTGTGAACATGAGCAGCAGGCCATGGCAGACTTTCAGAGAGGTGTTGTTCCACCCCCACACTCTGCCAGAACATTTTTCATTTTCAAAACCTAATTGGAAATAAACAGGTCGCATGGGACTGGAGTGTAAATTTGATAGTCTGGAAAAGTCCACTTCTGATGGTAATGTTTAATCTTATTATGCCCTGGATCTGCAGTGAGATTATTTCACCCAATTAGACTTGAGCAACAAGCATACAAAAGTAAAGTTAAGCATCACTTGCACATCGTTTTTAAACAGTGATTAGCATACGATACTGAACATGTTCGTCCTATTCTACAGAACAGCACAAAACATACTAACATAACATACTGTAGCGGATTATGGCTATATATCCATGCGGCATGTACTCTTCTCTATCAGTTACATTTTTATATTTACATTTACATTATTCCTGTACAAATGTTGAAATAGTTAATATGTCAAGTATTAATTAAAACTATTAGAATGAGCTATTGGTGCCCTTGGTGTTCTGTGTTATAACGCTCTAAGACATTATAAGCAGATCATTTTAGTTGGTTTCTTTTTTGTCCCTGCTTCATGCAGGAGCTCAGTCTGAATTCTGAGAAATTTGAAGGCCATCAACACTTTGATTTCTTTGTTCCTCAAACTGTTTTGCAGTGTAGTACAGCGCATTACCGTGGCCACAGTCATCAGGGAATACTGTTCCCATAAAGGGCTGTGTATAATCTGTGTTTATGTAGTATCAAGATCAATGGACAGGTTTTCTAGCAGAACATTGCAGATCTCATACTTTCTCTATGTGGAATCTGCTTCTTTGTCTTTCTGAGGTAAATGATGCACATGAAGAAAACATGATTTATTACACAGACACCTTCTTGCATTGCTCCATGCTTCAGTTCTGACATTCATGTGTAGGTATTTTCAGCAGTGGCTATGTAGCCCTCTGTGCAACATCCTGCACTGGTATGTTTGTTCGGCCATCTTTATACCATTGCCAACATTAAGGATTTCAGGAAATCGACCACAGCAGCCAGGTTTTGCTCTTCAGCTGCATAACACAGGACTTTGGTGCCCATTATTATTTCACCAGTTCATGCTTTGTGGTTCTTTGGACCACTTTTGTAAGGTACTGTAATAGTCGGTATTGTGTACTGTCTCTTTAAGACAACCTAAGTTAATGTTTAGTGATGTCACAAGTAGGCCCCACTGCCCTCTGTAGAGTGTGGGAGAAATGTGATTGCACAATGACGCATGGACTGAGATATCTTTACCTCCCTAACTCAAAGTAACGTTACAGGTTGTATGAACACTACTCGCATGCTAAGGCAGCAGCTGTTCAACCGTTCTTTGTAAGGTTGGCGAAGAGTGTGTCCCAGTAACAGTGTGGTTTTGAGTGTTTCTGCCACCTCCTCTCAACTACTGAATACAACCCACATCACAGTATCAATCAGTTTTGAATTTGTTCTGACAGAGTTCTCTAGCCATGATTACACTTAACACATTTGCCCATTTTTCTACCTTCTAAAAAATTAACTTCAACTGTTCACTTGTTGCCTAATGCAACCCCAAAATTGGTAGCTTCCACTCTAGTAAGCTAATCAATGTTATTCCCACATACTAGACCTCTCAGTGGTTTTTAAAATGTGGCTGGTTGGTGTATGTTTTGAATGAGGCACATCACAGCGTCATATTTCCTCAGGCTATTTGTGATATATAGCACATCTGATAGCACGGGGTTGTTCATAAAACTTTTGCAATACCTGTGGGAATGGAGACCTGATTAAATTTTAATGACCCTAACTATTTTTTCATGACCTCTCCAGAATATTTTTAAAAAGGACTGACCTTGCCCCGAGCAAGTAAATTTTAATGACGCAATAAATGCTGAAATTGTGTCCTAAGCCATGCTAGGCTTTTGCCATCATGCCTGCTACATTAAGCACTTTAGGCAGCACAAGTCCTAATGAATACATTTTGCAAACAACACATTTCTTATTCAGCAGACTTGATAAGATTTATATTGATATTGCTTGTGTTTATTACACATGAATCACTTAATATTCAAAGCGCTTTTTGTGCATCTTGGGAAATTTGGCTTTTCAAAGACAAAATGAGGGAATTTTAACATGCAACCTGTTTTACTCTGGTTACCATTACAAATCAGGTTTCTGCTCATTCATAAGAAATGAGAAATGCTGTGCACGGAGCATTTTTACATTTTTACTTTTCACCATGCTCATATGCTTTTTTATAGCATTTGTTTCGGCTTAGTGACATCTACCAGATGATGGATTTGGCATGACAGCTACAGCCTGGAGGTTTGTATAATATTGATCTACACGTAAAGCATTTGTATAATTAAAGTGATTGAATGTTTCCTGTTTTTTTGAAAATCCATCAACTGCACTTTGGATTTTAATCTAAAATGTAACTTTTATTGAGTCGTCTCTCTAATATAAGACCTGTGTAGATTTTTTTTTTCATACCACACATTTTGGCTTGTCACATCAATAAAATCAGAGACTGCATCACTAATAACACAACTGCTCCTGTTTTGACATGTTTCTAAGAAAACTTGAAATGTGTGTGACATGTTAACATGCACATAAACACACTGAAGCAGATAAATTAAATTCACCCACGAGTATTTTAATTTTTCATCCATGTGCTTTTATCCATGTACTACTTTGAATATAAGATCTACTTTTGTGTTCATAGTGTAACTTGGAATTTGTTATAGTTTTCTGAGCTTCCCTTAATAATTGCCCTTGAAATATATTCAGTATTCCTTTTGTTTTTTTTGTTTTTTTTTGAATGTTTGTTAGCAGGATTACTCAAAAAATCAGATGTACATGAACATTTTCCCACACATTAGGGCTTACCTTGAATGATTCTGTATGACTGCAAGTCATAATTGGACAGTCAACATCATACCTATACAAAAAAATATGTCACAAACTAATCTACAAGAACCTACAGGATGCAGGAAACCTGGTTCATGCATGGCATGGTGGGAATTTGTAGCCTTGATCAAGGTGTGAAGTCTCAGGCCGATTTTGTTCCTCTAGTCTCTTTTGTGAATGAATAAACAGAGTGCATGTTCCACATTGTTCATCACAGCTACGGCGGGCCACGAGCCAGTGTACTCCTAGTATAAATGGAGAGGAACAGCATAAAATATTAGCCAAAACAAACATGTTGATTATAAAGAATGGGATTTCCATACTGCAAACCTGTTGTTACCTGGGTTAATAACAATGCCCTTTGGTTCTGTTGGCCAACAGGGGGCTGGTAGAGATTGTTCTGTGTTTGGCTGGAAAGGAAGAAGAAAGGGAAAAGGTGTGTTAGGAATCAGTGAAAAGGAGGAATTTGGATGGAGCTGCCATGCAGAAGGAAAAGAGGAAGACTGCAGAGTGGATTCATGGATGAAGTGAAGGAGGACATGCAGAGTGTTGGTGTGACAGAAACTCTATCCTATCCTGACTCTATCCCCAGCATCCTCAATAGGGATAGAGTGAGATGGAGACAGTGGGTGCATAATCAGATGTGGGGGGAGCAGCTAAAAGAAGAAGAACATTGCACGTTGTTCATTATAATGACGTAGTCATGAGTTGAAACAGGTTTACATGTTTTTCTGAAAAATAATGTCATCATATTGTGTATTATGATTTTGTTGTTTTTCAATAATAAATTAATTTTAAAAAGCACTGGTGCTTTTGTCAGTGTTATTAGCCTTTATTAGCTTACTAACATTGCTCTTCTTCAAGGAGGGTTTGAACTTGCCTCTTCAGCAGTCACACTCTATACCTACTTTATTTTAAGGACCAATTCCAGCATCTAGTCTTCACCAGAATGCCCTCATTCTCCAGTTTTCTAGTCACATCTGAATTGATTAAAAGAGTTCACCACTGTACCTGCAAGACATCAAGCTGACCATCAAGCTGACAATAAAACATACAGACCAACATTCAAACAGATACAGAGGTACAGAATCAACCTCTGTGAGGTGCATCCTAACACCATGTGTAGCAGTGCTCAAGCATGATCTTCAAATTAAGATTTACAAAGGTTATCTTGGCTGTGGTGCAAGTAATTGATGCGAAGCAGAACGTCTAACAAGCAAAAGCAAGTTTGTTTTCTTTGCTACATTTTAGATGAGAAAACCAGCAATTTGTTGTCGGTTTTTTTTTGGGTGAAGTTGTTGATATTTCATTAAAAATGCTGGATTAAGGATTCACTTTGGCAAGTTTGACAGGGCCATGTTCCAGAGATTAAAAAAACAAAAACAAAAAAAAAACAAGTGAAAATAGCACACATCTTTTTGTGTAAGATTTTACATTTTGTGTAAAAAACAGAATACTGATGCAAAGTCGACGATGACAAAATAAAAAGATTTGAAGACATTAAATTAGAGACAATTCTTATTTGGAATGACTTCAAACAACACTTCAGCTTCTCTTAGAAGGATAGCCTCAGGCGCCGCTTTAACTCTTTCGGGTAAGTGCTGATCTCATTCCAGTTGCCTTGCAAGTATATTTCAGCATGCGAGTTGAAAAGACTGAGATGCTCAGCAAGGCTGTTTTTTCCTTTGCAGTGTTTTCAGACTAACCCTCTCGCATCTCTATCATCAAGGCAAATAACGTGACAATTTATATTTTTTATAATAACCTCCATGAACTCTCTTTTTTTCCCTCTTTTGTTCTCGCACACATTATTTCGTGATAATGGAATAACCTGGTAATACACACCTACAAAGCTGCAGCTTTTCTCTTGTGAACCTGGTTATTTAATAGGCTACACTGCGCATCTCTTTTTACACCTCCTCACATTTATGCAGCCCACATACTGTAGTGGACTGATACTAGTAGCAGTCATGATAACAATGATTAATGTGTTCATTCTCTCACATCTACTCTGAGTAGACTGATAAATGCTAGTTGCTGATACCACCCTTCTAAAATCTGAAAATGTTAAGATGGCCAATCTAAATGACAAAAGGACTTTGGTGTATTAAAAAAAAAAGAAGAAAAGGAAAGAAACGTGTTAAATGTGCTCAAGATTTTAAAATGTGTCTTCTATTTGGAATAAAAAGGCTCCTGTGTTTTTGCCTTTGCCCTATTTTACCTTTGTATAAAACCCTTTAAATTTATAACAAAAAGGAAGCGATAATCATCAACTGAGATTTGTCTGCAGAATGCAACTCAAAATGAAAAAATAGTAAAATTAATGGAACATATTTTTTTCTTAATGTTGATGCAGTTCATTTGATACAACAAAGAGGACAGCAGGTGAGGACCTCTTTGTTTGCAATGCTAATAGAAAAATAAGTGCTTACACGGACAAAAAATGTAAATATTTATAACCTGGAGCCATACCCTTGTGAAATCATCAATTCACACAAAAAAAAACTCAAAATATTCAAACAATAGCTGAAATAACACAAATAAATTTCACAGTGCCTTCATCTTCTGCTAAGGTTTCAGCAATAGAAAAATAGAGATTTATTGCTTACAGTTCATTATGTCAGTGCAGCCAACTCGTTATATTCACATTATACAAGTGGATGGAAACATGCATCCATTGGAGGTCAAGCGTGAAACAGCTTAAGCGGCCATATTTCCATTTTTTCTTCCTAATTTCTTTATCTTCTTCGTTGGCAGCCCTGAGACAACCATATGCTATGAAAGTCTAATTCTTTCTCAACTAAGTTTCGTTTACGTGTATAAGGGCCACCAGTGGGTGAAGGTTATATATAGGTGCTTTTATGTGCATAACTTTTGAACCACACGCCTGAGTTCAGTGCAACTCATCATTATTTTCCACTGGGATGTTTTAAACACAACACAGAACATTTTTCAGTGGACGTGATTTTTTTTTCCAGTCTTTACCAGAATTAACAGATGACTAAGATTCACTTTCTAGCCGGTTTTTGATTTCTGAAAGTGTTCAGCAGGGAGGTTGCCAAGTAGTGAGTCATAAGTAAGTCATATCTTCGCACCTGAGTTCAGGTGCCCATTTTGAAGAAGTTCAAAAAGTTTTTGACAACTAGGGGATGGTTGAGCTCTCAAAAATGTGTTAGCCAAGTTATGAGCTCCAGGGTTCCAGCTGATATTTGGAAAAATGCTGTTAAAACATGAATATTTTTCAATCATCTCCAAATCTGGCGCCACAGAATTTCAAAAGTATCATCAGACAAGCAAGACGTGTAGTCACAGAATATATTAGCAACCTTTTTGTGTATAGACTTAGCACGTACTCCTTCCTGAGATCGTCCCAGAAGTCACATCATCAAGGAAGGTATTATTTGGCCACTGTGGGGCACTGCAGGAAGTAACACCTTTTTTTTTTTATCAGTTGCTGCAACCATTCTCTTGACTCAGCGGACCAAGTTACCATGGTGACTGCTTAACCCTTCGGTCTCTTGACCTCGCCCTTTAATCTTGCGGCTAGATTTTCTGGAAAATCTGTTGAATTTTGCACGAGTGGGAACTGCGGCTATTATTACAGATAAACTTTTAAGTAGTAATTCACACAAAAACACTTCAGTGCGATTTTATATTTCATGTCACATTAATAATTTTATTGATCTATTTTGCTATTCTGTAGACGTACCTTTTTCCTGTTCAGAGGTAAGATCAGAGCTGTAGCTGTAACATTACTCGGGGTATTATTTGTGTCCGCCCGTATTTTTCAGTTACTACTTTGTGAATAACAAAGATTGCTAAAGATACAATGGAATAAAAAAAAGCCTTTCAGCATTTGCCAGTGTTCAACATTATGTCATTATTAGCCAGGAATCTTCTTGTTCTTTTTTTGTTCTGTCCTCTGCTACTTTGTCTTCATTATCTTCTACTGTATTTCCATATGATTAAGTCCCCAGTGGTCGTGCGCTTTGTGTAATACCTTCTAATCACAAACTCCATTATGGAAAATGTATCTTGAACTGACAACTTAATTTCTCTCAGTCCCTTGACTTTCATATGACATTCATTGCGCCACCACTCCTCTGGCATTTCCATGGCATGAGTGTGCAGTGACAAACTGAATGGTTGGGGTAAGACGAGGTTAAATGACTTGCCTCCAAGACAAAGAGTTCATCATTGCATCGGCTCTATAATGAAGGTAAAGGATTGCTGGCCTCTACACCTCTGGGGAAAGAAAATTAGCACCTTCAGAGCGTTCTGCCATTTCAGAGAAAGCAACTCACATTGCAGTGCGATCTCCCTGAAGCCTTTTACATAATATTCATATGATCTTATGAGGGAGAATATTAGTGTTTGGTTATGAAATTCAAATAAGCTGATGCAGTATAACTTAGATAGCGGATATTGATAAAAGCAAATAATTGACCAGGGCCTGATGAGTAATTCCTTTAAATTAGATAGATTTTGAAGGTGGCATTACACTCTATCTTATGAAAAGTTTAACTCTGATTAAATCTGACCACGGAGGCAAAAGCTGACCTATTTTAGATTCCATTTAATCCAAACTATTTGGCCTCTGGTGTGCCAGAGCTCTCTCTCATTATGGTACAGTACAAATCATTTATATTGTATTGAAGAAGGCACATTGTTTCTATGCTGCCTATCCATCATTCTGAAGTTCCTCTGCTGTCATAATTGTTTGTTGCCTAAAGTTTATCAGCAAGTCTTGCACAGAGTGCAGTGTTTCTGAAACGCGTGTAGAAATAGCCCCTGGGGATACGGCAGTGGTTACTTCAGGTTTTAATCTTAATTTAAAAAATTTTTAATCATGCATAATTCCTAAAATAATTAAATTATAATTGGTTTAATAAAAAAGACTTACATTTAGCTGACTCCATTTTATTTTTAATGTTCCTGTTTTCAATGCAATCTTTCAATCACCAGAAGGAGAAAGCAACAAAAGCTTCAGAAAAACACACGTGAATTATAAAAGTTACTAGTTTTTCAAGAATTATGTTAAATGTACTGTTTTTCAATAACAAATTTGATGTTTAATAAATCAAACTCTAATATAGTCATACAGACCCAAGTAGACATCCATGAAAGAGCTCTACTTTTTGGAAGTTTAAAATCTTTATGTGAAAAATAAAGGACAAAAATGACAGATAAGGCTTATTGCATACCCTGCCGTCTGTCTGGTTTAACTTTTTGACATGACAATATTATTTACCTCTTTATTTCTGTTTTCTAGAAACCTGTCACCTGCTGCCACCCAAGCTCCATAAAGCCTTTTTTCAAGCACTTGTATGAATGACATTGTCAATAAATGTGACGTTTATTGAATTCAATCACAGTCATAGTGCTTCCAGCCAAGAGACAGGAGTGTTACAGAGACACACAGAGTAATTTTAGAGTTTAATTTTTTTTTATTACTTTCCTTGTTCTGCTGCTGTTTGGTTTTAACCAAAACCACTCAGTTAGATTTACAAATAGATTGTGAAGGTTTGTATTTTCATCCAAACCTCAAAGTTAAGCGCCTAATCCAAGGCAACTACACTTTCTACATGACCGTGATAGTGCTAGCGTACCACATTTGCCTCTACTATCGTTGTAATGATTTTAAATGCTGATTGCACTGTATTTAAGTCTCTCTGACCTATGCATTGTAAAATGGTGCTAAAGGGGTACACAGTGTTTGCAATGTGATGCATGCAGGTCCTGACTAAGCAGCAGTATGTGACCAGTTATAACTGAGTCCAGGTTTGAAAATTGGCACTGATGCCTATAATGTTATTCTGTAATGTCAGACCAAGAACAGTTAACGTGTACTGCAGCTCTATCTGTGTAGTACCAATGTGATTATTCCGGCAATTTACCACAACCATAAGCAAGTAAACACTAGATTAGATGTGACTCTTCTTTATCATAAGCTAAGCACAGCTGTAAGTGTCGTAGGAACACAGAGAACAAAAGTGAAACTAGTGTTATGTGTGTTTCATTAGGAGACAACACAGTATTTGACAACCTAATTTAACAATGTAGCTAGGATAGCTACTGTCAGAAAGAAAAAAACACATTTGCAAAATGTAACCAGACACCACAGAGAGTAGAAAGCATGAAGCTTATTACATGTACGCATATTTTCAGAAGAGTTTACTCAAAAGCTTTTGGACAGGTGTGGGCTGGCTGGTGGTATTCAGAGGTGGTATTCATAAATGCAGGAAAACTGCATTTATGAAATAAAATGCCTATACAGTTAAATTTGGGAATATTTGGACAATGTAATCCGGGTTGATTTTCATAGTCTTTTTTGACTGTTCAAGTAATCAGAACTTATGTTCCTCCTATTTTCATTATCTTCAAGAAACCTATCAGTAGTAAAGATCTTCAATCATTCTGTGACTACTCTGTCACCTGAATGACTTACAGTTGTTCTCTTGTTTCTTCTCACTCCTTTCTATAAAAATCATAAAAGATTCTAAAATTACCTGGGGTCAAATTCATGCTGCATGTGATCGTGTCCTTTGGCTCTCATGATGCAGTCAGTGTTTGAACATCTGAAGGCTTTGAAGCAAAGTATCTCTGAGCAGTACACAAAAGCAAATGGCATAAATACAATCAACCACTGCAGAGGTTAAATACCTATTGATTTACCACAGTAACAAAACTGAGCTGATGAGAACATGCCAGTTCAGACACATCCCCTACACTAATCTAAATGCAACATCAGGTTGAGATTTTGACCATTTTGCCATACTCACTTTGCCATACTTGAAAAAAGTAATCAGATTACAGTAACGCGTTACAAGTAACGCATTACTGCCCATCTCTGGTGATAAATAGTCTTATAGTTTTTTAATGACCCCAATTCAGTGTTTTATAATGCTCATTTTTATCTCCTATTCAGTTCGTGATAACAGTAAAATCCCACTAAAAACTAGATTAGCTTATAAACAGGCCTGAAATAGATTTGATCACAGTGATCACAGCCTTAGCCCTATTTTAGCTCCGCGTTTCCTTCTAATGTTATTCTTAAACTGCAAAGGATTATTTGTGCTAGATTAGAGGAGATGGTTAGGAGAAAGATACGATTTTAGTGATGTTTAGATGGACGCTTCAGATGGGAAAAAGAATAGTGTTTATACTAACAAAAGTATAGCTCACCTTTATCACCTAAGTTTATTAGTTTACTCATTTTAGGTTATATTTAATGAAAGATAAAATCATAGCATGTATGCTGACTGGATAATAACTTGTGCTTGAAAAGTTGTTGGTTGTTAGATGATAAATGCTAATCTCGAGGCTTCACATCAGAGTTCAAAACCCAATCTATGATCTCATGGTAGCTATGTACATCGTTTATCCCTCAAAAATACTTTAGCTAATTACTGTATACTTTATGAAAACTTTTACTGCATTATGCATTAACAGTAAAATGTATGTGTTTTACAACAGGTGAAAAGCTGTAATACAAAAACTTTCAAATAAGGAATAGGCTAATACAATCTAGCATGAGCTAAATTGAGCAACAATCTTAACAACTGACCTACTAAGTCATTTTCATGTTTTTTTTTTTGTTGGTACATTTATTGAATATTTTACCATACATTAAAATAGATTCACAAAAAAGTGTTTAGAATTTTTGCAGAATGTGTCAATTTTAGTCTTTGGAGTAATTTTAGGATATGGTGATGGGTAAATTCCCTATTAGCTAGTTGCGGCACTGACATTAGCTAGTTAAAACATCTATCTCAATCATGAAACCATGATTACAGCTGTACATTACAAAATGTAGCATGTAAAGTACCCTGTCATCGCTTAAATGTTGAATCGCCTGTTTATAAAACACCTCTGATCTGCAGATTCTGCAGATGCCATGTGTTCCTATTTGTACCATTGTGACTGAAATATATAAGAACAGATCTGATTAAGCTTGGTGCATGATTGCACCAAGGCGAGCTGTGTCAGTTTTATTTCCACTGCAGCTTTCTTCACAAATAGTAATATCAGGCAGTAAAATGTGACAGAACACCAGTGAGATTCTGGATAGGTGATCCTTTGTAATCCATCATTTTCCTACATCAGAAAGTACTGAGTCATAACGTACAAGTTCAATGGGGTTACTTTGTTGCAGCTTAAAGTTATTTCCATGTGATTTACAAAAATGTAAACACGATGGATACCCATGCATAATGGCACGGCACTTAGGCATGGCACTCAGGGGCTGCAGGAATCTAATAATCTGAAGGAACAGTACAGCAGATGTGGACAACCGATACTTCAAGAATCACTTCTACTAATTTACAGCAATTAAATGAAATTCAATCAAGTAAGATCGATGCACGCTGGCTTACTGATGCTCCTGATTTGGAAAGAATAGATGTTGATTGTTTATGCTGCTTTAAATGCATCTGCTGGCTAGGCAGTAAGTAAAAATGTATTCTCTTTCCAATCATTATTTTATGCTTGTAGCATATTTGTTATATCTTTTTTGGGGTTTTTTTTTGGCAATTGGCATTGCACAAGATACTTATATATATATATATATAAATACTTATTTTCCACCCTGATTTACGAATAAATTCTTTACAAATCCTACCATGTGATTTCATGGATTTTTTTTTTCACATTCTGTCTCTCACAGTTGAAGTGTACCTCTGGTGCAAATTACTGACCTCTATCATCATTTTAGGTGGGGGAACTTGCACAATCGGTGGCTGATTAAATACTTTTTCGCCCCACTGTAGGTAGGTAGGTAGGTAGGTAGGTAGGTAGGTAGGTAGGTAGGTAGGTAGATAGATAGATAGATAGATAGATAGATAGATAGATAGATAGATAGATAGATAGATAGATAGATAGATAGATAGATAGATAGATAGATTCTGCATTTGGAACTGAAATACAAAAAATAAAATAAAATAACTATTTTACACTTTCTGTTTTTTTGTGCCACTTTAAAATTGTGGCGAGAGATTAAATTTGAGTGTTTTCAAATTATGCATGTTAGCATGCTGCATTTAAGCAGTGAAAAATTGCTGGGAAAAAAACACTGTGTCTGACTGTAAAAAACAAACAAACAAAAAAACCAGAAAGTGATTCATAACTCTGTAAACAAGGCTGATGTTATTAGTGTGTGTGAGCATTTCCAGCCTGCAAATTAAGTTCATGAATTATTTAACCTGCATGCTAGCCTTGAGCTATAAAATCAGTCACATTGAAGTTCTGCGTACACCTGAATACACTTGAATCGTGATTACTTCTCATTGTATTACATTACAAAAAAGGCAAAATGACCACATATGAACTAGCATCAGAATAACCTCAGACTAAAAAGTAAAAATGAAAAAGAGCCACTGAATGCAGTTCAATTAAATCAGGGATCTCTCCAGAGGCGAGCCCAGATCCCTATTCAACAAGTCTGTATAACAATAAGCGTTCCAGAATAATTACTTGGGGAGGAATTCGCCAAAGCCAATTTATCAAGTCAGATGCTTCATTCATTATTCTTTAGTATTTTTTTATGATACACATATGCATATATCTCTTTTTTTCAATTGTGCACAGCGTCATTTTCACTAGAGGCCTTTTTGAAGTATTGAAGGTGACTTCCAGGATTGATGTGTGAATAGGCAATAATAAACTGCGGTAGAATGGTACGTCCTTTCTTGTTTGAACCTGTGTCTTCTGAAGCTTTTGTTCAGCAACATCTAGAGAAAATGAGAGAATGGACTCTGATTAGACTCACGGGAAATGATATGGTTTAGCTGTGTCCTAATGATGAGACTAAAAAGTAACAATCAGTACACCAGGCTTCTTATTTGTGGTAGTAGTAAGTTAAGTTGGTTATTTTATAGTTAATCACAGAGGCTGGCAAAGCTCCTTAATCAAACTGGTCATGTTTTTATGACATGTGTCTATAGATGCATTTGATGCAAAATTGTTATATGTTGTGTTGGTGTGTTTATCGGCCCTTCTGAAAGAAGATAAAAGACTGACGTGTTGATAAATTCTGAATGAAAAATAATACGTCAGAGTAGCTGTACAAAGCAACATGCCAAGCTGCCATGCAAGGAATTATAAGTGGCTCTTCTTTCATAGTGGATCATTGTTTAAATATGGTTAAATATGCGGATCTGGAATAGATCTGACTAGATTTATCTTGACTGAAACAATAATTTCACTTCCAATAACAGATTTAGCTCTGTGGCATTTTTAAAACTCACTTTATCTTAAAACTTAACCTGATTTTAGAATGTCAGTCAGATATTCATTGTAATTTGTACTCGTGCACTGTCTGAAGACTAACAGCCACCATTAAAAACAATATACATATCCAATCATATATCAAATTATATACTGAAACGATGTACTTGGAACACTGCAACGTTTGAATCACACATAATTCTGTTTTGTTTTCATAGTCAGTGGTTGCGAAATAATATTTTCTTTAGACTTCATCAAAAGAGAAACTTCCAACTAGGTGGCTTTTGTCCTTAGTCGCTGCAGTATTTGTGCTACAGGCGCAGCTATTCTCTCATAAATCTTTTAAAAAGTGTGCCACAAGCAGTCAGTGGACGCCCACAAAGTGAATGCACTAGCAGAGGTTACTTACTGTGAAATCAAGCATCGATGACAGTCACAGTTGTTTTAAAGTGTTGTTCTTTTCTAGCTCGTACTTGTGCGTCAACATTTGTAAATGTTTGGAAAAAAAAGTTTTTGCTCTATTAATCTTTTGCAAATCTTCAGCAATCTTTAGCTTGAGCAAAATTTGAATTTTTAGATGTCTCTCCTAAGTACCGTTCACAGACGTGCACGTGTATGTCACATAAATAATAAGAATGCATCCGATATTGATTCTAGATTCAGCAGATTAGCTCACAGCAGCTTCAAGGCGAAGTAATGGAACACAACCCAAAGTTAACCAAGATGACGGCTATGACTTTACTAGAATAAATCATCTGTTTACGCAGTGTTACTTTGTGGTTTGGTGTTGGGAAAAGTTGATGAAGCATGATTGATTATCATTTCACAAAGGTTATATGCTTCATTTGGAATGCTAGTCAGTCTCAGTGACAAATGTCACTCGAGGCCCTTCGCACTGTGCCGTGACAGCACTGCATCCCATGGCAGTGGGATGCTCACTGTAGTCATTCTTAGTCACCTCACACGAAAAACTTCAATAACAGGTTGTCTCCCAGTATTTACATTATTTATCCATGGGCAGTCACCTCTGAGGTCCAGATTGTTTTTCAGGCCTTCAGGCCACAACTGAGGGATTTCATTCATTTCAGCTTAAGGTGCACTGGTGATAAACTTCCAGCATACCACCTACATCCTAGGCTGTCAGTGTTTCACAGACACATAATTGCAACAAAAGATTTATTGCACATCCTCATTTTGAACTTAAACATAAAGAAACCCCCATATATTAATCTGTATTTACTTTTTACTACTCATATTGGATAGTAATTTATGTTAATCTTTTTGCATATTTTTTAACATGTAATAAAGCCCCTGTGAGAGCCAAAGCAATACACTCTGTTGGCAGATTATATATTTGTTAATAATGACATTATAAACTTAATAAATTGATACATTTTAAGAGACTCTTAAACACTGAAAAAGAGTTTAGTATAAGTTTATCATATCATCATTGCACTTCAATTATATGTAATGACTTTTTTTGCTCCTTATTAGGATCAATACATACTCTATGTATCGATTTTCTGGTTATTAACACTGCAATTTATCCTTTAATACAGTTGACCATACTGTCGTTTTATAGAATATTCCTCTTTTGCAGCAAGAATCCCAATAAATTAATAAAAATGTACAAATATAGTATTTTTTCAATACATTTCTGACATGTTAAAGCATGAGTACCCACATAAAGTAGAACTTAATCATAGATAATAGTAATTAAAAAAAACAAAAAAAAAACAAATATACTGCTATTTTGTAAATGCGAACACCAAGAAAACAGTGGCTATACGTGCTCAGCTTAAATTTTGTGTATATTTTCCAAGAGGACTGTCCCTTCATATGCAAATATATCTAAGACAGTATTATTATTCAATTTTAAGAACCATTTTCACACAAGAAATGATCTTTCTTCATATTTTAAGAATTTAAAAGCTATGTCCAAGTGTGGCACAGTGAATCACTGTCACCTCACAGGATTTGAGTCCGCTGACTTCCTGCTACTTTTCTGTGTGGAATCACTGTGCTCTCCCCATGTCTGTGTGGGTTCTCTCTTGCTACTGTGGGTTCCTCCCGGAGATATGCATGCTGGGTAATTCTAAATTGACCATAGATATGAATGTGAGTGGAATGATTGGATTTCTCTTGTGCCCTGTGACAGACTGTCATAGGCTGCACTGCAACCCAGTATTGGATAAGCAGTAAACTGGATGGATGGATGGATGGACATTGTCCTAATGGAAAAAGATTTATTTCAGATATACTGTCTGTTTAGTTGAGCATAAATGTAAATTAAATAATGAAAGCTAAAGAGTGCAAAAAAGTGTGCTATAGAAATATACAGCACTCATGTCTACCTTTAAGGTTATTTATGCATTCTCGAAAAAAAACATTGTCTTTCATCCAGCTTTTACCGATAGAGGCCTGTCACTTTCTATCTATAAGGCATACCTATCAGCGTTTTCTTTCAGCCATTGCGGTTTTGGTCAGAGGCCATTGTTCAGTCATCCCCTTCTATAAATTATTTCTGCCTGTGAAAGAACTGTTCAACCTTCTGGCCTCCAGTGGGAGTTCCATGAGGTGCTCAGGTCTCACTGTTGTGAGCCATATGATCTCATTAAAGTTTTCCCTTAAGTTGTTCTCCTCAAAGACAGCCTATTGCCAACTCTGACTTTGACAAAGCAAGAAAGTGAGTAAGTGATCTGTGCACTCTACTAGTCCACATAAGCGGTTTAGGCATTACAAAAGGTGCCTTTAACCTGCCTGAACCTCTTATTCATAGCTTGGAACATCAGCTGATTTTTTTTAAGATCAGGTCAACACCCTGGCTTTTTTCAGGCGACGATGCTCAGGTCAGCTACTGCATGATGTCTTTTAGCTCTAGTCTGCTGTTATTCCCATTGATTCCATTAAAGATTTAAGTATAAGTATAGTATCACAGACATAGGACTGAACCCTTACCTGATTAGGTCTATTTCAGCTTTGAAGTTTTCCTTTGCTTTTCTTGAATGGTTCTCTGGTGTCATGCACATCTCTATTGTGTGTTTGTTAGAGCTCTGTTAGTTTCTACATATGCTCCTGGTAGATACAATTGGGTATATAGTGGCACATCTATTGCACAAAATGGTTATCTTACCTCTTCCTCACTTCACCTTGAAAGTTAAAGGCTTGGTGGTCATGTTAATCCACGCGTTGCTCCCTTGTGCTGTGTGTTGAATGCAACCTCTGCTCCATCCTCACACGGAGACAACAAAGTGTGACTAAATGGTATTGGCGCAACTGTTGGGCAGTAAGACATTTAATAATACTGTGTTGTAATAGTATTACTGTGGTGGGGCGTGGCCTGCGGTGGCATGCAGAGAAGGCGGACGCACCTGCACAGCCCGCCGACTTAAGTATTGCACCGGGTCCTGTGATAGTGGTTGTTGTTATGTTGAGCTGACAGCGGGAGAGCTGCAGCTCTGTGTGTAGATGTACAGCAACCGTCAAAGTATTAATGTATGCTGCGAAGCATGAACGTGCACCCAGGTCTGCTGTGGCTTTGTTACAATTACAATTACATCCCACTAACTCTCTGTTTGACATTTGGGGGTTGCCTTGATCTCTGTCCTGTTGGGAATTTGATGTAGTGCTGACATCAGTTTGGTCATTCTTTGTTGAGTGGATAGAGCAGTCTACTGTATAGATGATCTGGCAAATATTAATTAAATAAATGAATGCATTCATATTCATGTGAGTTGTGGAGTGTGTGTCTGATGAACTCAGTGCTTGCATGTTATCACAGAATAATCTAGTTTAGGAATATTAGTAATTTATATGAAATTGCAGGATTTTCTGTCCGTTAAAATGTAATGTGCAGTATCTATTCCTAAATAAAGATGTGTTGTGTGGGTGTTGTTTCAAGTTCCTTGAGTAATTGATTACAGTGTTCAAGTAACTTGTCTAACACTAATAATCTGCCAGGCTGTGTTGAGTGCATCTATTTTTTCATCGTCATCCCCAGTTTGGTGTGAACCCATACAGAGTCTTTGCAGGAGCTCTTTCTTTTCCTAGCAGTGATTCTGTGTATAATGTAGATAAAAAAGATATTTTTCTGATTTGCGGCTCATTTAAACCCTACATTTAAATGAAAACAACACAAAGAAAATGTAGATGTTTTCCCAGAGAAAATGTTTTTCAAACAATACAAGCTCACTGAAAATTACAGCATACTTTGTTTTACTGAGATCCAACCAGAAAAAATTATCTCTCTACAGCAACAAAACATGTTCACTGACAGTGGTGTTTAAAAGTGTTTCCTTACAGTAGATTCTTGTCAGTTTTTAAGGTTGTGCTGCCTGAGGGCCTTGAGATCAGTTAAAGCCAGTGTTGCTTTTGAGCCTTGTCCCTTGCTTACAGAGATTTCCTTGATTCTTCTTATGATGCCATGTATGTACATGATGAAATCCTGTGTTTTCATTGCATTTTTAAAAAAATATTGTTGAATTATTAAGCTGTGTGCCTGTGTGAACTGTCACAAAGTTGTGAAAGCCTCCACGCTGATCTCTGAAACACTCTTCTTCTTACATCCAATCATGTTGCCTGCATGTTGCTAGAATTAACATTCACACTAAACAATATACATACACCCTTTAGAATTTAGGTTCATAAACGAAACTGAAAAAAACCCTCTTCCTTTAAAGGTCATCTTCGTATTTTTACAAAGGCAGTAGAAGAGAAACTGTAATGTACCTCTGGGGCTGTGAAACTCCAAGACACACACAGAGCACAGAGGCCATCACTTATTACTTGCCAAAAGATAGGGTTCCCATCATTGCCACGCACAACAGGGGTTTAAAGAAAATGATTAATACCCTTAACAAATGTTATATAATCCCCTCTTGGAATTGTTTCTGAAAAGCTGTGCTGTCTGTTCGGTATACCAATTTAGGAGGTAGAATTCCAATGGATTTGAAGAAAGCTGAACATTTTGCTATAAGAGACCTTTTTACCGGTCTTACAGTTCATTCTATCAGTAGTGATTTAACAATGACAGCTCTGCAAACCACATTTCCCCCCCAAGAGTACAGTATTGAGACTATTGGACAGGGACTAAGGGAGGTTTTGGCATAGTTTAACAGGGGGATGTTCTGCATTAAAGTAGGCTTTGCTATGTCTGATATCAGCGATGGCTTGTCTTATTATTCCAGCAAGGGATGTGATATGGACATATATGTAATGTAAACTATAAAATTCAATTACATTAAGCAGGATAATAAGACAAGGTAAAAGAAAGTTAAAGTGTATAACAGAAAAAGGTTACAGTATCTGAAGGCAATTTACTTAACATGGATATTTTTTAACTTGTTTATTTGTTGTGCAGAAAAAAAAAGTTTAAAAAGAGATAAAAGCGGCAGTGATTATCGTGAAGATTTCTTTGCTTCTGACAATAGCACATTGCTGGTTCTTAGAGTGTCTGCCAGCTGGTTTTTCTATCAAACACAAGAAAAGTGGAAAAGAGGAAAAGAAGAAACATTTCAAGTACATGCCTATAGATATTAAAATGTCACAGGTTATAACACTTACTCACAGTCACTTCATTAGGTATACCCTTTTTAATTAAGTTAATGCAAACATCTAATCAGCCAATCATATGGCTGACTACACATGTAGTCATGGTCAAGAGGAATTACTAGAGGTTAAGTTGAGTATCAGAATGGAAACAGAAAGGCGATTTAAATGCCTTTGAACACTGCAAGGTTGTTTGTGCCAGATGGGCTGGTTTGAGTATCTCAGAAACTGCTGATCTACTGGGGTTTTCCCACACAACCATCTCTAGGGTTTAGAGAGGGAAAAGAGGGAGGGGGGAGAGAGAAAATATCCAGTGAGCGGCAGTCGTCAGGGTATGCAGCAGAGTATTGCTAAATGCACAACTTATTGATCCTGTCAGTAAAAAACAAAAAAGTTTGGATCCCCAGTTATACCAACCCCTGGAAAAAAAATCCATGAAATCATAGAAAATTACAGAAGATTACTGTCTATGAATTTGCAACACAATGAATTATATATTAACACAATTATTCAACACTGACAAATGTGCTGCTGATTGTACTCATGAGCCTCCCTCTTAGCCATCTGGAGCTGCCTGTCTGTTGGTGCAATTACACAGCAAGGGTGTGTATTTATCTTCCATTGCAATAGGGCTGTCGAGTGTCAGTGTTAAGATGTTTTCAGCAATCTGTGTGAATCTTCCTAACTGGAGGGGAAAAAAGCATCTTTCACAGTGAGCATTGTTGTATGGAAACTACAACACCAGTTTTGTGTTTGCTATCATGTTGGTCAGTCCCCTATTATTAGACTTCACTGCAAAGCTCTCCAGCGAGTAGTGCGGTGCTCTGAACGGATAATTGGAGGTGAGCTTCCCTCCCTCCAAGACATCTACAGGAAGCGCTGCCTGAGGAAAGCGGGGAGGATCATCAAGGACTCCAGTCACCCCAGCCATAAACTGTTCAGACTACTTCCATCAGGAAGGAGGTTCTGCAGCATCCGGTCCCGTACCAGCAGACTGAGAGACAGCTTTTTCCATCAGGCCATCAGACTGCTGAACACGTCATAGACACCTCAGCTTCACTACTGGAACTTCAACATTATGCACTCCACACTGTATATAAATGCCACTTGTTTTGCACATATTCAACTCTGTATATTTTATATATTTTATTATTATTATTATTATTATTATTATTATTATTTTTTTTTTTTTTTTTTTTTTTTTACTATTTAATTTGTAAAAATGTGTATACACACACACACACACACACACACACACACACACACACACACACACACACACACACACACACACACACACACACACACACACACACACGTAGGAAAATATTTAGTATACACATCCAGAAATGCATACACTATTATATATTGTACATATATTTATTAGTTTCAGGTTGGCCATTCTTGTATTTTGCTCGTTTGTGTTGTTGTGTTTGCACATCTCTGTTGCTTGTGGGGCTCGCACACAAGAATTTCACTCGCATGTGCTGTGCCAGTGTGCCTGCACATGTGATGTGACAATAAAAAGTGATTTGATTTGATTTGATTTGATGTACAGCATGGGAATCTACATTTGGTCAGATGATTGTTTTCCCATCTCCATTCAGGGGGCAACTTCCTCAGTTTCCAGGATCTGATATTCTCTAACAGGTTCTCTTGGTTTACCAAGGACTGAACTTGCTGACAAGGCATAAAACTGCAACAATATTAAACATGAAATAAAAAAAACAAAAGAGCTATATTAATACTCAAAATCAAATCAGTTTAATACATGATTTTCACTATTTCCAGTGAAACTAAAGTGTGCTAGTGTTATAAGAATCTGGTATTACAGGGAACAGCTGTAATACTAGGTGGTGTTTATTGAGTTAATTCACCTGCCTGAGGTCAAACAGGACCCTGATGTCATAAGTTTTGACGAGCTTAAACATCAGGGTTTTTGTTTTTTTTTTTGAAGAAGAAGAAGAACAATCACCCATTCAGCCACAGTGCTAATCTTAGTTTCATCAGCATGCATTAACCCTCTCAGGCTCAAATTAAGTTTTATTTGCTAATGCACAACCAAGTCCTGCAGTGGTACTAAAAAAAAGAAGTAAAATATGTATGTGGGGTAATCAGGTTGTTAGTTTTTAACTGTTGCAAATCGGCAACGCCTGCCTTGAGAGGGTTAAGAAGGGTCACCAGAGTGGATGGCTCCACATACAGTGGGGCAAAAAAGTATTTAGTTAGCCACCGATTGTGCAAGTTCCCCCACCTAAAATGATGACAGAGGTCAGTAATTTGCACCAGAGGTACACTTCAACTGTGAGAGACAGAATGTGAAAAAAAAATATCCATGAATCCACATGGTAGGATTTGTAAAGAATTTATTCGTAAATCAGGGTGGAAAATAAGTATTTGGTCAATAACAAAAATACAACTCAATACTTTGTAACATAACCTTTGTTGGCAATAACAGAGGTCAAACGTTTACTATAGGTCTTTACCAGGTTTGCACACACAGTAGCTGGTATTTTGGCCCATTCCTCCATGCAGATCTTCTCGAGAGCAGTGATGTTTTGGGGCTGTCGCCGAGCAACACGGACTTTCAACTCCCGCCACAGATTTTCTATGGGGTTGAGGTCTGGAGACTGGCTAGGCCACTCCAGGACTTTCAAATGCTTCTTACGGAGCCACTCCTTTGTTGCCCGGGCGGTGTGTTTTGGATCATTGTCATGTTGGAAGACCCAGCCTCGTTTCATCTTCAAAGTTCTCACTGATGGAAGGAGGTTTTGGCTCAAAATCTCACGATACATGGCCCCATTCATTCTGTCCTTAACACGGATCAGTCGTCCTGTCCCCTTGGCAGAAAAACAGCCCCATAGCGTGATGTTTCCACCCCCATGCTTCACAGTAGGTATGGTGTTCTTGGGATGCAACTCAGTATTCTTCTTCCTCCAAACACGACGAGTTGAGTTTATACCAAAAAGTTCTACTTTGGTTTCATCTGACCACATGACATTCTCCCAATCCTCTGCTGTATCATCCATGTGCTCTCTGGCAAACTTCAGACGGGCCTGGACGTGCACTGGCTTCAGCAGCAGAACACGTCTGGCACTGCGGGATTTGATTCCCTGCCGTTGTAGTGTGTTACTGATGGTGACCTTTGTTACTTTGGTCCCAGCTCTCTGCAGGTCATTCACCAGGTCCCCCCGTGTGGTTCTGGGATCTTTGCTCACCGTTCTCATGATCATTTTGACCCCACGGGATGAGATCTTGCGTGGAGCCCCAGATTGAGGGAGATTATCAGTGGTCTTGTATGTCTTCCATTTTCTGATGATTGCTCCCACAGTTGATTTTTTCACACCAAGCTGCTTGCCTATTGTAGATTCACTCTTCCCAGTCTGGTGCAGGTCTACAATACTTTTCCTGGTGTCCTTCGAAAGCTCTTTGGTCTTGGCCATGGCAGAGTTTGAAGTCTGACTGTTTGAGGCTGTGGACAGGTGTCTTTTATACAGATGATGAGTTCAAACAGGTGCCATTCATACAGGTAACGAGTGGGGGACAGAAAAGCTTCTTACAGAAGACGTTACAGGTCTGTGAGAGCCAGAGATTTTCCTTGTTTGAGGTGACCAAATACTTATTTTCCACCCTAATTTACGAATAAATTCTTTACAAATCCTACCATGTGGATTCATGGATTTTTTTTTCACATTCTGTCTCTCACAGTTGAAGTGTACCTCTGGTGCAAATTACTGACCTCTGTCATCATTTTAAGTGGGGGAACTTGCACAATCGGTGGCTGACTAAATACTTTTTTGCCCCACTGTATTTGATTGCCATATTTGATTACGCCACATGTCAAAAAAAATCTTTACAACTGAAAAATGAAGGTTTATTCGAATTGTTACATCCAATCTAAGGAGCCGATACACTTCCCCAAGTCCCAAGCAGTCAAGGAAATAACCTTCCAAGTATAAAATTTATATTGTATTAACTGTTCAGCCCATTCACAAAAAAAGTATAAAATAAAAATTACATCAGGGTGAGCTAAGGCCAGAATAAGAAACAAACAGAACTATCTAACAATACAAGAGCTCAGATATTCTGCCTGGAAGTAACGAACCAAAACACAAGATGCTCTTCCTCACTAGACAAAAAAGACACGAGAAAAAGGTTAGAAAAAGAAATGGCAGCTCATACCTCACTCGTGCTAAACACACATCACATCACACTTCAGGTTACAGAAACACTGGTATGACTGGTTGAGTGAAAAGGAAGCATGGCAGCCATCTTGGCTCCAGCAATAATTTGTAGCTGTAGCCTTGACACACCAATCCCAGCACAGTCTGATTAGCAAACTCTCACCCCACGTAATATAGGAAAACCCTGGAAACACAAAACTAGACAAATAAGACAGTTATAACACAAATGTAAAAGTACAGTAATTAGCGCAGAACCTCATTCAGAACCGTAAAATGGCCTCATTCATACAGGCGTCCCACACAGGTGTGTCAGTTATTGCTCTGCTTGTTGTTAATATCTTGGATGGCACTATCCATGCAAATGTTCTGTCAGATGTGCCATTACAACACAGGCTGTATTGTGTCATGAAGTTGCAAAGCAGCTTCAGCCCTTAGCACATTTATTGTGGCATTGCATTTGGGATAGATAAACACTGCCATCCATGGTTAATACCTGTGATATACACCATCCTAGTATAGTTGTCAAAAATGCCACTTTAAATAACCACCTGATTGGTATTTAGATGGTAAGTGAAGGCATACTCAACTAAAGACTCAAAAGCACAACTCCAAGGACAAAGAGCAATTCAAAGGCTATAACTGAGAAAGATTTAGGTCAGTAATCAGTGAAAAACGCTAACTTGAGGAAAAACGAAGGAACTCAAAACCACTTGGAAAGTAAGAAGAGAATGCTACAACAACTACTGACAATATAGTAATATAGCTGAGAACTAAGGCTAAACACTTAACTACAAAGCACAGACAATTAGATGCACATGAGCTTGTGAAGGAACAGGAAGGTAGAGATAGATGGACCTGAAACAAGAGAAAAGTGAATAAAGAATCACACACATGAAACAACACAATGTATAAAAGGAAAAAAATGAACATAACTGTGATCGTCAATTTGAAACTCACAGGAATACAGTGCTTAGAGAAACTATTGGCTGAGAGAAGCCAATAGCAATATTTAATTCTGTCAACGACGTAGTAGCTCATTCAGCTCACAGTCCATCACAGTTCTTATGGATATTGTCCATAAAACAACAAAGGTGATCTTGACCTTAAGCACAATTTGGGTGAAAACCCATTAGGTGATCATTTTTGTGTAAGTTTGATTAAAGTCTGAGTCGTGGAGCAGCAAATCTTATGAATCAGTCTTCTGCCTGGATGAAATGGCAGAAGACAAGTTTAAGAGTATATCACGACTTGGCCTGAAATAGCCAAAATGAAAAGTAGCACTCCACTCAGTTGCAAATCTTAAACAATATGCTCTGTATTAAGCAATATGAAAACAAACAGAATACCAGCGCGCTCTCATGAGTACTCATTAAGTTATTGATTGTTGGACAACAGAATCTTATCAGTGAACACAGTTATTCTCTTTGGTTTGGGTTAAAAACAAATCCTTTTACAATGTTAAACACAAGCTAGTTCATGCATTTATTACTTCTAGGCTGGACTAATGTAATTCATAATTAGCAGATTGCTCTAAAAGCTCCCTGAAAGGCCTCTAGTTGATCCAGAGCACTACAGCGAGAGTAATAACTGCGACTAAAACCTGGAAACCATATTTCTCCCATATTAGCTTCTCTTCATTGTTTCCTTGTTAAATTCTGAATTGAATTTAAAGTCCTTCTCCTCACAAGGTCTTGAATAATCAGGTCGCATTATTGTCTTCGCTTCCATACTGCTGGCTTTCTTCTGCTAGTATTTAAAAGCAGGATGGGAGGCAGAGCCTTCAGCTTCCAGGCCCCTCCTCTGTGGAACCAACTCCCAGTTTGAATTTGGGAGACAGACACCCTCTCTACTTTCACGATTAGGCTTAAAACTTTAGGCTTAGCCTGCTGAGTGTGTGTGATCAATCAATGACATAAAATGCCATGAAGTGACTGTTGTTGTGTGCTACGGAAATAAAACTGAACTGACTGAATGTTAGATAACACCATTTGCTAGGTTTCTAGCATTGAGCACTGTTTCTAAAATAAACTTTTCTCTTGAATAGAAAGGTGAAGAGAGGATAGGGGAGACATGCAGAGATATGTCTGGGGAGGAAACACTGAAGCAAAGACCCAGTACATTGGTCACCTGCTCAATCAAATGAGCAATGGCAACATCTGACACCAGAACAATTTTTGCAGGCCCTCATCTAAGATTGTTTCATTTTTAAGTAATAGTATCACAGGCTTGCACAAATGATTTGGATGCTCATTTTCTGGACGAAAACTCAGCCACAGCATACATTACAACCTTCACCGGACAAAAGCATCCAAATTTCATGACACCCAATTGCCATCCATATTATTCAGCTTCATATTCAGATATTTAGGAACATTGCATGAGGATTGCAAACTGTAACCCTGGCTCTATATGCAGGGCAGGACCGGGAATAACACAAGTACAGATGTTACACAGACGGTGACAGGTTTGTCCTTGCACTGAAAGATCTTGCAATAAATTTGGCACTACCTTCGATATCAGGACAGTGCTGTATTTATTTCCCTTTACTCCGAAAAGTTGGGAAAAAAGTTGCTAAAACTGAAACTGTCTGCACACACGCCAATGTTAGTTTTACCAGACAGCTACTTTGTTGTTATTTTGTTATTTTGTCTAAGAATCATATGGACAGACAGATAGATTTGTGTGCACACTAACACTGGAAACTGTTCGTTTTGGAAAGGCACCAGTTGAGAAAGCAGCCAACACACCACGGAGAAGATGGAAAGAACAGGGTGTATACACTGGAGAGGAGCATGATGCCAGCACAGCATTAGCGCATGCAGTCACTTACTCAAATACACACATGTACATAAACACAAATATGTACATACAGCCCGCTTCCAAGCAAACCCATGTTTCCATTTCCAGTGCATTTTTCCTAGCCTTCTTGCTTTTCTGTTGTTTCCCTTACATGTAGAAAGATTCATTATCGCTGGACTGCAGTTTCAAACAGCAGTTTTTGATCATGCTACTTCATCTTCTGAAGTACACAGCTCTGCTCTCAGTCAGAAACACATAGCAATTTAAGGGAAAAAGATGAGACTGATCTAATAGTGTAGGTGATTGTGACAAAGCAGCAAGCCACATGGACTTGCCAGCAACCAATATAATTTCTACATTTGTAAATAACAACAAACAAACAGGCTTGATTGCAATTACAATGCACCTGTCAACTCTTAAATGGATATGTAATGTTTCTAAAGCACCCCAGCAATGATGGTTAGTCGAGAAGGTAGAAAGGTAAGTTATCGGCTGCGAGATAGACACCAAACTGGTAAAACTTCTGATTGGTTGGATCCAGATGGACAGTGAGCCACATTATTTCTCAAATCCATCCATCCATCCATCTTCTTCTGCTTTATCCGGGGCCGGGTCACGGGGGCAGCAGCCTAAGCAGAGAAGCCCAGACCTCCTCCAGCTTATCCGGGGGAACACCAAGGCGTTCCCAGACCAGCCGAGAGATATAATCTCTCCAGTGTGTCCTGGGTCTGCCCCAGGGCCTCCTCCCGGTAGGACATGCCCGGAACCTCTCACCCAGGAGGCGCCCAGGAGGCATCCTTGTCAGATGCCCGAACCACCTCAGCTGGCTCCTTTCGATGTGGAGGAGCAGCGGCTCTACTCTGAGCCCCTCCCGGATGGCTGAACTTCTCACCCTATCTTTAAGGGAGAGGCAAGCCACCTTTCGGGGGAAGCTCATTTCCGCTGCTTGTATCCGCGATCTTGTTCTTTTGGTCACTACCCACAGTTCGTGGCCATAGGTGAGGGCAGGGACGTAGATTCGCTTTTACACTCAGCTCTTCACCACGACAGACCAGTGCAGTGTCTGCATCACTGCGGCCGCAGCACCCATCTGCCTGTCGATCTTCGGCTCCCTTCTCCCATCACTCGCGAACAAGATCCCAAGATACTTGAACTCCTCCACTTGGGGCAGGAACTCATCCCCGACCCGAAGTGGGCACTCCACCCTTTTTCCGGCTGAGAACCATGGCCTCAGATTTGGAGGTGTTGATCCTCATTCCCACTCGGCTCCGAACCATTCCAGTGCGAGCCGGAGGCCATCACCCGATGAAGCCAACAAAACCACATCATCCGCGAAAAGCAGAGATAAGATTCTGAGGCCACCGAAGTGAAAGCCCTTCACCACTTGGCTGCGCCTAGAAATCCTGTCCATATAAATTATGAACAGAATTGGTGACAAAGGGCAGCCCTGGCGGAGCCCATCACCCACCGGGAACGAGTCCGACTTATTGCCGGCAATGCAAACCAAGCTCTTGCAACGGTTGTACAGGGAGTGCAGAATTATTAGGCAAGTTGTATTTTTGAGGAATAATTTTATTATTGAACAACAACCATGTTCTCAATGAACCCAAAAAACTCATTAATATCAAAGCTGAATGTTTTTGGAAGTAGTTTTTAGTTTGTTTTTAGTTTTAGCTATTTTAGGGGGATATCTGTGTGTGCAGGTGACTATTACTGTGCATAATTATTAGGCAACTTAACAAAAAACAAATATATACCCATTTCAATCATTTATTTTTACCAGTGAAACCAATATAACATCTCCACATTCACAAATATACATTTCTGACATTCAAAAACAAAACAAAAACAAATCAGTGACCAATATAGCCACCTTTCTTTGCAAGGACACTCAAAAGCCTGCCATCCATGGATCCTGTCAGTGTTTTGATCTGTTCACCATCAACATTGCGTGCAGCAGCAACCACAGCCTCCCAGACACTGTTCAGAGAGGTGTACTGTTTTCCCTCCTTGTAAATCTCATATTTGATGATGGACCACAGGTTCTCAATGGGGTCCAGATCAGGTGAACAAGGAGGCCATGTCATTAGTTTTTCTTCTTTTATACCCTTTCTTGCCAGCCACGCTGTGGAGTATTTGGACGCGTGTGATGGAGCATTGTCCTGCATGAAAATCATGTTTTTCTTGAAGGATGCAGACTTCTTCCTGTACCACTGCTTGAAGAAGGTGTCTTCCAGAAACTGGCAGTAGGACTGGGAGTTGAGCTTGACTCCATCCTCAACCCGAAAAGGCCCCACAAGCTCATCTTTGATGATACCAGCCCAAACCAGTACTCCATCTCCACCTTGCTGGCGTCTGAGTCGGACTGGAGCTCTCTGCCCTTTACCAATCCAGCCACGGGCCCATCCATCTGGCCCATCAAGACTCACTCTCATTTCATCAGTCCATAAAACCTTAGAAAAACTAGTCTTGAGCTATTTCTTGGCCCAGTCTTGACGTTTCAGCTTGTGTGTCTTGTTCAGTGGTGGTCGTCTTTCAGCCTTTCTTACCTTGGCCATGTCTCTGAGTATTGCACACCTTGTGCTTTTGGGCACTCCAGTGATGTTGCAGCTCTGAAATATGGCCAAACTGGTGGCAAGTGGCATCTTGGCAGCTGCACGCTTGACTTTTCTCAGTTCATGGGCAGTTATTTGGCGCCTTGGTTTTTCCACACGCTTCTTGCGACCCTGTTGACTATTTTGAATGAAACGCTTGATTGTTCGATGATCACGCTTCAGAAGCTTTGCAATTTTGAGACTGCTGCATCCCTCTGCAAGATATCTCACTATTTTTGACTTTTCTGAGCCTGTCAAGTCCTTCTTTTGACCCATTTTGCCAAAGGAAAGGAAGTTGCCTAATAATTCTATGTAGCTTGCCATCACCAGTGTGTGAATGTGTGCGTGAATGGGTGGATGACTGGATATGTAAAGCGCTTTGGGGTCCTTAGGGACTAGTAAAGCGCTATATAAATACAGGCCATTTACCATTTTACCATTATGCACACCTGATATAGGGTGTTGATGTCATTAGACCACACCCCTTCTCATTACAGAGATGAACATCATCTAATATGTTTAATTGGTAGTAGGCTTTCGAGCCTATACAGCTTAGAGTAAGACAACATGCATGAAGAGGATGATGTGGACAAAATACTCATTTGCCTAATAATTCTGCACTCCCTGTATAGGGATCGAATGGCCCATAGCAATGGGCCAGACACCCCATACTCCCGCAGCACCCCCCACAGGACAGCCCGAGGGACCCGGTCAAATGCCTTCTCCAAGTCCACAAAACACATGTAGACTGGTTAGGCAAACTCCCATGCGCCCTCAAGTATCCTTGAGAGGATAAAGAGCTGGTCCAGTGTTCCGTAACCAGGACGAAAACCGCATTGTTCCTTCTGTATCTGAGGTTTGACTAGCCTTGTTCCATGGCCTCTCCGAACTCCTCCCACACCCGAGTTTTTGCTTCAGCCACTGCCCGAGCCACATTCCGCTTGGCCTGTCGGTACCTGTCAGCTGCCTCCGAAGTCCCACAGGTTAACCAAGCCCGATAGGACTCCTTCTTCAGCCTGGTGGCTCCCTTCACCTCTGGTGTCCACCATTTGGTTCGGAGATTACCACCACGACAGGCACCAACCACCTTGCGGTCGCAGCTCAGTGCAGCAGCTTTGACAATGGAGATGCTGAACATCGTCCATTCGGACTCAATGTCCCCAGTCTCCCTCGGAATGCTGTTGAAGCTCTGCCGGAGGTGTGCGTTGAAGATCTCACAGATTGGGGCCTCTGCCAGGCATTCCCAGCACACCCTCACTACGTGTTTAGGTGCACCAGGTCTGTCCAGTGTCCTCCCCTGCCACCTGATCCAACTCACCACCAGGTGGTGATCAGTTGACAGCTCAGCCCCTCTCTTTACCCGAGTGTCCAGAACATATGGTCGCAGGTCTGGTGATACAATTACAAGATCGATCATCGACCTGCGGCCTAGAGTGTCCTGGTGCCACGTGCACTTATGGACACTCTTATATCTCATACAGTTAAATGACTTGAATTAGTGGAAGTGAGACCTACTGCAGGTAGACAGCTATAGAGGACTGCGTTGCCAAAGTTGTCAATCAATGTGGTCATGCCCCTAATTTTAAACTTTTAAGCCCATTTAAGCCCAATTCTTCGTTCATGGTCTTTGGCCTGGGACATTGAATGTCTGTTGATCTACGAGAACCAAGCCAGAACATTACCCATGGCCAGAATATTATGAACAGTCGTGAACTGCCTAGGCTTGCACTGGATTACACTGGTTGTGTTTTTCACCACAGAAACTGACAAATTAGTTGTTGGCAGCTTTAAATAGATTTTACTGAAACTGTACATTTCTATTGACTAGTGGTATGTTGCGGTGACATATTTCATGTAAATATTATATTAAACTTTTGGGAATCAAGAGATGAGCAGTCAGTTTTGGGGAAAATATTGCAGGGGTGTAGGTTATATTTCTTTTCAGTCTTCTTCCATTTTCAGACTCAGCATTGATTGTATCCCTCCTTAGCAACACATCCTGCTCTTCTAATTGGTGCTTGAACATCCCCTTTTCTCTCTCCGCAGCACCTGATAATATCGCTGTGACAGTTTGCTGTTTGATTTCTATGAATTGCTTCATAGTGATTGACAGTTTGACGGGCCCTGTAATTGGCTGCCTGGTCTTTTCAGTTACCAAGTAAATAATAGGGATGGTGACGGGAGACTGAGGCTTTTCATGTCTATTCATTATGAGAACACACATTTTTATTACTTTCTCTTTATTAACCTTCATTCAGCTGGATTTTGTAGATTTTTCAAACAATTTTTGAGAACAATTGTTGGTTACCTAATGGTAGTGTAGACTGTATACTGTACACAAATCAATTTTTATTTCTGGACATGGAGAATGATCTGTGATTTTCAAGCTCAATTAAAAACCAACAACTGTGTATAAAAAGAGCTCCATGGTTGTTGCTGTCAGCACTGGTTTAAAGCAGCAGTTATAGCTGTGAAAACATTTAAATTAGCAGGTTTTATACTTACAGTGAGAACAACAAGAAGCCGAGAGGTGATTAAAAATGGGTTCCATATAAAGACTCAAAGATAATGCTAAATCTTTAGAGTATGTGAGTCCCATGGAAATTAGTAGCTCTTCAGCTATACTGTATTTGGCCAAATAAATATTTCATCCTGTTTGATACAGTTCCAAGAGAGAAAGGTAATGTTTTTAAATAACACAAATTTGGTCAACAGAACAACACATTTGTTCAATAAATTATTATTATCATCATCTCATGTCCTTTAGCAGCAGTAACTAATGAGCAAGTTGCTATAATGTGAAAGTGACGGCAAGTTGCCCAACCAATGAAGAAGCAAAGTGCGATGAGATTTTTCTTTGTCTTAAAAACAGAAGATTTCCTGAAAAGTCTATTAGTTCCTTGGCTTTGATATGTCTATTCAGAGGACAATATTTCAAAAGATCTGATTTACAGTACTTTGTAAATCAGTTTGAAGTACTTACTTTTGGGTTTTTTTTGTTTTTTTTCCCTTTTTTTCCCCTGTCCCGTTTGGCTCTTTTGCCATCAGAATTATTGTCTAAACGCGAATAAAGATGCCCAACGGATTTACTTTACCAAATTGACCATCCTAGCCTTGCCGTAATGGTCCATTTGATTCACCTTTTATTGTTTATTTTATTTTCACTTGCTGAATACGGGACAGACTTGACTGGGGGAAAGAAGGGGAGAAAGAAAGAGGGAAAGAGAAACAGCTGAGAAGAGGGACGGGGGAGAAGGGCAAAAAACAAAAACCAACAGAATAAGCAGAGAAAAAAAATACATATATCGATCACCTGGATCACCTGCTGAGAAAGAAAAAAGAAAACAAGCAGAAGAAAACGAGAGTAATAGAATAAACAACATCACAATGATATATGGGAATATGACAGTAAATACTAAATATTAAACATTATTGTGCAGCACATAAGATCAACAGAACACAGTGTGCTTTGAGGTAGGAGCCAAAAAGGGTGTAGTTTGTGGGTGTGATCACCCGTGTGTACACCTGTGAGCATGGACGCGCTTGTTTTTTTAAAAGGTTCCTTCATGTAAGGATCTGCTAGAGGGTGTGGGGGGGCAACAGCCCCGTCCTCCAGGGCATGAAGCAGGTATGGAGGAGATCAAAACTCCAGACATCCAGAGGCCCCCAGAACACAAGAGACCAAGGAAGACCAACAGAGGGGCAGCCGCGCCACTGTCCCAGAAAGAGCTGAGGAGAGTCCCAGATGAGGGCTCACTCAGCAGCCGTGGAGTAGAAGCCAGGGGGAGTTGCAGTGACGCGCCCGTGAGCTCCGCCGGCAGCCAGCTGTGCCTGAGTGACCGAGCCCCAGGCCAAGAGGCCGGGGGCACCCCACCTCCGAAGTGGCCCGAGCGAGCCCCAGGCTCCAGGCCCCGATAAGCAGCCACCAAGGAGTGAGCCGGTGTGTACCTGGACGCCCATCCCCGGACACAAAGAACCACCAACGCACCGATGTCTGAGGGAGTCCGCCACCGGCAGGGGAAGTGGTGGTAGGCCTCCAAACCTTGGAGGGCCTGAGATGTCCCCAGAGAGGTGGCGTCTGATACCCAACCTGACATATAGACACAGACATACAGGCACACACAGATACAAACATCCATTCCCACCCTCATGCTCTCATATGCACTTACTCCACACTCAACCAACGTGGAGACAAACATAAAGAGACGCTGTACACACGATCACACTCCCCAAGCGTACTCTACGAACCGGGTCTGGGTACCGTTGCCCCTGGAGGGGGGAACTGCACCCAGACCCAGGTGGTGTTACCCTTTTCCCTGCGGTGGGGAGAAGCAGACCGCCCCGACTCCGCAGCAGCAGGGAGGCCCCACACTCCAGACCCCAGTCAGACGGCCAACTCCTCCTCCTAGCCCCCCTGCTCCAGCAGGCCGCAGAGAACGCGGGTGAGAGAAGACTCCAAACCTCCCTCCACCCGCTCATTGTAGTGTTGATGCATGTGTGTTCTAAGGTGCATTTAAAACCCAGGAGGGCTTGGAGCTACCTGCAAGAGAGCAGCAGGTAAGCGCATAGCCCCTCCTGCTAGCCCTCAATGTCTACGTGTATTTAAAATTGAGAGGTGGGCAATGACGCCAGGGGTGAGGTGTACACCCTGATGGTAATTTGGATTCCATGTAGCGTGCCCACCCCATGAAGTACTTACTTTTGGACAGCAAAAGACTTTTATAGTACATCAAATTTCTGCAATCTCTGTGGTTCATAAAGTGTTACCTGCAGATCGTGTGATGAGACTTTGGGGTTCTTGAATACTTTTTGTATCAAATGATCTGCTCTGCTCAGGCAGCCAATCCCAGACAAATTGGCCGATATTTGGAAACCATGCCTCTTGTAGATTATTTTTTCTGATGGTTAAGCGATTTACCTCAAATAATTTGGAGTTCTTTTTAAATCCTTTGCCAGATCTATGCATTATTTTTTGTGAATGCCACAGAACACTCTTTATAATTTGGCATGATGACAACACATCCCTCAGTAGGAAAAGGAGCACCAGACCCTAAATATCAGCATTTTAGATAAGAGAGAGAGCAACTCTAACTCCCTAAGAAACTTCTAATCATTATTATCCAGTCTGGAAACCATCAGTCTGATTCCATGCAACAATTTCAAAGAATTGTGAGAATGAACAACTTCTGTGCGACACACTTTTCATGACTATACAATAAATATGCTCCACATATAAAGATTGCAATTTAAATAAATCTTTATGCTCTCAAAGGGAGAATTCCTGCCTTTAAGAGCTGTCTCGGTAACGGCTATTTTTTAGTACATTTTTATTATTGTAGGATAAAATGCGCTTTAATTGCATGGTTAATCAAAAGCCAAATGTTTCCTTCAAGGCCACTAAACAGTATGGGATGTAGCACAGGAGGTGTGTGGATGACAGAGAATATTAATAATGGTTTGGGATGAAAGTGTGAGAAGCGGATCCAATTTCATGGATGTATCACTCTAAAAATGCTGGGGCATGTCTGGCTGATCACTCTCTATTATTGGACTGCTTTTGAGCTTAAGGAAAACGACTGTATTTCGAATAAACTCAAATGTGGATTAGACACACCAGAATGGACCACATTGTGTTGGTTTCGTATTAAATAATGAAACAGTAATCACCCATATAGACGACATGTAAACAGAGAAACTGACTTTGAGAAGTATTTTATGAGATAAGTGGAATAATGAGATCATATTGCACATTTAGGATGTAATCCTTTTGCACTGTATATTTTGCCCCTATAGTTCTGCAGTGAGAGCTCCTTGAGAAATGTCACGGTTATCAGTTTTAAAAGTAAATGAGACAACATTAACTATCATGTCAGGTAATCAAATCATGTAATGGCTTCATATAATCATCTTAATGAATCAAACTGCTGTGAAAATGGAGCTACTTCATATAATAGGGCGATCGTGGCTCAAGAGTTGGGTGTTCGTCTTGTAATCGGAAGGTTGCCGATTCGAGCCCTGGCTCGGACAGTCTTGGTCGTTGTGTCCTTGGGCAAGACACTTCACCTACCGCCTACTGGTGTTGGCCAGAGGGGCCGATGGCGCGATGTGGCAGCCTCGCCTCTGTCAGTCTGCGCCAGGGCAGCTGTGGCTACAACTGTAGCTGCCTCCACCAGTGTATGAATGTGAGAGTGAATGAATAGTGGAATTGTAAAGCGCTTTGAGGGGTCCTGAAAAGCGCTATATAAATGCAATCCATTGTTGTTATTATTAATAGCTTGAAACCTTTTCCCATCAAGGTCAGGACTTAATACAAAACCAGCATGGACTACGATGGCCACAGATGATGTGTCACCTGTAGTGAGAGTGGGGAGCAGGTGGAAGAGAGCCCAGAGATGTGGAGGTATGCATCAGAGACAAGTGGAATAAAAGTCATTAGAAGTGAGAGAGGATGCATGTGTGTGAATGACATAGAGACAGATGGAAAGGTGAAGATGCAAGAAGTAGAGGTACTCAAGATAGATGCATCCAAATACATGGTGTTAACCTTTCAAAGCAGCATGGGACAAGAGAGCTAAAGAAGAGAGTGCAGGCAGGGTGAAGTGGGTGGAGACGAGTGTCAGGGGTGATTTGTAACAGCGAGAGTGAAAGGGAAGGTTTACAAGATGAGACCTGCTATGATGTATGGTTTGCAGATGGTGACACTGACAAAAAAGACAGGAGCCGTAGGTGGAGGTGGCAGAGTTAAAGATGCTAAGATTTTCATTGGAAGTAACCAGGATGGGCAGGATTAGAAATGAGTGCATCAGAGGGACAGCTCTGGTACAGCAGATATAGTGGATGGATGCTGACTTTGGAGCCGCCAGGCAAGAGGAAAAGAGGAAGACCACAAAGATCCATGGATTTAGTGAATGAGGACGGTGTTGGTGTGACTGAGGAGGATGGTAAAGAGAGGGTGAGATGGAGGCAGATGATCCACTGCCTCCACTCCAAAGGGAGCAATCCGAAAGAAGACGATTTTGCCAAATAAATATCCTGTAAACATTTCTTTAAAACTAGACGATCACAGCAGATAATCAGAAACTTAACAAATGTTATTTTTTCCCATAATGTATCAAACATCTCATTATTTTAAAACAGGAATGTATTTGTACAGACTGAGGTCGGGCCCAGCTGCTTTTCTGCTGCGATTTTAAGGGCAGCCACATTGACAATACAGACTACAGTATCGATGTGTTGTATTGTTTTTTATCATCAGCCCTCCTCTGTTTGTTCAATATTGACTCTCTTTTTAGCCGCGCTTTGGTCTTTGCCAGCTCCTGTGGGAAATAGCTGCTACTTTAGAGGCTAGTCTTCATCGGCTAATTGCTAACTGTGTGTCTGCACACTGTTTGTCTGTCTGTCAAATATTGGTGGACGGGTAGCACAACACTGTTTCATTACATCTTGTTTGCCAATAAGACTTGCCTGCTGTGCCTGAAAACTCGTTGATGAGATGGTTAAACACACTCCTTAAAACAAGTGGGCTTCTAAAGTCAAAATACAATAAATGATGCATGTACTTGCTTTAATCAGAGTAATAATATACACGATAAATGAAAACAGCTTACTTAACCTTCATATCGTTCCAAAGCTTGGATTTTATTCGCTTTGTCTTAATAATTTGCATTTTGAAGAGACTGTATTTACAATTTCTACAACATAGTTCAGCTGTTGGCCTGGAAAACAGCGGCCCACATATTACATTTATAAACTGGTTTGAACCGTGCAGTAGGCCCATATAATCACTGTAATTAAAATGTTGCCTCATTCCTTGAACTGATTCATCAAAGCAACGGCTGCATTGATGTTCATGTTAATTTATTTTGTAAATGACTAATAAGTGACAAGAAATCCACTGCAATGCTGTGATACAAAGTACACACAATGCAACACGTAACAGTGCCATCTGGGGATCTAATATGGCCAGCCCTATGAAAATGAAACACTATGTAACTGCCAACGCCATCCATCACATCAGACAGCTGGTTTCTCCTGCAGATTCACAAAGGCAACAGTCGCCTTTTGAAAATATCTCTTAAATCGCTATACGCAGCATCACATAAAACAATGGTGGGGATGTGGTCAATAAACACAATGGTCCTTACGTTACATTTCTCCTTCCTTGACTTTGGCTTTGTAAAATGATTTATCAAGTCTTGGAAAAAGAAAGCAGCTCGCTCAGAAGCTCTTACTTAGTGGGCATCAGATAAAGTGCCAAGAGCAGTGTCTTAGTCATGGATCCTTGGTTAATATTTTATTTGTGTGATCTAAAATTGACCTCACATTTTGATGCTAGTAAACAGACTATTGCTTCATGTGTTTTTATGCGTCTCTTCTCCTTCCTGCATGCACGCGCAGGTCGCGAAGTCACACGTGTGTTTGGACCATAGTGTATATTTAGAAATGCCGTTTCGACACGTTACCGCGTGAGACAAAACAGAAACTGCAGCATTATAACGGCTCCTCATCTGACTGTGTCATTTTGTTTGTCAGCAGATTGCAAAATGCAAGAAAAGACCAAGAGACTAGTTGTTCTTTAATTCCAAGGATCTGATTCAGAAATTCTTTGTGGTAAAAGTGGATGTGCAGCTGCAAAATTAACTGCTCCTCATTAATTAAATTCAAGTGTATATTCAGTGTTTAGGGGTCGGGAATAATTAAAGCAGCAAAATCTACTTAAAGTCTTGCAAATTAAATAAGTGTAATTTAGCCAAAGAAATTAATGTATTGATCCGAATTCTCATTTGTTTCAGCGTATGAGTGTAACTCCCAGCACTGCAGTTCAAAGTCCGAACACCTTTTGCAAAGTTTTTTAAACTAATGAGAATTCTTGTCATGGCCATGGAGTGATATGGTTTGTTTTCCCGGTGATCCGCAGCATCAGCAGCTGGTTGTCTGTTGCCATTTCCGGCTTCTGATGATTAAGAGGCTTATGGAGACCGTGAAAAGCCTTCAAGCTTCACTGGACAGTTAGAAACTACTGTGAACGCTTACTGTGCTTATGTTTTTGGATACATGAACAACAACCATGCCTTTTAGTCTATTTCTGTTGCTCCTTCTATGCAGAGTTAGGATTCTTCTTACACCTTCAACCCATGTGCTTGAATCGTCACGGCTGACTCATTCAATTATCTGACTCACCAAGCCACTCAGTCTCCAACTGTGGGCTGCATGTGGGCCAATTTCCACACACACTCACTCTCTCACACACACACACACACACACACACACACACACACACACACACACAGAGGCACTGAAGCATATCTACTGTATATACACACATAATGGAAAAAAGTCCCGCCTCTTTCTGTGTCATGTTGTTTTGCGTAAACAAGGCATCTGTCTCTGTTGCCAAATATAGAGATGATGCCTCAAATAGGGTCTCTTTGTACATGGAAATTTTCATGTACAGAGACACAAGGATGCACAACCTGTGATGCCATCTTTAGAACATCAAGCTGTCGTGCCTGTTGGCAACTCTCAGTGTCAAACTGGAGGTGAAGGAGGTGAGCCATTTTGTTGAAATCATTTGCATGGCTATTAGATTCGCTGTGGTCATGACCACGGGGCTCTACGGATGTTTTAAAATGTCTTGATATTGCACCAAAATCAAGTTTTAACATGAGCATCAAGCTGTTTTATTTAAATATTCTATTCTTCAACCAAGATTACCATAAAGATCAAAGTAAGGGAATAAAAAATATTGAATGTTATATTGTTTTCTTTCTTTCTCTCGGCACAGTGGACCACAAGTGAGTTACAACAGAGCTCTGTAGCCTGAAGGAGTATATCACTCCAAAATCAAATTGACATATTCTTCCCCTGGCCTGTAGTGCTATTTATTCATTTTGATTATTTTGGTGTGATGTTTCCCAGTTTGGGAGGTATCAGCTATCGAAATGTCGTCCTTTTCTTAATGCAAGAGCTATTTGTCTTTTTATCTAATGACAAACAGCAGCTATAATATTACAGAAGAAAGTGCTCATCTCGTCTATGCATCAAAAAGGAGGCTCATGCTTATGACAGCATCGGAAAATCTACAGCACTGTGCAAATGTTTTGATCCAACCCTCGTTTCTTTATACATTTTGCTTCCAAGGAGCTGGGCTTTCATGTAATTTTTAAACTGGTGTCAAGCAATAGTTCTCCAGACTTTCTAAAGGTCTTTTAAAGTTTTCCTTTTGTGATTGGCCGGTTTTTCACTGATTTTCAGTCCAATCTTTGTACCTGATCATTTTGTTTAACCCTTTAAAGCCGGTCGGAGCGGACACGCTCCGTTTTGCGTAACTAATTTTAAATCCTGGTAGCACTGCAACCACATAAGCTAGCGCAATAATTTTTTTTGCATATGAAACCAGAGGAGTTGTACTTACATCTTATGCCATCAGCTTGTCCTGGTCACAGTTTCCTTCCACATATAGCTTTGCAAAAACTGCATAAAAAGCACTTGCAGCAACAAAAACATAATACTTCAAGATGGCGCCGCGGGTGGCAGCCTCGGTACTGCGCTCTCTCGCACTTTTCTTGTTTCTGTTTATTTTCTGCGCTTTTGGTCACTCAGACCACATCACTTTCTCCAGAGATCAACTGCTAAACATCAGGCAGTCGTCTCACTATAGTTCTTATCCATTTTTCACAAACCCGGAAAGTTTTTTGGAGATTTTAGTTGGAGGCGCAGCAGCTCTCTGTGGCTCCTGGAGGAGACGTAGACGGGGGAGTCACGCTGGTGCGCTAGTGAAACTACGTCGGCGAGGATTCCGCACGGCACTCCCCTCCATTCACCTCGCGAATCTCCGCTCTCTTCCAAACAAAGTCGACAAATTACTGCTCTTAAACTGGACTAACAAGGACTTTGCACGCTCTGCTGCCTTCTGCTTCACTGAAACCTGGCTCAATGAGCGAGTCCCAGACGCTGTCTTAAATCTGCCGGGCTTCCAACTTCACCGGGCGGACCGCAAAACAGAGCTCTCAGGGAAAACAAAGGGTGGTGGAGTCTGCTTCTACATTAATGAAGGTTGGTGTACTAATGTCACAGTGTTACAGAAACACTGCAGCCCACACTTGGAAAGTTTTTTCATCAATTGTAAACCGTTTTATTCACCGCGGGAGTTTTCTTCCTTCGTGTTGGTTGGAGTTTACATCCCTCCACAGGCCAACGCGAACAACGCACTGTGCGAGCTGGCTGACCAGATTACTACCCTGGAGAGGAAATTCCCGGATTCCTTTAGAATTAGCAGGAACTGCAGGACTGTTTTGACTCCACTGATTGGACTGTTTTTGAAGCTGCATCTGAGAACCTAGATGAGCTCACGGACACTGTGACATCATACATCAGTTTTTGTGAAGACGTGTGTGTACCACAAAGACCTTTTGCACATACAACAACAATAAACCATGGTTCAATTCTAAACTCCAACATCTTCGTAAGGCCAAGGAGGACGCCTACAGAAGTGGTGACAGGGCCCTGTACAAACAAGCCAGGAACACACTGACCAAGGAGATCAAAGCAGCTAAAAGGATCTACTCCCAGAAGCTGGAAGAACGGCTTTCAGCCAACGACCCTGCGTCAGTGTGGAGGGGCCTGCAGGAAATCACCAGCTACAGACGCCCCCCACCCGCTATTGAAGCAAACAAAGACCTGGTCAATGAGTTAAACACTTTCTACTGCAGGTTTGAGACGGACAGACTCCCACGCCTCACCCTCCCCTCCCCAGAGACATTGCTTCAGACATCGACCCCCAACACACCTTCCATCTTTCCCCCCTTCACCCTCCCCCTCCCCAATCCAGTCTCAACGACCACCCCCACCCTCCCCAATCCAGACCCAACGACCACCACCACCCTCTCCAATCCAGACTCAACGACCTCCACCACACCTCTGACCCCCCTTTCCTCCTCCCTGAAACTCAGAATACACACTGAGGATGTGAGCCGACTATTTCAGAAACAGAAGCCCAGGAAAGCCCCCGGACCAGACGGTGTCTCACCCTCCTGCCTCAAAACCTGTGCTGAACAGCTGGCTCCCATCTTTACTCACATCTTCAACAGATCCCTGGAGCTGTGTGAAGTTCCCTCCTGCTTCAAACGCTCCACCATCATCCCTGTTCCCAAGAAACCCACCATCACAGGACTGAATGACTACAGACCTGTCGCCTTGACGTCTGTGGTCATGAAATCCTTCGAACGACTGGTGTTAGCCCATCTGAAAGACATTACAGGCCACCAGCTGGACCCTCTGCAGTTTGCCTACCGGGCAAACAGGTTGGTGGTTGATTGTATCATATATATACCCTTGGTACAATAGTACCAGTGCTCTGATTGGTGCCTCTGATTGGTGCCACAAATAACAAATAACACTGTGACGGTCACCGTCACAGTGTTATTTGTGTGACGGTCACACCCCGCACTGGTACAATGTTGTTGTTGGTGTTATTTGTGGCACCAATCAGAGGCACCAATCAGAGCACTGGTACTATTGTACCAAGGGTATATATATGATACAATCTCACTGCACTTAGCCTAATCCTTCATTGCCCTGAAGAATTCTGTGGTGTACGGACCTCCTCTCCAAGGAAAGAAAATGCAGAGAAGACTCACCACTCAGCAGGCCTTGGAAATGATCCTGACGGAAGTCGACCCTTGTGACTCGGATGGAGAAGACCTAGAAGTTCAGCCGGATTCGGACTCAGAGCTGTCTGATCAGTCTTCCGGTTAGTTTCATTTCATGTTATTTCCTTTTTCATTTCAAACAAGTAAGTGGATGTAGTTAGTAAGTAAGATATTTCAGACATTATTCTGATACAGAGGAGGAGATACTGGAATTATAATTAGTATCTATGCATGCATTTGTGATTTTGTTTGACCTTCCCATTGCTCACAATTTGAATTTGTTCACACTGCAGATGAGGAGACTGCTTCTCCACCGAAAAAGAGAGCTTGTTTGGGGACTGAGACAGCGAAAGATGGCACAGTGTGGCGTGAAGAACATGTGGGGACCTGTCTCCCTTTCACCCCAATAGAAGCGTACGCTGCAGATGGAGAGCCAACGGCTAAGGCCAGGAGAAGTATCTCGAGTCGCCTTCAGAGCTTCCTGTGTTTCATCACTCTTGACATGCTTCGTAGCATTCAAGAATGGACTATTCAACATGCACAGCAAACGGAGCATGTTCATTGGTTCATGGACCTCCCTGAACTAATGGCATTTATTGCAATTGTCATCTTGCGGGGGGTTTACAGGGTTCCATCTGTAAATGACTGCTGGTCAGCAAACCTGGGAAACCCACAGATAATTGGAACTATGGCACGAAACCGCTTCCAAGACATCATGCAACACCTACGCTTTGATGACAAGTCCACCCGCTGTGATCGAGCAAAGACTGACAAGTTCGCTGCAATTTCCAGTGTGTGGGGATCATTTGTCACCAACTGCATCACGTGCTACAACCCTGGTCTACATATCACCGTTGATGGACAGCTTTTCCCATCAAAGACTCGGTGCTGTTTCCTGCAGTATATTGCAAGTAAACCTGACAAGTTTGGGATCAAGTTTTGGGTGGCCTGCGACCTAAAATCCAAGTACATTTGCAATGTCTTCCCATATCTTGGCAAGGACCCCAATCGTCCCACTGGGGAGAGACTTTCTGAAAATGTAGTAATGAGGCTGATGGAACCATTCCTAGACAAGGGCAGAAATGTTACCACGGACAATTTTTTCACATCGCTTTCACTTGCGCAAAAACTTCTTAGACGGAAAACCACCATCCTCGGCACAGTCAACAGGATTCGCAGGGAAATTCCTCAATCCACTAGACAGACAGATCGCAATGAATTCACCACTCAGGTATGTTACAGGTCTTTTGTGGTTCTATGTTTATGTGTTTCATTGTGTGTAAAAGGGCTATGGAAATAACAATTTATCTTATTTCTTAGGTGTTTTCAACCTCTGCTGCCACGCTGACGGCGTATGCGGCCAAACGGAAGAAGACAGTCTATATTCTTAGCAGCATGCACAGCGTGGTTCAGACTGATAACACTACCAAAAGGAAGCCAAACACTGTCTCCCTTTACAACAAAACAAAGTGTGGCGTGGATGTGATGGACCAGATGGTTCGGGAGTACACTGTCCGCAAAGGAACATGGCGCTGGCCAGTTGCCGTGTTTTATAACATGATTGACATGGCAGCACTGAATGCACATGTGCTGTATCAAGCATGCACCGGGACGAAGGAAAGACGGGTGGACTTCCTGGTGGCGCTTGCAACAGAGTTGGCTCACTCTCATGTAGCTGCGAAGAAGGCAAGAAAAGAACAGTTGCTTCGGACACAACCCTCCACACCTAGCCCTGGAAAAAGAGCCACGTGTCAGGTCAAACACAAATGCAAGAACAATCATGCCACTGTGCGATGTGTTCACTGCAACAGATACACATGTGGTAAATGCAGACTACAGATACCATGGCAGTGCCAGGATTGTGAGTGATTGCTGAAAATGTTGAATTGTACTCACTCACTTTTTATTATTATTTGTAAATATGTGTACAAATGGTTGGTTTTTTGTACTGTTTTTATCAATAAATCTCAGCAACAAAGGACATACACCCATGTGTGTTGATTTCTCCCTAAGATGGCAAACTGAAACACTCCAAGTTGGTGACTTTTGGAGATTTATTTCCCTGGATGATTGAGAATGCATCAAGATGAAACACAAAAGGAAGTGCACAGCTTTTAGCAGCTCCCCCACGCCCTCAATCACACACCCCCACTCCCCTCCCTCCAGAATTCCCAGGTAACAACCTAATATACATATGAATGACTAGCCAATTTATCTTCCACTTGGCTGAAGCTAAAGCTTAGCTAAAAGCCTACCAGCCATTTGGCTGCTCTCGGGTTTTATAGGTAGAAAGGTAGAAGCCTGGGGATGCTAGTGGTAAACATGGGGCTGCATTACATCCTGCAACACCTCGACCACCCGGGAACTTATGCCAGGGTCCTGTTTGTGGACTTTAGTTTGGCTTTTAACACCATTGTGCCTGAACTTCTCTCCTCCAAACTCTCCCAGCTCAGCGTGTCACCAGCTACCTGTCAATGGATCACCAGCGTCCTGACAGATAGAAAGCAACAAGTGAGGCTGGGGGAGATCACCTCTGAAACTCGGTCCCTCAGTATTGGTGCCCCTCAAGGATGTGTCCTCTCACCACTACTGTTCTCCCTCTACACTAACGACTGCACCTCCAAGAACTCCTAAAGTTTGCAGATGACACCACTGTCATTGGCCTCATTCAGGATGGTGATGAGTCTGCATACCGGCAGGAAGTTCAGCGGCTGGTACTCTGGTGCAGTCAGCACAATCTGGAGCTGAACACTCTTAAAACTGTAGAGATGACAGTGGACTTCAGAAGACATCCCTCAACTCTGCTCCCCTTCGCCATATCAGACAGCCCTGTGACGACTGTGAAGACCTTCAAGTTCCTGGGTACCACCATCTCCCAGGACCTGAAGTGGGAGACCAACATCAACTCCATCCTCAAAAAGACCCAGCAGAGGATGTACTTCCTGAGACAACTGGGGAAGTACAGTCTCCCACAGGAGCTGCTGATCCAGTTCTACACTGCGGTCATTGAGTCTGTCCTGTGCTCCTCCATCACAGTCTGGTATGGTGCAGCCACTAAACAGGACAGGAGCGGACTGTACGGGCAGCAGAAAGGATCATCGGCACCCCCTGCCCTCCATCCAGGATCTGTACCTCTCAAGAACCAGTAAACGGGCAGGGAAAATCATCGCAGACCCCTCACACCCTGGTCACAGACTTTTTGATCTGCTGCCCTCTGGCAGATGGTACAGAAGCCTGCAGACCAGGACCATCCGACATAGGAACAGTTTCTTTCCCCTCGCCATCTCCCTTCTAAACAGTTGACCTGTCACACTGCTCCCACTGCTCCCACTGCCAGACTGCAACTGCACCTTATGTACATTCTGTAGTATTCATTCCACCTTATTTCATTTCTGTATTTTATGTATATAAGTTTAGATTAGTTATTTATAGTTGGTTTACACAGCGTTGTGTATGTATGTGTATGTATGTGTATGCATGTGTAATGTGTGTATATATAGACACGTGTGTGTGTGTGTGTGTGTGTGTGTGTGTGTGTGTGTGTGTGTGTGTGTGTGTGTGTGTGTGTGTGTGTGTGTGAGAGAGATTTACATTGCTGTGCTTGAGAGCCACCATCTACCGGAACCAAATTCCTTGTATGTGTCTGCACATATACTTGGCCAATAAACACGATTCTGATTCTGATAATATTCCAGAAACACGCTTTGCTGATCCGATCAGCTGTTTGTAACACTTCCTACGTCCATCAGCGCGAACTATCGCATGTCCGCCATGTCCTGCCCGAAACCGGAAGTGACGTCATTTTGCGGAAATGTAGTTTTTTACCATCAGGGCCTCATGAGCCTATACTGGTGTTTTTAAAAGTTATGTTTGACTTTATGACTTTCTGTGTCGTTTCTGGGATGCTTAGGACTCATATTGCACTGCTGGAAACAGTTTATTTTGATCCATATGCTGTTTTTTTTTTGCAAATTTGCATTATAATATTTATTTGCATTTTTGCTGCAGTATATAAAAATTGGTGTATTTAAAAATTAAAACTATGAAGACACTCAAAATAAATTTCCTGTGGTGGGAAACTATTTTGTGCAACTTTTTTGTATTTACAGTTTTGAGGGAAAAGCCTCTTAAATGTCTCTAACTAGAAATATATGTTAAAAAAACAAAAACAATTTTAATTTTTTTTTGCAATTTATGTAATTACTATGCACTTAATGCAGAGATATTATTAAAATTTGGGCTATAATGGTTGTATCGATGTATATCAACTTGAAATGCTCCCAAAAATGGCACTACAACATGTAAAAATATGATATAAGCTCTGGCGGACTTGGTTCTATGGTAGGTCTTAAAGGGTTAAGCCACTTAACACTGAGCTATAAATCATTTTGGACAAAAAAGGCTCCTAATTCAAGAGCTGTACCAGTGTTGTGTCTACATAACAGCAAACTTGGACTTATCAAAGCACCAACTACCTTCAGGCACATATAATTATTTCCCCTTTCTTTAGTTTAGCCAATTAAAGATTCCAAAGATAATGCAGTTTGACAGCCATAAAACTTTCTTTTTGTATTTAGTTTTGTATGTATTCCATTGCACGACTCAATAAATCGCTTTATCTATTTTCCATTTTCATAGTAAAATATAACAAATAGGGGGTGTGTCAGAAAATCTGTACAGTAATGAAAATAATGGTGACCTACCTGACCCAGCTTTAACATTAGCTAGGTGCAGTAGACAATACCCTAACCTGCTCATATGGTGGGTTGTGGATTTTGATTTTTTTTATTTAATAATTACATCATGGTTTCTCAAAAGTGGAATTTCAGTTAATTTTGTAAAACGTATTTATTTATTGAATTTATCTATTTATGGCATTTTTGCACCTAAACCCAAGTGCCATCTGCTTTTATTATAGATAAATGTGATAGGATGAAAATATGGAAAATATGTCAACTTGATTTTTGGGGTGAACTGTCCCTTTAAGCCAGCCACTCTGTTAAAAGGATAGATTTCTTTGTATTGTGGAAATCATGTAAGACCACGTTCACTCATGTGGAAAAATATTCAGAAGACTCGGCTGTCTTACGCAGAAACACTTACAGCAGTAAGCTCAGGTAAAAAGAAACATGAATGGCAATAAAGGCTGACACGTGTAAAGCCACCATCCATTCTGAAAGCCATCCTGAAAACAGAGTGAATTTCTATAAAAATAGGCAATTTACGTGTATTGCACATTCCTCTCGCTCTGTCCCTCTTTGAATACAAGACATCATGCATGTGGCAAAGATACAATGATTGCTAACTATGCAGAGTTTTTCTTTTTTGTTTGATTTTTTTCTTCTAAATTTAGAAAACAGGAGCTCTGATGGTCCTTGGTGTCTGCAGACAGATGGTGAATCATTAGATTCTTGCACGTTGCTCTAATAATAGATGATAGATGATGTTACTCATAAAGGTTCCATATAGCTGTTTTTATCTTGAAGGACACTCTGTTTGGTGGCTCATAAACTCCAGTAGTTCTATTAAATGCAATGGAGATTTACTCGAATGTAATGACTGAGAATAAAAATTCTAAGTGTCTGAAGTAGGAGACTAAGGTGGTGTTATGTGGATATTAATTTCAGTTGTTATGTTTCCTTATCATTCTTTTATATTCCCAAAAGAGCTATAACTCCAACCTGTGACACCCCTTCCGCTTCCCATTTTGTTTCTCCATAGCTGCCTTCGCTTTCTCTGAGCCTTAATTGCAGGAGTGGAGTCAGGTGTGTTGGAGTCGGCGTAGAGCTCCACCAGCTGCAACGAGCCATCATCAACACCTCTTCATATAGTCAGCCCTGCTGTCAGCTCATAGACTCAACTATAGCCCGCTTGCTCCCTTTCAGAGAATCAGTCATCTCTAGAAATGGATGTCTTTCTGTGCAAAAGTCAGAATATGTGGGCAAGATTTTTGCTGTCATAAGCTGTCTTAATAGAACCAACCAATCCCATTTGAGCGGGCTTTGATTGTATGCAGGTAAACCGAAGTACAGAAAGAGAAAACATTTTCTAAAATGCAATCTTGAAACCATCGACTGTTGCCTGCTGGCAGTGTTGCTTTTTATTGGCTTTCAAAATGTATCTGCATTCACGAGCAATGACAAGTAGTCTTGGCCTTGATACCTGATGGATACACCTGAAGCCTTGAAGTGTGGGCAGCTGTCCACAGAGGCTGTGTTTAAACAGTCGCCACAGGGCTCTCAGAGTACACAATTCCTGCCTGTCTGTCCTGAATCCTTCATACTTAAGCCTCACTGGATCCCTCTCCAACTTGGCTTGTCTGTCAATCTTGGAACCCCAGCTACCCCCTCCACCTTACAACCGGGGAGGGGGGGCAGTTTAGGTTTAGGCTGAGCTGTTTCCCTAACGCACTTCAGCCTGATTTGCCTCTGCACTTCTCTGCTCACTAAGCCCAACCTGCAGCTCAGCCCCAGAGCTCCAGTTACCAGCCTGAGCAACTCCTACCTTCTTTGCAACGTTCTTGCTATAATAAGTCGCTATTTGCATTTAATCGCTCTCATTCGTTCGTCTGATTTTTGAGTTCACATTTTCTGATCCCCCCCCCACTTTAATGATAGGCTTAAAAGAGCAAACTCATCATTCTTTTCACAAGTTTTACCAAGCATATTCATGCTCTGTTACTAGGACTCGATGAATAAATAAGCCCATAGACAGTGGCCATATCTGTCTATGGAATTTTCTCTTATTTTATTAATTCCCACCCTTTACTACTACACTCGTAAGGATGATATATGACCAAGGCACTGGCCCTTTGAAACACAGGATTGTCTGCCACTGTCTGTAATTAACATGAGCAGGTACACACAGAAAGCACAGAGATCTGACAGTATTTCCCTTGAATGGGCTGAGTGGGCCCAGGGACACCATTACCCTAACTGATGAGGGCTATTTCTCATTCCTGTCCAGTCTCTTCACAGCCATTAGTGTGTGCATTATCGACCTGTGGAGAGGTCTTTGTGCTCACGGGGAAACACCTGCAGGTCAAATCATCCCACCTCCTCTACCCCTTCTCAGTCCTCCTCTAACCCTCATCAGCAGGAATAAGATCAGGGAGAGAGAATAAGAACAGTGTTCCCCATGTGGGAGATGAAAACGAGAGAAGAGAGAGCAAGATGGCGGCCGCTACAATCTAATATATTGGAGAGTGGGTGTGAATAGATACTGTACAGTATGCGTTCAAGTGCATTGCCCAAGTCAAAGAAGACAAGGCAGGTATATTTTCACTATTAACCTCCTAGGACCTGGGGTCCACATTTTTGGACATCACATTTTGGGTTATTTAGACCAAATACTCAATTTTGCTCTACAAGGGCCTGATATCCACCTACGAGGACATTATACTGCTACTGTTCTATCAGAATTTTAAACAAATATCCTCATATGTGGCTCTTATTTTTCATGAAAACAAAAATAAGGGAAAAAAAATCTGTAGTTCCTATAGTTAAAACATTATAACAATAGCTAATTTGGACTCATAGTTGAATGTCCTGTGGGGAAATCTGTGTTTAAGGGTTGCAATGGGAGCACATTCACTGGGATAAACCTTTTTTTTTGTTTGTTTGTTTTTTTTGTTTTTGTTTTTTGATCCCCTGGTGATTTTGCCCACTTACAAAGATCTGTAGTTTGGTTTCATTTTAACTGAGCGAGACAGAATGTCAACCAAAAAGCACATTACGCAAGTTGTTATGAATAAATTTGCATTTCATTGAGTGAAATTTGATTTTGTTTGTAAGCACAACAGTGAGAAGTCTTTTGCAGTTGTCATCAGATCACTAGACGTCTCTTTACAGAAACCTTTTTTAGGTTTCATGGCAACTTCAGCTCCCTACACCAATTTTCTATTGGATTGAAGTCTGGACTGACTAGATCGCTCCAAGATCTTAATGTGCTTCTTCTTTAGCCATTTCTTTATTACCTTGGTGATAGGTTTTGGTTATTGTCATTCTGGAAAACCTATCCACTGCCCATCTTCAGTGTTCAGGCTGGCGGAAGCCTGAGATCCTTTACAACACATTTTCATCCCAACGTGTAACATACTGACGATTTGTCACATTGCTACACGTTGGGAATGAGAACGAGTTGGAATGAATCTATAAATTTGTTTTATGTGTGAAATGAAAATAAACGGAACAAAACATTATGTACCTTAAATCTGTTCACTTTCACATACTGAATCACTTTGGAAAACCTTATGTGATGGCCACAACATGTAGCCATTTTATTCTTGAATTATCAGTGATTACTTTCATGTGTTTGTGTTGGAATAGACGGCTGAAGCCTCTGCTCTAAGCATCTCTTATCGCTGCATATATAGGAGTCAATTGAGAACCCAGAGCCTTTAATAAGGACGTGGGAGGGTACCTTTTGCTTCACTATGAGACGTCTAAGGGCGTGACAAATCGTCCGTATGTTATGCATTGGGAATGAAATTGCTCTGTCCTTTAATGAGGTGAAGTCATTCTGTATCCTTAGCAGAAAAACAGCCCCAAATCATAGTGTTTCCACCTCCATGCTAAACTGTGGGGATGTGTTCTTTGGGTTATATTCAGCACTTCTCTTCATCCAAACACAACAGGTAGAATGCTTACTGGAAAACTTAAGACAGGCTGCACATGTGTCTTCTTGAACTAGCAGACCTCTTGGGGACTGTGGTTCTAACTGCAATCAGCATACACCACCTTTCTCATGACCATCCTCATCCCATGAGGTAGGATCTTGCATGGAACTCCAGACCAAGGATGATTGGTCATTTTGTATTTCTTTTATTTCTCAATAATTGCACCAACAGCTGTCATCTTTTCACCAAGCGTCTTGCTGGTGGTCTTTCTTGTGCAGGTTTGAAGTCTTTTACCTGATGCCCTGATGGCGTAAAGATTAAAATTAAAGAACTAATTCTGCGGACAGATGTGGGGAATATAGGGGATAAAACATTTATTTCAGTCGATAGCATCCAAATCAATTTATAACTTTTAAGTAATTTGGGGTTTTTTGTTGGGTTTTTTTTTTTTTTTTTTTGTTAATATTCTATTTCTCTCCATTAAATTGAAATTACCATAAAAATTAGAGACTGTTCATTTCTTTGTAAGTGAGCAGCTTTACAAATTCAGCAGGGGATCAAATAATTATTTCCCTCACTGCATACGTGTGCTCCTTGGCAATTGAGCCAGAGAATTTAAGCACACAAACACTTGTTTTTGAGTCAAACAGTTAAAAGGTAAATTTATAATGGATATTTGACAGACTCTTCATAACAAGGTCTCAACTGCGGTCATTTGCAAAACACCACTTAGTGGACAACAAGACTACTCTCCACATTATTCAACCCCATGTCATTTGTGCTTGTACTGCTACCTATAATTATGCTTCAAAAGGTACAGTAAGGGACCTCTAGTGGCAAGCAAAGTAACTCAGAACAACAGCGCCTGCTTGCTGGTGGGAAGAGAGCAAAGGTTGGAACGCCAAGCCCTTTTAAATAATCAATCAGCTAAGCTCTTACAGGTATGTCAGCTATCTGGTCGTTCTGGTCATTCCTCTCAGACACTACCTGCCTCCTACACAAAACCGGCCCCTTTGCTTATTTCACAGATTGCACATCCTCTGTTCTTCTCTTTCCATCCTAATGCATCCCACCAGAGATGTAAGCAGAGGAGGGGTGGAGGAAGCAACAGAAGAGATGCAACAGGCATTTAACAAAATGAGAAATCAGTGATATCAGTTAAATATGATGTTTGACACAGCTAAATTATTATTTTTTTAATTGCTACAGCAGCATTTTTCAATCAGGTGTAACAATTTGTTTATTGTAAGGTTTAGTATGACTTTTTTTTCCTCATTCCAATTGCAGCAGTATTTGATGATTCAGATGTAACATTGTTAATAATGATCATGTTTTTTTTTTTCAAACTCACAGAAACACAGAAAGTTTGGTTCTTAAATAAGTTAAGCAACATGAATAATTAAGGCCTTGCTGTTTCAAGCTCTCCTCTCAACATGGTGTGTTTATTCCAGGTGTTTGCCACGCCTCTTTCATAAAGCACTTCTTCAACAGGGAGATGTGCATTCTTAATTGTAGCACCTCTGGCAAGCCTCCTCTTTCCTCCAGAGATGCATTTTAGGAATTGAGACATACATCAACATAGATTATTGAGATTGATTTGCAGGTCACAGGAAGGAGAACAGAGGAGACGAAGAGGCGCAAATTAGAGAAATGAGAAATGTCTCAGGAAGACGGTACAAGGAAGGAACAAGCAGAATGGGAGGGGTCAGCACAATGAGTGAGGGATGGATTTAACTGAGAAATGCTTTGTAACGTTCCCAGAACACTCCCAAAAGACCGTGATGTCTGGGTCTTTGTGGGTAAGGGGGACATTATATTTTACTGACTTTCAGAGTATATTCAGGAGGAGACTATTATGATAAGATATTCCTTGCAGATATTATACACTAGGTTGCTTTAATGTTTGCAGAATCTACAGTGAGGTTATATTGTATGTTCACAGAACATCCCTTCTGCTGGAAATGAGACTGCCTTAATGCTTTCCAATGGTAATCCTGAGCAGTCATGGTGTGGACCTCTTTATAGCTAGACATTATTTGACAAACATTAAGGTGAATTTTGGGACTTTGTAAATCCTTATTATATAATTATATATACTCTTAGGCACAAGAATACATTGCAGTGGAGTTCTAACTAAGTAAAACATATATAAAGTTAATGAGCCAGATTACAGGGGGTGGGGGCATAGATAGCCAGCAAAATGAAATTCAGTACATGCACGTCAGTACTGTCCCATGAACAAAAAGGGGTTTGTGTGGAACATAAACAGATCAGAAGATTACTTCAGGCTTAATATGATGTAATTTGCCAGGTGCATTATGGGATCTTGAAACTCAAATTTTGTGGCACCCTGCATGTAGAAAACACGCAGGGTTCAGTAAGTGCACGTATAGCCTGTTAGGCATATTAAGTCATAGTTAGTTAACTTGAGACTTGATAGACATGAATACATCTTTGAAGAGCTAACATGCACTGGATCCACAACCGCAACATTCAACACGGTGCTTTGTGAAACAATTAACATGCTAAAATGTCCTGTATTTTGTGTGTTTTCCCTGGTTTCGTGTCTTACTTTGAAAAAAGAAAAAAGAAAAAGCTCACCTTTCCCATCACTGCAGTCCCAGGCCTTCTACAGCTTACTTGCTCCTGCTCCCACCTTTTATAAGCCCAGTGCCTTCTGCTGCCCTTTTCTGTCTTTGAGTACCCTATACACACGTATATCTCAGTTCTCCATTGAACCTTTTTAAGGTTTTTTTTTTGTTTGTTTGTTTTTTCACTGTAGAGTTCTTGAATTGTTAATTTGATTCCTGGGAACTGTCTTGGAAGGTGAAGGAGGAAAATGTGTTTGATCCCTAAAAGTTCTGCAGAAGCATGGTACTGGTTCTTTAGTACTCTATATGGAAACATAGTGTAGAAAGATTGTACTTTGATGGTCTTAAACACATTCCCAGAATGTTCTGGATGTCACCTGAATTTCCATTAGATCACATCTCTCCGCCTTTTTTTAAAGAACTCGACATCACGACTGTCCAAGAACTTTCTTTGTAAGGAAATGGAACGATTCTCTGCACCCGCAGAGATATTTTAGGAATGAGCAATGAAATGTCACTAAAGGTTCTGCAGATATTCTGGGAACAGTATAATGTACAGAACCAGAGGGGAGGTAATATAATAGCATTCATATATTCAGCATATGTTCCTACAATGTTCTCTCAAAGTAAACAAATAATACCCCTGTAAACATTAAACTCCAAAGTCCTTACAATAATAGGTGCAGTCCTTCATGCAAAGACTTTCTGAGGACATCCTGATCTAATGGGCTTGTTAACATTTCTAGGATATCTAGCCTGTGAAATAACACCTCGCCCACCATCACCCTTTAAAGATCTCTAAACCTTAACTGTCCAGGAACATTCAGGGAACACTGGGCACTGTCCCGACTGTTAGCCGGGATGTTTTTTAAGGACATTTTTCTCTACAATTCAACCACTGTGTAAAATTAACTGTACATGCTTTTTTTCCCCCACCCATGTAATTTATTAACTTTTATCTTTTTCTGACACAATCAATATTAACAACTGAAGGGATAGGCATGATAATGTTTAATGAGAACAGTATTGAAACTCTGTAGCATCAATTATTTTTTCTTAATTGTATTATTAGAAATATGAAAAGAAATAGCTCTTGCTGGATTTTACTCAGTGGAGACCCACTGGACTAGATTAATATGAATACATTCCTTAGATGGCATTAACATGAGGAATTCTGGGACCATTACATTTTTCAATTCTGTCTTGTCTGTCATGTACCAAAGGAAATGTATTTTTTTTTTCTAAGTCTTCTTTCCCTTTCACTCATTAGATGAGGCTGATGGGGGGGCTGGTCGTCATTTACAGTAATGTAATTTGCCCTCGGTGCACACAGGCACCTCTTTTGCGGGGGGCCTCATCCCCTTTACACTCAAACGGACAAGTGACCTAAAAATTCACCTTGGAACTGCTCACATTGCCCTGTTTAGACAAGCGCCAGCTCACAAAAAGCCTGACAAGGGACCTTGTGCACACATTTCAACAGCCTCAAGCTGTTTGTCTTAACAACCCCTGGGAACCACTTAGATTTAGACAGATAGATTTCAAGTTCTCTTCAGCTAAGTAGATTGGTGAGGGGTGTAGTTAATCTCATGACTAATGTATTTTCCCAGTTGCTGGTCAAAGCAGCATCAATGGTCCACAGGCAGGAGAAAGCATTAATCCTTTACTCAAAATAAGGAGCTTCAGACCTGTTTCATTACCAGTACCATAGATTTATTACAACCTGAAATTAATATTAAGCCTTTAAGTGGCTAGCGTCGTCTGTGTGAGTGTACTTGCCACCAAAACCATGAAAATACTTAAAAAGCCAGCTTCTCATCGCCATGTTAAGCTGCTAACTGCTTTAAAGACAAAGGAGTAATGTAGCTGTGTGTATGTGTGTGTGCATGTGCCTGTGTGTGGTTTTCTTTGTACAAACAGAAAATTGTCCTTCAGCTAACCACCAGTGAACTCTTATCCAGCTTTTATTCACACATCACAATTATGGTCTAATACACATGAACTAATCCGAACTGTACACATTTCCACCTGCCGCCTTTTCTTGTTCTACTTAGCACCAATAGGAGCAAAGACATGTGTTAGCTCTTGTTAAAGGCCTACTCTCTATTCTCTGTGTGAGCAGATCAAAGCATTAATGCTAGACAGGTAGCAGACCTGAAGGAAATGCTAATGCTAATCCTATTAACATTCCAGGCATGCCGGGTGGCTTGCTAATGGCTGGCACTACGGGCTGGATGGTAGTCATCTTATTTAGGGAGATCGAACTAAAGGCATTCATCAGAGCATTGATATCATCACACATTATATGAACTGTTTGCATATATTTTTCATAGGGTTGACATTGTAGGGAGATTCAAGTGTGGCGCCACATAAATCAAACTGACAATACAATAGACCTGAAATGGATCAGGTTAAGACAAAGAGGGTGCGAGAAGTATTGCGCACATTCCCTCACAGTCCTATGGACAGACACGCGCACGTACGCACAGTCTCTTTTCATAACTAAATGCAAATGTTCCGCTTCTTCCACGGTTCATTTATCCAGTATGTAATTAGTCTATTCCATTTCATAAATCAGTGACTGAGGGATCGCAACCAGTCTTTGATAATCACAAGTCCGCATTTCACAAAAATGAAAGTTTTATGACCTTGCAGTGAGAAAGACAGATACATTTTAAATGTTACCAGAGTTAATATCAGAATAGATTTTCTGTTCTGGCTGCGCCGTATGATACTTTTAAATTAATGGGAGTAACAGAAAGCCTGGTAAACAGACAAAAGCCTTGCAGCATTAAAATCTTCCTTTTTCCAAGGAAGAAATTTTGTAGATGTAGAAACGTGTGATACAGCTTCATTACATTCAGCCTTTTGATGTCCCCGTGTTTCGATGTGTGTAATACGCTTGTTGTAATTAACAATGGATGTGAAACATTAAATGCTGATAGGAAACCTTAACATAAAACAAAATTCAAAGAGTCAGAAAGGTACTGTATATCTGTACAAGCACTATCCACTATGTGTTGAGGCCAGACAAACAACTCGGGCTACAAAATTAGTGGAACTATTGGTAAGGTGTCGCCTTAAATCTGCAATTCCATGGCTACAATTCCATTCTTAAGCGGGTTTGGATATCAACATAAAGTAGACCAGTGGTTCCCAAAGTAAGGGGCCATTACGGGGGGGTATGAATAAAAAAAAGAATGCTTGGACACTGCTGGCATAATGGACAGGTTTTTCTTGACGAGGCTCCCACACAAACGCAAAGCACAGGATGAAGCGTCAACAAATATGCTTTCCAAACCAAATTCCTTCCAAGCCAAAGAACAGAAATTATTATGATATCTTGCCTTTGGCTTCACCTGTACAATGGCACCCTGGCAGAATTTCTTTCCCCTGCATTGGGAGGATGCACTGGGCTGCCCAAATCACGGACAAACAGGATCCCACATTCTTGAGCTTTAGTTCACAAACACTTCTTATAATGACTAAATACTCCTGAAATTTTGGAGATGTTAGCTCTATATACAGTAAAGTTACTGTGGGAAATAAATAATATCAGGCTGATGCTGCCACAATTCGTTCCACCTGTCCAAATCACAGACAAACAGGATCCCACAGTTGTTTGTGTTATTAAACCCATTTTGCACAGAGAGGCATTTTTTGAAAAAATGTATTGATAGCAATACTGAATATTCTTACACAGTAAAAAAAAACAACCTCCAACTATATATAAAAGAATTACACCATAAAGATGCTTTGTCTTTCCGTTATTTAAAAGAGATATGAGTTTATTTTATTGCAACTTAATTTATGCAGTTTACCTTTATTGGTTTAATTGTTTACAAAAGGTTTGAGGTGTGAAATAAACTGCAATGGTGTTTGAAAAAAAGTGTGTGTGTGTGTGTGTGTGTGTGTGTGTGTGTGTGTGTGTGTGTGTGTGTGTGTGTGTGTGTGTGTGTGTGTGTGTGTGTGTGTGGTTGAAGGATGTGTTTCGGGGGACCTAGCAAAAAAAAGTTTGGTAACCACTGAACTAGACTATGCAATATCTGCAGAACTTGCAGTGGGGTTATTGCTACTGGCGGGGTAGGTTTGGAGCTTGCCTCTGATGCAGCTAAAACACTGGAGGTAAAGAGGTTGGCTAACAAAGTTGAAGGGAGATGGCTCATAAACACACAGGTAGCTACTTTAATCAGTCACAAGTGTCCTGTACCTGAGACAGCAGCTACTCTGAATACATTTGAATACAACCACCAGGAGCAATTTCATTAGGTACAAAGTGTAGTCACCGTCACTATTCAGGAATATTTACCTTGTTGTAGGAAAGCTGTCTCTCTGCAGTATGGAATAACTTTGTGCATGGGAACGTGTTTACAGTTTTCTGTCTGAGATTATAAGGGGAAAAAATCATTTCTGAAAAATCTGTTGATCTGTAATACACGATGTAGACTTGAACTCAGAACCTCCAACATAAAAGGAAGAGATGAGCATGTGGTAACTCTGCCACTAAACCACTAAAGGAAAGATGGAGAGTGCTGGCTCTCAATTCAAAGTCAATAGGACTTCATCACCAGACAAACTGGAACGTTTCAGAAACGGTACAAAATTTTGAAAATATGAACATGCAGTGCACAGTTGAGCCGGTCACTTTGAGGCAGAGGTGGGACCAAGTCATTGTCTTGCAAGTCTCAAGTAAGTCTCAAGTCTTTATCCTCAAGTCTCAAGTCAAGTCTCAAGTAATGTCAGGCAAGTCAGAGTCGAGTCTCAAGTCACTGGTGTAAAAGTCCGAGTCAAGTCACAAGTCTGAAACTTTGAATTTCAAGTCCTTTCGAGTCTTTAAAAAAAAAAACGAAAAAATAATGTTGCAGTTATGCTAAATGTAAATATTAGACCATGTAATTTTAAAATCTGTGTTTTTCTCAACACATGACAAAATAGTGAACTTAGAAAATATACACAAATTGTGAAATTGCACCTCTTTAAAATGCAGCTCAATTAAACCTAGCTCCAAGAATAATTTTCACCGACAGTTCTGAGATACGCTGCATGTTATTCTTGGATGCGGTTGTAGGACCGGCTTTAAAATCGCATGACAAAAATATCATACACATTAAAAAAAACTGTATCACCAACGTAGCCTGGACAACATTTGCTAGTTAGATGAAGTCAGCTATCTCATCTTAGCATATTTATTTCAATTCAATTCAATTCAATCTTTTTTTTTTTTTTTATAAATTTTATTTTCAGTCACAGCAGCATGTTAACAACAAAACATTGAACATACAGTAGTTTGCTGTTCAGTATTTACAATACCCCAAAAGATAACAGAAATAGAGAAGGAAAAAACAAACAAACAAACCAAAGAAACCCCTACAAAACAACAAAAAACAAACAAACAACAACAAACAAATAGAAAAATAAAATGTATAAGGGACATTCAGCGTACAGTTAGCTATGATAGCGATATAGAGATATGGTATCTGGTCATGATAAGGTGGTCATTTTAAATGTTTCCATGTACATCAAGAATGGCTGCCATGCCCTAAGAAATTTGGTGGTTGAACCTGCCAATGTATATCTCATCTTTTCTAAATGTAAAAACCTCATGAGCTCCGCAAGCCACTGTTCATGTGTGGGAGGAGCTTCCTGCTTCCATCTTAAAAGTATAAGGCGCCTTGCGATAAGTGAAGCAAAGGCAATAGAATTCGAATAGCATTTTGGCAAAGTGATGTCTTGAGGTATCACCCCAAAGATAGCCGTTAGAGCAGAAGGCTCATATTTAACGTTATACATCTCTGACAGAGTGTTAAATATAGACACCCAATAGGTATGAAGATTGGGGCATGTCCAAAAGGTATGAAGGAGCGAACCTGTTTCTGCTTTACATCTGTTACACAGAGGGTCAGCTCCTGGATAGAACTTGGCTAACTTTTCCTTGGAGATATGTAATCGGTGTAGGACCTTAAATTGAAGGAGCCCATGCCTGGCACATATCGAAGAAGAGTGTACCCTCTGGAGAAAAGATTGCCAGAGCTCATCTGTTATAGTCATCCCAAGGTCTTTCTCCCACTGTGCTTTAAGGATGAAGAGAGAAGGAGATTGAAGATCTAATAGTATAGCATAGATTTCTTTAATCGCCCCTCTCTTATGAACGTTTATATTAATAATTTTATCCAAAGAAGTTTCCTCAGGTAGTTCCGGAAATGAAGGAAATCGACTCTTTACAAAGTGACGAATTTGTAAATAGCGGAAAAAATGTTGCCGAGGAACATTAAACTGCTTCAGGAGCTGCGTGAATGAGGCAAAAATCCCATCTACAAAAAGGTCTTTGATATTTCTAAGGCCATTACTTTCCCATATTTTAAAGGCAGAGTCCATCATGGAGGGTGGGAACATATGGTTTGAGCAGATAGGTGCTTTAATTGACATTAAGTGTAACCCCAACCTTTTCCTACATTGCACCCAGATTCTGAGCGAGTCATACAACAAAGGGTTACGTTTATAGGTGTATAGTTCTAATGGGAGAGCTGAACTCAACAAAGCTGATAGGCAAATTTTGCCACAATTGGATGACTCAATTTGGAGCCAAGCTGGAGTCTCTGTAGTAACATTACTCATCCAGTACAGCATATTACGAATATTTGCTGCCCAATAATAAGACTGAAAATTTGGCAAGGCTAATCCACCCATTGGCCTAGTCCTCTGCATGAAATCTTTACGAATTCGTGGACTTTTGCCATTCCAAATAAATGCAGAGATATGCTTATTCAGTGTTATAAAATACTTATTGGGTAAGTAGCATGGGATACATTGAAATAAGTAAAGGAACTTGGGAAGTATGTTCATTTTGATAGAATTGACGCGGCCAATTAATGACAGTGGTAAATTGTTCCACCTCTGAAGATCTGTCTCAGTATTTTTAAGCAGCGGGACAAAGTTTCTTTCATAAAGATCTTTGTATGAGTGGGTAACCTTAACCCCCAGATAGGTCACATACCCTGATTTAACGCTAAATTGAAAACCTGAAAATGAAATCTTTCTGGCTATAGAGTTGACACAGAGAAGTTCACTTTTATGCAGATTTAACTTGTAACCTGAAATATTACCAAAACATTCAAAAATGGCAAGAGCACGGGGAAGAGAGCATAAAGGCTCTGACATATACAGCAGGAGGTCGTCAGCATATAAGGATATTTTGTGCTCCTGGTCACCTCTGAAGATGCCCTTAATGCAACTGTCAGCTCGCAGTTTAATCGCCAGTGGTTCAATTGATAATGCAAAAAGAAGAGGGGATAAGGGACAACCTTGTCTCGTACCACGGAGAAGTGGGAAATAAGAAGAGAATAACGAATTTGTTCTAACACGTGCCATAGGTGAGGAGTAAAGTAACTGAATCCATGAAATGAAATTAGGGCCAAATCCAAATTTATGCAGAGTATAAAACAGATAATCCCACTCCACCCGGTCAAATGCCTTCTCAGCATCGAGTAATAAGGCAATTTCAGGGGTTGTAGTTGACTTGGTGTGTAATATGTTCAAAAACCTGCGCAGGTTGAAAAAACCATGCCTACCCTTCACGAAACCTGTCTGATCTGGAGAAATTAACAATGGTAGATGTTGCTCTAGCCTGAGAGCAAGTGTTTTTGACAGTATTTTTAAATCTACATTTAAGAGTGATATAGGATGATATGATGAACACTCTAATGGATCTTTATAATTCAATTCAATCTTAATTGGCAGACTTCATGTCCATAAAAACAAGACAAAAAAAAAAAAAACACACACACACAACACTCCCCCCCCCCCCCCCCCCCCCCCAACACAAGGTATACACCATTAAATATATATATATGTATATAAATAAGTATCTAAAACATTTGTAAAAACATAAAACCATAATATACATAAAACACAATTACTTAAAATAAATCAATAAATACACAAACACTTTAACCAGTGCTTTCTGAGACTGGATGAGTAACGGGAACCACTCACTGTCGGATCTGTGAGTGCTAAAATTATACTGTTACGCGAACCATCCAGTCGTTCTCTAAAATTGAACATTAGCTTCCTTAAAAGTGCTTTAAAAGTCCAAACACCCACAGCTACAAACATCTGGCTGGCACTACCACTTCTAGGTATCCTGCAAAGGATTCTCATCGCATCATTATATGCAACATGCAGCTTCTGCATGCTACATTGTTTGTAGGATGACCACAAGGGGGCAGTATATAGCGGTGTGCAATACGCTTTAAACAAAGCCACTTTAACTGGAAGTGAACAAAAGCTGAATTTGCGTGCAATAGTATTTGCCTGCACATAGAGCTTACACCATTGTCTGTATATGTCATCATCATCATTCATTTGCTCAGTAATAAAGTGACCGAGGTATTTCACCTTTTTATGAACTTCAAGAGTTTTTTGTGCCAGTTTAAACAAAGGGAAATTTAGCTGTTTATCCTGCTTGGTTCTACATATCAAAACAGCACTTTTAGCAGCATTGTACTCAATGTCATATTGCACACCATATTCAGTACAGACATTAAGAAGATCCTGTAACCCAGCACTGCTTGGACTAAAAACAACCAGGTCATCTGCATACATAAGATGATTTATCAGTGCTTTACCTAATATACACCCAGTGTTACAGGCTCTCAGTTGTATGGACAAATCATCAACATACAAATTAAATAAAATTGGAGACAAAATCCCACCCCGTCTAACACCATTGCTGACACCAAAGGGGGCAGAAATACTGCTTCCCCATTTAACCTGCATGTTCTGATGAGCGTACCAGTAAGAGAGAATCCTCACGATGTACTGAGGAACTCCCCATCTCTTCATTTTATCAAAAAGTTTTCTGTGGTTCACTCGATCAAAAGCCTTAGAGGCATCAATGAAACACATGAGGACAGATGAATTTTTAGCCCTGTACAAACTGACTATTTCCTTGAGTGCATATATGCACATGTCAGTGCCGTGCTTTGAAGCCAAACTGATTATCCAGAGAAGAGATGAACTCACTAACTCTGTCAAACAAGATTCTTTCTAACACCTTAGATAAAATACTGGCTAGTGCAATTGGCCTGTAATTATCCAAGCAGCTCACTTTTGCAGCTTTGTCCTTCATAACTGGTACCAGTAAAATACACAGCATTGAGTCTGGTAATATGCCATGAATCATAAACCCAGTGAAACAGAGTGCAAAAAGAGGAGCTAGCCTTACACTAGCATGTTTTAAATGTTCTGCAGTGATGTGATCCAAACCAGAGGATTTATTATCAGACAACCTATGAATGGCTTCATATACTTCATGTGTCCTTACACTTATTGTGTCATTACTCATGTCAAGATTGTCCTCATATGGATCACTTTTTATACAGTTAAACAACGCACTGTAATGCTGTCTCCATAATGCTGCAATGTTATCTGCCCCAGAAACACCTTCAACAGTTGATGGTAGAGATGGTTTACAGTTATTAAGAGCTTTCACCTCTTTCCAAAAATCTGCCGTATTATTACACAGCATTTTCCTGGCCAAAGAATCTGCTCTTAGCATTTGCTCATTTTTAGTTATAAAGCGAACAGCGTACTTATATCTGGCATTCGCACATTTTTTCTGTTCAAATTCTGGGCCTTGTTTAGGTCTTCCAGCCATGGCCCAACATTTATAAGCTATGCGAGCTTCATCATGGTACATGGATACATGTTCTTTCCAGCCAGGTCTGATGTTAGGTTTCTTATGCTTATATTGTTTATCAAGCAGTGTGCCACTTTTATACAGAGCAGTCACTATATCATCATACATGGAGCAGAGTAAATGTTTATGCACAGCATTCTTACAGTTGACATCTTTGCACAAAATAGCTTCTTTATTTATATGCATATTTATAATCATACGGTTCTTGGAGTGAGTGCATACACTCATGAAGTTTAGTAACTTCCGGTCACTGCAACAAGTCCAGGTACAGTTTACCGACGGATGGGTGCAGGACCTTGAAATGCACCGTGTAGAACGAAAGACCATCGTACGTATCATAAGTTTACCAATCTCACAAATCGTCTTCATAAATACACATTCGTTAACCATTTATTAATAGGACCTTTGAGCTCAACGGTAATTAATTAGTAGTGGAAATAATTTCTGGTTCATCACAGAAATGTAGCAGTGACAATAATATTGTATGCTGTAATCGTACTGGGCAATTAGTGATACAAAAAACCTGTTTTATCCTGTGAATAAACGTATATGTTTTTGTCAATGTACCATAATAACAGAAGCGAAACGCAATATTGTGTCAGGACAATTCACTATTTATGCACAATAAATAAAGGAGCATAGCGCGACAATTTCTGTTCAGCGCCAGACTTGCTTGTAACCTATATCACCAATTATGTTATGAAAATGACGTATTAACTACTAAAAAACACTGACCTTCGTGTAAATGCTTGGAGCAGACTAACCTGTGAGCTGGAGTGTTCTGGGACGTTATATTTGATCTTTGAATGGCTGCAATCCAGGCCATCTGTCGCGTCTTTGTTACTTCGGAAACATGGCTCGAACAATTTCTCTTCAACGACGTAATCCGATAACAACCGATCTCTTTACCCGTCGGCTTCCCGTGGCTGTCATGCGACCGGCTATTGCAGTTAATAATACAACGGCTTCTTGACATTTTTGTGTTTCTTTTTATCGCTGTGTGACTGATTTCAATTGAAAGCCTGCGTGCGCTAGTACCGCTTGCCACGAGTTCCCAGAATCCTTTGCGGTTCTACCCGTGAATGACGTCACATTTTCAATCTCTATATAATATGCATGTTAAATTTTATATTTGGGGTAAAATATCAAGTCTTTTCAAGTAAACCGGTTCAAGTCCAATTCAAGTCCCAAGTCATTGGTGTAAAAGTCCAAGTCAAGTCACAAGTCTTAGAACATTTTTTCAAGTCAAGTCTAAAGTCATAAAATTAATGACTCGAGTCTGACTCGAGTCCAAGTCATGTGACTCGAGTCCACACCTCTGCTTTGAGGTATGAACGATGCGCGACCAGTTAGTCGACAAAGAACAAGAAAAATGGCTGATGTCAATAACATATGCTGGGACTGCTGCTTTGCTACAATCCTGCCAATAAAATATAAAGGCAAGGATAGAGTTATGGCAAAAATTTGCGAGGGTGCAATCTCTGTATTTCATGTGAAGAGGTAAAAGACTGCCTTTCAGTGTTCATCAATAACATCTTAAGTGTTATAAAAACACAAGCTGTAAAACTGGCTTCATCTGTAAGCCAAGATCTGTAAGCAAGGCAGGTGGTTAAGTTTATCAGTTAACTAAAAATGCAATGCAGTTACACCATCATTCTGCATAGGGTTGGAAATGCTCTGTCACTTAACCATAGTTGTATATCAGCATACATGCAAATCAATGCATTCATCAGCTGGAATGCTTGCAGTATCTCAGAGGATGTATCAAAGCATTCCTTTCATAGGAACTTTGACAAACCCTAAAATAATTTAAAAATAATCCACTCTCAATAGATTTCAAGTCAAGGACTCTACTTATTGTGGAAATTCTCTTGTGCTCCTGTACATTTCCAGGAACAATTTATATCATTCACTGTCTTCGGCCAAAGATTTATATAAAGAACCGGCAGACAGGCAGACAGAAAATAGATGGCATTTTATTTTCTGTAAGGGGAGAGAGAGAGAGAGAGAGAGAGAGAGAGAGAGAGAGAGGGGTGAGGGGTTTGCATGTGCAAGATGGAGACAGTGAGAAGTACAGTACATCTTCTGTCTCCCATTCGCTGAAAAACACTCTTAGTGCAGAGGTCATTATTTAGTCTTGTGATCTGGTTAGCTTGTGCTGCAAAAGCCTAATGAAAACCGCCTTAAACCCCTTCCCAATGTGTCACTTTTTGTTAGACAATATGATGGATGGTCCATTTTACAGCCTATTTCATCTGCTGTGCTGTTCTAAACTGTATTTTCAGGGTGCTTTTACTTGAAACATCCATTTTTGCGTGACATGGTTATTCATCAGGGAGGAGGCTCAAAGGCACCAAGGCTTTCAGGAAGGTGGGGAGAGAGATATGGACCTCACCATACAACAAGGCCATCTTCCTCACTCTGTCACTTTTATCTCATCTTTTCTAAAAATACTTAAAATCTGCAGGCACTCTGTATTTACAGAGGCAGACTTCTCTCTGCTTGTGAAGAAGTAACCTTACATCCTCTGTTTTTGATCTTACTGATGGCACACCGGGGAAGCATTGTGAGACTGACAAACAAGAGAGGAAAAATGACCAGACATGCCATCTCTCTGCTGGATCAATCACAGCAGCCCAGGCAGCCTTTATTCCCGTTCATAAACTAGTCCCTCTCACATTGTGACACTCTGAAGGGAGGGCTAGGAAATAAGCAGACCAGGGGGAGGTTCTGGCAAACTAGCCAGCCAGTCAGTCCTCCAGGTCACACTACCACATAGAAGGAACATTAAAAACGAGCAGAGGGACCTCGAGGGGGTTTATGTAGTTATAAGGTCTCATCTGTGTCCGGTTGTGAAAATTATGGCTGTAATTTCCATTCTGCCTGATAAATGGCATCTACAGTTTTTACTTGGGTGATTGCCTTCCATAAATCTCCTCAGATTAAACAGTGTACTCTGTACTGATAGCACTTAAAAAGCAATCTCCTTCTCTAATGGCATCCTGCCTTCTGCAGTTCATAAGGTACAGTAGGCCCAAAAATAGGATAATGACTCACCTCACAGTACGTTATGGTGGCGAAGTAACTTTTGTCTTGAAACAACACCATTTAGATTCATCCAGACACAAGCTGTGCCATTTAAGCTCAAATCCGATGAGGCGCGCTAGCTATTCACCAGTTGTTATCAGGTTTCAGCGTGTGACTTGTCTCACATGTGAATGCCCACATGTAAAGCCACCAGTGCAGAAGTACACTGTACCAAACTATTGTCCTGCCCCAAGGGTAGGTCATGTCACGCCAGGCCACAGTTGAATCATCGCTTAGGGGCACTCACACATCTGGAGCCCTTTTGCCCTGCCCCCTGCTTCCCACAGGCTGAATAGCCCTTGAATAGGCCAGTGGACATCACTGTCATAGCAGCTGGGGACTACACTTTTTTTTCTTGCTCCTACCCTGTAAGCAAAAGGTCAGTGTCCAACAACAAAAACTGCACTCACGCACAAGGGAGACTCCCTACTGCATGTGAAATTCGTGGACATGTATAATTAATAGCTGTGCATTGTGTATACCTCTGTGCTTTATCTACAAAATGTAAAAGAACCTCATCAACATGGCTTCCTTACAATTGCACAGACATGCATGTGCACACTATGCTACTCTTTTTGTCTCTCTCCCTCTCAGCTGGACAGTAAAGCACCACAGGGGAGATGTTGACCCTGTTTGAGCAGAGTAACCCCTGCATCTGTCTGCAATACTACCACATCAGCAGTAAGCTTGCCACAAGGTATAACCCCAGCAAGGGAACTGTGTATGCAAAAGCGCCTTTTAAAAGACAGACACAGCATCACCACAGTTAGGGGAGGGCAGGAACGACGGTCCAGCATGTTTGCTGTGAAAATATGGGAAAGGTCAAAAGCAATAAACCAAAATCAAGATTCCAGCATACACCGGGGTACCGGTGTTGACAACTTTATTATTAGATTGCGTTAAAAAATGAAGACGGTGTCAGCTATGTTGCTTCTTTGGAGCCACTTTATCGTTAATTGCCTTCAGGTGTGTCTTTACATAGTCGGATAGTAATTGGGGTGAGGTTCAAGAGGTTTATGTTGCACAATTTGAAAGCACTTAAAAGAGGAAATGATTCTTAGCAGTAGCAATTATTCTACCAAACTGATTTAGATATAAACAACTGTAATTGTACTCCACCAAGTACAATTTAAAGGATTCAATTTCCATTCGAAGCAATATGATAGTAACGAGGCAAACTCTTTCATGGAGACAGTGAGGCTTTAAATATTTAAATAAATTGAAAGTTACATACTTATTAATTTAATTTGCTGTAACTGAGATGAAGATTTGTGAATGCTCTGCATGCCTGCTGTGTCTACAAAGACATCTGGAGAGACGTCTTAAATAGGTACCGAGAGCACTTATTGTAACAGCAGCTGGCAGATTTACTATGATGGATCATTTTAGATAGTTGAGCTCATCTGGCCTGATACTCCAGAGGTATGAAGTGCATCAGTGGTTTGAATGAAGGAAAGAACAAAAGACAGATGGAAAGAAAAACGTGAAGAGAAAAATCCTTCAGCAGTCTTTAGATACACCCACCTGGCAGTTTTCTGATGGAGAAGGTCACTCAGCACTTTCTTTATTAAAAGGCAGATGGGTAAGAGTGAAAGGAGAACCTCGAGGAATTTTGAAAAGTTTTAACAAATCTTTGGTACGTACTAAACAGACTGATTTTCTTGCTACCTTTAACTTTCGGCTCAGAAAATGCAGATTAGCATTTATATCCAGTGTGACCAAATGACTTCAGTATAAGTATAGAGACATCAAACTCTGTTCTACAGCAAGTCTGTTGTTATTTGACGTGAAGTAATAAGATGATAAAATCTCAATCTTAGCGCTCTGTGTAAAGATACACTCACTGGCAACTTCATTAGTTAAGTTACTTGTCTAAGCAAATATCCAGTCAGCCAATCCCATGGCAGAAGTTCAATATTTCTAATCATGTACGGCTGATGTGGTTGTTATAGCACTGTTAATTGTAAAAATAACCTGACTAGAAGTGGTTTTCTAGGTGAATACCTCTGTTTGATGGCAGAGTTAAGGGAGGAATGGCCAACCAAAGTATGCAGAAAGGCAAATCCTAAAGCGATGGGCCTCGGCTTCAGGAGAAGACCACACTGGACGGCACCACTGGGACAGAGGCTATAGTGGGGACTGACTCACCAAAACTGAACAAAAATGTTGGCTGTTCAGAGTCTCAAATTTTGCTGCAACCTCCAAATGGTAAAATGTTAGGGTCAGAATTTGGTGTACACAGCATGAAAGCATGGATTCATACTGCCTTGTATCAGTAATTTCGGCTGCCACTGGTGAAATGGAGTTGAGGATTTATTTATTTATTTATTTATTTTAGTTTTTCTGGGGCACACTGTGTGGCCATTAATATGAACTGAGTACTGTGTAAAAAAGCCACAACCTACCTGACTGCGGTCACTGAGCATGGCTGTCCCACAGTCGCTCCATCTTTTCAACAAAATCATACCATCATCAAAATTTCTAGAACGTTCCAATAAATTGCACTCAAATTGCCTCTGCAGTCACCAGATCTGAATTAACAGAGCGCTTTTAGGATTTGATGGAAGAGGAGAATAGCATAATGACAAGATTTAGTAGCAACTGTCATATTCACATGCTCTAAACTCAGGAGAATATTCACAGCACACGGGCAGTCCTGAAGCCCAAAGTGTGATGAACCCACTGAAAGTGCAAAACAAGAACAGCTTTCATGTGGGGAAAATGTGGAATCGGCAGTTTGTTTGAAGGCCACTAGATGGTAATAGCCGTGGCTGTGGTGAAAGGTGGGAGGAGTTAAGAAGCGAGCCAATCAGAAGTAACCTCTGTGTGAAGAACACAGATTACAATCCTAACTCGTCAAAAGACTACGACTAAACGAAATCAAAATGTGCTGTCAAATTGAGCGCTGCTCCTTTGTTACATTAGTGTTTTGTTTTGTTTTTTGTTTATTTACAACACAGATGGCGACTTTGCAAAAGCCCATCTCGAGACTTGAAACCAGTTGGTGACGTCAATGTAGTTAATCTGTTAGACTGTCTATTGCTAAACCTGGAAAGCTGTAATTAAAAGTAGCTGTTATTTGCTATTATTTGCATATTATTGACTTAGATGACTGTCCATTGCACAAATATTACAGTAAATGTTGGCACAGAAAACCCAGTAAAGTTAACTTTTTTAAAAAATTGTTTGCAGAATCCTTTTTTTGTTTCAGTATAGCTCAATACTTCCTCCGCTGCAATTAATCATTCAGTCATACTATTGCCTGTGTTTCAAAGGGTGCTACAGAAATGCACATGGAGACATCAGGTTATAATGCGATTTGCGCAGAGCCTGACCGTGAGCATAATGGAATCTTGTCACTCAGAGGGAGCAAAATTGGAATTAATTCAATTTGTCTCACTGACAATTCAGACTTTGATTATAAAGGGACTCGCAGACAAAGGCACCGGTGCCATTGTTTGAGTGTTAGTTAAAAACAGACGAGCCCGCTTGGTTGTCAGTGGCGGCATTCTGGTTTATTTACTAACATTTAGACTATAACATCCCTGCGTGACATTTCAGTAAATAAATACTAATGCTTGTGTCGCACTGAGAGTTGAATGTTGGCGGAATACAAACTATTCAAAATGAACTCTGTTTGCTTTTAGTGCTTCTAAGAAACAAAAGCTGTTTAAAAAAAGGAACAATTACACATAATGAACCCTTGTCGTAGATCGAAGCTGTTACCCAGCAGCTTGACTTGATTACACCGAATGCAAAAGTTTGACAGTAGGCAGCGCTCATATAGTGCTGGTGAATACCTTTAAGGCCAGTATGGTGTAAGGCTGTTGCACTCGCTCCTCCCTCCCTTCTCCAACTCATCTAGCTCCACTCCCTCCCCTCACAGTCCTGTGAATAACCTCCAATCATTTACAATAAGCCCTCCTCTGAGAGCTTAGTAATATGATGATGCTGTATTTCTAAAACTAGGTGGTATAAAACAATAGCACCATGTAAAAAATGGAGAACGAGGGGCTAAACAGAAGCTCTCTTTAACCATACATCACAGTATAGATGCAGGACAGGGAAATATGCTGACATCAGGCCTCTATCTACCTTTCTTACCCTCCACGGGCTCTTCATAAAACAAACGGTGGGTGTAAATTTAGAGGATGCAGCCGTAAACAATAGGCCACTGGGAAAAGTTTAGAGAGTTCAGCTCGGATAACAGTTTAGCCAGGAGAACCTGCTGATGATGAATAGGTTTGTTTGTCACCTTTCTTCTCTCTCCGGGGAACAATGATATGGATCACAGAGGGAGAGCGGGGAAGGGGATACGAGGGGGAAAGAAAAACAGCATCCTAAATAGAACCATAATATAGCCAGCCAGAGAAAATAGCCGGTCTGTGAACCTTTAACAATCCCCCTAATGTGACATGTCAGATTTTTGTTTTTAAACATTCTCAGTGGGAGCTTTTTTTCTTTTCTTTTTTTTTCTTTTTTTTGTTCAGGCGCGGTCATGTTGAGAATGGAGTTCATATTTTAACCATAACTCCACACAGTAAATCATTATTGAATACTCTATGCTCACCTTACCCGTGGTGAAATGGCTGAGAAAGACTGGGTGAAAAATATCCTGTACGGGAGGCGTGTGTATCTGGATATTCTTGAGCATGCAGAAATACACACTTACGCACGCGCACGCACGCACGCACGCACACACACACACACACACACACACACACACACACACACACACACACACACACACACACACACAGCCTGTAAGTTTTATGAACATATACCACTAACAACGTACACAAATAACAAGCAGGGTCCCCAGAGATGCGAAATGCGCTTCTCATTTAGTTCACAACCTGGCATAGCTTAACAAATAATGCATCACTGTTTTTCAAATTGAATTATTGTGTGTAATGTAGGAGCGTCTGAGTAAGGGAGGGAGACAGTGAGAGAGATAGAGGAACCCTGCAAGTGCGCCATATCTTTCAGAGCACCTCAGGGGAAATGTGGTGTTTTAGATAATGACAGGTCCCTTGTATTTGCAGATACCTGGCACTGCATTATGCCATGAACAAAACCTCATCACAGTCCTCATCCTGGCTGTTGTCATCTTTCAGCAACACACGTGCCGAACAGGTTAAAGCAGCCGCTGCAAGGCTATAAAGCATTCAAAAATTGGCTGTGATGGTGATGATAATGGTGTGCGTGCATGTGTGTGTGCGTGTGTGTGTGCACCTATGGATGCCTGCAATTCCAGTGATTCAGCCTCGAGAGCAGGTCTCTTGTAAAATAACATCATTCTGCATTTTACCGCAATCATGACCGGAGCAGAGGAGAATATAGACATTTTCAACCAGAATTAGATACTTTCAACCAGCTTGTCTGTAGCTGAATTAAAGGGGGGGAACTGAATTATCTTTATGATGAAAGGCTGTGCACCACATTTTATGTCAATACTTATACTTACCACAATATTATTTCTTTTATCAATTAAAGGTGAGAAAAAAAGCCTCAGAACTAGTAAATAGCCCAAAATGACTGCAGACCTTCTGTTTTGTTATCAACTTTGAGGTGTTTTTTTGTAGTAGTGTTTTATATAGCTTCTAACTCAGTAACCTGATCTGCATTCCCCTCTTATAGTTAACAGTACTGTGCAAAAGTCTTGAGCCACCCCACATTTCTTTACATGATGGTAAATATGTTGAAATATGAAAATATAAATGGGAACACAGCATGTAAGTACAACTGTTCAATTCTAACAAGCTTGAATGTCAATATTTGAAATGACCACCTTTATTCTTCAACACAGGGAAACTTTTGTGTCATTTCTTTCAGTAGTCTTCAGGAATAGTTGATTCCTGAAAGGCATTCAAAGCTTTTCTTGAATGTTAGCTGTGTTTAGTTGTATTCTCTATCAACATCATCCCACACTGCTTCGGTAATGTTGTCTGTGCTCTGAGGAGGCCAATCCATGATTGGCAGTATTGTTTTGTGTGCTTTTTAAAAATTTAAGTATGCATCTACTGCATTGGCAGAGTGTTTGGGATCATTATTAAGCTGTAAAATTAAGCAACTGCCAATCAGATGTTTTCCAGATGGTACTGAACAGCAGTTAAAAATCCAAAGGTACTTTTCGCTGTTCATTGTAATATTAATTCAACAATTTCAACAAGATCCCCAGCATCTGTGACTAAAATGCAGTTCCAAACCCTGTTTTACAGATGGCTGTGGACTCTCATTGTTGTACCGCTCTCCTGACCTCCCAGATACATACTGATTTCAATTTGAACCAAAAATTCATCATTCCATCTGATGTCTTGTCACTGATTTTGAGTCCAGTTCTGGTGTAATTTGGCACACCTCAGCCTTCTCTACCTGTTTCATTTCTTGACAGCCATCCTTCCACTGAGACCATTTCTGATGAGGCTTCAGTGAACAGTAGATGGATCATCTCTGAGGTCTTTGCTGCACTTTTTCCTATTTCTTAAAAACATGCCTTTTAGATACTGTTCATCTGCTGTAGATGTTTTGTTTTCGTAAGCCTGCCAATTGTTCAGTTTGTGCAGACACATTGCACACCATGCCGAGTAATGCCAAGTTTTCATCTGCTAGCTCTTTGGGAATCACCTTGTACGTGCAAAAATATTATTTTGTGCCTGTTAAAATGTGATATATTTGTCAGTTTTTCATATATTCAACTAATTGCGTTTTTATTTTTGACAGGCTGCTAGTAACAAAGTGCCCAAGGATACAATTTCAAATTAGTTGTTTGCTAAGTTGTCTGTTATGATTGATCCTTTGACTTAGGTGTGTTGTTTGTCATGCTTGAATCATTCATTCAACAACAAACAACAACAAAAAAAACCCAGTCATCTAAAAATTGTCAGGTACAAGGACTAAACTGAGAACGAGTGATGAAGCTGTTGCTAAAAACCACACGGCTAGTAAAAAATAAAAAAATGTTTTTAAAAAAAGTCTGGCTACGTGGAAGCAAAATATAGAGGAATGAGGGATGGCTCGGGGCTCTGTTAAAGTTTAATAGTTTGGTTTAATTTGTTTAGTTTAATTTGTATAGTTTTTTTTTTTTTTTTTTTTTTTTTAAAGCAGCCAGGCCAGATGTCTGTCAAAATATGAAAATAATTAATCAATGTTATGGATGCTTCTTTAAATAAAACTGCACAGTTTAAAATGGATCTCCAGTTGATAGGTAGTGGTACCACATTTGAAAGAATAAAAACACCATGCTAGATGTTTTTAAAGGTTTATAAGGGAGGTATAGTCTCACTTCAAGGTGCAAGCTTCTCACGTAAATCTAAGAACTGGAGTGGAAATAAACTTGGCTTGCTTGTCCTCATGATGGATGAGGGTTCTGTCATGGAAAGGGCATACTTCACTGTTGTTCCACTGCTGTTTTGAGAAGCATATCTATCGCACAACAGCAAATGTGCCTTGTCCTTCTAGACTTGAGAGAGTGGATTTAGAATGTGTTATGGAGGCTATACTCTGAGTGCCCTCCTACAAAGCATAAAGTCCCCTGCTTTGTAACTGCGTAGGAAGGGCAGGCCTGCTTGCACACCCTGGCTCGAATCTGAGGAAAGATGTTTGCACTGTCTTTCTGTGTTAAGATCAAGTGCATGCTTGGAGGAAGTATGGTCAGTGGGATACAGGAGTCACAACCTTGCCCTTTGCGGTTTGTGGACTGATCATGAAAAAGGCTTCTTCAGTAACTCAGAAGAAGGACATTGTCAGACAACAGGGAGACGTGAACCTTAAAAACACAATGCCCTGAAGACTGGGGGGGGGGGGGGACTGTAAAAATCAGTTTCACTCCCTCTTTCACACTCTCTTTTACACACAGACACACGCACAGAGTTTTTGGAAAGGCTCAGAGCCTTCATTTATTTCAGTTACTGTAAGGATGAGAAACATACACGGTTGAAAATAGAGGCCAAAATGTGCATTTGATCTAAATGTTCCACTGCACAGCTCTTAGCCACACCACATACATTTATTAAAATGATTCAAATATATGAGCTAGATTTCAAAGAAAACTTACTTGTACAGTAAATGACTCAGAACCACAGCAGGCTTAGGAGGCAAGGTTTTTGCAACTGCAGCAAACCCTGCAGAAAACAAATAAAATGCAGTCTCATAGTTCCACTAAAGGAAGCACACACACACACACACACACACACACACACACACACACACACACACACACACAAATACAAAATTTTAATGCATCATTGGTTCACTATGAGTGCAACTCTAAGTAGGTTAAAAAAGAAAAAAAAATTTTTCTTTAGGCAAGAAAAAAATACTCAGGTAGGGTCAGGAAACTTTGTCGACTTTGATGAATCAGTGATGATGTTAAGGTTTTTCTGTTGTTCTTGTTTTTATTGGACTTCCTCGTCCAGCTTTAGAACAAAATGTCAGGTGAAGATAAATTGGCCTGTTCAGTAATTGATGGTCATTAGTTTTTCCCAACAGCGTTGTTTCCAACACAAATTATTTTCACATAAATATAATTCACATAGGCATTTGAAAGTTGCTGACAAAGACAAATGACAAATTGCAAACACAATCTTGCACCTGTCTTGTAACCGTATTTAGAACAGTAGTATTTGACCGAACCCCTAACATACCCATTGCTACCTTTGGCATTTTCATTATGAGGAATCCATTCAGTGGTCACTCTACTCCTGCACGTCAACAAACCGTTTCTGACGCACCAGATTTGTCAAACTAATGGAAATAACGTCCAGTGAAGGTCAGTGATGTCACACAGCAATGAACACTGGAGACGAAGGAGGCCGGAGACTATGGGAGGATGTCAGGTGACGGCATCACAGAGAGAGATTGGCTGAGAGATGAGCACATGGCAGAATGAGAAAAAGCAAGAGGCAACAATGTGAATGTTGTGTGGATTATGAAAATCTGATAAACTGAAAAAACCCAGGGGGAAGTGGATAGGGACAGGGTGGGGGGATACTTCTTGGCAAATCCTGAGTTTAGAATTATTTTGTAAATTCCCACCTGACTTTTTATGTTAAGATATATTAATACCATGAAAGTCATGTTGGTCTTATTCCACATACTTCATATAGCAGGAATAACAGCTTTGCCAGATGGCATGTAAAACCTTTAATGTTCCGTTTTCAGCACTGAACTACACTGCTAAACACAAAATGGTGCGACTGTGTGTGTCTGTGTGTGCCTGCATGCATGCAAAACCAAGTGAATGTTCGTCTTTGCCTGCTTAAATAAAGCGTATGGATTTTGATTCTCGAGGCAAAGTAGCCGAGCTGTGTTTGCCAAGAAAAGCCAAATGTCTGGAAATTCAGATGAATGGCTCGTTTTAGGCCACGTTTGCAAAGATGGACTGACAGAAGGGGAGAGTAGCCGTCGGTCAGGGTCCTGGCTTGGATTCATAATGACCCCGGGGCAGATTACCAGCCATCTGTATAGTGCCATAGATATCTGCAGACTGCTCCTGTAGCAGAGAGAGGAAACACTGGAGATGGAAGAAATGGAAGAGTGACCTTTGGATGAATGAGTAAAGAGACAAGGCTCATAGGACAGACAGAGTGGATGAGATGGACAGCGGCAAAGAGAGAGAGAGGTGACTGACAATGATAGATGGAGACTCTCACAATCTGGAGGAAACGGAAGGAGCATGACTTACACCCAGCCATGTCCTACAGTATATCACTTATGCCTGCTTGGCACAGCCCAAGGCTTAGAGGAAGAGGAAAGGTGAAGGAGTCTGTCAGTTCCATCTTCTCGCAGGTGCTTGGAGACAAGCCATTTGTCAAAGTTTGTCATTGGCTCTGAGGTTATCTTGCCTCTCTGATAGGAGATGATAGGAAGAACATCAGAGTTGCGGGGGTGTTTGAAGGGAGGTGTGTGACAGTGCGGGAGTGTGCGGTGGGGGATTGGGGGGGGATGTTCATTTGGTCTCTATATCTAAAACATCCATCACCCATCAGACGTGTAGGTGTCACCTAACCAGGCAAATCTAATGATGTGATCCTGTGGAAGTGAGGAGGAGGAAATCGATCTCCACAAGTTTTGAGTGAAGTTTAACAGTATTGAGCTTTGCAAGACCAACGAGCCTGCATCAGTCATTCAGAAACTGCATTTTTTTTTAAATAAATAAAAAAGTGTGCTCCACAGGCCCAGTGGAGAATGTTATGGGTTTAAAATAAAGGGAGAAAATGCTTTACTAGCAGTGAAAAGGACTGCTAAACACGATCCCCCCCCCACACACACACACATGAAATACATATGATCTCACTGCAAATATAATGTATGTTTATAGCAGGAAAGGAAGGAATGTTTATAGCAGTGGTGTTCCATCAGGGGAGGCAGGGAAAACAGTGCTTGTCCAGTGAAATCTCAAAATACACATTTATCTAAACTAACCAAAGTTGAAGGAATCCCTCTTCTTACACATGATTTTAAAGAATATGATGCAATACTGGAGGTTAAAAAGAACATAAAGTATTTAAAATGATCTGCAGCAGAAATACTGATCTATATAACATTAGGAAACATAGTTTTCTTTTAGAATAAGCATGTTTTACTCTTTTAGTAAGGTATTGCTACTTTTACTAAAGGAGTGGTTCATAAAAAATCCTCCACTACTCAATATTTTCAGGTAGTGGTAACTATATATAATGCCTAACAATTTTATCAAACCACCATCTAATGTAAATGAACAGTATTGGTAATTACTAAATCTTTTTGTTTGTTTTTGTATGTCCAGCTCCTTAACTGAAATTATATTTTTAATGCTAAAAGTGTAATTAATGTTATCCAAGCAATTTTCAAATTTGATGTTTTACAAAAAACTGAAAAAAACAACAGCAAACACCTTATTATTATTTTTTTGATTAAGATGCTAAATTACAGTTATTTACTTGCATTCCTGAATAGAAAAAAAATGTAGTGGTTGAATGTTATGCTTGATTACTTTCTGACTTCTTGGAAAAGTCCAATCTGCCATCTCAAATTTGGCTCCAAAAATATTAATTCCGTTTGCTTTTTGCCTAATAAAATCAAATAAAAATAACTCTATGAGATATTTATATAATTTAAAGCTTTCATTGCAGTATAGCAACTATTTCATTTATAAAGTGCTTGTTAGTTTGTTCATTGGACTAAGACCATGAGCTTCATGATGGCCAGCGGCAAGTGTTAGTGTAAAAAAGGGACCTGTCCCTCTAAACCACTAATGTGGTTCTCTGTAGATGTCAGTGCTTACAAAAGAGCCCTTTGACCACACTGTCTGCGGAAAGATGATGTCCCCTGGAATGGTTAGCAACACCAAAGCTGTCTGAATAGATTTCATGGTCACTCTTCATTTTTTCTAACACAGCATGACAATGAGAGGCATCTGACATCGCTTCAGCATTTACTGTAATCGCCAAACGTGACTGCTTACGAGAATATGACTAATAACTGGCACGACTTTTGGAAGCCCAACACGTGACAGCAGTCAGACTTGTTTTTATTTTATCTCATCGTGTCCAACTGCTGCACTTATTGTGCGTCACGCATTCCTGTCTCAGCTTTTTTCTCAGACAGCTTTTGCCTCAATTTGATTTACACATATTCTTATTACAGAAGGATACTTTGGCATCATTAAGTCAGTGGAAAAACAAGCGTACCTTGTAAAATTAACACTTGAATATTCTATTAAATGAGAACAAAGAAACTGACATTTGGATAACAGATTCCTACAAACACTGGCAAACTGATTACAGGAACAGATTAATGCAATGTCTGTCTCTAACATGGCACAGTGCCTGAGAACAGGTTGGCTTCTATTCTCCAAAATAAAATAATAAAAACCAGGATGACCTTGAATTAGCTGAGGCTGGCTCCCTGGCACTGCCGACATGAAATCTAAAATTACTGCTGGGGGGTCAGCGGGGGCCCCTGTCGGGGGATCGGAGAACCACGGGCTGTGTTTTGCCTTGCCAGTGAGGTGGAGGAGAAACAGTCAGTGACAGATGAGTGAAAGATAAAGAGTATGACTCCGTTGCGGCGAATTTGTTCTCACCATATATTTTCTGTTTTATTCTTTGTATTTCCTCTGTTGAGGTTGGCCATAAAAAGCCAAGGAAAAGCCAAGGTCAAACTGAGTGAACACTGCAAACATTAAACCTTGAAAGCTGGAATAGTGAAATCTGGCCGCTCTCTCATTTCTTTTATGGAAGTGGAAAGCAATCCGCCAGACCCATTACTATTAATTGAAAATGTACAGTAAGAGGTCAAGGCTCTACACTCTGATGTAAAGAACATCACAGGTTTTGTGGTGACTTTATCATCGGGGTAGATTGAAATATAAAGTGGTGACATAAAAGGGAAACTACAACATGCTTTAAACTAGCTTGATGAAGCAGTCACAGGAAAATGTCGAGTTTCAGCACAAAAACCTGATTTTTTTTCTGCAAAGTATGAGTGCTAATAGAGAACAGCACATTCCTCTAACTGATCAACCCAGTGTCTTAAGTTACACACTGAATTATATTCATTATATAAATACTAGCATATCTCTTCTCCAAAATCCAGTGTTTTGCACCCCTTGTTGTTCTTTGCTTTTTGCAGAGCAGGGTTGAGACGCAGTTCAGGGTGTGAAATATTCATAGACAGGAAAAGAAAATGAATTCTTGTATAACACATCTTACCCCTAAGAGGCATTAAGTTTTACTGATGCTTTGTTTAAAAATTCCATGTAGCCTACAGAAATAAAGCATGATATCTTGACAAGTGCCTTCAGCACAACATCTTTGTGGCTTTTAAATCCAACATGCCAAAGTTCGTTGTTACTCCAGACAGCAAAAATGATTTTGACATTTTCTTCATCTGCAAAATGGCCCATTATGTTTTTATACTCTGTATCTAGTTCTAGTTTTGTTGGCATTTCTTTACTATTCACTAAACTCAAATATTGCTAAGAAATCTTTTTTTTCTAACTCATCATTTCTTTAGAAACTCGGGCTGCTTTGCGGTTGTCGCCCTTGATGGGCTTGAGTTCAAAAATCAGAGAGAATCACTTCTTGAGAATATAAATGCTAAAATTACATATTTACCACTGTGTTTCAGAGCATACCGAGAATAAACCCGGTCACGAGGAACAAACGTGACAGCACGATAACAACCATTCTTTCAAAGGTGTTGACAAGGACAGGGCAGGCTACACCACTTGGCCTTGAGATGCTTCCCACACTGTCATATGGTCTGATTCAACATTCACTTCACAGTATCTTTTCTGCCTGTCCTATCTGAACATGCCTCAGTGAAGGATGGCCAGCTTAACCTATCATCGAGTCTATAACCTTTGGCCTCACTGATTGTGTAGAGCGGCTGAGGTATGGTTGAATTTCAGCACCTAAATGAATAGAGGGGAGAAGGGCATTTGGCTGTAAATGTTGTCCGTTTCTAAGATCACAGAGCAAAAGTCCATGACTGGCCCCATGCCAGCCATCTAATCAATTAATGATTGGAGAAAACACCCAAAGACAGTGGCACATATTCCCACAACTTGGGGTAGAAAAACAAGAAAAATATATAAACTTTCTAAGATAACATGTAGACATAAACAACTGTTTATGGTTGCTGAAGCTGTCATCTAGATTTTAAATGTTTCTAATCCAGTTTCTCTCAAAGGTGTGATAATTCATTTCTAAGAAGAGGTGATATTGGAGTGTCACAATGGCTTCAATAAAATCACAGCCCCCTGAAGCTATCTGCAGTCTATCTCCATTATAGTCAAGCACTCCCATGAACCCTGCCTCTGTTGATATCACCTTTCATGAAAGAGCTTTTCCTCATTGTCTCTTTTTATTTTGTTTATTCATTGTTAATAGAAAGCTAGACACCCCAGTGGTAACAGATATTCAGAAAGGTAAATAAGAGCAAAAGGAAAAAATAAAATAAAAACGGCAGTAAGTTTCAACAGCCGCCTCATATTACCCGTAATGTGTTAACTGTTATTGCAGGTTATGTAAGGCAAATTTAACAAAGTTTTAAGAAATGTGAGGACATAGAGAATCTAAAAATTCACGTTGATTACTGAAGAGTCTGACTGACATAAACATAAGAATCAGGAGATCATTAAAAGATACTGATATCATATAAGACTCTGAATACATGAACTACAATGGATAACTTTTGGCCCTGTTTCCTTTACTGTTTCCTGTGCCCTGAGCCATTTTTAGAAATGCAATGTTTTGATAAGAGGATGGTGGAAGTACGTATTTATTAGCGTGTTTTTAGTTCATATTAACAGTTCCACAATGGATCCTGTTTGTTCTAGATGTTAACCTTCTTCTAACCCAATTTCATTGTTCTTGACAATGACAATAAATAAATAAATAAATAATACTAATCATGTCAGCGCCTGATGCTAATAGGCAAATGCCTTGTTTTTATTTTTGGGGTTTTTTTTTTTGGGGGGGGGGGGCATAAACACAAGTACACACTGCCTTAGTAACACAGCCTTAATATCACAATCTCTACAGAAAAAATAACAAAGTCAATATAAGAGGGGCATCTCAGTTTCTAACTATATATATTTAATTTTGTATAACATACTGGGATATTTATAATTAGCCTTAATTTGTCTCTCATTAGGGACAAATGTTGTTATATTTTATAACTTTATGATATTGTAGCATCCCTCCGACAGAAGACAGAGACGATCGGTGTTCCGGTTACCAGTGTTTATTAAGAATAGTAACACAGGCTACTGTGGGCCGTAGCCAACGCCAAAACAACAGGGAAAAACGCACTCTCCAGAATCAAAACAAACCCCCCAACTCTCTCTCCTCTTTTCCGCACACACCCAAAACAACATTCTCTAACACCCGCCCCCCAAACACTCTCAGCCAACCACACACATGCTCTCTTCCAGACTCTCACATCACAATGGCTGTAGAAGAGTCTGTAGGGGTGGAGTCCAGGTCTGTCTGTGGCCCACCCTGTTGTCCCAGTGAAGTGGCCGCGCCCTGATAGGGGGACAGTCTGTCCCGGTGCAGGGCGACCCTACGTCCCCTTGGGGGCAGTTGTACCCTATACACCACTTCCCCCAGGTGTTCCAGAACCTTACAGGGTGCAACCCAGTCACTGTCCAGCTTAAGGCATCTGCCCTTTTTTCTCTGGGGGTTGTACACCCAGACCAGTTCCCCGACGTCAGAATGTCGGCCTCGAAAATGGATGTCATAGTTCCTCTCCTGTCGCACCCCCACACTTATCAGTTTCCTCCTAGAAAAGTCATGAGCAGACTCCATGCGATCCTGGAGCTTCCTCGCATAGTCAGGACCTGGTTGATCCCCATCAGCATCGGGGGGGGGGGGGCGGCCCATCATCATCTCAGCTGGAGTCCAGATCTCCCTGGCCAACATCAAGAGGGCACAGCACAAAGTGGAGATTTGGACCGCCGAGCGATATGCCATGAGGACCAGGGGAACATGAGTGTCCCAGTCACGTTGATGTTTAGCCGTCACTAGTGCCAGTTGCTCTGCCAGTGTACGGTTAAATCTCTCAACGAGTCCATCACTCTGTGGGTGGAGGGGTGTTGTACGGGTCTTATGGGAGCCTAGTTTCTCGCACATGGCTGCAAACACACGGGACTCAAAGTTCCTGCCCTGGTCCGTGTAGATTACTTCAGGTACCCCAAATCTGCTGAACATCCCCTCCACCAACGCATCCACAATCGTCTCAGCCTCTTGGTCAGGTAAACTGTATGCCTCTGGCCACTTTGTGAAATAGTCCATAGCTGTGAGGATATAGCAGTTTCCCCTTTCTGTGCAGGGAAAAGGACCCAGGATGTCCATCCCCACCCTCTCCATTGGCTACCCTGCCTGAAACTGTTGCAGTTGGGCATGGGATTTGGCTGTGGGCCCCTTTCATGCTGTACAGCTGCTGCACCATCTCCTGCAGGGCCCGAGGGACCACCAACTGCCACCTCATCTTGCCCGTAGCTGGTTCCTTCCAGCCCCTTTCCAGCACTACATCATACCGCCGCAAGGCATTAAACATGGACCAGAGTCCCTTTGTGGCCCGTGACAACATGGCGATTTCCTCCCATTGGGGTTGTCGCTGTTCCTCAATCCACCCAAGCACTGGCTTGATGTCAGCATCCTCCTCCTCTTGATGTCTCCACTCTGTTGCATCCACAACAACCAGCCTCTGACTGGATGGTCATTCCTCTACCCCCGTCACAGCACACTTTACATTGGGCACCAATTGGTCCTCCTCCTGAGCTTCCTTCCTCTCACAGTAGTGCCATCTGTCTTGGGCACAGGGTCTGCGGGAAAGCGCATCTGCATTTATGTGCTCCGACACTGCTGGCATCTGTGTCAAGGACAAAGGGCAGAGTGGGGTCAGGCGGAGAGAGCACTGGGGCCCCACTAGGGCTTCTTGCAGTGAGGTGAAAGCTCCCTGGCAGCCTGCTGTGGAACAGTGTGTAGGTCTAGAGAGGAGAACCACGAGGATCCTGTCACAGTGTCAAGGGTCTCAACTATACGTGGTACAGGATATGGATCCTTGGATTTAGGATGAGCTAACAGTGTCTGGATCCGCAGCTCATCCGGAAGCAAGGCCTGGAGGAAGTGGTCACAAGCTAATTCGCACTGGATGAGTGGGGGGAATGTGGCCATAGGTGCGGTTGACCAGTCACTCATTGTCATTAGCTAGGTCCCTAATGGACTCCCGTCGGCGGCGGCGGCTGCACAGTTCGGAGCGCAGCAGGCTCGGAGCAGAGCAAGAACTGAACTGCCTCTTCAGAGCCTCGACCAAAGCATCATAATCCCCCCTGCCCTCTGGGCTCAAAAGCAGCAAGCTAGACAGGGCATCACCAGTAAGGCACATAGCTAGCTGCAGGGATTTCTCTTCAGCAGACCACCCACCAACCCTGGCCAACAGTTCAAATTGTGCATGAAAAGCTTCCCAGTCAGCCTTGCCATCATACCTGGGGGTCTTCATGGAAGCGTGGAAAGTGCCTCTATATGTAAATAAATACGTTTTTGTACAGTATCGGTATTGGATCAGTATCATCGATACCACCCTGAATTTTACTTAGTATTGGATCGGAAAGGAAATCAGTGGTATCGCACATCACTACCAACTATGCCATAAGTGAGTGGCAATTCTGAACACAAAACACTGATAACACAATAGTCAACTAACTTGTAACCCAGTGCATTAGAATATATTTTATTATTTAATTGAGTTTAGCTAACTACTACTGTTCTTGCTGTTTCAGAGCAAGCATGACCAGATAATTTCCTCTGGGATTATTAAAATATTCTGATTCTCATTGAAACAGAATTCAAAGGTCAGTTGTTGATTTTGTTTGTAAGGATATTCCTGGCAACTAATTTGCAAGCCATTCCAAAAAATACACTGGGCAACTAAGAGACAAGAAACCCTCTTAAAATATTTAAAACTTACTTTAAGTCCACTAATGAATATTGCCTGTGTATTTTAGGAGCTAACATTTATGATGTTAGATGAGCTGCAGAGTTTTGGCTAACCTTAGCATTGCTAATAGTAGCAGTAGACGTCTTTTGTTTTGCTAGCATTCACGGCTCGGTGCACAATATAGTTACGTTTCGCTTCAGGTGGTTGGTACAACAGCCAAGGACAGTTTATAACAGCTGTCTACATTAATTTACATTTCCCTTTCCTTGTTTAAAGCTTCCGTTCACAGAGAGAGCAAGTGAGACACAGAGGCTTGCCAGGACTGCTGCACTAGCTAGTGTTAGTAGCATTATAGCATCTTTGAACCAATAACTGCCTTTGTACACACACTGTAGGAAGGTTTTGTTAACTGCCTATCGAGTGGAATAATATCAGTTGGCTGTCTGTTTTGAGGTATTGTAAAAACTCCAGTGCTTTCACCATCGTGTTAATGTTTGTCCAAGGTTAGCTCCTGCTTAGTCTGTTCAGTCTCCCTCTTCTCCTTCTTTGCATCCTCTGATAATTTCTTTTTCTTTTAATGTTTAACTCAACAGATCCACCAGTGTCTATAAAAAATAAGTCTAGTACTAACCACTAGCCACTAATTGCTTCCAGGTTATATATATATATATAAAGTTCATCAAAAAAAGTTATCTAATGCCTTTTTAGGTCATCGTACTTATCCAATGAAGATAAATTTTTCTTACCTGACCTCCATGCTTTCTTCTTCTTTCTACTTTATCCAATAAAGAAAGAAAACAAAATTAAATAATTTAATTCTAAGAGACATTTATAGTAAACCAATTTGAACACCTTGTGTGCTACTATGGAAGTTAATCTGAGAACCGAGCCAATATTCTCGTTAAATGATAGATCTGAATGTAATTGCTAATAATAAAAAAAAGACACACTATAATGGCTGTGTGTATTGGATCTTGACTTACGTACAGGCTGATAATCAGTACACATACTCCTTAATCTGACATTTTAATCTTAAATTTCCTGTAACAGCTGATTCCAGTGTGAGTGTGACATGCACAAAACAAAAACAAAACAACAAAATTATAAAGCATTTGATTTCCCTTTTTTCTTATGTGAATCATAATAATATTAATAAAGATGTAGCTGTTACTACCTGCTATGCATATTTGTGCATCACAACCAATTTATAGAGCAGTTTGTTCAGCTTTTAGTTAATAATCTTGACAGTGTTAATAAACAATACTTATTAAATTACACTTTTATCAATAACAATAAGAAAACAGATGTTTCCTAGGTTAGCACAATGAATATATTAGTTTGTAATATTCCTCATTTATTAGGATGAGTTGGAAAACCAAGCACTGAAAAATAGCATGCATGTATCCTTATAATAATATTGCGAATCACGCTCATGTATGAACCATGCATCAGTAATGACCTAGTCTTACACTTAATCAGCGATTGTGAAGATACAGAAACAAATGCACAGCATGCAGCCATTATTTTACACAACCTTCTCCATTAAATAAATAAAAAAAATCATGATTTCAGTGGAAGCTCATTGTTTAAAAGTAGCTGAGCTCTCCCTGGCTTCCTGATAGTTTGCATGCTGCTGGCATGCTGACTGCTGATCTCTGATAAACAAAGAGGAAACAAATGAAGAACTAAATAATTTACACTTTATTAGGTGAAAACAAATCTTTGTTATTCCAAGAGACCAACAAAAAGAGAGATGAAGGGATAGATTATCTTGTTATCAGGAGAGAAAAAAAACATAGAACCTTACAATCACAGCTACTGTTGGCTTCTGTATTTGATGAATAAAGTATTGGCAGCTGAGTTTCACTCACAAAAAGGTATCATGTTCACAACACACCCATTTATTGTAGAAAGAATATACACATACAGTATAATTGATGTATTCCCAAATAAAACATTTCATTGAGAGTTGATTGTGATGTGTAAATCTGTCGAGCAGGAGCATATTCAATATATTTGTTCAGGGAGCGCTTTAGTCCAAAAAAAAAAAAAAGTTTCGTGGTGCTTACCTTTTACTTCTTCCATGCATGGATGTCAGGGACTAGCTTTAGAAACTACTGTTGTCATCAACCTAAATTGTCTCTGCAGTGTTCTCGTTAGCTTTCCGCCTGATATCATTTAACTTCTGTCTCACACTGAACAGTAGGTCTCACATTGAACTGCAAATTGCTGACCTAATCTGTAATTCCCTCCCACACTAGTTTCATCATCTGTCCTCTGTGGTTTGTGTATGTGGGTTGTATATTTCAGCTTGTGGCTAACTGTGTGGGGCTAGCAGGATGTAGGATTAAACTCAGTCAATTGCATGTGTGTGTTTATGAGCTGTGGTTTTATTGCAAATCAAGCCCGATAGTATGGGATATCATGCTTACCTGTTGCAAGCATAGCTTTCTAATGAGTATCGGTCTACCTCAATTTACCCATACATGCATGCATCCTTTTTATTTCACTTAAACGGGTCCGGTTTGCAGGGGTAGCTACATAAGCAAGGATGCCCAGATGTCCCTTTCCCCAGTCACCTCCTCCACCTTGTCCAGAGAAATACAGAGATGTATGCCAGCCAAGAGATGTGCGTTTCCTGGGTCTGGCCCGGGGCCTCCTCCCACCAACCTCAATAGCCAGGGACGGCAGAGTCTGCACCCTTGACCGCACCTCAACACACAATGCACTTGAAGTGGGCGGACCTGTGTAGCTACTTTGGGCCAGGCCATATGGCCTAAGGCCCAGCTATCAAGCACCAAGGTTATTATCGTTAACGAAAACTAATGAAATAACGAAAACTAGAAGTGAAAAAACATTTTCGTTAACGGAAATAAAAATAAAAAACAACAAAAAAAGGAAAACTAACTAAAACTGTAATGAGTGTTCACAAAACTAACTAAAATTAACTGAATTTATAGCAAAAATGTGTTTAGTTTTCATTGATGTGTGCGTGTCATACAATAGTCAAGGGTGAAAAGGAAGTTTAGTTTCCAGATTTTTTTCTTGCTGTCTAATTATGCCAGCAGGTGGCCAGTACGTTAGTCGAGTCGTCTGTGTTGCTGCTCCGTCCACGCGCAGAATTATGTCAGGAAAAGTCGGGAGAAAGCGCCAGAGTCCAATTTGGGATTACTTTGAATATGACTGTGTTTTGGATAAAGCAAGTGTCTTGTAGTGGAAAGAGACAAATTATGAGGGACATTTCTAAAGGGAAAAAAATCCCACAAACCTTAAAGTGCACTTGAAAAGCTCACACAAGAAGGCTAACCAAGCTTACCTTGAGTAGGTAAGGGAGCACACTCAACCCTCATCCCCAGAAACAGACGCTAACCCCAGGCAAGGTAGCGTGATGCATCCCGAGACAACAGGACAGGGATACCTACATAACTGTGTGAGTCAATTGCCTTCAAAAAGTTTATCAATTCACTTGAACCAAAATCATGAACACCCGGTGCTGCAAGAGTTAATAGTCTCATTGGGGCCAAGATATACATTTTATAGTTGCCTGGTATCAATGGTTGTTCATCTTCCTTTATTTATTTATTTATTTATTTAAGGAACCCATAGGTGGGAATGTGAGTTGTCTGTCTCTGCATGTTAGCCCTGCGACAGACAGGCGACCTGTCCAGGGTGCAGGGTATGGTAGCTGGAATAGCAACATACCCAAGGATAAGCAGAAGAGAATGACTGATATGATGAAACTGGGATTTTGTTACACTTAATTATTGCAAACAAAACTAAAACTATAACTGAAAGTAATCAAAACTAAACTGAAACTAAGGATTTTCAAAAAAATAAAAACTAAACTAAACTAGCAAACAATTGGTAAAAACTAATTAAAACTGATATAAAATTGAAAATCTGAAGTCAAAACTAAATAAAAATAAAAACTAATGAAAATTGCAAAACTATTAAAACCCTGTCAAGCACTTTTCATCAAGCTCCCTCACCAGGCCTGGCTATAGGGTGGAGCACTGAGCAGGGTACACAGGTCCCACATACACAAACCAGCTTAAAGGATGCTGTTAATTGTGATAGAGCTTTCTCTTTTGTAATGTAGACCTACAATATACAATATACATATATATGTATATATAACCACCTTTTTAATATATTATGTTGTAACAAAATTAACTGTAGTCAGACTGCATTCTTTTTGAAAGTCTAATCACATCTCTGTTTTTAGTTGAACCTGATTAATATTAAGCTTTCGGTTTGATTAAGTACCCCTAGGTTTACTTAATCTAAGTACAAATTAAAGGATTTTTGAGTGAGATGATAATCAAATAATTAAACCCCAACATAATGTGGGACTGTGGGTGGCCTTTGAAGGTTTGAATCAAGTTCACTCTGGTGACACTCACTAAACAAGCTAATACCTTATACTGTATCTTGGAAAGTAAAACACAATTTAGCTGATCAGCTGTGGCAGAATGACTACAGACCCAAGTCCGATCACCTCATTTGGTTCTTCCTCTTAGGTAAGACGTTACAGTCTCAGTACTCCATCGTTTGGTGCCCAGCAGGAATTGTTGTGTTCGGTCAGTGGCTTGATACGCACAAAATGCTGCAGACTCCAGTCCAAATTGAATTAGTCAAAGACCCAACTTACAACTTAATCAGATACAATTTGAGACCACTAATTAAGAGGAATAATTACATATGCCCGTCCCCTGTGGGGCAGAGTACTCTTAAGCGTGTGTTTTAGAGGAACTGTTATTAATTATGGTGGATAAGGACTGAAATTATTATGGCTTTCTGCGTAGTTATGTCAAGTGTGGCGTGACTGAGGAAATAATTGTTTTGATCTGCTCTGCTGCGTTCAAAATCTAAAGTTAGTCTGATGAACAATTTAGAAACATTATGCTCCAATTGTGTTCTTTAAGTTCTACTTCAAAGCTATCTCTTGGATGGAACAGAAAAGTTTCCTTCCCACCCCCATCTGCTTTTTCTGCTCGTTATTTTAACTCCCTAATCCAGGGCTATATCATTCCATGACAAGGCCGGATCTACACTGAATCCCTAATGTGTTTGAGTGAACCTCATCTGGATTGGAGGAACTAAAACGTAGCACTTGGTCAGTATCTTCTATTGCTACATTATTTATGTTAGCCCTTGTGATTATCCTTCATTCAAATTTATTATTTAAAAAAATATATCATTATTACATTTGAGGTAAGTAAAATCAGTTCAAATCACAGAGACTGACTGAGCATACACCTTTGACTAATACTTATGAAGTCAGTTTTTTAGAAACAAATAAACCATACTGATTTCAGCAGTTAATGTGGCTAATCAAGTATGTAGAGTCATGTGGCGAAGAAAGTTTTCACAGCATTACACTGGGTCCTGTGTGTGGTGGCTTTGTAGGGGAGACCAGGTATGGTTGTAACACCATCAATCTTGCCAATCAGGAATGAGATAAAAGCCATATGGTCATTTCAGTGTTTGCCCACTTCCATTCCCGATTTCACATGGTGCTTGCCATGGCTGGAAACAACTGCGTGTAGATTTTATTGAGAAAAAAAATTATTTTTTTTTGATCAGCACAAAACTTTGTTTAATTCTTAAGCAATTGGAGATAAAATCATATGACTTACAGTATAAAAAATTAAAGTTTCTTAGGTAAACTCTGATACATTTCCCCCCTGTTAATTTTAAGTCTCTATGTTAATACAGTTAGTTAAACTATGACTGACATATATGACTCATATGTTTTTTAAAGTGCTACAACCATCCCCTTCCCCAAAGTATAAATGTTTTATTTATTAATTTTAATACTTTTACAGCATGCCTAGGCAGTGGAAAGGAAAGACTGCTAGAGGTGTGTCTGCTGATATTGTTTTTAAAGCATCTGATGAGGTCTCAGACAGGGGCGATTCTAGGATCAGAGCTTTGGGGGTGCTGAGCACCCAGAGAGCTGCCCAGTCAGGCAAAACAAACTTTACTCATCACGATGAGACTTCTTCCCTGTCTCTGTTAGTCCCTGCATCCTTAAATGTCTCCAGTTGTCCCGAGTTCCCTGTGACTGTCTCCTTGGTGCATTTAAACCCCTGTTCCTCCCTGTCCTCATCGTCTGCTGTCTTCGTCTCTGTTATTAGTCATCATAATTTTACCATCTCTGTGCAATTCTGCAAATTTCTTTATTAAATCATTAGATTCTTAAATTCATCAAGTCTCTCTCTGCCTGGGTCCTCGTCACAAAACATGACATCACTGTTTTGTACATTTTAACACAATTTAATCCCCACATTTGTGAAAGAAAAGCAAAAAACTTTTATTTAAGTCTGTAACAAAACCATCAAATCTGATAAAGGTTATTTAAATGCTGCAAACGAAGAATGGATTGGAATTTTAAAAAAACAACATATCCTAACCTTAATTACTGGGGAAGAATAATGAATGATGATCATAGTGAGTAAGAAGTAAACTGAGTGTATTTTTTGGACAGAGATTCACTTTTAATGTGTATGTATAATACAATAGAGATATATAAAAAATACACTCCAAAAATAGAGTCCTTGAAATGTACAAATGTACAAAATATTGATTAAAAGAATTATAAAAATAGAGGCAACTTTGCCTATGGTACAATGTATGAAAAGATCTTTATTGCAGATTACCATAGAACCAAGTCCGCCAGAGCTTATATTATATTTTTACATGCTGTAGTGCCATTTTTGGGAGCATTTCAAGTTGATATACAACCATTATAGCCCAAACTCTAATAATATTTATGCATTAAGTGCATAGTAATTACATACATTGCAAAAAAAGTGCAATAAACTACAAAAAAATTGAAAAACGTTTTTGTTTTTTTAACACATATTTCTAAATTTAAGAGGCTTATCCTTAAAAACTGTAAATACAAAAAAGTTGCACATAATAGTTTCCCACCACAGGAAATTTATTTTGAGTGTCTTCATAGTTGTATTTTTGAAATACACTAATTTTTATATACTGCAGGAAAAACGCAAATAAATATTATAATGCAAATTTGCAGAAAAACCAGCATATGCATCAAAATAAACTATTTCCAGCAGTGCAATATGAGTCCTAAGCATCCCAGAAACGACACAGAAAGTCATAAAATCAAACATAACTTTTAAAAACACCACTATAGGCTCATAAGGCCCTGATGGTAAAAAACTAATTTCCGCAAAATGATTTCACTGATCGGATCGGCAAAGCGTGTTTCTGGAATATTATGTTTTTGTTGCTGCAAGTGCTTTTTATGCAGTTTTTGCAAAGCTATATGTGGAAGGAAACTGTGACCTAGGACAAGCTGATGGCATAAGATGTAAGTAAAACTCCTCCGGTTTCATATGCAAAAAAAATTATTGTGCTAGCTTACGTGGTTGCAGTGCTACCGAAATTTAAAAATAGTTACGCAAAACGGAGCGTGCCTGCTCCGACCGGCTTTAACGTTGTCTTCCCAACAGTTTCACTAACATCTACACTGGATGGCCAGGAAGCGTTCACGATGTCTTCTCGGGCGCTTCTCCGGTGCTGATAATTGGCGTCTGTCTTCTGTCAGTGACGTAAAAGATGGTTCTCTAGCATATCAAGGACTATCTCTCCACTCCGTTACATATTCCATATGTATGGGGTACGACCCCCCTTGGTCGTGGCATGTGGATATTTCTTTAAGACACTCCGGCACGCCCGGCTATGCCCCACAGCTCACATATAAAACAGCTGCAGACATGACACCGGTGATCTCCACTTGTGTTGTGTGTGTGTGTGTGTGTGTGTGAGTGCCTTGAGAGTGCTGTTTGTATGTGCGTCCGTCAGGAGCATGCTTCGGCATCCTCCGTGGGTGCTGCCTCTCCCCTGGTATTCCCCTGGTAGTCCCTGTACTCCCCTGGTAGCCCCGGTATTCCCTGGTGTTCCCCGATATTCTCCTGGTATGCCATTGTATCCCTGAGCTTGGTTCCCCCTAGCTGGCCCTTTGCTTCCCCTTGGTTGATCTCCCTTCCCCGGCTTATCGCCTTGAAAAAAAAAGGCTTATGCGCCCGTCGGACCACGCTGTGTGGCTGCTGGCTAGCGAATAGCTCGGCTACAGTGAGGAAACACAGCAGGGACACGGCTTCAGCATTCAAGCATACACTGAAAAAAATGCAATAGGGTGGTTGTTGAATTTGCATAGAATTACTTCATATATCCAGCATGACTAATTTAAATTTCACATCTAAACATATTTTTGTCTTTTAATTTTCACATATTCTTTAAGAATATTCATTCTTTTAGAACAAATCATGTTGAAAAGAAACAAGTTAGTCGTGTTTTATCCTCAAGCTCCGCCCCCTGGAAAGGAAAAATCGGCTGCACTGTCCGCCATTTTTGTCTCTCGCTTTGGAAAATCTACTACCATCTGGAGTTTTACACTTTTTTTTTTTTTTTTTTTTTTTTTTCTTGGCCTGTCCCGTTTGGCTCTTTTGCCATCAGAATTGTTGTCTAAAGGCAAAGAAAGATGCCCAACGGATTTACTTTACCAAACTGACCATCCCAGCCTTGCCGTAATGGTCCATTTGATTCACCTTTTATTGTTTATTTTATTTTCATTTACTGAATACGGGACAGACTTGACTGGGGGAAAGAAGGGGAGAAAGAAAGAGGGAAAGAGAAACAGCTGAGAAGAGGGACGGGGGAGAAGGGCAAAAGACAAAAACCAACAGAACGGGCAGAGAAAAAAAAATGCATATATCAATCACCTGGATCACCTGCTGAGAAAGAAAAAAGAAAGCAAGCAGAAGAGAACAAGAGTAATAGAATAAACAACATCACAATGATATATGGGAATATGACAGTAAATACTAAATGTTAAACATTATTGTGCAGCACATAAGATCACCAGAACACAGTGTGCTTTGAGGTAGGAGCCAAAAAGGGTGTAGTTTGTGGGTGTGATCACCCGTGTGTACACCTGTGAGCATGGACGCGCTTGTTTTTTGTTTTTTTAAAAGGTTCCTTCATGTAATAATCTGCTAGAGGGTGTGGGGGGGCCACAGCCCCGTCCTCCAGGGCGTGAAGCAGGTGTGGAGGAGATCAAAACTCCAGACATCCAGAGGCCCCCAGAACACAAGAGACCAAGGAAGACCAACAGAGGGGCAGCTGCGCCACTGTCCCGGAAAGAGCTGAGGAGAGTCCCAGATGAGGGCTCACTCAGCAGCCGCGGAGCAGAAGCCAGGGGGAGTTGCAGTGACGCGCCCGTGAGCTCCGCCGGCAGCCAGCTGCGCCTGAGTGACCGAGCCCCAGGCCGAGAGGCCAGGGGCACCCCACCTCCGAAGTGGCCCGAGCGAGCCCCAGGCTCCAGGCCCCGATAAGCGGCCGCCAAGGAGTGAGCCGGTGTGTACCTGGACGCCCATCCCCGGACACAAAGAACCACCAACGCACTGATGTCTGAGGGGGTCCGCCACTGGCAGGGGAAGTGGTGGTAGGGGGAGATAGGCCTCCAAACCTTGGAGGGCCTGAGATGTCCCCAGAGAGGTGGCGCCTGACACCCAACCTGACATATAGACACAGACATACAGGCACACACAGATACAAACATCCATTCCCACCCTCATGCTCTCATATGCACTTACTCCACACTCAACCAACGTGGAGACAGACATAAAGAGACGTTGTACACACGATCACACTCCCCAAGCGTACTCTACAAACCGGGTCTAGGTGCCCCCGCCCCTGGAGGGGGGGACTGCACCCAGACCCAGGTGGTGTTTCCCTTTTCCCTGCGGTGGGGGGAGGCAGACCGCCCCGACTCCGCAGCAGCAGGAAGGCTCCACACTCCAGACCGCAGTCAGACGGCCAACTCCTCCTCCTAGTCCTAGCCCCCCTGCTCCAGCAGGTCGCAGAGAACGGGGGTGAGAGAAGACTCCAAACCTCCCTCCACCCGCTCATTGTAATGTTGATGCATGTGTGTTCTAAGGTGCATTTAAAACCCAGGAGGGCTTGGAGCTACCTGCCAGAGAGCAGCAGGTAAGCGCATGGTCCCTCCTGCTAGCCCTCAATGTCTACGTGTATTTAAAATTGAGAGGTGGGCAACGATGCCAGGGGTGGGGTGTACACCCTGATGGTACTTTGGACTCCGTGTATCGTGCCCACCCCCAAGATCCTATATGTATGTGTAATGAGAGTGTGAGTAATGTGAATGTCTAAGTTGTGGGATAAAATTGAGGCAGAGGCAGCCAGAAGGGGACAGAGGGGGGGGTAGCCTCCTCTGCACCCTGGTGACATACCCCTACTCCAAGGCCCTGCATGTGTGGGTGGTTGTGGTGGAGCGGGAAGAGGGAGGCAGCTGGAGATGGGGAGGGAAGGAAGGGAGGGGCAAGTGACCCCTCCCTGGGGCCAGCTCCCCCGCTGACCCCAGTAGGCACCCCCATACTCCGCGACCCGCCAGGGAAAGGGGGCCCAGGCCCATCCAGACCGGGCCCAGTGCAGCAGCGCCGCCCGGCCCCACAGAGCCCGGGACAGTCCACCCAACCCCACCACAGAGAAAACTGCACCCACCCCACCATCCACTCATCTTCCAGACTACATAAGACAATAAACACCCAGGCTGAGATCTTCCTCCACCTCTCCTGTATCTCCCCCTCCTGCAGAGGGAGCTCCTGAGGAGAGGAAAGCTCCTGCAAGATGTGACAATCTCCCCCACCAGTCGAAGAGCCCCCCAGGTGGCTCGACGCACCGGCGGCACCCTGCTCCAGGGCTGGGCCCCCATGCACCCACCCGCCCACAACCCCGGCAACACACCAACCAGGACCCAAGCCCCCGAGGCCCGGTCCGGGTCCCAGCCCAGAGACGGAGCGCCCCCAGAACCTCACGCCCATCCCGGACCCACCCAGGGGCAGCCAGGCTACCAGGTCAGTAACCCACGTCCGTCAGCACAGACCCTCCCCTAGCCCCACTGCACGCAGCCGCAAGGAAACAGTCACCGGAGAGCCAACAGAGCCCCTAACCGGACATGACCGCTACCCCGGGTTGAGCCCCCCAAGGAAGATGCCTCCGGGGAACCCCCCGACGCCCTAAGCCTGTCCCTACCCCCACACCAATCACAACAGTGAAGGCGGGACCAAACTATGACCCCCCACCCCCACTAGGTGATGGAGCTGATCAAAGGAGCCCAGAGCACTTGATCTGATGTGGTGGCAGAGGCTGTATCAAGACTAATGTAATCTAATAGATAATTTCTATATTGGTTAGAATTAAGATTATTTTTATTTTTCCAGTTCATGAGGACTGTTTTCTTGGCTATGCATAGGACAGTGAAAACCATATGGGCGATATTCTTTTCTGAAGTGACATTATCTAAGCTGCCCAACAAACACACTAAGGGGGAAGTTGGAATGTTACATTTCAGACACTTCGATAAGTCTTCACATATCTCGCGCCAAAACTTCTGAACTGGTGGACAGAACCAAAGAGCGTGGATATAATTGTCCGGTGAATTGGTTTGGCAGTGTGAGCAGTTGTTGGTAGACGTAAAGCCCATCTTGAACATCCGATGACCTGTATAGTGCACTCTATGTAATATTTTGTATTGAATTAATTGAAGACTGGGATTTCTAATTAGATGAAAGGTTTTTAAGCAAATCTGAGACCAGAAGTTTAGGTCTAAGTTAACTGATAAATCCGCTTCCCATTTTGCAATAGGAAGTGATATTGATTCATCTGTTTTAGAAAGCATTCTGTATATTTTGGATAGTAATTTGGGGGGTTTAAGAGTAAGAAATTGAACCACACTTGGTGGTGTTTGTAGTTCAACTTGACCCGGTTTAAATTTCTTTTTTACTATGGATTTAATTTGTTGATATTCTAAAAATCTTTTCTTGTTGATCCCATATTGTGTAACTAGTCCGTCAAATGAAATAAATTCTGTTCCTTCTAGTATATGTTCTAAATATTTGATTCCTTTATCACTCCAATCTGAAAAGTTTATCATATTATTGTTTTGTAATATGTCAGGGTTGTTCCAGATAGGTGTACGTTTGCATGGGATTAATGAAGACGCCGTCAATTTTAGAAACTCCCACCATGCTGTCAGAGAAGAGCTGATGTTGATGCTTTTAAAGCATTCATGTCGTTGGATGTTTGAGCTGATAAATGGTAGGTCTGAGATCTCTAGATTATTGCAGAGTGCTTGTTCTACATCTAGCCAAGGTTCATCTAAGAGGGTGTGTTTTAGCCATCCTGAGATAAACTGAAGCCTGTTGGCTAAGAAGTAGTGCTGAAAGTTAGGCAGTTCTAGTCCTCCTTTATCCTTGGTCTTTTGTAGTGTTTTTAAGCTTATACGTGGGGGTTTATTTTTCCAAAGGAATTTGGACATACATGAATCTAGAGATCTGAACCAATCTTGTGGCGGTTTAGTTGGGATCATTGAGAATAAATAATTTATTTTTGGTAAGACCATCATTTTTATAGCGGCAACCCTTCCCATGAGTGATATGGGTAGACATTTCCATCTAGCCAGATCATCTTCTACCTTCTTTAAAAGTGGGATATGGTTTAATTTAGTTAGATCTGCAAGCTTGGGAGAAACATTATTACCTAAATATTTTATATTTCCCGATTGCAGTGGTGTAGAAGAGGAATTATGGAAGGAGCAATTAATCGGTAGGACTGTAGATTTTGACCAGTTAATTGAGTAATCTGATATTCTTGCAAAAGAGTTTATCAATTCAATCACCCCAGAGATATTGGTTTGTGAATTTTGGAGAAAGAGTAACACATAATCCGCATAAAGGCTGATTTTATGTTCCACGTTCTTGCATTTTATGCCCTTAATGACTGAATTCTGTCTAATTGCTGCTGCTAGTGGTTCAATAAAAATTGCAAATAGTGAAGGGGAGAGTGGGCATCCCTGCCTGGTGCCCCTCAAGAGACAGAAGCTGGAGGATGTCTGGTCATTTGTTCTAACACAAGCTGTTGGGGAATTATATAATATTTTTAACCAGTTTATGAAAGAGGATCCAAAGCCAAATTTGTGTAAAGTTGCAAATAGAAATTTCCAGTTAACTCTGTCAAATGCTTTTTCTGCGTCTAAAGAGAATATTGTAGTTTCTAGGTTTTTACTGTATGAGTAGTCTATCAAATTAAGTAATCTACGTGTATTTGTTGATGAGTGCCTACCTTTTATGAAACCAGTTTCACCAGTTTTACACTTGAAGGTAAATAAGATTTTAAAGCTAACACACCAGTGAGAAAGAGTGTAGACCCTTTATATATGTGGACTTTTACTGGGGTGTTGTTATTTTACAGGTATGTGGGCTGTTTATCGAAAACCATGAAAGGCTAATGTTAGGCTCCAGTTAGCTAATGGTAACCGAAATTATGCGATAAGCAAATTAGTAATTAACATATATAATGTGAGTTAATATTGTTTGTATATTCTTTCAGTCTAAATTACCAGACTATTACAAACTTGCATCGGTGTCTGTAGTAAGTGGTGGTACCTGCAGTGTCTTAACCATTAAACCAGCTAATGTAGGGCCGGGATATGACTAGTTTGTTGAAACATGTCTGCTGCCAATGTGACTGCTCACACACGGTAACATTACCAGCACATAGCCACAGCCGCTATAAACATGCTGAAAGGTCAATCTAGCTTCTGTAGTCAGCAGCTGGAAGACTCAACACAGACCCAAGATTCAGTGTAACGGTTATCTAAATGTTGTGTGTCCTGTTTGTAAGCCCAGAAAAAGAAATTAAATAAAATGACGACCTTGAGCTTCAAGCTAATGTAAGCGCAATGCTATAGCATAAAGCGACTAATGCAATGATGAGGTTGTTAAATTAGTAAAAACACAGTAAATATATCCAACATGAATCATTTATATTTTTGGTCTAAACATAATTAAGTCTCACGCCTTTCACTTGTTTTAGAAGGATGTTCAGTCTTTTAAAACCAGTCATATCAAAATAACAGAAAATAGTTATGTTTTCTGTTGAAACTCCACCCCCCCCCCCCCCCCCCCACCCCCCCAGGGTGTGTTCTGCGAGGGAAAATTCACTATGACGGTCCGCCATTTTTTGTCTTCGCGTCGTTTACGTTTGGTGCTGAGCTTTACTTTGTCGAGGTAAACTGAAAACTACATGTTTGAGAGGAAACGAAGAGAACATCCATTAGATGGGGAAGTTTTTCTCATGAATTGCTGTTGAGCAACATAATGGAAAAAACAAGTCATTCCTTAAGTTAACTAACGATAATGCTAGCTTAAGCTGCGGGACAATATTATGTGCATTAGCTTTTTTTCAGTGTGTGTCCAGTCACATTCGCTTGTTTTTTCTCAGTGAATACAGACTAACAAACTCGTGTCCATTTAGTTAACTGGTTGTACCTAAAATGTTTTAGTTAAACAGTTAAATAAGCTAGTTTGCCATGGGGTGGGCTGTGTTGGGGGGGGTCTTCACTAAAGTCGGTTTATTTAGGGCATGACACCTATGCAGTACTCATTAGGAGAGGAAGTGCATGACGTGGGGCTTTATTTCATGTTCTGGGGCAGTGAATGTAATGTACTGATAACATGTTAAAGACACACAAAAACCCAACAAATTGTTTTAACTGATTTATAGAGAGACTGAGAGGAGGGCTTAAAGAGATAAAAATAATGACGATAGAAATATGTTAAATTTATTTTTTCTGTATCGATATATGGTGCTTATCCCTGCTGAAGGGCAGATTGGTGTTGCTTCAGAACAATTCTCTAGCGCTGTTACGTAGAGGTGTTACAGTTAAGGTTTTAATAACATTATTTTATTTACTAGTGAAGATTTGCATATGTTATCTCACATTCTGTAAGGTAAATTTTCTGGAAAAGTCAAATTAACTAATTTAACTAAGTATTAATGAAAGACCTTGATGTGTATATGACAATAATAGATGTAGTTTCTGGGTCATTTGGCAGAACTGCAAAATGGCCAGAAGGAGGCAACTGCTGTGGTTGCAAACAGGCTTTGGGTGGTATGGAAGTAAGGGCAACTATGGAACTGCTCAGCAACATGGGACCCATAGCTAATAAATAGTAATATGACAAAAAATAACAACTTTGTGTGGATGTAACCTTGTGAGATTTGAGATTTTGACAGCATTTTTATGTGACAACTTCTCTTTTTAGATAAATGCAGAGTTTAAGCGCATTACCACCATGCCACTGCAGTCCAGATTACTCTCGCAGATAGATGTGCTATCTGACAAACTAATAAAGGTGTTCAAAAGGCGAGGAGGACAAATAGGAAGAAGACTTCAGAACATTCTGGAGCCCACGGCCCAGGTAAGAAAAAAATTAATTTGTGTATACACTTTAGGGAAAATAATAATTTTAACAAAATGCTGCTTGTCACTCTATGCCAGGAGTATGTTGAAAATCACCTGGGATTTTCACAATTTACCATGGGTGCGTTTTTTTTTTTTCTTCTTTTACCTGCATTAGAACTATGTGTGGAGTTCATAGTTGAACACCTCTCTATGCTCTGACAGTATTCTGCTTCTTTGCATGGAGATTTCACTTCAGAAATGCATTACCTTTTTGAGCATTCTGAGGACTCAAATCACATGCTGTAATGAATCCATTTTTGTTCACCTAATGTGTTAATGTTAACATTTTTTGGAATAGTGACACAGATTAAAATAAGATTTGGTATAATGTTCTTTGACCAGTGTTCTGTTTAATTAAATTTTGGAATTCTGCATTTTCTAGGCCACAGATGAAGCCATTATCCAACGATCTAATAAGGAAACAACCATGGGAATTTACATCATAAAGTCAAGAGATGCCAATGGCAGCCCTGAGGACATCCGGATAGTCCTTGAAGGCCAGAGAGTCTGGCAGGATTTGGATAACTATACCCTAGCAGCTGCAATGCTGTTTGGACTAATGTACACTTTGAACCTCACCTACCCACTGGAAAAGTATACCTTCGAGGTATTATAGAAACTGGTTATGGAGCTCAAAAGGAACAGCCTTTCAAAGAAGGCCCAGGTTTTCAGGACCAGACTGTACGATTGAACAGTTTTCCAGTTATTATGTGGGAACAACATGTTTACCTCTTTGAATATGTACCATCCTTTCTTTTAAGCCAGCACTGGTAAAGTTGCAGTACATAGTGAAACTTATTTTTCTGGCACTTTTCAACTTGGGGCCTTTATTACTGCAGTTTTCACTTTTCAAGCCATGGCTCTTTTAAAAAAAAAATTAAAACTTTGAATTTCCATTTTTCTCAATGGAAATGGGGCCTTGCACCAATTTCACCAGTTTGCAATTTTTTTCCCAAGGTGCACCACTACAAACAGATTGCATCGTCTAGTATTAGTGGTTGTGATGTTTAGTGATAGAAGCAAGCCAATACTAATCAGTTTAGGTCTCTTGGTTGTGTGCCTGTGGGTTATAATGTTATTTTAAGTCTCTTCTTTGTGTCATTTTAATAATTACACCCCTGTTGCCATATTACCTTATGGCTCTTACATTTAAAAAAAACTATTTTTTACATAAGCGCGATGTCATAAGGCCCCACAATGTTGAATTCAACTTACAGAAGATAACTTTGAGGAATGTTGTGGAATGTTTTTCAAGAGATGCATTGTACAAATATGACTCATGTATATTTTGGAAGCCTGAATTGAAAGTCCGTTGTTACAACTGTGTAGTATTTTCAAAAATACAGGTCATTGTTCAAAAATGTTTTGCTTATTTCTTTGATTGAGAGAAAGTGTACAGTACATACAGTAAGATCAGCCTTAATTTAGTTTTATTTATTGAACACTCAATTACATATTAGATTATATATTATATATTAGAAATTTGTTATAAAATAAAATAAGCTTACCATAAAATAATCTTGTCAATATAACATATAGTAGTCCAGTACAATTAACACAAAAAGTTCATGTCTGATAAACAAGTGGTTTCTATAAATATTTGACCGGAATGAAAAACATAACAACAACATAAAAAAGTCATGTTCATGTTACCAGAAAAATGTGTGCAGGTATAACATAAAAAACTAAGGTTAACCAAACATAACTTAATTTCGTGCAACCGATTACAATAATTTTTTTACGTTTATCCCACTGATTATTTTTTTCAGTGTACACTGTCACCTGGGCATTCTGCAGTTCGGCTGCTATGTGTGTTAACACAGAGGGGATACAGCTTCAGCGTTCCAAGCGTTCGCTGTTGGCCTGCTTAACACTGTGGGGAATAAACAGTGGGGAATTATGCTACGGTTCGTGCCAGCTAATCGAAAGATTAGCCGGCCTGCAAGTAACATTCCAGCCGGTTAGTCTGTCTGGCGTGTCGCTCACAGCTCGCGGGTTAACACAGCCAGCAGGGCTCCACTCGTAGCTCGGCTACATTGGGGAAATGAGTTCCAAGCATATGCTTTTGCCTGTCAGCACTGTGACGCAGGAGCTAATAAACAGTGAAAGGGGAATTCAGGTTGCGGTTAGTGCCGGCTACCTGTTAGTAATTCCTGGTTAGCGTGTGGCCCCGCCCCCTTGCTTGGTAGCAGAAGTATGGCTGCCCACACGTTGGGCTGTGCTAGCTAAAGTAGCTGACGCTTGCATGCACTGCTTTGTTGCCAGCACAAACTAGGCAGACCGTACTTGGTTTCTGAAAACATTACATGGCCTGCCCCTCTCCCTTCTCCTGCCTCCAAAATGAGAGAGCAGTCTACTATTGGGAACATGGCTGCCACTACTGTGACACCATGGGCTGGGTCCCCTCCCACACCTGTTGCTGATTTACTGCTGGCCCCTCCCACAGCATCCCTCCCATGGCTCCGCCTCTGTGAGGCCTGGGCTGGTGGAGGTTGACTGCCAGGTGGTGGATGTTGAAGAAGCTTCCATCCTCTCCTCCGGTGTTGCCCAACTGTCCCTGGGCAGGGGAGGACTCGGAGCCTAGGCTCAGCTGTCATCCTTTGAGTTGGGCCTAGTGGCCAGCAATGCTGCAGGCTGTGTTCCCCTGGCCTATTGCCCGCGCTTCGCTGGTTTTATACGCCAGTCGGACATAGCTGCGTCTGACGGCTCGGCCGTAACCGTACGATTTAATGAGACATGACCATTCAAACAGCAGTCGCTTTCTAAAACATCAGATGTGTATCGGATTCAGTACCACATACGAAAGTGACCCATATCGGATTTGTGCTGTTCACACTGTCATACCATGATTGGATATGGGTCGCATAGGGTCAAAAAAGTTGGATTTGATGCGCTTTCGCCTGCAGTGTGAACGTAGCCAAAAGGAACGTGGAACAAAACTTGAATTAACAAAAAGCGAGCCATTTAATGATGCTGGTAAGAGGTACAAACAAAGGGCAAGACAAACTGAAGTAAAACTAACATTAACCTAAACTGGGAGAACTAAACAAACAACATGAAAAACCTAGACATGAAACCTAGAAACATGACATGGAGAACATGACGTGAATAACAGACGACCTGACAAAGATTGAACAGAAACACACAGACTAAATACACACAGGGGTGATTAGGGGAAGTGGAAACACATGGGGAGCATGTGACACTAATCTGACATAACGAGACAAAGGAAGCAAAGCTGACTAGACTGACATAGGACAGAGACCGTCAAAATAAAACAGGAAACAGAATGGAAAGCTTCACAAGAAACATAACAGACCCATGTCAGAGACCAGAATCGTGACAGTATCTGTAGTGTTATGAAAGTTTGTTCTATTAAAATAAATTACACACCTACACACACCAGAGTGTGTTTGAGTTATGGTCAGTCACTGAGAGACAGAGACAGACACAGGTTTTTTATTCCAATATTCCACCTTTTTAAAGTCTGATATGGACTCTTCTTTTGTCTAATTGCTACAAAAGCGTGTGTTATAACTCACCCCAGTAGTGGGGTAGGTGACCCCACAGGTTGTTGTATTTAACTCTAACATAAAAGGAATGTGGTGTTCTTACAGGGCTTTGAATAGATACAATTTATAGGAAACAAATGTGGATATTTTGTGTAAAAGTTGGAAAATTCTGGCACAAAAATTAATTAATTTACAGGTGTTGAAGCAACATACATACCCAGTGTACAATGTAACAACCCTTATTATTGTGGTATAGCACTGATAGGGGGTGTTGCCCTACTATTGTAGTAGTTGGGTGGAGCCTCCTAATGTACGGACAGAGTAGAGCCGTGGAGACCTGGCTTGTGTGGTCTTATTGCTAACAATGAATAAAGGTCTGTTGTTCAATTTAACTGATTGGCTTCGCCGCTGATGACCGCTGGACCTGCTAGCCGCTCCTTCTTCGTCAGACTGCTGTTACAACCCTACTCATTATTTTCATAGGAATTAAAAGGGTAAGATGTTGCTAATCAAATGTACTTTATTAACTGATCAATAGCAAGTCTGAGTACCTCTATAAAAGCAGATGTTTTGGCAGTTTGTTGGTCTAGAGCATTCAGGTGTGTGTTAAAAAAATGCCACAAAACATCCCAGCAAATTCTGTCAGATTGTGCAAAGCTCAGAGAAACTGCAAACAACCCAAGATCTACATCTTGGACTCTACAGGCCTCATTTAGCATGTTGTATGGGCAGTTATTTCTGCTAAAGGTGGCTCTACAAATTACTGAAATATGGGATGTACTTAGCTGAAAGCTTTGTTCACATGACTGTAAATAAAAAAATAAACCCTGTTCTGTAAGAGAATGTGGAACATACAATGTGTAATTACAGTCCCCAACATTTCTATTATATTTGGCTTTTTATGCATGTTGAATAATATTTTTTTTCACACAAAAGCATGTCACCTGTGTCATTTACCAGTGAACATCTCCAAACTTATGTCTGTAAAGTGGAAAATGTGATTAGTTTAGTTACATACCACAGCCTGACATGACAGTAAATCGTGGATACCAACACCACCGGCACAACAAGACGCACAGGTTGCAGTATACATGATCTGTGTGAAGAATTAAATTAGTAATGTAACAAGACATAACATAGACATGCTTTTCTCATCACACATAATTGGTTCAGGCATATACTCTGTTATGTGCTCATAACATTAAGACTTGCAGAATGAATGTGTCATTTGTAATTCACAGTGAGATGGACGTTTTCTTTATTAAGCATGGCAAGATAAGGTGCAAGTCTTGTCATTTCACACAGCAGTCTCAAATGCCTAAACTTATAATGCTGACAGTTGTACTCTTCTTTGCTTATTTATATTATTTAATTTTAATATATTTTTCAGTCTATCATGTCTTTACCTGTAAGCAGTGCAAAGAGGGGAAAGAGAACAAATGAAAGGATGAGATAAAGAACCGATAACCATCAGTACTTCATAGATGACACATTGGTATGGGTACTGTAGATACAAGCATCTCCTTCCTGCTCTTGAGTGCCATTTCACATACACCTCTGTTCGAGCACAGAGCAATCAATAGAATCAAACAGATAAGAGCTCTCTTCATCTGATAAGGCTCTCTAAAATCAGAGGGATTTACCTAAAGGCTAATCATTGAACTGAGCCACTCAGGGAATTTTTAGATATACCAGTGATGATATGCAGTTGCCATGCTTTTTTTTTGTTTATACCTTTTGTGTATACTTTTAATTTTCATGACAGGAATGCTATATTAATTAAAAAGAACTGCTTGATATTGTCATTGTCCTTTTTGTTGCAGAGGTTCTAATTTGTTAGTATCCCATATGGAAAAGATATATATAAATCTTATAAAGTTTTTATCTGTCTTGCTGTATGAAAAGCATATAAGAGTGAAAACAGATATAAGATCCCTTGAAAAATTATATAATGAAACTTGTATGTTTTGGATACTTACTAAAACAATGTATGAAAGTAATGAGAAAGTGGCCACTTTCATGAGTAAATCATGTAAGCCTTATATGATTTACTCATGAAAGTGGCCACTTTCATGACTAATCACAATGTAAAGCACCTTGAGGCAACTGTTGTTGTTATTGTTGTTGTGATTTGGCGCTATGTACTGTGAATAAAATTTAATTGAACTTGACCAAATGCTGTCCAAATATTATCCATTTCAAAAGCTTCAAATTATAATTAGTATCTACCAAAGCAGATGGATCAGAAATAGTTTATGTATTTCTCTTCTACAGTGTATCTTTTATCCTGTCTTCCATCCCTCATCCCTAACCGCTCGAGGCAGATGGCTACCACCACCAACCCCCCACCCCAAACCTGATTCTGCTGGAGATTTGTTCCTGTTAAAAGGAGTTTTTCTTTTTCACTGTCGCCATGTGCTTGGAGAGGGGGTGAAGGGGTCATTTGTTGGAGTTTTCTGTCAATATAAAGCTCCTTGGGGTGACTATTGTGATTTGGTGACATGTAAATAAAATACAATCTATTTTATTTTTATCTGGGCTTATATTAGGAGTCCTATGTCATGACTCAGTTAGGTTAGCATGGCCAGTTTGTGAACCAGGCCTTACAAGGTCACTGCTCCATCACTGTGAAACACACACATACGCACAGAAAAAACAGATAGCACCAATAAAATCTCTTGCACTTCTGGATAACTGCATATTTCACTGCCACCCAGCCAACCATTTTCTTTTGCTTATCCAATTCAGGGGGGCTGGAGCCTATCCCAGCTCCATAGGGCGAGAGATGGGGTACACCCTGGACAGGTCAGCCGTCTGTCACAGGACTAACACAATTTGTTAAATCCACTTATTGTCCGATCAATACACAAACACTGATTTACCAGGTGCTCAACAGTTTTGTGTTAAAAAAAAAAAGATGAGGGTGATCTCTAGTTCATATAAAGACACAGAAGAGCATGAGAGTATGAGAACCAGAATAACTTGAACATTGCCACATCTGTTTTAATAAGCACTTTCAACAAACATAGAGACACACTGTGCATGTTCGCCTCATTAAATGCCTGAGATTCCTAACTAGTAGAATGGATAAAGAGTAAGATGTCAAGAGGTCTGTCAGTCTATATCTATCAGCGACTTTATTCCTAGCCTTTTCCCCAGAGATGATGATGATGGAGCGCCACTTTATTTTCCTCCATTCGGTTCTCTATTGTTACCAACAAATGTGTAATTTAAATAGCTGCACAACTCCAAGCCACTTTAGATCAATAAACATAAGAGACAAAAGATGCCACCGTGACTTACAGGTTGCTTTCATTTCTTTTTCAAAATCAATAGACTCCATTAGAAGAATGCTGAGGAATGAACTCATTACTACGAATTCTTCTAATCGATGCATAGTAAATTCGTTCGCGCAGGGGTTACAACTACCCTCAACCATAAATGTGTGGCAACTGTTCATCAAGGCTAGAGGGATGATCAGTGCACTGAACATGTCTCATGTCAGTCTGTGTGTCCAATTATTTGAGTGTGTCTGGGAATGACAGAAAGGAAGCCTTTTGGAAATGTGTGTGTTGTACTTTTGGAAGTTTATAGTGTTTAAAAGTAGATTTATAACTGGAGGTCACCAAACTGTGTCCACCCAGAGAAGAAACTCATGTCAGCCCTAATAAATCCAGAGGGTGAATTTCATTATGTTCAACCTTGTCACTGAATCTCAGCTGCTATACACTATAGTTATTATGAAACAGGGACAGACTGTGTGTAATCTTTAAAGTCAACTTAATACATCGGCAAAAGATGAAAGCTCATGGTCAAGTGCATTTTGTCTCCCCACTTACATAAGCCTAAATGTTCCATTTATAACATCTGTCATGTATGCATGCATTTCAAATACAATATTTTCTCCCGACAGCATGAAAATGGCATTTGCTTGGCTGTGCAAAGCCTTGATTATGGTTTGTGTCCGCTTGGGTCCAAATTTCGTCATCACAAGGTGAGTGTGAGGGTTCCTGTCTGGTTTTTGTGACCTTGTGGAGAATTTACATCACAATGCACCAACTATGCATGGGCCCAGGCAGCGGATTCAAGCAGACTTCAGCGAAGTATAACAGAAATGACTATTACCAGGCTGTCATGTCTGCAGCTCTCTGTGTCAGCAACCGATTATAATCAAGGCTAAAAAGTGCAATTTCAATGGGTTTGAGGAATGCTTCAAACATAGTGATAACCTTAACCTCAGAGACTCGCAGTCCATACAGAAAGTTTTCAGACCCTTTTTGCACATTTTTTCATCTTTAGAAATGAAGGCATAAAATGTTCTGTTTATGTTAGATTTCACCCTTCTCTTTGACTGATAAAGCATTTTTGGCACTATAGATAGCCTCGAGTTCTCCACAAATTTATCCTACAAGCTTAGTTTGAAACCGTTCTTTAAGGTTTTTTTTTTTTTTACAGAATCATTGCAGCTCAGCTAGTTTGGATGGGAAGTGTCTCTCCTGTGTTTTGTTCAAATATACTGTGGATCATTATCTTGTCATGGATGGGAAACGAGCACAAATCATTCTCTATGACAGCTGACAGGATTTTAAGGACTAGATTGTTAACATCCAGCATATTATTCACAATAATATAAAATTATGCACAAAAGAATTACTAACGTAAAAAAAGTGGTTTTATTTATATATGTTTATATATAAATATATGCGGTGGCCCCTAGAGACAAAACACGTACAAACTTCAAAACACATTTCTAGCATGAACTGAACTTCCAAAACAGAGCTACTAGATCACATAAATTACACAATTGAAAGCATGTGTGTATTGTTTGGCACTCATATATATTCAAATAATTTAAAAAAAAGTTCATCTACCTGTTACTATCACACACCAAATCCGGTCGTTGGTACTTGCTGGCTTGTGTAGCCACAAGATAACAAAAGCTCAACACTGCGCCCAGCATCCTGGAGCACTTCTGTTGTCTTTTGTATGTGTTTTGAGTTTTCATGTGCTTCTGAGTTTTTACGTGCTTCGGAGTTTTTACGTGTTTTGGAGTTTGTACATGCTTCAGAGTTCGTACGTGATTTGAAGTTTGTATGTGCTTTGTCTGTAGGGGCCACTGTAAATATACTATTTTTTCACTCCACATAAAATGTAATAAATAAATCATATAATACAAAAATCAACTATTCACATTTCAACTTTTAACTATTTAAATTTTCAGCTTTTTCCTTTTACAAATTTAAAGTGAAAACAACACAAAACACTGCAAACCACAACACAATTAAATATAAATTATAATATGAAAACAAAAAGAAGATGCATATTCTCTGTCATATGGGCCTGCATGAATAAACTTTCTGAATCCTTTATCATCTGAACCGAAAATAGTTGTGGATGATTACTATACCTTTCTAATGTGACGTTGTTGCCCCTGGCTCTCTTTCTCTCTCTCTCTCCCTCTGGCTCTGTTCCTGTGCTACTGAGTGTAACTACCGCCCCTCCCCCCTCTGCCCAGCATAAAGTACAAGGCTCAGGTGCGAAGTGAAGTGGAAAAAAAGTGCGAGAGAGAGAGAGAGGGTGAGAAAAAGAAAAAAAAAAACCACGTGACGGCTCGCGATAAGGAGCCGGCTCGCGTCGTTCACGTCAAAGATTCGGCTCTAAGAGCCATTTCGTTCGCGAACGACCCATCACTAGCAGTGGCAGATAGTGATGGGATTCCCGGCTCTTTTTAGAGGACCGGCTCTCGGCTCGCCTCACTAAAAAGAGCCGGCTCTATCGGCTCCGAACCGGCTCTTTAGATTGTTTTGTTGCTTTAGTTAATTTATTATTAACAACAATATAAAATTATGCACAAAAGGAATTACTAATGCAAAAAAAGTGGTTTTATTTATATATGTATATATATATATAAATATATGCGGCGACCCCTAGAGACAAAACACGTACAAACTCCAAAACACATTTCTAGCATTAACTGAACTTCCAAAACAGAGCTACCTAGATCACTTAAATTACACAATTGAAAGCATATGTGTATTGTTTGTATATTTATACACAAGCACTCAAACAATTCAAAAAAATTTTCATTTACCTGTTACTACCACATACCAAGCCGGTACTTGCTGGCTTGTGTAGCCACTATGTAACAAAAGCTCAACACTGCGCCTAGCATTCTAGAGCACTTCTGTTGTCTTTTGTACATGCTTCGGAGTTTTTATGTGTTTTGGAGTTTGTACGTGCTTCAGGGTTCGTACGTGATTTGAAGTTTGTATGTGCTTTGTCTCTAGGGGCCACCGTAAATATACTTTTATTTATTCACTCCACATAAAATGTAATAAATAAATCATATAATACAAAAACCAACTATTTACATTTCAACTTTTGACTATTTCAATTTTCAGCTTCTTCCAAATTCTTACAAACATTTAAAGTGAAACAACACAAAACACTGCAACCACAACACAATTAAATATAAATTAAAATATGAAAACAAAAAGAAGATGCATATTCTCTGTCATATGGGCCTGCATGAATAAACTTCCTTAGCCTTTATCATCCGCAACTGAAAATAGTTGTGGATGATTACTATACATTTCTAATGAAACATTGTTGTCCCTGGCTCTCTTTCTCTCTCTCCCCCTCTGGCTCTGTTCCTGTGCTAGTGCGAGTGTAACTACCGCCCCTCCCCCCTCTTCCCAGCACAAGCACAAGGCTCGCATGCGGAGTGAAGCGGAAAAAAAGTGCGAGCGAGGGTGAGAGAAAGAAAAAAAAAAATCCAAGGATCGCGATAAGGAGCCGGCTTGCGTCGTTCACGTCAAAGATCCGGCTCTAAGAGCCATTTCGTTCGCGACCGACACATTACTAGTGGCGGAGGAACACAGAGTGGCGGAGTTTGAAATATTACTCTGTCTGGGTCACAAAATAAACTTTTAAGATATTTTCATGCGAGAATGGTGCTGTGTAAACTTCAAATATCTGCTTGATTTATCAAGACATCACATATTTGCATAAGTGCTCTAACGTTTTCGGAGATGCCCGTTTCCCACCAGCTGACCGCATTGCTGGACTACTGGCCGTTGGGCATACCGGACATTTGCCCGGTGGGCCGATGGTGATTTTTCATTTTTAAGTTTGTTTGTTTGCCTTTGTGACGGTATAAACAATTAAAGGTGGTGAATTAGCCAGTTGGTCATGATCAACTCTGGGCTGGACCAATTACAATACATCTGTATTGAGGGGAAATTCGTCCCGGACTTCAGCTACAATGAAAAAGACACAAAGCTGGTGTTATTCTGTCTTTGGTGCACAGCTGCCTCTTCTTCTCTCATTCTCTGCCCCTCCCTCTCCTGTTGCTACTTCAATCATGAAACTGATCAATGATCAGCTGATCGTCTCTCTTGTTTGTTTATCGCTCACTTTGCGCCAGAAAGAGGAAATCAGTGGATGTTGCGCTAAACAACAGCAGCACGTTCAAGCTTGATCAGCTGTTGTTAGAATTTATTTAATATTACTTTCTAGTATCAGCTGATGTTTGCTGGAGCCACAGCTGTAAAAACTGCTGCTCATGATATCGGTTTGGATATGTGGTGAGAGGGAAACATGAAGGTGATACAAATCATACATATATACCAACAGTGTACGTCACTGTCACAACAGCTTTTGTTTTAGTTCAAAGGCTTCATGGTTTTTCCTATAATACCTGGTGGTGTAGTCTGTGATTTTTTGTCAGTTCAGCCTTATATATTATGTTTAACCCGAGTGACCACCCGGTCAGCTGGTGGGTAACAGACATCTCCGAAAACGATAGAGCACTTATGCAAATATGTGATGTCTTGATAAATCGAGCAAATATTTGAAGTTTACACAGCACCATTCTCACATTAAAATATCTTAAAAGTTTATTTTGTGACCCAGAAAGAGTAATATTACAAACTCTGCCACTGTGTTCCTCCGCCACTGCCTCATTTGAGTTTCGGACGAAATGGATTCTGGGATATTGCATTTCGTCATTTCGAGCTGTTTGGAGACCAAAACAGCCAATCAGATTTTACAAATATAACGGTGTACAGAAAGAGTTGAGCGTGCACAGGCAGAAATGTTGAGAGCGCAAGCAACACATTGCGAGCAAGCGCAAGTGCAAAAACTGAGTGAGAGGGGCTGCTATTGTGTGTGTGGATAATAGCAAACACTGAAATAAATTTTTTGCACGCAGCAAGGAATTTTGTTCACTCAAATTTAGCTTTTCTTCGCTCAAAATAAATTTCTCCTTAAAATGCAACACTTGTACCTGCAATCTTTTTTTTTATGGGCGCTCAATTTTTTACGTGCGCTCAGAATATTGGCACAAAAATAACGCCATATAAGTCTAGTAAGGTGTAGTGGCCAGTGGTACATATATCAAAAAAGAGCATCTTAAATGTGTATTTGATATATGTGCAACAGAGCAGCAAAATCACTGCACTGTAAAACTGGCTGTAAGAAGGCTGCAGATGACATGAACTGGAAGTGTCTGACAAAATAGCTTTAGCAGCACTGAGCCCGTGATAGAGTTGGAAATGCGGTGAATATCAAAGGTTTGGTGATTCTGCAAAGCTATATCTACCCACCACTGGGACTTTAATACACAATCCTCACGGTAGTCACTCACACAAAAAGTGAAAGAGGGGTATAACAGTGGGAGACATAGAGTGTAAAATCCTCGGCTATCATATGCACTCCTCTACACCTGCCTGTGACACTTTTGCAGTAAAATTCACCTGTTGCAGTAAGCTTACCATCATTATCAAAATAATCCATCAGCTCCATCCTTTATCCCCTAAATGTTCCATGAAAAACATTCCTCACTCCCCTGTATTCACTGATTAGTCGCAAAATGTTATTAACTTAATGTGAAATGACTAACGTTGTCTAGAGTATACAGGTTTGTTTCACTCAGTTGCTTTGGAAATGAAATCCCAATGCAGTGCCAGTACACTGGCAGGACTCTTATGTTCTTTGCTGCAGAGAAATGGGAAGAGAAAAGATTTTTTTTCTTCTTTTTTTTCACATTGAGTGACTCAATTTCACGCTCCATTGGCATATCTGGGGTGACGCGCCATGAAATCAGTCCAATTCTGGGATTTCAGAGGAACAGTATTTTGAAACCTCCTGAGATATGTGGCCATATTACTTCCTCCACCCCTGGACAGATTACACTATTATATGACAGTGGCAAAGGTGAAACTGTAGTGATAATACAGTATGTTCCCATCTCGGGTAACTGGTTTCTAACAGCACTCTGAACAGAAACTTTACAATAGATCGCAAATGATTCAACTAAAGGCAATAACTCATTTATCACTTATCTTTTCATTTATTACATTTTTTTAACTAAAGGCTGCAAATGGATAAATGTGAAAAATAGCTGAGGTTTGGTTATGTTAATGGCAATTCCCATCACGTTTAGATCTAAATAAAATGTGTCAAAAGTATTTAAAAACATTTCTACATCCTCAGGAAATCTTATAATGTGACAAAAATGGATCTTTTATATTTTAAAAAATGTAAATTTATCATTATTCACAAGAAACCCACTCCGTGTTTGAACATAATTTTCTTAGGGATTAATAAAGTATTCTGATTCTAAATCTGATTCTGAACTATGCATTTTAAGGAAGATTTCAGATCATCCAAGCCAATTAACATTTATTAAAGAGGTCAAACAGCTGGCCTTTATTTCTTTCACAAAAATCCATTAAGACTGCAATTATGATAAATACACTCAATTAGTTTTTTTTTCCCCCCAATATAAAGATAGTACTAAAAAAAAGTCTTGTACAGCAGCTCCTTATCCTACCAACAGAAAAGTTCGGTTTTTACTGTCACAGTTGTAGGCAATGACTGAACTTATATATAATATGTCCAACTTATTATATATTATATATCATTTTTTTTGTCCAGTTGTTGATTGGTTAAGATTAGGGACCAAAATGACTTGATTTAAGAAGCATCAGTGCCCATAAAGAACATGCAAACTAGACACAGAAAAGCCCCAGGCAGGCAGTAGAGCTGAACCCACATTTCATGGCTTTAATTCCCATGAGATGCTGGGATGGACTTTGGGGAGCTGAAGAGGGAAAACTTAAATTTTTCCAAAATCTCCATGATGTTGTTGAACTAAAAATGTAACTCACGGAGGACAAGAAATTAAATTATCTTTTGTTTAAATACATTTTTCTGGTGATTCTATACATCATAGATATCAAGTTTACCAGATCCATTAGCATGAAAACACCCTACGCTTCACTTTTGTATTAGTATTGATCTCTCAGCCCAGACACAATATGCATAAAAAGCATAAATAGTATCCTGGGTGTGAATTGTTTACTTACTAAAGTTTTCTATTATTTGCCCAATTCTCTCTTAGTTAAGCTTTTTTTAACCAATGAATATTGTTTTCAGTGGAACAGGATAATTTTCTTTTACCTTAGCTTTTGAGATAGTTACTTTACAATTGCTTTTACATGGTTGTAATGAGCACTGGCTAACAGGTGCACAAGCCATAGTAATGTGACAACCCCTGTGTGCCACACCCCCTGAAAGGATTTCAAATAAACTCCCCTTCATGCACAGAGTGAGAGAAAGCGACTGAAAGAAAGAGTGAGAGAGAAGAAAGAGAAGGTCAGCACTGGAAGACAGGGAAACCATTCCACTGCTGTGTTCCTTACTCAGCTTCGACACCTGTATGAGCAACGCTTTTACCTATGTGATAGTTCAAGATACTTAACTATTGTTAGATCATGCTGCCTAATAAGTGATAAGGGATTTCAAAATATATCTATTACTGGTTTATTGTTACATGGATGTATGGGGGGGGGGGCGGGGAATGCAACTCAGATACCGTAAATGTCGGGCTATAAGCCGCTACTTTTTGCACAAGCTTTGAACCCTGCGGCTTTTAGTCAGGTGCGGCTTTTCTATGGATTGTCCGTGATTTTTGTCATATCGTAAGACGATTTGTTTTGTGTGTTCCGCTGTTGTACGGCACTACGTTGCCTGGCGGAAGGATCGGGGTTCAAGAGTGGTATGTTAGTCACATGTCCGTCCGCCAGGCAACGTAGTGCCGTACGAAGTAGCGCGAAAAACAAACTTCAAAGTAGCGCTACGCGTTCAGCGGGAGTCGTGGATGATGAGCGGCGATAAACTTGCAAGTTATGCCCAACTCCACCGGTGGATTCTGACAGCGTGGAAAAGTGTGAAAACATCCACGATCACCAACGGATTTTGAAGGGCTGGACTGCTGCATGATGGAGAGGAGGACACCGCCACGGCCCTTCTGAGGGTGTTCGACTCTGACACTGACAATGAGGATTTCTTTGGTTTTGAAAGTGACAACGAAGGAGAGAAGAAGAGTGGATGACGAAGCCATCATGAGCCTGTTTGTATCCGACACTGGAGAAGAGGACTTTGGTGGTTTTAGTGCGTAGGAAGAAGAGAAAGATGGTGGTGAATGACTGACTTTTCTTCTTGTTAAAGCTGTGTCACTGCACCTGAGCCTAAAAGGTAGGCCGAATCTATTGTTCTGGTGTGCTGTAGGTTATTGTTATGTACTACATGTGCAAATATGTACCCATAACTTGTTTTTCAAAATATTAATAAAAGTGATGTCTCCAAACAGCCATCTCTTTCCTGACAATTCCCTTTGTGCATATTCTCTTACATATGATAAGTCAACATTGAAACACCTGCGGCTTTTGGTCAGGTGCGGCTAATGTATGTACAAAACAGGATTTTCCCCTGATTTTAGCTTGTGCGGCTAATATTTAGGTGCGCTTTGTAGTCCGGGAAATACGGTAATTCCATCTGCCGCAGATACATTGTCTGCTTATATATACACAGGTATTAGTTCTATTGTTTGAAACATGATATCTATCTTTAATTACTAACCAAGTACAGTGTCATGTAGTTATGATTCTTGTAATTTTTAAAGTGTGTCTTTTCAATAAATTATGCCACTATTTACTTTGCAGCAAAAGGGTGAATAATTTGTAGTTTACATGTTGTGTCAAATATTGCTGATCACTGTGGCTTCATTCATTCATTATTATTCAGTTATTCACCGAGAGGTACAAGTGCCCAGCTAGAAGGGCTTGTTTCAAATACAAGAGCGGTATGAATATGTACTTTGCCATCTTATTTGAATTAGGTCAATAGTGTTGGAATTTGTTACACAGACTTATAGTTATTACCTCAAGCAAAAGTCAAAGAAGCTGGTTCACAAATGCGTAGATGCTTTGCTATACAAACATGTACAAATAGATGCTGTAACAACAAACAAACAAAACAAAAACAAAACAAAAATGAGCTAGAAGCAGATGACCAAAATTCTGAAATTCATTACAGAGGCTTGTTTTGTCTTTTTCAAACGGGGCAGGCTAAGTTTAAACTCTCACAGACTGCACTGACAATCAACAAAAGACAAAATGGGAGAAACTAGATTTAATTTAAGTCTTTTCCTAAAGCCAGAAAGATGAGGGCTGTTTTATCATCCTTGCAGAGACCATTCTTGGGGCTCTGACATTGATTTGAACCTGTAATAAAAACGTTACACTACTGCTTTTCTCATCATTGCTAAAACAAAATTATGTAGACAGTTATTAATGCAACAATCTTGATTTTATTTTAGACGCCTGCGCTGCAAGACAAAAGTGGGCTTTCTTAAACTTTTTCCAGTTACGCTACTGTAGTGGGTGCCTTGGTAACCACAATTATTGGAGGCATGTGAAAAAAGCTGGCACATGCCTCCAATAACTGCAGATTTATCAAGATTGGATTTCATTATGGGGTAGATACAACTGGTAATATGCGGTCGAGTTTGAAGAACTGAATAGAAATTTGTTAAAATACCATAACTCAAAAGATGGCGGTTTAATGACAGAAATTCTACATCTGTGCCTGAAAAAGCCGATCATATAATATTTTATGTGCATAGTATGATCTCTGATGGGGATGAGATATATATATATATATATATATATATATATATATATATATAAATAAAATCCCGTTAATAACCAACAAAGAGTTTGCAAAAAATAAAAAAACCTGATTTGCACATTCTTTTGATGTTTAAACCCACAGTTTACAACCCCTAAAATAACCTAACCTCAAACTTACATTAACTTTTAAATCTATTGGATTCACCAAACTCAGCATTCATAATTATATTCAAAGGATAAGGGTATGACTAATATTCAGTCAATGAAGCCAATTAAAAAAATATTACAAAATATAAATATACAAACAATACTATAGTTTTTGCATCAAGATGACCTGTTCAAGTTTAAACCAAGCATCAGAATTGGGATGAAAGTGCCTTTAAACGTGTTGTGGTTGTTGGTACCAGACAGGCTGGTCTACATATGTCACAAACTGTTGATCTAATGTGATTTTCCCACACAACCATCGATGTGGTTTATGGAGGATTATCAGTAAATATTCAGGGAGCACAAGTTTTCTGGGAAAAAATGCATTGCTGATACCAGAGGTCGGAACGAGACAGCAATAAATAGGAAACTGAGGAAACTCCGTTGAGTTTGGTTATATTTCGTAGCATACTTTTGGTACACTTTGAGTGCCATTCAAAAACCACAGCTCAAGTATTGCTGCTGATTATGCCCATCCTTTCTTGACCACAGTGTATCTAACTTCTGATGGTTGCTTGCAACAGGATAAAGCACCATGAGACAAAGCTCAGACCATCCAGAACTGGTTTCCTGAACATGACATTGAGATTACTGTACTCAATCACCACGTTTTTTTCCAACAGAGCACCCTAGGAACAGGTGATTCACATCATGAATGTGCCGCCAGCAACTGTTGCTGGTCAATATTGATCTAAATCTCTGAGGAATGTTTTCCAGTATCTTTTTAAAACCATGCAGTGGGAATTACGGCAGTTCTGAAGAAAAAACAGTCTAACCCAGTACTAGCCCGGTGTAACCAGGTGTCCAGCGATACAGTGGAAAAAAATAATTATTTAATCTCCTGCTAAATTTAATTAACTCACTCAAAAGACTCACCAACTCTCAGTAAAATCTTTTTGTTTCACTACTTGAAAGCAACCTAAACTATGTGTGTTCAGTATTAGAGAAACTTAGTTTTCATTGCAAAAAGCTACATATTTAGTTGGAAAGAATCTTTTTCACTCCTGATCTTTATTTTAATCTGGCCTGTTTTGCATTATTCATAAAAACATTCCCCCAAGGCAAGCCTGTAAGCACCACTGTGCTTAGTTTCACTGAATATCACACCATCACTCACTGTACCGTTTGTTTTGCTAAGAAATACTTTTTTTCATCCCACATTTAGGAAATTCTTTGTCGATTGCAAATAAGTGGCTAAAGTTTTATTAATGAGGTCATGTTATAGTAACTGCTTATTAAAATATCGTTAGAACTCTTAATTAGAGCAAGATTAATTAACCAAAAAGCAAGTGAGCTCAATAAAGGGTTGAAAAGTCAAAATGTTTTCTCTGAGAAATATCGAGCAAAATGGTCAAATGCATTAGGTTGTTTACACACGAATAAGCTTCTACCGTGATGTTAAAAGCATGTGTGTGTATTCATGTGTTTCTTGGAAGGCAGGCAGTCATTAAATAATCATCTGGTGTCTGACTTTGTTTAAATCAGATATAGAAAGCTTTTTTGTCCTTCATGACATTTTGATCTCTGCTTTGTCATTAAGTGAGGGGATGTGATGAAATTTACATAGCCCTAATTCTTCAGCCTGCTGACAACATATTTTTCCAGTGACAGCCATCTTTAATATTTAGAAGAGTACTTTCCAATGCCCTTCAACTGTGCCTGCAGTATTAATGTATCCTTAATGGGAGAGGTTCCATAAATGAGCCTCAAATGGAGCTAGACATTTTAATGCTTGCTAGAATGGCTGTTATTTCCACACTCAGCCATAATAATCTGTATTGCATATTTAATAAAGTGTAGGCTTGTATTAATTGTTTAGCAGGCAAGGACTTTATTAAGTGGTTGTGAAGTCCTGGATGGGTTTTCCCAGTCTCCAACAATCCCTTTGCCCCATCCCATCTGTTCTAGTTATATACAGCACACCACTGATTACATTAATGCATTTTTTTCATTTAAAATGTTTTTAAAAGAATTTGTTTTTGGTTGTTTACATAATTCACAATTAATACTTATGTTGCATGCAAATTATGTGAATAGGGCTGCTTTCATCAGTAAATCACAGTAGATAAGTCTAAGACATTATACATGAAAAATTTACTATAACAAAGTAACAGATGTGAATTATGATCTGGTGTTTTTTGCAAATGTATAACTGTTTGCAAAGTAACTCAGTGATTCTTCTATTTCTTGATTTCATAAACATGCAAGCGCAAAGTAGTTGCACAGTAGGATTGTAAAAAATCTTGAGCCATCCATCAAAAATGGGATTGTAAGTGCAGCTGTTTATTGTTAAAAACATACAGAGAAATGAAGCACATGGGGCAAAACAGAGTGTGTGCAATTCTAACAAACTTAAAAGTCAATATTTAGTATGACCTCATTTATTCTTCAGCACAACATGAGCTCTGTAGTTTGCCCTCTGTTTCTCTAGGTACCTGCAGAAATCTCCAAATCAGAGAGAACTGAAATAGCATTGTGAGTTTCCACCCACATGATCTACCTGTTCCAGCATCGGCCTAAAACAGAAAGCGTTTCCATTAGTGAGAACCCGTCTTACACCTCCAGGTGTGTGATAAATGTCAGAAAGGATACTTCATGCAATGCCCAGACCTAATATTTGTGTTCACGGGTGAAACTGCTCCAGTTATCTTGCTGCTCCTTTTAAGGGTCACCAAAGCAGATCATCTGCCTCCATCTTCAACTGCTTTAATAATCCCTAAAAAAACTGCTCATTTGTGCTGTTTGTTATCACAATGTGTCTACCTCCTGTTGGTTTTTAAAAGATCATTTGGTAGCTATGTCATGACCTTCCTTTACCACAGCCTGCCTTGTTTTTATAAAATGTGCAGGTATAATTCCTGCATGCTGCATGTACAGTGCTGTGCAAAAGTCTTAGGTCATCCATCATTTCTTTATATCTTGTGAGGAAAATTGGAAACATCACCAATTTACTGAAACGTGCACAGATACATGGAAATACTGTATATAAGGCAAAACATAACTTCTACAGTTATAACAAGCATGATAATCAATGACCACATTTATTCTTTACCACACCCTGAACTCTGCTAAGCAAGCTTTCTTCTCATTTCTTGAAGTAGTTTTCAGGAATAGTTCTCCAGGCTTATTGAAGGACAGTCCAAAGATCTAAGATGTTTCTTTGGATCTTGGCTGCCTTTTTATCTGTTTTCAAGGATCTGCTTCTATTAAGTTCAATCCTGGGCTCATGGTTGGCCAGCTTATCAATGTTTAAATGCTCCCCGGTGTTCAAAAACAAATTGGCATTTTGTCTTGTGTTTCCTTCTAATGAATCTAATGACTGTCTGAAGTTCAGTGCGACTAGTGTTACGTTCTTTGTCTATACGTGTATTGAACGCAACAAAAAATTGGCCCACTCACACCCCACCCAAGCAAGAACACCAACAACAATATCTTTTTAAAGTGCTAAGCAGCCATTTATTTTCTTCAGCAGTGAGCAGTGCCAAAAATAACAAACAAAACTCCCTAACGGTCCCTACGCTTTCCTACACAAAATGAAAACCAAACAAAAGACAATTCACTTACCTAACTTTCTAAATGAAAAACAGGAGAAAACTTAATCAACAAAAATGGCTTCTCACGCCTACTAAGCTGCTGCAGTGAAGGATATATACAAGGTGAACAAAATACACGATTGCTACTTGACAAATCTATTTACAGCTATTTACAAAATTGAAGTACTAACGCCAGACACACACACGCACGCACACGCACACACACACACACGAGGTTATACTTGCAACTCACTTTGTCAAAGAAACACTACACAGCAACGAATCAAAACACAGGTTCTTTGTTGGATGGTGGCGGTTAGGAGAGAGGGGCCAGGTGGCTGTCATCTGGTAGTTAAAACCTGGAGGTGATTATCCAGTTATCCAATCCAAGGACAGGAAGAGACTCCACCCAACTACTCAGAAGGCACGTCCAGGTGTCCAACTCCTAAAAGAGAAAGGGGAAAAAACCCACAGCCATCCTCTGGTGGGAGGAGTTACGCATAAAACAAAACACTGACAACATTGGATCGTAACATTAGAATGAGCGAAATGACCAACATCGGTGCCTCAGAGAGCCAGTGAAGCAGATTAAAGGTAGTTAACCTTGTAATGTCAAGTGTAGTGTTTGTGAGTTTTTGAGACATGTACATAAATCTCCAAGTGAATTGCACAAAAACGTCAGATGTAGCAACAATAAAATAAAAATTAAAACTCATTTATGCAAATGTGTAATAATAAAAATGAACACTTCACTTTCAAAAAAACCTGGCAATCATTTCATGGTTCAGGCTTTACAAGGTTAAGCTTTGTACAGGGAAGGAAAATTCTTCTTTCATCTACTTGCACATGAAAAAATGAATAAAACTTCTCCAAAAACATGTGTTGCTGTATTAGTTTAAACCTTTGGCAGTCTAAAGATGATGGAGCATGTCCACAGTCAAAAATGGAAGGTTTGTCCAAGACAGGAAAAAGAAGCTTTTAACTGTTTGTCATTACTGTGGTGACTACAGTGTGTAATTTATAATCCTACCTTTCAAATATCTCCAGTTAATTCTAGTCTGTCAACATTGTTTGCAAAACTGTCCATTACTTACTGTTTTCTTGTGTATTTGTTCTAATACTTTCAGGACATTCACATAAATACAAGTTTTATACTTGTTTGAATTTAAATTGAATTGTTTCCATAAATTGATGCAACTATATATTAGCTATACATTCAAAAGAAGAAAAAAAAAGCTTAGAAATAAAGACGTATTTAATGAGAAGGGAAAAACAGAGTTTTCATTAAATACATTTTCAATTAAATATTGACTGTGTTAAACTATGAAATTCTACCTTTTTTAAACTGCTTTTTAAACTCGTAAAAGTGATTTCAGACTTGAAAATCCTTGAGAAACATTAGAGTAAAAGAAAACAGCAAGTTGTCCTGAATAGTGCCATTATTGGACCTACAAAATGAAAAGGCATTTTTGCCTCCAAAGGTCAAACTCAGATTAGACAGAGGTGCCATAATTTTAGGGCTCATTAGGAGTTGACGAAAAGAGTTTTGAATCACAGTCCTTGCCTTTTGAACTCACTTCAAAGACATCAGGGTGCTTAACGCTGTGGCTTGACAGCTTCACACTCATAAGGTTAGGCTGATCTTTGTTCCCTTTCCCCATTTAATTCCCTGAACGGACTTGGGCTAATTGGAGATTATTATCATGATGGTATGATGTATTAGAATGATGTCGTCCCTTTTAAAGACCTACAGCGGTATTAGGAGAAATGAGAAGAGGTGTTTTAACAAGTGCTAATATCATAAAAATGCAAAAAAATAATCATTTTTCCACAGTTCAAATAATAGACTTTTGAACTTAGTGAATTCAGTGATTTAGTAAACCAAAGTGGGGCTGCTTTGTATGTTGGTTTAAAATGCTTTTCACAGCAATAGAATCTTACTAACTAAATAAAAGCTGTCCCGGTACTCTTAACAAGAATAGGTGGTTTCAATGAGGACAAAGCCAAACTATGTCTTCCTGTGGGTGCACTAAATCCAAAGTTGATGCACACTTAAGTTAGCACCCCTGTGATTCAGCACATAGTCTAATGTACTAAGTTTGATAAGTGAAGGGCAAAACCACACTCATGCATTTTCATCAGCAGCCCCAAGACAAGGCTCAGACACACATTTCAATACCGCAGAGAGCCCTTACACAACACATAGGCAGACTGTAGCTGTAATGTACATCCCAGAACAGCCATTATTGAAAAGAGGCTGTGAGGCTGTCGTATTGAGGAGACAGTTAAAACAGTTTAATGAGAACTTGGATACTTGCTTAAAAAATTTACGACAGAGGATAAACTGAGTATCCATCGATAGAGAAGCCTCAGCAAAGACATAATAAAAGACCTAAATTTGGAACGAGAAGTAAAAATACTATAGGCTGCTTTCTAGCAGGGTAAATATCTTTACTCTTTGTACTTGTCTGAGCCCCCCTGAGACCCCAACACATTGTCTATCTCAGCAACCTTTCCCTGACAACACAGAATGCCAGCTATAAATACCACCAGTCAGAAACATGACAATAGATCCTGGATCAAATATACAAATGTGTTCTGGGGAAGCAGGCAACCAGCCATCCATGACTGAAGTTTAAGTGAGCATAATGTTTGCATGAAGGTTGTTTCAAAGAAACTTGTAGACTTCTGAAAATGGCTGCTGACTGTTTGCCTGCAGTTTCATTTCTATCATTTCTATAACTCTCCCAAAATTGCTTCATTCACATTTAAGCAAAAAATAATCTTGCATCAAATAACAAACAAACAAAAAAATCATCCTGTGAATTCAACCATAAAAAATTAGGATTTTTTTTTATGCCATGGTGCCTCATGCCATGAATTATGATTTTTATCTGTCCATGCTGATTTGTTGTGTGCACCAGAGGAAGCAAACATTCCTTGAATAAAAGTTGATATATATTTACTGGGAAGTGTGAGAGTTACAGTGGGGCAAAAAAGTATTTAGTCAGCCACCGATTGTGCAAGTTCCCCCACTTAAAATGATGACAGAGGTCAGTAATTTGCACCAGAGGTACACTTCAACTGTGAGAGACAGAATGTGAAAAAAAAATCCATGAATCCACATGGTAGGATTTGTAAAGAATTTATTCGTAAATTAGGGTGGAAAATAAGTATTTGGTCACCTCAAACAAGGAAAATCTCTGGCTCTCACAGACCTGTAACGTCTTCTGTAAGAAGCTTTTCTGTCCCCCACTCGTTACCTGTATGAATGGCACCTGTTTGAACTCATCATCTGTATAAAAGACACCTGTCCACAGCCTCAAACAGTCAGACTCCAAACTCCGCCATGGCCAAGACCAAAGAGCTTTAGAAGGACACCAGGAAAAGTATTGTAGACCTGCACCAGACTGGGAAGAGTGAATCTACAATAGGCAAGCAGCTTGGTGTGAAAAAATCAACTGTGGGAGCAATCATCAGAAAATGGAAGACATACAAGACCACTGATAATCTCCCTCAATCTGGGGCTCCACGCAAGATCTCATCCCGTGGGGTCAAAATGATCATGAGAACGGTGAGCAAAGATCCCAGAACCACACGGGGGGACCTGGTGAATGACCTGCAGAGAGCTGGGACCAAAGTAACAAAGGTCACCATCAGTAACACACTACAACGGCAGGGAATCAAATCCCGCAGTGCCAGACGTGTTCCGCTGCTGAAGCCAGTGCATGTCCAGGCCCGTCTGAAGTTTGCCAGAGAGCACATGGATGATACAGCAGAGGATTGGGAGAATGTCATGTGGTCAGATGAAACCAAAGTAGAACTTTTGGTATAAACTCAACTCGTCGTGTTTGGAGGAAGAAGAATACTGAGTTGCATCCCAAGAACACCATACCTACTGTGAAGCATGGGGGTGGAAACATCACGCTATGGGGCTGTTTTTCTGCCAAGGGGACAGGACAACTGATCGGGGCCATGTATCGTGAGATTTTGAGCCAAAACCTCCTTCCATCAGTGAGAACTTTGAAGATGAAACGAGGCTGGGTCTTCCAACATGACAATGATCCAAAACACACCGCCCGGGCAACAAAGGAGTGGCTCCGTAAGAAGCATTTGAAAGTCCTGGAGTGGCCTAGCCAGTCTCCAGACCTCAACCCCATAGAAAATCTGTGGCGGGAGTTGAAAGTCCGTGTTGCTCGGCGACAGCCCCAAAACATCACTGCTCTCGAGAAGATCTGCATGGAGGAATGGGCCAAAATACCAGCTACTGTGTGTGCAAACCTGGTAAAGACCTATAGTAAACGTTTGACCTCTGTTATTGCCAACAAAGGTTATGTTACAAAGTATTGAGTTGTATTTTTGTTATTGACCAAATACTTATTTTCCACCCTGATTTACGAATAAATTCTTTACAAATCCTACCATGTGGATTCATGGATTTTTTTTCCACATTCTGTCTCTCACAGTTGAAGTGTACCTCTGGTGCAAATTACTGACCTCTGTCATCATTTTAGGTGGGGGAACTTGCACAATCGGTGGCTGACTAAATACTTTTTTGCCCCACTGTAGCTTCACGTGTCATTTTAAGTGTGTTTACCTATTTCACATGCACTAATGCAGACCCACACCTGTGTTTTTTAAAGGTACGCTGAAAACACACTGAATGATCCCTCTCTGAGGATGAATGTTTCATGATTTCATAAAACAATTTCAAAACTGAATTTGCCACACCACAGTTTTTCACTTCGCCTCAGTCCATTTTAAATGAGCTCAAGTCCCTGGTAGACGATCGAATTTTCTAATTTGGCCATACAGCAATGAAGTGTGTTCACCGTTATTGGTTTTCAGAAATGCTCCTGAGTCGATCAAGTGACTTCCTCTACAGGACCTGTGTTTTTAGTGTAGTGTCATCTTGAGGCATGAAGATCATGGGAACTGAATATCGCCTTTTAAACTCGAACTTTGTGCAGAGAAATTTCTACAGAATCTTTGAATACTATACATTCTGAATAGTCAACACTCCCAATTCTTTGATATATATTTTTAACTTTGCTTAATGGATATCTTGGATTTTAAATGTTTTTTCCAGATAATCCTTCTGTAGTGAAACTCTCATCAATTATGTTGGTTACCTGTTGCTGTTTAACCTCATTTGTACTTTGGAATGTGCTTTATCACAAGAATGTTTTCCAAACTAAAGCTCATACTTATATAATTACAAATTATATTGGATGTTTATTAACCATGACATGAAACTGCATTGTAACATGTAAATACAGTGATGTGCAAATGTTTTAGACAGGTGAGAAAAAATGCTGTAAACAAAGAATGCTTTCAAAAATGGAAGCGTTAGTCATTTATTTCCATGCATCAACAAAATGCAGTGAATGAACAAAAGGGAAATCTAACTCAAATCAATATTTGGTGTGCATTAATTCTTCTAGGTACACTTGCACTCAGTTTTTGAAGGAAGGTTGTTCCAAAAAGCTTGGCGAACTAACCACAGATCTTCTGCAGATGCAGCCTTCCTCACATCCTTCTGTCTCTTCATGTACTCCCAGACACACTCCATGATGTTGCGATTAGGGTTCTGTGGGGACCATACCATCACTTCCAGTACTTCTTTTTCTTATTGACGCTGAAGACAGTTCTTAATGACTTTGGCTGTATGTTTGGGGTCGCCGTCCTGCTCCAGAATACATTTAAATTTCATTTAAATTTCAGACATTAATCAAAAACCCAAATCAGGTATTTCAAAATGTTACAAGGTCCATACTAATTCTTAAACCTCAGGATGTATTAACAGGGAAAGATGTTATTTCCAAATCAAGTCCAGACAGGGCACTAATAGTACACATATTTGGAGCAATTACTTTATGTTATGTATTTATTTCCAAATTGAGCAAGCTATCAGCTGGTGTGGAAGATTTTGCAGAAAATTACATTATGATGCAGGGAACGTGCCTGCGTGCTGGACACACATACAGACACAGCAACACAAAGAGTATGTCACACTCTGCAGAGCAACACTGATGGAAAGTCTGTTTGCTTCCCATCTGTTTCTGCCTTTCAGTCTACTGGGTTGTTCTCTGTCTTTCCTGCTGATGGAATATAACTCATTCTTAATTGATTTATAACTATGGCTTTGCCATATTGATCACCTTGGCACAAAAACACAAATATGTGTTGATGCAATGCAAATTAATTCCTTTAATTATTGGACAAGTCTTTATTAAAGCAGATGGAAGCTCTTACCACACAAAATCTTTCAGCTTTTTGAATTTAACTACGACATGTTTACCATGTTGTTGGTGTCAAGGGTGGATCTTTTTCTGTATGTGAATAAATCTGATATGAAATGTACTACTGATGTTGATTCAAATGAGATTTGTCTATTTGAACCTTGTAGTGAGACTAGGCTTACATCATCAGTGTTGGAAGTTGGGCCGCCATAGACAGTTATGGATTATGCTGGTATTTTTGCTACAAAAGGTAAAAGTTTGAAAACAGCCAGGAAGCTGTGTAACATGCAAATCAAAGCAGATTGTAATGACTTGCAAATTGCATAAATCCGTATTCTCTTGACAAAAGAACTTAAAAAGAACATGTTTAAACTGATTCTTTTTAATGTTTCATGGAAAATATTGGCTAATTTTGAATTAGAAAACATCAACACATGTCAAAAAGTTGGAAAGTGCTTTACAGTGCTTTAAAAGAAAAACAACAACGCTGGAAGAACATCGTGCGATTAAATTAGATTCCTGTCAGGATTCAAGGTGGCACAGTGATTCCTCAGGTGGTGCTGTGATCAAGTCCTCGCTGGCTAAGGTCCTCGAGAGGTTTAGGGTGATGGCAAACCATTCTCCAGAAATGGTCAGACCTGATTTGATAGTATTTGTTAAAGTTTGCAGCACATTGCAAGCACCTGACCAGAGGAGAAATGTCATCCTGTCAGTCTGTAAAGATGGGAAGATGTTGGTGGACCTCAGGAAGAAGCTAGTCTTCCCAAGAAAGGTTATAACATTCACTCTGGTCAGATATTGTCCTGTGGTTTATAGCAGGGAAAAGGGTCTTTATCATTAAAATTTCCATCCCTTGAAAGTAAGGTTTACGGAGCCCCGCAAGGGACATGGGAGAAAAAAAAAATTAGGGAGAAAAAAAAAAATTAAGACGGACTTTTGCGAGATCTCGCAAAAGTTTTAGCCGCATTCTTCGGAGGCCTCCAGCTCGAAGCCAACCGGGAGGTCAAGGCACGATGTGCCGGGAAAGCGGTGTTCCTCCCGGCTGTAGTACGTCTCGACCTCCAGTTAGCTTCGAGCTAGTGGCCGCCAGCTCGAAGCCGACCGGGAGGTCGAGGCACGATGTGCCGGGAAAGCGGTGTTCCTCCCAGCTGTAGTAGGTCTCGACCTCCCGTTAGCTTCGAGCTAGTGGGTGTCAGATCTCCAAAAACGTCGGAGCACTTTTGCAAATATGTGATGTCTTGTAAACCGAGCAGGTATCTGACGTTTACACAACTACATTCACGCCTCAAAATATCTTAAAAGTGTATTTTGTGACCCAGAAAGAGTAATATTACAACTAAGTAGCTGCCGCCATTGTTGGAGTTTTGCGAGATCCCGAGTTAGTTTTGCGAGATCTCGCAATACTTTTGCGAGATCCCGAGTTTGTTTTGCGAGATCTCGCAATACTTTTGCGAGATCCCGAGTTTGTTTTGCGAGATCTCGCAAAAGTCCGTCTTAATTTTTTTTTTCTCCCTAATTTTTTTTTTCTCCCATGTCCCCTGCGGGGCTCCGTAAAGGTTTGACGTTAGCGTATAAGAAAAAACATCTCAAATATGCTGAGTTGGCAGCGTATTGTCAGCAGGCTAGATGAGAAGCCAAGGTTTATCCCACGGAGGTTAGGTGTCAGGGATTAGTGGGACAAACAGTTGTCCCGATATTCCCTGGTGCTGGCTCGACATGCCGAAACCTGCAGAATTCGGTGAAGGAATTAGGACACAACACACACCCAGAACACAAACAACTGCACACTAGATATAATGACTGTTGTTGATTCTGAGGACATACATATTAAACAAAGTTCTCAAATAGACCACAAAGTATGTGTACATTTTAGGTAACATCACACCAAAGTGTAGTCACGTGACTATAAGAGGACAGATTCTTTTCTAGAGTTACAAAAACTGTATATAAGAATAACATTTATATTTTAAATGCCAAGCTTCCTCTTTTTGATGCTCCACTTCTGTTGCACAGTTTGATTGTTATTGATCATGACTGAGGTTCATTTTTCAGCTCAAAAATGTAATTTTCATCTTCTGTTTAACATTTGCAAGAGATGTGACAAAAATGTTAAACAGCATCCCTCTAGCTTGTTTGTTTCCTTGTTTTTGATGTACACTGCGGAGCTTTCAGGAGTTCTGCGGTGGTCTTTAAACCACTGCTGCTGCGTGTCCCAGAGATTGCCTGTTATTCACGAAGCTTCTGATTCTGAAACATATTGACGATTAGGGATGGGTATCGTTTAGATTTTATCCGATACCGGTGCCAAATCGGTACTTTTGAAACGGTGCCGGTGCTCAAACGGTGCTCAAACCGGTGCTTAAAGAATGGAGAACACAAAATTGGTCCTAAAACCTCTCATGTTCAGCTGGTTTTTTGTAAAAAGATAACAATGTTAGCCTTTTCTGCAGCTATGGGGCATATATGGTATCACTCTTAGCTGGAAGCAGTGCTTAAACAATGGAAAAAACACAAACTTTGTCCAAAAACCTCTCATGTTTAGCTGTTTCCCTCTTTTTCTTTAGTCATTTTAGCCTTTTTGGCCAGGGTGAAGGGAGTATCTGCCATCAAACAAGAAGACAGCCGCATGTAGCTATGATGGTGTTTGCTAGTTCACCTCACATGCATTAATGTAATAACGTGGTTAGCCTACGCAACGTAAATTACACATGAACAACATTAAGCTACTCACGCAGAGAAGAACGGCTGCTGCTGCCATCATCATTTCTGCTACACTGGCAGGGCTAGGGGCCAGGACTCTCCTCTTCGGGGTTTTTGGGGGATATTGCTAACTCCGGGTCCGATAACAGGCAACTCACGCACAGTAGATGTGCTCGGTGTGAGGTCTCGCAGCAAGCTATCATACGGCGCATTTCTGGGCTTTTAAAAAAAACTCTATGCGTCGCCAGGTGTTTCATCGGATTTCAGGTGTTACCTCCTTTGACAGTATCACCGTATCAGCTTAAAGCACTTGTTGCAGGCTGCTGAGTTTGCATATTTTGCTGTGAAGTACAGCCAGACTTTTGACCGCTTCGCCTTGGGCATTTTTAATCTGTAGCTCTGCTCTAAAAGAACGTACGTACCTGGGCCCGCCTACTATCCTCGGAAACGTAAAATGATTGGCTAGAATCTAAAGTGTATCACAGCTCAGGAAAAAAAAGCACCGAAATAAAGCACCGAAATGTGCGCTGCTTTTCGGTCTGGTTACTACCCATCCCTATTGACGATGGAATGACCATGGTCAGTATGTTAATCTAATGGTGAGTAATTTATAGTACTAATAGTCTGTGTCATCACATATTCATCATGGGTTGATAGAAGGAAAATAACTCTAACATTACTTATAATGTTACACCAGCTACAATATTAAATGGATTGGTTGTGAAGAATATTAAACACATTATTTGTTTTTCAGTTGTTATGCGTATATTTATGGTGCCTTTAGGCTATGCTACATTTCTTGATATTTTGCTTTAAAGGAGCCAGACTGTCTCATAACTTTTCTAAAGTGGTCTTGAGCAATAGTTTATCAATCAATAGTTCAATCAGTCCAAGGAATGTTTTTTGTTTGTTTGTTTATTTGTTTTTACTGTTACTTCTACTACTGATTAAATATGTAATAATAATTTAGATATGTTATTATTATTAAATAAATATTATTATTAAATTCATGCACTTAGTTCTGTACATTATATGCTGGGCCTAGGCCAGAGGGACATTAAATGCTTATGATTATCTGTGATCAGTTAATGGTGTTAGTCATAATGGCTATTTAATAATAAGATGAAACAGAACTACAATGAGAACCATTAGACAGTTAAAGGGAAAACAAGATATACTAAACATCATTTTTTAGAAATAATAGAAATGATTAGAAAAGAATTTAACTTTATTGTCATTGCACACGTCACAAGTGCAAGGCAATGAAATGCAGTGGTGCCCCCTCAACTGTCCTGTGGTTTGCATCTGTTGTGGTGCCTGACATCATGAAATGTTCACACAGACCTGTTTTAAGAAGCTATTAATTAGATCTACCATCAATTTATCCTGGGTTAAAAAAATAACATGAACCGAAATGTCTTATCTTGGGGGGAAAAAAAGTGTAATGTTTTGTCCCTTTGGCTCATAAGCAAAACAATCACGCTGTCTGCCATTTCACGCAAAAGCTGAGTAGCTATAGTCCTTGCTCATTTTAAATTGTGCTTGGGCTGACATTTAGTTGAATATGGACTGGCTTGAGTGTGACTTTTGAGAGGCTTTCATCTCCCAAGAGAATCAATGTTTTTGATAAAGGTTCTGATAGAAATTGCTGGGGTCTGGAGTACTGAGACTCAGGTGGAGTGCAGGATTTATCCAGAGGAGAGCCGTGATATTTCAAATCATTCCGCCGTATTAGTCGGAAGTCTGAGTGTTGTGTAGAAGTAGGAGTTGGAGCTGAGTGGGCTGGAACAATTCAGAATGGCGTTCTAGCATCTTCAGTTAATGAGTAATTAAATCTGATGAACAGGTTAATGCATGTTGGTGTTGAATGAGATGGCTTCTTAGTGTGCTGCAGCCCTGTGTTGCTTCAAGTGACAGCATAAAGATATTTGCTCAGTAATAAGAAAATAATGAGATTCCGTGCTCCACTTTCAATGCATCCCTTTTTTCTTTGCGTCCCGTGATGTGTTCATGTATGCAGACATAAAGTTGAGGTTGTGGAACTTCATCATTTAGCTAGCTACAGAAGAGGAGCAAGTATAAAGCAAGTAACATTTTTTTTTTAAGTGCAGGTAATTTCAAGTGCAACAAATATCACCAAACATAGAAAATGCTGCAAATTCAGTTTTATAAACTGAAAATTTAAAAAAAAAAGGTCCAAGTAATCCCATAGTTCATTTTAGAGTTTTTAAATCAGATATTGTTAGGGATGGGTATCGAAACCCGGTTCTTGTTGAGAACCGGTTCCCACTGTTTCAATTCCTTGGAATTGTTTGCCATTTTTGCAAACGATTCCCTTATCGATTTCAGTCGCCCCGAATGACGTCACCACGTTGCGGAACGTCATTTACCCGGCAGGAAACACGGCGCCAGCGGCTCAAATGCTCAAAAGTTTGGTCATACTTTATGAGAACGGATGACAACAGGGCAACTAGCAATACTTGCAAAGTAGAGATTTCATTTAAGGGAGGAAACACTGCGAATTTGCAAAAGCATTTGCTCACAAAACACACGATGACCTTAAATGAATGTTGTGTTTTTAATTCTGCTCCAGACTCGTGAATCTCAACCCAGCAGCAGCGGTAACGTTTGCACGTCCTCTCCCGTTAATGCGGCAGGTAAACTAACAGTGCATATTATGTTAGCTGCCTTATTACAAAACCTGCTATTACTGTGCATTTAGGTGACCATGATGAGACAGAGTCTGGCTGGCTCAGATGCTGGCAGTTCTCGCTGCAGTCTACCGGTAGCGTCTCCTTTCAGGCCAGGATAGACGAATGTCACCGAGCAGTGACTAAGTTTGTGGTCAAAGGCTTGAACCCATTTGCCACAGCAGATGCCCCCAATTTCACTTTGGTAAGTGAATGTGTTTAATTGTAGGCAGGGACATTACTGGATATTCTTGTGTAATTGCTACAGAATAATTTATGTTACACTTTGTTATTGCTACAGAAGAATATTTATTTTATTATTTTACATTTACAATTTTTTTTCCTGGGGACCCTGTGACACCCCATTGAAGAGCCGTAGGCTGTGGATCTCTTAAGATCTCACTGCTGGGTTTGTAAGGCCATGTTACTCCTAAATTTCTATCTTGTTCAAAGAGAAGATATAAAACAAAGTTCTAAATTAATCGACCTTAGTGTTCTCCTTTTTTAAAAATAAGAATCGATAAGAGAATCGATAAAGAATCGAATCGTTAAACAGAATCGAAAATGGAATCGGAATCGTTAAAATCTCATCAATACCCATCCCTAGATATTGTGTCTGAATGTGATGTTTTTCTCAATTGCATTTTTGTGACACGTCTTGCAAAAAAACTGAAGTGTACTTTAAATACCAAGCAGTTTATTGCAGGCTAAACTGCTTAATTGGCAGTTTTGTGATAAAGTTTACAGTGACGCACTATGCTGAATTGGTTATATCTAGAGTACTGTTACTAGGTTACGTCATGGGTGGCAGAGATCAATTTATATTTAAGATAATGACACTGATTAGATTCCTTCATTGAATGCTAGTTTTTATACTTATATACTTAATATCTGGTGGTTTGAAATCAGCCATATGACCCGCACTACATCTGTTTACATTTTACTAAACTCTGCTGGCTAAATCCACAAAGAGCAGTCAGTATCAGAGCAGGAGGACAGGTCAGCTGGTGTACACTCAGTGGCCAAACTCCACTTTAACCCCTTTGAGGAATAAAAAACATTATGTACTTTAAGTTCCCAAGCTGACCGTGTCTTAATGAAGATGTGGCTCGTGCATGAATCGGCTGTTTTTTTCTGAAGGCTGCAGATACTTATTTCAGTCAGTATTACATGTTTCAAAATTCAGACATAAATCTAATATACTAACGCAGTCCCATTAATAGCTGCGTTTTGACTGACATTTCAATGGTATGTATTAGCTCTAGAAAATAAAAGCGAAGGAAAAAAGAAAACCACATGAAAGCATTGCGTGCTGCTGAGCACTGCTGAGAAAAGACACACAGACGTTTCCTTGTGTACTGATCTCGGTGTAGAAATCTAAAAAAAAAGCCTGAATCTGTTCACTGTACAAATGAACTTGGCTGCCTGTAAGACAGCATGCATCCTTGTATGCTTCTTGTATGCCTCTCCTCCCTCCCTCCAGCACTCCACATTCACTTCTATTAAGTTCTACTCAGTGTTACTGAGGACCCCAAATATGTGAAGCACAGTTTTAAACAGAGGGTGAGGAGGTATTAAAAACCTACAAGACTGAATTAGAGTGCTGACATTGCACAGCTTTGAGCAATCCACCTGTGCAAAATATGCGCTTGTTCTGATAGTCTTCCCTTCTTATTCAAAATAAATGAATGTCCCTTTACCAACTATCACAGCCCAACATTAGACACAAAAAACATCTCAATTAAGTTTTAATACAATTAGCAGTAAACTCTGTGACAATTTTTTAGAGATCATATTTGTGTCATTATTAAGGTTGTGCAATAAAAAGGAAATTCCTAGAAATAGATGTTCAATAATTTTGGCCACAAAAATACCCCTCTGTGCCTTTCAGTCACAAAATTGACACTGGATCTTTTAGATTTCTCATCAATGCAAGAAGATGGTTTTGTGCTGGTAGAGACCCTGAGTAAATCTAACCCATAATTTCTCCAGTGTGTCCTGGGTCTGCCCCACGGCCTCTTCCCTGTTAAAGATGTCCAAAACGCCTCACTTATGAGGTGTCCAGAAGACACCTCATAAGTGATGTGAACCAGTGATGTGAACCAGATGTGAACCACCTCAAGAACTCACTTATCCATCCCACTATGCCATCCAGATGCTGCAGCTATCCATTTGTCAGTCTCCCACACCCTTAATTCCCTCACTTATGAACAAGACCTTAACATACCTGAATTCCACCACTTGAGGCAGCAACTTGATCCAACCTAGAGTAGGCACTCCTGTCTTTTCCAGCTGAGAACGACTTAGAGGTAATTCTCATCCCAGCCACTTCACACGGCAGTACAAGCTGGAGGTCATCACTCAATGGACCCAACAGAAGCACATCATAGGTGAACAGCCTGAGACTGCCAAACCCGCGACCATCCACCCTCCACCAGTTCAGCATAAATATTATGAAGAGAGTCGGTGACAAAGGGCAGCTCTGGCAGAGTCCAACATAAAGCAGGAATCAATCTGATTTATTGCCAGCAATGCAAACCAAGCTCTCGTTGCCATTGTACAGAGACCAAACAGCCCCCAACAATGGGTCCCATTCTACCAAAAGCCCCCCTCACACATCCCTGAGGGGATGTGGTCCAATGTCTTCTCCATGTCCACAAAACACATACAGACTGATTGGGCAAACTCAAGCGCACCGTCCTCTCTAGCACTCTCGCAGGAAGGTTGAGGAATGTGAGCCTTCTGAAAGAAAAGGAAAACTTTTGAAGTTAATATTCTATTAAACTTGGCTCAAGAGTTGGGAGTTCGCCTTGTAATTGGAAGGGTGCCGGTTCGAGCCCCGGCTTGGACAGTCTCGGTTGTTGTGTCCTTGGGCAAGACACTTCACCCGTTGCCTACTGGTGGTGGTCAGAGGGCCTGGTGGCGCCAGTGTCCGGCAGCCTCGCCTCTGTCAGTGCGCCCCAGGGTGGCTGTGGCTACAATGTAGCTTGCCATCACCAGTGTGTGAATGTGTGTATGAATGGGTGGATGACTGGATGTATAAAGCGCTTTGGGGTCCTTAGGGACTAGTAAAGCGCTATATAAATATAAATATATAAATACAGGCCATTTTACCAAGTTAGAAAACCCCTCTACTGTACCTGCTACACACATCCTACCAGCAGTGCATATGGCTGATTTTTGCTTTTGTGTGTATTTAAGTCTCAGTCTTTACTGCTGGTTTGAAGTTAAACAAAAAAGTCAAGAGCAAAGAGCAACAACAACAAAGAAGGTGAGATAATTCATTCAACATCTAACTGGTCTTCCTTTTTGCACAGAGAGCAGCTGCACACTATTCCTCTAATGAGGTTATTCGCTGCCAGGCTATGGTGACGGACAGGTTGAAATTGTATGTAGTCTGTGGATTGTGTTTTTAATTTGTGTTTCACTGACGACCTCATACCTTGTATAATATCAGGCACACTGTTATTTCTAAGAAGGTTTGATGGCCCGGGAGAAAAAGCAAAATATGAAAGCCCCAGAAGTCTTGAAATGTGAGAGAAAGTTAAGGAAAGCAGGAGTGTATGGATGCATATATGGATAGCCTTACTCTTATCGTCTCTAGGAGCCTCCACTCTCTGTGTCTTCTTAGTCGTTTTGGCAGAGGGTGAACAATTTCCAGGTCATAGCGAGGACACAAAGAAGCACAAGCATAATGTAAAGCACGTGGTATCAAACTGACTCAAACTTCATGTCAAGGATCATTAAGGGTGAGGAGAAATGTGTCACCTCCTACAACCACTGAACAGACAACAGTCTTTAGTGGAAGAGCCCACAGTTTATAGTCCTAATGCAGATCAGGTCAAGAGTGCAACCAGGAGCATCCTTGTCATTTTTCTATATTCACGGGGTTGTGCACTATGAATGCATCCCCCCAGGGTGAGACTGTCAGTGCAGAGGTCCACGCTAAGGTCTTGAGGCATCAGAGGGAGAACAATTGGCACAAATGACCTGAACTGTCAGACAGTCAGCATGCATTTAATAATGTCACGTTTTACAAGTCAGTGGAAGCTGAAGTGGATTAAATGGACTATTCAGTGTGCTCGCATTTGAACAACACAGTCAAGGGTTACAATTCACACCTGCCAAACATACACAAAAACAACGTGTTGGTCTTTAATGACTAGAAACCCAAAACAACACAACTGTATCACGATAGCCTTTAACAACAACACTCGTTCTAACAAGTCAGCAACAAATATTTTACTTGAATCTAGCAATACTCTAAATTCTGAGGTGGAACTGCAAAAAATGCTTGCGTGACTGATACCATTTCTCAGGAACATAATGACATACAACACAGGGTGAGACAGGTTTGTTATGTCTAACTAACTTTGAGTTCATGGCCCGGCCCAATTATCCACACCATTAATTCTTATCATGTTTTCTAACAACATCTACTGCTGAAGAACGTAAGAGAGGGAAAAAGCAACAGAAAAAAGAAAACATTTTAGTTTACGGCTAATTGGGGTGGTTCTTAGTATTTTCTAGCTGAATATTTTTTAGTTCAAGGAATGTCAGAACTTTGGGGTATTTTAACTTTGATTTGATCAACAATTGAAGGAATATAATTATCTCACGACTCAAATCTAGCCAACCTCTAATGGAGAGTACACGGCATTGTGAAACCTGGTATGTAACAAGTGCACGGATCTTCATATGAGTGATGATTATGTATATTATTGTATTATGATAATAATACTGTGGTGAAAACCAAAACCCTCACAAAAAACAGTTTTTAACAAAAACTCCTTAAAATAGAAAAAAGAATTTCTATTTTAATTTAATCCTCTGGAGTCAATGCACACACCAGTCCAAATCACATGACCGATTTGAGATGACCTAGCACAGCCTCACTAAAGTGCAGACTCCAGACTGTATACTAGTTTTTAATACTTGTAGTTATGTGGATTTTTTTTGACAGTTTGATGCACATAAATCCTACACTGCAGAAATAAATAGCCAACAAGCTTATGTCCTCTGTTGTGACAGTAACTGTAAATAACAGAAGCTTTTTAGATCCCATGCAAAATAATACAAAATTAAAAATGTTCGGAGTCACGCTTAGTGTTATATTTTCGGTCATCTCAGTAGATATTTGGGATTTGAGTTTGTTTTAGTTTGATATTGCGATGCACAATTCTCTACTTAACTTAGAGGGTTAGTATGATGACTTGGACTTTAGTGGGTTAAAAAATATTAAATAAGAAAATTGAGAAATTTCAGATGCATTTTTTTTTTAGATAAATGATTAAAGGTAGGTGTAATAGTGGGGCAATCGTGGCTCAAGAGTTGGCAGTTCGTTTTGTAATCGGAAGGTTGCTGCTTTGAGTCCCAGCTCCGACAGTCTCGGTCGTTGTGTCCTTGGGCAAGACACTTCACCCGTTGCCTACTGGTGGTGGTCAGAGGGCCCGGTGGCGCCAGCGTCCGGCAGCCTCGCCTCTGTCAGTGCGCCCCAGGGCAGCTGTGGCCACAATGTAGCTTTCCATCACCAGTGTGTGAATGGATGAATGACTGAATGTAGTGTAAAGCACTTTGGGGTCCTTAGGGACTAAGTAAAGCGCTATACAAATACAGGCCATTTACCAGTTTACCATTTAATAAATTGAAGTGTCTGCCAAAAATTATGCGTCTTTGGTCCCATTTCAGTTATGCAGCTCCTGATTTTTGTAACATGGTATGCAAAGGCACAAGTGCATGAGTAAGTACATTTCTAGATTTGGAGCACATATAAATACAGGATCATAGAGTTCCCAAATGGTACAAAACGTGATTGCAGTGACATCAGAAGAGCGGTGTTCTGCAGAATTTTTACTAACATATACAGGGCTTAATTTATCTACAAAACCACAAATACTTTAGAAATTTGTCAAAAATGTTTTTAAAACTAAAAATTATGTTGTTATTCATTAGGCAAAAAAAAAAGTTCACTTTTTTTCAATAAAATTTCAGCCAGCACATTAGACTTCTCTGAAAAGTGAGAAATTAGTCAAGCGCAACATATATATTGAAAAAATGAGATTCTAGGTTCTCTTGTTGGCAGAGTTTGGACCAAATCCCTCAGATGTGGGAAAAGGAAGAATTTCAGAGACCAGATTGATGCAGAGCAGCATCGAGCTGTGTGTCTGAGGTATGTGTTCAGTGTACCTGTACATAAGCGACAAATGCACTTGTTGCCAAATGCAGTGGTCTGATTGCACAAATGTGTTCTGAAAACTTGATCCAACTTGATAAAAAAAAAAAAAATTGCTGCAAATTTGTCCTTGTTAGGTACTGGGTGTGAACTGCTGCATTAAGAACAAGTAAATCTGTCATGGTCCGCGGCCCGGCGTCTGAGGTGCTGATGGGATGCCCACTCCCGTGGGCGTGGCCGCTGACTCCACACCTGCATCCCATCCCAGGCGATCACCAGGTGGACCATTTAATCCTGCCCAGCCTGCTGCTCCACGCCAGTCCGTAATCGTCCTTCAGCGGTAACGCACACCTACGGGAAAGTCCTTAGGCAATCCTATCCGTGTGAACTAGTACTAACTCTGCCTTGTATACCCAGATCACTGCTCGGCGTGTTTTGAGTCACCAGCCTGTCCACCTGCCTGTCCAGAATTTGGATCACGATCAACCCCAGCCGCCTCGCCCTTTCTGGAGCTTCTCCCCACGGACCCTCACCCCTCCCTCCGGTTCCCTTAGCCCCGCTATCATCGTAAGACGCGTACACTACCTCCCCTCGTATGCTGCCGGTTTACCCGCACCCCAATAATCCTTTTTTCTTTTTCTGTTTCAGCCTCCCACGGTCCCGCTCTCGGCGTTTCCTGCGCGATTCTTCTCCCGGTCCCTCGGTTTCTCTGGTTCCATGCATTTTCTCCCTTCTACTCTCCCGGGACACTCTCAGTTATAATAAAGTTTATTTTTTCTCTCGTACCGCTGTGTGTGTGTTCTGCTCCTGGGTCCAGCTTGTGTGTTGAACTTCGGTTCTTGACAAAATCTGAAAATAATTTTAATGCAGAAAATATTTGCATGAATTTTACACATCCAGTGTGTAGAGGTCTTTACCTTCCTCTCTCTCCTTCTGACCAAAAAAATGAAGGAAACATGTTTCATGTTTTTGTGTGATTTTGAATTCCAATTTTGTTCCCACTGACCATTGTTACATTACTTTGTTCTCGTGGTGTATTTCAGTAAAGACTTTCAACTTTAATATTTGATTCAAGATCTAATGTGAGATTTAAATGTTCCCTTAATTGTTTTTGGCGAGTAAACTGCCAGGATCACAAATCCAAATTTCACTTCTATTCACAGCAGTTCCTGGAAGTTCACTGTGCTGCTTTCAAATTACCATCAAGAGTTGCTAACCTGCATTTCCAGAACAATTTACACTGCTTCTCACTGAGCCTACTTTTCATGGAGTGTAAGGATTAGGACCTGGATCAGGTTTGGTCCAGAGTATGCTATCAGACTAATGGCATATTCTCCCAAAAAGGTTACTTGGAGCTTTGTTAGAGCTTATGATGAGCAAATGTGCTCTAAAGAAATAACTTTTCCAGCTCGTTTGTGTTCACAGATGGGTAATGTAGTAAGTTATAAAAGGAAGCAAGGTTGTTTTAAGTTTTAGACTGTTGTAATTCCTTCTTATCAGTCTGCTGTAAATGCCCTTAAAAGCCTTCAGTTGAACCAAATTGCCACAGCAAGAGTCCTATCAGAGACTAGAAAGAGACATCATGTTCTTCCTCTTTTTAAAATCCTTCTTCTCGCATTCAAAGCCTTGAATAATCAAACACCATCTTTTAAAGACATTTAGTATTACATTATCCCAGTAAAGCACTTTGCTGTCAGACTGTGAGCTTACTTGTGGTTCTTAGAGTTTCTGAAAGTGTCACAGTCTGGCGAGGGCAGACTGTATGAATTGAAAAAGGACCCAAAACGCAGACGCCAAGGAACAGGGAACAGAACTTGAAATGTTAACAAAAGGCGAGCCGTTTAATAAGGCTAGTAGAAGAGGTACAACCAAAGGGCAAGGCAAACTGAAGCAAAATTAACACAAACCTAAACTGGGGAATCTAAACAAGCAATAAGAAAAACCTAGGCAAGAAACTTGGAAGCATGGCATGGGAAACATGGCGTGGACAACAGACGACCTGACAATCACACACTGAAAACAGAGGACTTAAATACACAGGAGGTGATTAGGGGAAGTGGGAACACATGGAGGAACAGCTGAGGGTAATAAAGCAGGACGAGGCAAGGGAAGCAAAACTAGAAACACTCACATGAGACATGGACCTTCAAAGTAAAACAGGAAACACACTGACTGAATTCTAAACATGCAAACTTAACAGCAACTGGGGAGACAGAATATAGGAACCTGAAATATGGTACAAAACCATCACAGTGGACATAACATGGAACACAGGGAAGCCATATGACGAAGCCAAAGAGCAAAACCTAAGATAACCATAACAGATCTAGGGAAACACGAAACAGTACCACAAAGGACTCAAAACATAATCCATAATATAAAAACACGAGATCTCTCCAAAATGAAACAGGAACATGAGAGGCAGACATAACAACATAAGACAACAGACATGAAACACACGAAGGGCAAGGGAGATTTAACATAGTTGGAACACGAGGGGGAAATAATAAGAACTAGAAACACTTAGGCATGATAACAAATAAACTTAGGAAACCTGATAAGCTTAAACATACACTATGAACATCAAAAGAACTGAAACTCAAAACACTGGGTCATAAGACCCAGGACCGTGACAGAAAGTAGAACTAGAAGCAGACCTATCAGGTCCAGCTTCCAGTTTGGATTCGGGAGACAGATACCCTCTCTGCTTATGAGATTCTGTTTAAAACTTTCCTTTTTTGATAAAGCTTATCATTATTAGAGGGTATAGGGTAGGATCAGGTGATTTTGAACGATCCCTTAGTTATGGTGCTGTAGGTTCAGGCTGCAGGGGGACCTTCCCATGATACACTGAGCATTTCTTTTCCACTCACCTCTTTTCACTTCCCATGTATTTACTTGCTATTTTTCAGTTTCATTAACTTGGACCTTAAGTTTTTGTCCATGACTTGTGTTGGTATTGTCCTGGTCTCTCTATAATTTTTACTGTTTTTACTCTTCCCTCAACTGATTCTGTTGGAGGTTTGTTTCTGTTAAAGTCGAATTCTCCCCAAAGCCACATGTTTGTTCACAGAGGAGCATCTGATAGTTGATTTTCTCTCTAATTTTGAGTGTCTTTATTTTGCATTATGAAGCAAACTAAAAAGGTGTTTTTAATAAATGGTGGTAGATAAAGTGGGGTCTTTCCACGCTTGTGTTCGGGTTTGCACTGCCTAGCCCTGCAAACCCGAACACAAGCGTGGAAAGACCGGCTCTCCGAAAACGGCATGCGCCTAAACATCAAGAAGACTGAGTACCTTGAATGCGGCCCCCGGACCAACAGTGCCATCACTATCGATGGCGAGCCGCTGACTAAAGTTGCCCAATTCAAGTACCTCGGGTCCCTTGTCACCTCGGACTGCGAAACTCTACCAGACGCCAGACTCCGTGTCAACACAGCGTGGATGAAGTGGCATCAGGTCAGTGGAGTCTTATGCGACAGGAGAATGCCAATCTATCTTAAGGCGAAAGTCTATAAGGTGATTGTGCGTCTTTACAGAAACTCTCTAAATCCTTTAGGTTTCTTTGCTGCTGCTTGGCAACTCTGAATTGAAAATAAAATTAAACTGAGGTGAAGAACAGTCACAGTAGTGTTTAGCTGAGTTGTTTAAACCCACCATAAGGAGGTTTGACCTTTGGAGAGCACTTGCTAATATAAAATTATATGCATATCTAACCTCTATAACCTCTAACTAGGGTAGTAAATAGGATTGTTATTAAAATAAGCGCTAATCACAAAAACCAAGCATGCAGTAACTGGTTATAATTACGGAGCCATTGCTCCAATGGCTCCGTAATTATAACCAGTTATTAAGTTATTATTACATTATTAAGTGCTTTTGTCAATAATATTACATACAAACAAAACTCAAAGCTGTCTCTAAAACTTATTATTCTTTCCACTATTTAAAATACTGTAATAATGGAATTACCGAAAGCTGTACTAAAATTGACATAAATATGATTAATATAAAATTACAAAAATAATAACGTAAATGCATACTCTAATTCTAAAAAGGAAATAAGAGAAAATAATATGTGTGCAAATGCATGCACTGCTTGACCAACGAGTCAGATTTTAAAACGTTTTGTTTAGACTGAGTGGATCCATTATGCATAACATATCCATTTTTTCTTTCTCTTTGTGAGAGGCCATATTCTAACAAAATTACATTTTATTCCTTCCATAAGTTTCCCTCATTTTAAATAGTCTTAGGGATGGGATTTTAAGACCTAACAGTTAAAACTGTCACTGAAAATCTCTTCTCATATATCCCCCTGAAGCTTAAAATACAGATCATTGTTCTCCTTGAACAGTGCTAAGGTTTAAAAGCAGCAATAGCATATAGGTGACCCCTTCTATATGCTCATTGTAATCACATTCACTGACCACTTCATTGTGTTGTACTGGAACTTTTCCACTGCTCATTAACACAAACATCTAATCAGCTAATCACATGGCAGTAACACAATGCATTTAAATGACCTGCTAAAGTTCAAACCAAACAAGAAATTGGGGAAGAAAGGTGATTGAGGTGACTTTGATTGTTGCTGGTGCCAGATGGGCTAGTCCAAATATTTCAGAAACTGCTGATCCACCTGGATCTTCCCAAACATCTGTAGGATTTACAGAGAGTGGTCACGCACAGAGAAAATATCCAGTGAACCACAGTTCTTTGGCTGAAAATCCCTTGTTCATACCAGAGGTGAAATGAGAATGCCTGGACTGCTTCAAGCTGATAGGAAGGCAACAGTGACTCCAATAACCTCACATTACAAGGAGCCTTTGCAGAAGAGCATCTCTTGCACAATGTGGTAATTTGAAGTGGCAGAAGACCACACCAGCTGCCACTCCTGTCAGCTAATAACAATACAAAACGGTGGTTACAGGTCACACAGGCTCCACAAAAAGATTAGAAAAATGTTATGTGGGCTGATGAGTCTTGATTGATCCTGCAATATTCTGATGGTTGGGAGAGAATTTACCATAAACACTATAGAAGCATGTTTCCATTCTGCCTTGCAGGCTGGTGGTGCTATAGTGGTGTGAGGGATATTTTCTTGGCACTTTCAGCACCTTAGAGCCAACTAAGCATTGCTAAAACACTGCAGCCTGCCCAAGTATTGTTGCTGACCATGTCCATCCATTTAGGATCACAGTGTATCCATCCCTTGGATGCTTTAAGCAGGATAACGTCACGTGTCCAAACTTCAAATCAGCTCAAACTGGTTTCTTAAACATGACAATGAGTTTACTGGACTCAAATGGACTGCACAGTTACCATATCTCAATATAGCTAAGCACCTTTGGGAAGTTTTAGTACAGGACTTTTGCATTATGGATGTGCAGAAAGCAAATTTGCAGAAACTGTGTGATGGTATCATGTCAATATATATAACAAAATCTCTAAGGAATGTTTCCAGCATGTTGTTGATATTAAGAATTAAGCCAGTAACCAGTGGTATCCAACCATGTTAACCCAGCAGGGCATAAAAACTGCACAAGTAGATTGAACAGCTGAATGTTGTCTTATGGGTGGATCTTTAAATGGTATATGTATAACTGCTGATTTCCTTCATACTTGCCTTAGGTATCGTGCCTACATTTGTTGTAGATATTTGTATCACCCCATTGTTCCTTTTGACTTCCCCAGATTCTTCCATTCACACAGCATAATTGCTTATATATTTAAAATGACTAAGGACAAAACCTGATGGGATTAGCACTCCCAAAAACCAAGATCCAGTGCTTGGTTCCATTTTAGGCCAGCATCATGGTTCATCACTGTTACTCCACAGCAAGAAAATTTCTGTTTTGAAACTCCTCATCATCCATGACCTTTCTGTCTTTACATGTTTTCCCTGTTTCCTCTGAGTAATCTTCCTCACGAAATCCAAAGACTTGCCACCAAGGGTAGCTGGTACTAGTAAATTATGAAACAGGTTTGGATGTCAGAATGTTAATATGTCTGTGAAGGTTCTCAGTCATCCAGGTCATCGTAGTCAAAGGAGCTTGCAAAGAAAAGCGTCTGGACTTCTTTAAGTTGCTTGAAGACGTTTCACCTCTCATCCGAGAAGCTTCTTCAGTTCTAAGGTCAAATGGTGGAGAGTCCCAGATATAAACCTAGTGGGAGTGACCCCCCACAGAGGGACAAAAGGACCCCCTGATGATCCTCTAATCGCCTGAGCCAAGGTGTGAAACTGGGCGTGGGTCCCAATCAGCCAGAGTTTCGGGTATGTTCATTGTGAAACCTGGCCCCACCTTATCATGCGAATTCCTGAGGTCAGATGGCCCAGGATGTGAGTGGGCGTTAAGGTGTCTGGGAAGGGATCTCAAAACTGTATTATGTTATGTCAGAATGTTAACTTGTTTTTCTTCATTAACCCTGTGATGAACATGATGTGCTAACACTAACAACACTAAGAAGTGCTGGTGTTGTGTTTTTTTCTTATAAAATGGTTTATAAAACTCTTTGTTTTTTATGAGTTTATGCAGAACACCACAAATATTGCTGAAGCATCACAGGAAAGTGGTAGTGTTAAGAACTACTTGTTAAGGAAGGGAAACTAAATTTCCTACAGCTCTGCATTAATTCTCCCAGACATATCCATATGCCTTACAAATATACAGTGAATGACTCAAATGTTAGTTATATACTGTCACATCCCACATTTCTTCAGCTGCCCAATTTTTTCCCAGATGGCATCCCACCTTGTTAGTTCAGATTTTACAAGAGAATTCTGTTATTTTAAATGGTCCCTATCACCAGTGCATTTTGATATTGAGTCTGCCTTGATCTTCTGCATTGTGGTCTTTTTATTGTGCCTTTAAAGACACAACATTGTGCAGAGATCTGCTGTTGACCTTCAAGAGCACTGTTGTTTTGCTGGACAGAGAGGTGGATGTGTGCATGTCAAGTAAAAGAACAAGGAACAGGTCGCAAAACGCTTCATGGAGGGCATTTCAGGTTGAATCGTTTTCTTTTGCCAACTGGACTTTCAGTTAAGTTTGAACTTGGGTTCAAGTTCTGCACGTGAGTCAAGTCTTATTCAATCCAGAAGCATGCAGCAGTGCTGGACAATAGTCTCCTCACCCCACTAATAGATCTTAGACAATCTCCAGTGATTGGTCCTGCACTAGTAAGAGTGTTGATAGGATATGTGTAAAGGAAATATGAACAAATTCTTCTTTAATTTGGTTTAATTTGGGGATCAAATTATTTAAATTAGAAGTCCAGAGGCTTTCTATCCAAACTCTTCAGACTACAATGATCTAGATTACTAAGAACCTACAAAGACACTTTGAAAGGAGTCACATCCTGATCCAATCAGCCAGATGTCACCAAGATACCACAGAGTGAATGTTAAATGATTACAGTGAGAGGGAAATTTGTTTTTTCTTGTTATTGAACTCCAGGATACGAGGGGAACTATGAGGATAACCAGGAAACGTTGGTGGGATATGGAAGGCTGTGTACAGGCTGGGGTTTGGATAGAGCCCAAATGTTTACTGTTGTGAGGGAACATCTTATTGGTGTTATGCTTGATTTGTGACTTGACAGACTTGCTCTGCCTTGTGCTTTTCTCTTTCTTTAATTCTTAGTTGCCGCCTACGTTTCATCACATAAAGTCGTTGTGTGAGGTTAAATTAATTTCAGTGTCACAGAAAATGACAACCTAATCTCCCTCTGGAAAGTGATGAGCGTTTGTTTCCGCAACAGAGATCCAGGGTTCAGCTGATTCAGTTCACCAAGCTCTCATACTTGGCTTAAAGATATTTTCAGGACTGAGAGTTCAGGGTTTAGGGTTGCACATTTATAAAACTATACGTCCATGCGGTCTGTGTAAGGTTTAAGAGTATCTGACTAACCTCTTGAGGTGCTGTGCTTCTCTCCTGTAGGTCTTTTATAAAGACAGTTAAACCAGCAACTCCAGAGGTGTTTTCTCCACAGACGGTGTGAGTCACAAGGAACTAAGTGTTCCTGTACACATCACCACTGCTCGACTTTCTTTTTGTTCATACTACTGCACCTTCATCTTGTTCTCATGCTACTCTCCGACTGAGGGTTGGAACATGATTTTCCTTCATTCCTCAATAAAATCTCTAAGCTATTTCATTTACCTGAAGGTCATTTATCTGACCTTTCTCATTGTAGAAGCAGCTGTGCGTTACTTCTTACAATGTAGTCGGTCTGCTATACCTATTGTGTAGATGTGTGGATGTCAACGGGCACAGAATGGTGGCGTCAGATTGAAACATTTTAGACGACCATTGTTCTTCCATTATCCCGTCCTACTGTGTGCTGTACTCAACAGTTTTCATAAGCAAGTGCAGGGCAAGGTCATATTAGTTATGGACACAACTGAGATGAGGAGCACTGAATAAATGAAGGCTTCAGTGTGTGTGTGTGTGTGTGTGTGTGTGTGTGTGTGTGTGTGTGTGTGTGTGTGTGTGTGTGTGTGTCTGTGTCTGTGTCTGTGTGTGCAGACAGAAGCAAAAGGGTCAGGGTCACACTTCAATTCACTGAGAACCCGAGAGCCCAGAGGAAACAAGCTGAGCCTGTTACGGCTAGTGCAGAGACAAGCTTAACCTATTTTTAATAGTCCATTCCTCTTCGTCATTCGCTTTCCAGATATGTCCTCTCCAACAAAAGGTTAACATACTATCAATAACCTGACATTGAGTAGTCGGTATAGTATTTTAAGACACGATACTGCAGCATTTTAAGTCTGTAATGCGTATGTCCTTTTGCACTTGTTTGCAAGATTTTATTTAGGATTTATGGCACATCCTAGACAACCTCTATATAAATCCATACTGAAAGGTAATTTAGCAGCAGAAAGTTAGTGGCTGATACTGCATTCAGGCAACTTCTCTGTGAAGTAATGAATAGTTTATAGTGGCAAAACAGTGCAATACTTTCCATTTAAGTGCTCCTAAACAACAGTAAATTTTAGAAATTAATATGCAGTGGATCTGACAGCTTCAAATTATGGCTGCTTCTTGATGGCAGAATAATAATTTTACACTACATTACAGCAGGTATTTACAATTCAGAGACTTTGGGTGCATACTTAACTACATCAATTAAGGAAATAGTTGTGGAGATGTCAGATACTCCATTGAAGCAAATCTTTAGCAGGTGGGGATGTGCCATGTGTTGTATTATGACACTAGCTGCACTGACTTCCCAGTGGAAATGGTTTTGATGTTTTCCATAACTGCCACTCTTCCGCTTCATCAACATTCCTTAAAAATATTTTGACAGGTAAACATGTGGTGATTTACACCTCAAGTGAGGGACATTACAGAAGTTGAGAGAAGACTGACGGAGTTGCATGTGTTATGGAGGGGGTGGGGGTGGGGGTGGGGGGGGATAGCAAAATTTTACATTCGTTTTTCAGCTGTCGCTCAAATGTCTTGCACTGGCAGGTATTTGATTAAATTCCCTTGGAAAGTCTGTTTAGTCTGAATTCAATTTTTGTCAGGCTACAGGCTTGTTTCTTAGAAATCAAATTTACATATGTTTGGCTATACAAAGGTATTTGTTGTCTTTTGCTGCTAAGACAGAATCAGCACAATGCGAATTACAAAATGATGACCATGGCTATATTTGCAGAGCACTGTTTCACGTTTGACTCACTGCATGCTGGACAAGCTCTGATGGTACTTTTCTGTGTTCATAATGGTTGAAATGCATCCCCCAACAATGACAGAGGCTTCACAGTGTTTTACGCATGGTTGTCCTAGGTTGTCCTTACGCATAGGCTCCTCTATACCCTACATAAACGTGAAGACATCAGGGCAGCACATAGAGAGAGAAGGACGGCAAACAGCAAACAACAGTGGAGGAGACAGTGAATTGAACCAAAACATGAACTCAACATTGAATTTGATTTTTAGTGCAGTTCAGTCCTTTTCTCCCTCTTTCCCTTCTTTAAGAATGGCTTCCTGCCTTTCATTCATCCACTGAGACTATTCCTAATAAAGGTTCAGCAAACTGTAGCTAGAACAACTTAAGGTCCTGTCTCAGGTCTTTGCTGGACTTTTTCCCTTATTTCTTAAGGTCATGACTTTCAGATACTATTCATCTGCTATAGGTAGTTTTTAGCCGTTCCTTTGTCCTGACTAGGGATGGGTATCGTTTAGGTTTTATCCAATACCGGTGCCAAACCGGTACTTTTGAAACGGTGCCGGTGCTTAAACGGTGCTCAAACCGGTGCTTAAAGAATGGAGAACACAAAATTGGTCCAAAAACCTCTCATGTTCAGCTGTTTTTTTTGTAAAAAGATAACAATGTTAGCCTTTTCTGCAGCTATGGGGCATATATGGTATCACTCTTGGCTGGAAGCAGTGCTTAAACAATGGAAAAAACACAAACTTTGTCCAAAAACCTCTCATGTTTAGCTGTTTTCCACTTTTTCTTTGGTCATTTTAGCCTTTTTGGCCAGGGTGAAGGGAGTATCTGTCATCAAACAAGAAGACAGCCGCATGTAGCTACGACTGTGTTTGCTAGTTCACCTTACATGCATTAATGTAATAACGTGGTTAGCCTACTCAACGTAAATTACACACGAACAACATTAAGCTACTCACGCAGAGAAGAACGGCTGTTGCTGCCGTCATCATCCGTCATCATTTCTGCTACACTGGCAGGGCTACGGGCCAGGACTCTCCTCTTCGGGTTTTTGGGGGATGTTGCTAACTCCGGGTCCGATAACAGGCAACCCACACGCAGTGGATGTGCCCGATGTGAGGTCTCGCAGCAAGCTATCAAATACGGCGCATTTCTCAGCTTTAAAAAAAAAAACGCTATGCGTCGCCAGGTGTTTCATCATATTTGAGGTGTTACCTCCTTTGCACAGTGTCACAGTATCAGCTTAAAGCACTTGTTGCAGGCTGCTGAGTTTTTATTTTGCTGTGAAGTACAGCCAGACTTTTGACCACTTCGCTTTGGGCATTTTTAATCTGTAGCTCTGCTCTAAAAGAACGTACGTACCTGGGTCCGCCTACTATCCTCAGAAACGTAAAATGATTGGCTAGAATCTAAAGTGTATCACAGCTCAGGAAAAAAAAGCACCAAAATAAAGCACCGAAATGTGCGCTGCTTTTCGGTCTGGTTACTACCGTTTATGTCAGAACCGGTGCCATCACGGCACCGGATACCGGTACCCATCCCTAGTCCTGACACTTGCACAGATTCCTCACTGTACACCATGCCAAGATATGCAAAGACTTTGGCTAATAGCCTTTTGGGAATCACCTCGTTGTTGCAGTAATTTTATTTTATGCTTGTCAAACTGTGTTATATTTGGCATGTTTAATAGAATCAACTAAAGAATGGAAACAAACTGTCGTTTTGTGACAGGCTGCTAATAACTAAAGCTACAGAATCACAAAAATTATAAATTGGTTCTTTGCTAAGTTGTCTATTACGCATAGACACAACAGTGGTTCATCCTTTGGGCTATAGTTCCCTTTGTGGTGCTTGAATAACTCATAGGTCAGTGTTAAGGGCTTAAAAAAAACACATCTCTGAAAACGGTCAGTACAAGGACAGGGCTTACAATGACGGAAAAGGCAGCCAAGGTCCAAAGAAAAACATTAAAGACCTTCAGAAAACCTGATAACCTATTGTTGAGGACCACTTTTACAAACAATACAGGAAAGTCTGGCTCCTTGTGAAATATATAGAGTGAGTGGCTCAAGTCTTGTGCACATTTCTGTAAATTGATCGGGAACATGTAGTATTGTTGTTATACACATGTAGTTTTATATGTCTCAAAAAAAGGGTTTGGAAAGGCTAATCATTAATAACTGTCAGGCATGTGGAAGACATAATGGATATATGCATTTAGAATTTGATACATACAGTATCCTTGATAAAGAAATGCCACAGAAAGCGACTGCAAAAATATAACTCTGCTGGTAATGATTTCACTGATGGTACATTGAAACGCTGGCTTCTTTTACCTTTCATATTATGAGCCTTGCCCACAGACAACAGAAACTTGTAGGCAGGTCTAGACAGTCGCCTGTTTGTGATGGAGGCAGCTCAGCTTTGGCACTCGGGATACAGTATGTAAAGGAGGTGACAGAGAAGAGAAGACATGGAAGGCAAGGAGTGTAAAGGGGCATCATAATAAGTGAGAGGTGGAAGCGAGAAAAGTGTCAGAAGGTTGGTGAGCACTGTGAATGGAAACACTGGCCCTGCTTGTGCTGTCATTTCTGCAGACTCCCTGAGGACAACATTGTTTCTGGAAGCCTTAGCGTCCCCCTGCCGCCAGTACAAGACATCCTCTCTGTGGCCGTGGCTGCTAACAGACGCTATCAGTCACACTGGCTCAAAATCCACTCGCTTCCAATCTCACCTCTGCTGTGATGGCAACTGCTCGAGCTTGTCTCACAAATCTGCTCCTCCGTTTGCTCTGCAAGCAAAGATATATTTATACAGTCACAAACACACACACACAAACACACAAACAAATTCTCGTGTCACTTTGCCAGAATCAAAGAGCACTCCTAGTAAATTTGTTTCCGTCTTGCTTTTTATATCCTTCTCTCTATGCAGTCGAATGCTAGAATTACACTAACACAATCCACCTCGTGTCCTTCATGTTCCTGGGCTTAGTGTCTTTAGCTCAGCATTAAGGGCTCATTCAGCCACAAATCCTTATGGACAGAAATTTGGCCATTTACCTTTTGGGAGATTTTGGTCTAATAATAATTTTTCATTGTTTGTTCATTATTGTTTTTCATTATTGTTTTTTCTTTGTGATTTGATTTAACACACAAAATAGGCTTATTCCCAATCTCAACCATTTACACACACACAGAAATCAATCAAATAATCAATCAATTGTAATGCACCAGTCAAACAGGAAAGCACTGATGACTGAGTTAAATGTTGATGGTTTGATGTATCCCATATTTTTATGTTAGTGATGTTTCTTTCTCATGCATGTTACATTTTATTTTACCTAGGTTTTAGCATATGTGTGTTTTATTAAGTTTTATGTGCACTATGTCTGTGTGCGTCATTGGTTTCACCTGGCTGCATAAACGAATGCCCCCTGGGGAGCAGTAAACTAACAGTTTTCCTTTATGCACTTCAAACCTATTTAATCTGCATCTTTTTCTAGGTTCACCTCCAGCCTCAGTCCTCAGTCTGCATTTGCACATTCCTTTCTCTGCACAGCCCCCCCATACAGAAGACGATGTTAACCTCATGTAACCTCAAATGAAAACAAATGCATAACTCAGCCCTCCTCTACTTCTTCCATGTACCCTAAACTAATATACATAAGCAGTCGTGTTGTTACTGGACTCAACCTTTGATCTCAGAGCCAGCTATATATAGCGTAGACCAGCAAATGGTCAACACTCAACATTAATCAATGACTTTACATGAACTGACCTGATTTTGAAACAGGGTTTATCTTAATTGTAGTCAATCTGAAGGTTTGAATGCCTTGTCCAGAAGGGTTTTTGAAAAATAATTATTAACAAATATGCAATTTCTTTTTTGGTTCAGAGCCACTTCATTAATAAAAAAACATGGCAAACTTTTATATTAACAACATTTTCTCTGAACTATGAGCCTTGGCTCCTCTTACTGTTTTATTTGTTTCTTTCCCTGCTTGCTGTATGGACTACAAATTAAGCTTTACACGCATAATATAAATCCCAGTGTAGTTTCACATGAATATATCTATAGAAGACTTTATCACAAGTTTGCCTGTTGAACTTATCTCCCCTTCTCTTTCTCTCTTTCTTTCTAAACACTCAGCTGCTATTATTTATTCAGTTTGTTTGGCGGGACTCAGTTGCCGCGGCAGCCTCGGCCTGGCAGACCTATCGAACTGTGGCATAATAGATGTAATACATCAATGCGTTTGAGCTGAGAGCCTTTAATTAGGCCTTCCTGCGCGTTTCATCAATCCCCCCCTCCGTCCTCCTGGGATTTGGGGGAGGGGTGGTGGTGATACAGAGAGACCTCCTGCACTGCATGTGAATCACTGCACCTCTACCTCCCCAGACCGTTCCTCTGCCTCCTCAGTAGGCTTTTTGTCCCTGAAAATATCCAACCCCTAGCCTTCTGTCCTCCACCCTACCCAGCTCATTGCCACACACGTCTACAGGGTCAGACAGCATAAAATGCAAATCCTCACTCGAGTGTCAATAATTAAAACATGTCGCCCTTCAGGATTTGAAAAGAAGTGGCTTTCTTTCAGAAAGCTGCATTCAGTATTGCCTGAATGATTGAAAAAAATGAATGTGGCTTTATATCGGCAGCAAGGTGGCCAAGTGGTTGGCACTGTTGCATCGCAGCAAGAAGGCCCTGAGTTCGACTCCACCATCTGTGTGGATGTTCTCCCCGTGTTTGCATGGGCTCTCTCCGAGTATGCAGGCTTTTCTTTTCTCACAGTCCAAAAACATGAAGATAGTGGGGTTAGGCTAATACTAAATTGCTCAATGGTGTGAATGTGGTTGTGCCCCACCCCCACCCCCACCCTGGTGCTGTAGGATAAGCAGATGAGAATGTGGCTTTATGTATGTGCATGTATTTGTATTAATGTGCAGCCATGACCTTGCTCCCCAGGTGCTGTTGAATAGTGTCATGTTAGATAATCACCTAGTAGGACCCAGTGGTGACCAGCAGCTGAACTGCAAACACAGACCATTCTCCTGCTGATTTTGCCATTTGCTGTTTACCATTTCTAGTCATTCGCTTTTCACACGAATCATCATCATCAACAATATCTGACATTTAGCACCAGCTGAAATATAACCACACAAAACTGAGAAGCACAAGCACTTGAGACAGAGGAACAACATGAGGGTCACGGTTCTTCACCTTTCACTGCTGTATGTTACACTATATCACTGACTAGACATATTATTGATTCTTAAATTTAATTTATGGATTAACAATATGTGTAATAACACATATTGTTATGTACATGTCGTACATGTACATGTTTCTTCAGAGGGTAGTGAGTTAGTCTTAGGTTAAAAACCATCCAACGGATGTTCTTTGAAAGTACCTCTTCTATAAGTACCTATTCTGTCTGTGTGTGCTGTGGCTGTGCCCGTCCAGGTGAGTCATTCCACTTCCTATTAATCCCACTTTGCAGGCCGCGTCTCAGTTGAGAGCACAACAGGGGGGCCATTCATAAGATAGTCCTCAGGGAATAGGGGTGAATATGACTAAAATAAATATGTGCAATTCTAGACATACACACACTCTCACAAAAAAGCATGTTTTATTGTGGTGCGTTGTAAACACACAAAGAGGCGGTGCAATTCAAAGAATGAAAGAACGTGTCTCCATCTATCCATTCTCCTATTCTCTTATAAAAAAAATATTGTACAGTACTGTGCAAAAGTTTATAGAAATATAAACAATTGTTTCTTGGCCCTAAATGAATTCAGCAGCAGGACATTAAGAACTATGTTCAGTGTAAAGAAGAACAAGAAGTACTGGAAGTGATGGTCCGGCCCCCACCCTGATCTCAACATTGTCGAGTGTGTCTGGGATTACATGAAGAGACAGAAGGATGTCAGGACGCCTACATCCACAGAAGATCTGTGATTAGTTCTTCATGATGTTTGGAACAATGTACCAGTCGAGTTCCTTCAATAACTGGGTGCAGGGTGTACACTTTTTGAAAGCATTCTTTGTTTACAGCATTTTTTCTCACCTGCCTAAAACGCTTGCACAGTACTGTATGTGACACCAGGTATTTATATTTAACGGATGAACATAAAAGCCAAATGTTTTCAGAATTTTCATATTTCTAAGTCCTATATGGACTGCAGAAAGCAGTAAAATGAATATTTTAAAATAAAGTAATTTTCTGTATTATTTTTTGAGGGATGTTTTTCTGCAGTTGTTTAAACATGCATTTAGAGTTCATCGTTTAGCTATCCTATAAACTTCCAGAAAAACTGGCAGAAAATGATCACATTTTGTATTTTTACCTTGAGTTAAATAAAATCTTTTTTAGTTCTACTTTAACTAGTTTTCTAAATTACACAAAAAGTAATTTATCACTTTAAACGCATTCTCACCTTTAGTTAGTGATTTTGTTTTTCATATTTGGGGCAGAGTGTTTACAATATCTTCAGGAGCATCAGGAAAACAGCTGAAATTCAGAGATCTTCCTCATGTGAACGAAGCATCAGTCTGCACACAGTGAGAACAGCTTTATACCCCCGACTAACTAAACCGTAAACACAGTGGAACAAGAGCATAATTCTTTATGATAGAGCACGCATAACAGATTAGCTAACATACATAATTTTGCTACTGTAACTACAACTGCTTCTCAACTTCTGACACACCCGCCCTGAATGTTAAAGCGACATTCAGTGAATATGAAAGTGAAGTGACGAATACACAAGGACGTGTGCAACAGAAATTATACTTTTAAGTAGGTTTTACTCTATACTCTATACTCTTTACTCTAAAGGTTAAATATGTTGAGTTTCACCTATTCAGAAAAGTGGTAAAATTAACTAAAATAAACAAAATATAAACTAACATCCTTTAACTTCTTAACAGCAAAGCTGGGAATCATTAAAACGTTTTAAAAAATGCAAGCATTTTGCAACCGATTGAAGATTGACACAAAACAGACTAAAATGTAAATTAGTAGCACGGTTAAATCACAATAAAAACTTGTGGTGTGCAGGTGGTTAGGTGGGGCTCATTTTAAAGAGTGAAATTCCACTTGCGCTTGTTGAAAAGTGGTAAGTTTTTTACTCCAGTCAGAACCCACAAACATCTAAATACTGAAGTATATGTACTGTGTCCAGAAACAACATTAGAGAAAAACTTTTCATTACTCCTCTCTATGGAGAAGAAATTTTTGAATCTTTTTTTTTGAGTAGCTTGGACTAGAACTGCTAAAGCTTGACAATTTATCCATTTTTGGTAAATATTACATAAGATAATATAAATATCCCTTAGGTATTTTGATGCCTTATCTTGAGGGAATGGGCTTTTCACCAGTTCATTAAAATGTTTTTCACTGTCACTGAGCATTTGGAGGGTCTGTAAATGTAAATGCGCTGCCTGCTCTGTGAACCGCTGTAATCAATAACTTTCCCTCAGTACATAATGTAACTTTCACAGTCAAGATTATTTAAGGCTGTTTTAGGCCGCCATGGAAGCAGATCCCATTTGAGAAATAATGCTCAAAACAAAAGCTGAGTTTGTCATACGCTTACTTCGTGTTCCCATGCTGAGTAGTGTACATACAATATAATACGAGCCTTACTGTAAATAGCATAAAAGTTCCCATGCTGTGAAATGAGGCACACTTAGAAAAATGGAAACCCTGGAAATGGTCCAGATTGAACGATAGCACTAAAACTCTCTATATAGCTTAAGGGAAAAGCTTCCGCTGTCTTTCATATTCCCCCTCCATGATCATAAAGATTTTGGTGTGACACCAATACAAAGGCACAGAAATTGAGAGAAACTTGAAAAGCACATGTGACAGCAGTGTGGTCCAGTTGGATGGGAAACGAAGATCATTGTATAGAAAGCTGATTTAGGATTTCGGGAAGGAAAGAGAAAAATGGTTGGCATGTGGTTCACAGCGAACAACAGATGGCATCATTCTGTTATCCTTCTTGTCAAGGATGCAAAGTATATTTTTCTTTTTGCTGAAAAAAACATAAATGGCACACGGACAGCCAGCATGTATACACAACACACTGTACATATGCACACACTAAATTCTATATGGTATTGTTTTATATAAATATTATATAGTAACTTCACTTCACGTGATGGACTGCCCACAGTCTGTTAATTCCACAGAAGCTAATCCCTTCAGTCTCTGCTAATATATCCATTACATGAGTGATGCTCCCACAAGCCAGCCCTAGTCAGTAAATAATTCTGGTTAATTAAAGCCAAGACATCCATCTTTGCCTTGGCTTTGTGTGCACTGTGCGAAAGGCATGTTCTATTAATAAAACAGTGGTTATCACCACTGTTGATGTAGTTTCAAACCTGTTAATTAGACTGTAGATTTCAAATGGAAATTAGCGGCCAATAATTCATCAGAAAGGGGGAAATGACACTTTTTTTTTCTCCTGTGAGGGTAGACGCATCTGAAAGCACACCAGCAGAGGATAGCTTAGTAAAATCGACACAATCAAGTCAACAGCATCATCAAATAAGCAACTGCATGGTTAAATCCAAATGTATTATTGATTTTAAAAATGGTTTTTAGATCTGTTCAAATGTTTTTCCTTTGTGGTTCAGTGTTTGTAAGTAATTCGTATTTATAGAAGGCTTAACATCATTTATCTCTGCCAGTGCTTAGCCTTTGGTCTTTCAGTTTTACAAAACAATGTTTTTAATGCTAAACAATATTAAAATTATGTTTGCCCAGTTTTCTGTAATCGTGTTCTTTTGGTTTCAGACTGAATAAAAGTAACTTTGGATGGAGGGACATTTCTTTTATACAATCCAGTCACCCTAATATGAAGGGCCTTGAGGCTACATAAATAAAACTAAATTGAACATGTCACTATTTTTTATTTAAACTGTTTCTAATCTACACTACTAAACACTCTCAAACACTATCTGTACATTATGTTTATCTTCCCAATATACAATTATGTGAAAAAGAAAGTTGTCATTGGAGTCTATGCAGACCTATGAAAAACTGAGTATACCTTTACTGCTCATATAGGAATTCCAGCAGGACTTTTCCTAGAGTATTCAGGTGTGCGCTAACACAATGCCACACGATTTTTGGAGTTGTGCACTTCCTAGCAATGTCACTATGGTCACCATACAATCTGCAAAAAACCCACGAGCAGCATCTAAGACTCTGTAGTTTTGAGCTAGCATGTTAGATGACAAGACCTGGGCCCCTTGCAGTCACTGAGTAAATTGTTCATATATAGCACTTGTCTTCTCTACCTGAGCTCTTCAAGTGATTTATGGAACTTGCCTCATTCACCCATTCATACAACTGCTTTTTTCTACACGTTGTCTACATAAGTGCTTTCTATCTAACATCCATACTCCAGTGGACACATCGAAGAGAAACTTGGGGTTAGTATTTTTCCCAAGGACATTTGGCATGCCGACTGGAGCAGCCAGGGAGCAAATCACCAACCTTCCGATTAGTAGATAACCTGCTCTACCTCTTAAGCTACAGCCAACACTCAACCATAAAAAAGTCAAATGTGAGGTTATTAGTGCAACAGCTAAAGCTTGGCAGAAACAGGGTCATGCAAAAGGACAATGACCCAAACACAGCAGCAAATCTACAACTTCAACCTGTTTGAAATGCCGTGATAGGACATTAGGAGACCTGTGCATGAATGAAAACCTGCAAATCTCAATAACCCGAAGCAACATTTAAGCAAAGAGCTGGCCAAAATTGCTCCACAGTGATGTGAGCAGCTGTTAAAGTCATACAGAAAATGATTGCTTCAATCATCGTCAGTCATCAATACACTTCAGGTTACCAGATTGTTACTAACTTAGCAAAAGGACAGCTTTCCTCCACATCTTGGTCTCCCAGTGCATGCACAGCGTTGCCTATTTATCTCTCTCTCTGCATCGCTCGAGTTACACAGTGCAGGAAGTTGCAGATTGTGGGTGCACACCGTGTGAGATACAGAAGAAGGAGACATTTTGTTGCTTTCCGTTTTACATGTGGATACTTGCAAAATCAGTACAAGTACAGAAAGAAAGAAAGAAACCTCCCAGATGCCCAACTCTGGCAAAGCTTCCAGTATTTCACGTGTTATGTGAGGCAGCCGCCACATGTCATATAATAAAATGAAGAATCACAGTCGTTTATCCATAGGTTTTAATAGACACACGGGGGCTTGTTAGCAAACACTTGACCAGTTGTGATCTTTCATAACTTTGTTTCAAATTTCCATTTAATTTTTGCAAATGGGAAATTATACCCAAGAGGGAGTAGACAGCATTTTGATTTTCTATTAAATACTAAATTAATTTTGTATGCTGCGAAATGTTGAGATTTTTACCAGCATAGTGTCTTCCTAATATACCAGAACCACATTTATAACGCCCCCAGGGCATTGCGCCAAACAATATTATACTCCACTGGTGAAACAATTAAGTGTGGAAAACACATTAGGTCTTTCTGACTGTCTCCTAAACAAATTAACACATCTATCTATCTATCTATCTATCTATCTATCTATCTATCTATCTATCTATCTATCTATCTATCTATCTATCTATCTATCTATCTATCTATCTATCTATCTATCTATCTATCTATCTATCTATCTATCTATCTCCCTCCCTAAAGAAAACAAGAAATACATTTAAAAAAGAAGAATTACAACTTGTTCTCTTGTCTTCTAAAAATCCCAGGCCTTGACAGGTTATCAACATTACTTGTGTAATCTCTCAGTAGTCAGTAGCTGGAACATTGTGCTCATCAGTTTATATGCACGTCTTTTACAGGTGGTGAATTTAGGAACAGAAGTAGAATATTGACCAGTAAATAATTAAATTAAAGTCAAGGTATGCGTCTTTACCTTGATTTTGTGTGCAGACTGTAAAAAAAGGTATTTTCTATTGTTAAACAGAGGTTTTGGCCAATGATAGAAAAAAAGAATCTACAGATGATAATGAAAGGAAACTGAAATTACCTTCAGGGATTCTCAGAGAGAGACTTCTCTTCTTGACAACTATAGGTCTATTGTTATAGTGCAGTTACTGTTATCACAGCGACTGTGCTGTGTCCAGCAAGAAGTTATCAGTTTAGCTATGCTAGGGAATAAAACGAAATATGCTCATGCAATTAGGATTCATCCTCTAGGCACCACTGATATCTATCAGAATGGACAAAAGTGATATTCAGACAGATACACTAATAAGGTTTCTAGGGAATACATTACAGACCTATTTCTATAGACGCTGTATAATATATATTTAATGTCACAATCTTGAAAGTCTCCTTAAAAAAGCTTGTGTGCTTAGCATCAAAATTACTTTAAATGTAGACTCTCCAGAGCTTTGATACAAAAGGAGTGTGTTATTATAAAACAATGTCTCTGTGTGACAGCAATCAGCAATCAGCAGTTGGAAAATGTCAATATGTCTAAAAATTAGAAGTGATTTTCTCATACTGACGACCCTCTCCACAGGGAAGATGCTGCTAATGGAAGTTTGGACTGGATGCCTTTGTAATAGTGATGCAAGCGTCATGTGAAGTAGAAAAGCAATTCGTCTTTAAGATAGCCCTCAACCTTAGAGCGAAGCATTATAACTGCAAGTATAGGTATTTTTTAAAAATCCCTGTATGAATGAGTGCTGTTGTCCAGTTGTCGCTGGTAGTCCTGCAGAACTGTGTTTCTATTGATCACTGTTTTGTACAGTGGCCCTGAAAGGCCAAACGGACTGCAACTCAAGAAAACACCAGCAATAAGAAAAACGCTGCAAAAGCACACAAAACACAACGGAAATAGGAAAAAAGTAAACAGAAATTGGAAAAAAAAAGATCTCCAAAAGTACAAAGGAAGTGTTTCTGGGGAGACAATACCCGAACAGACCAGTTGCAGGAACCAAAACATGCTAGGTAAGTAATGATTCATATAATACTGATGACGGATTGTGTGTAAGTGTGTTAGCCTTACTATTAACCTAAAAATTAATAGTTAGGCTACCAAAACACTTACACACACTTTTCTTTCCTCACAAAACCAATAGATCCTCCACTTCTTTGAAGTGTCTCCCAGCGCAATTCTTTTTTTTCTTTTTTTTTTTTTTTGTGTGTCCCGTTTGGATCTTTAGCCATCAGAATTGTTGTCTTAAGGCCAAGAAAGATGCCAAGCAGATTTATTTTACCAAGTGGATCATCATGGCCTTGCCATATTGGTCCATTTGATTGACCTTTATTATAATTATGAATTTATTTTATTTTCGGTTGCAACAAACGGGACAGACATAACTGGGGGATAGGACAGGGAGAAAGAATGAAAGAAAGAGAGGGAGAGAAGGAAAACCAAAGGGGAGAAGAGACGGTGAGAAGGGGGGGAAGAAAGAAAAAAAAACAAAAAACAAACAAAACACCTGGGTCACCTGTATGGAGAAAAAAAAACAGAAGAGAAAACAAACAACAAAGAGCAACATAATAAAAAAAACAGCACCATCACAATAAACTAGCTAGCAGTAGATATCAGTAGATACTAAATAATAAACGATATTCTGCAGCACGCAAGATAGACAGCGCACAATGTGCTTTGAGGCAGCAGCCAAGAAAGGTGTAGTCTGCGTCTGTGAACACCCGTGTGTACACCTGTGTGCATACCTGTGTGGATCAGCACGCTTGTATTCCAAAGGTTTCTCCATGTAACGATCTGCTAGGGAGTGTGGGGAGCCATAGCCCCGTCCTCCAGGGTATGCAGCAGGTATGGAGGAGATCCAGGCCCCAGATATCCAGAGGCCCCAGAGTACAAGGACCCGAGGAGGACCACCAAAGGGGGGGAACCGTGCCACCCTCCTGGGAAGAGCTGAGTAGAGCCCCAAACGAGAGGTCACCCAGCAGCCACGGAGCAGAGGCCAGAGGGGGTTGCAGTGGCGTGCCCGCGGGCTCTGCCGGCAGCCAGCTGTGCCAGAGAGGACCGAGCTTCAGGCCCAGAGGCCTGAGGGCACCCCACTCCCCGGAAGGAGCCCAGCCGGGCCACAGGCGCCAGGTCCCGCCAATCGGCCACCAGGAGTGACCCGGTACATACATGAACGCATGAGCGACAAGGACCACCAACGACTGTGGGCATCAGCCACCGGCAGGGAGTGTGGTGAGGGGAGATAGGCCTCCGTACTTTAGAGGGCCTGAGATGTACCCAGAGAGGTTGAGTCTAAGACCCAACCTGACATTTAGACACAGACGAACAGGCGCACGCAGACACAAACGTGCATTCCCACCCCCATATACACAACCAAATATTCGGCACTCACCCAACGTGTAGACAGACACAAATAGACACTGCACAGACAGTCAGACTCCCCAAACATGCTCTATATCCCAGGTCCAGGTACATCTGCCCTCAGAGGGGCAAGCCGTACCTAGACCCAGAAGATGTAGCCCTTCTCTCTGGGGTGGAGGCAAGCGGACCACTTCCTTATCTGCAGTAGCAGGGAGGCCCCGCATCCCAGACCCCAGTCTGACGGCCAGCACCTCCTCCCAGCCCCCCAGCCCTGACGGCTGAAGACCTCAAACCTCCCTACGCCCGCTCATATATAGTGTTGCTGTGTGCTGTTCTAAAGTGCATTTAAAACTCAGGAGAGCATGGTACTAGCTTCCTCTCAGAGAGCAGCACGGCTCCTCCCGAAAACCCTTAGTGTCTAAATGCATTTAAAAAAGCGCCAGAGGTGGGTTGGAATACACCGACCATCCTCTGGATTGGATGCTGTAAAATGTGCCCACCCCCAAGGCCCTATATGTATGTGTTATGTGAGAGTGTGAGTAATGTGGATGTCTAGGTTGCAGAATAAAATTGAGGCACAGGCGGCCAGAAGGGGACAGAGGGGAAGTGCCAGAGGTGTGGACTCGAGTCACATGACTTGGACTCGAGTCATTAATTTTATGACTTTAGACTTGACTTGAAAAAATGTTCTAAGACTTGTGACTTGACTTGGACTTTTACACCAATGACTTGGGACTTGAATTGGACTTGAACCGGTTTACTTGAAAAGACTTGATATTTTACCCCAAATACAAAATTTAACATGCATATTATATAGAGATTGAAAATGTGACGTCATTCACGGGTAGAACCGCAAAGGATTCTGGGAACTCGTGGCAAGCGGTACTAGCGCATGCAGGCTTTCAATTAAAATCAGTTATACAGCGATAAAAAGAAACACAAGAAGCTGTTGTATTATTAACTGCAATAGCCGGTCGCATGACAGCCACGGGAAGCCGACGGGTAAAGAGATCGGTTGTTATCGGATTACCTCGTTGAAGAGAAATTGTTCGAGCCATGTTTCCGAAGTAACAAAGAGGCGACGGGTGGCCTGGATTGCAGCCATTCAAAGACCAAATATAACGTCCCAGAACACTCCAGCTCACAGGTTAGTCTGCTCCAAGCATTTACACGAAGGTCAGTGTTTTTTAGTAGTTAATGTGTCACTTTCATAACATAACTGGTGATATAGGTTACAAGCAAGTCTGGCGCTGAACAGAAATTGTCACGCTATGCTCCTTTATTTATTGTGCATAAATAGTGAATTGTCCTGACACAATATTGCGTTTCGCCTCTGTTATTATGGTACATTGACAAAAACATATACTTTTATTCACAGGATAAAACAGGTTTTTTGTATCACTAATTGCCCAGTACGATTACAGCATACAGTATTATTGTCACTGCTACATTTCTGTGATGGGTACCAGAAATTATTTCCACTACTAATTAATTACCGTTGAGCTCAAAGGTCCTATTAATAAACGGTTAAGGAATGTGTATTTATGACGACAATTTGTGAGACTGGTAAACTTATGATACGTACGATGGTCTTTCGTTCTACACGGTGCATTTCAAGGTCCTGCACCCATCCGTCGGTAAACTGTACCTGGGCTTGTTGCAGTGACCTGAAGTTACTAAACTTCATGAGTGTATGCACTCACTCCAAGAACCGTATGATTATAAATATGCATATAAATATGCTACGATGAGATAGCTGACTTCATCTAACTAGCAAATGTTGTCCAGGCTACGTTGGTGATACAGTTTTTTTAATGTGTATGATATTTTTGTCATGCGATTTTAAAGCCGGTCCTACAACCGCATCCAAGAATAACATGCAGCTTATCTCAGAAATGTCGGTGAAAATTATTCTTGGAGCTAAGTTTAATTGAGCTGCATTTTATAGAGGTGCAATTTCACAATTTGTGTATATTTTCTAAGTTCACTATTTTGTCATGTGTTGAGAAAAACACAGATTTTAAAATTACATGGTCTAATATTTACATTTAGCATAACTGCAACATTATTTTTTCGTTGTTTTTTTTTTTTAAAGACTCGAAAGGACTTGAAATTCAAAGTTTCAGACTTGTGACTTGACTCGGACTTTTACACCAGTGACTTGAGACTCGACTCTGACTTGCCTGACATTACTTGAGACTTGACTTGAGACTTGAGGATAAAGACTTGAGACTTACTTGAGACTTGCAAAACAATGACTTGGTCCCACCTCTGGGAAGTGCCTCCCCTGCACCCTGGTGACATACCTGCACCCCAAGCCCTGCGTGTGTGGGTGGGTGTGGTAGAGCGGGAAGAGGGAGGTAGCTGAGGATGGGGAGGAAAGAAAGGGAGGGGCAAGCGGCCCCCCCCTGGGGCCAGCTCCCCCGCTGACCCCAGTAGGCACCCCCACACTCTGGAACCCACCAGGGCAAGGGGACCCAGGCCCATCCGGACCAGGGCCCGCAGCAGCAGCACCGCCCAGCCCCACAGAGTCCGGGGCAGCCCACCCGACTCCACCCCAGAGAAAACTGCACCCACCCCATCATCCAATCATCTCCCAAACTACACAAGACAATAGACACCCAGGTTGAGTTCACTCTCCACCTCTCCTATATCTCTCCCCCCACCTGCAGAGTGAGCTCCTGTAGTGAGGAGACCACCTGCAAAGATATAACAGCCTCCCCACCAGTTAGAGAGCGCAATTCTTAGCATATTTTGGTTCCTGCAACTGGTCCGTCAGGTTATTGTCTCTTGTGCTTTTGGAAATCTGTTTTTTCCTATTTCCATTTTAGTTTTTCCTATTTCAGTTGTGTTTTGTGTGCTTTTAGCAGCGTTTTTCTTATTGCTGTTGTTTTCGTAAGTTGCAGTCCATTTGGCCTCTCAGGGCCACCGTAGTTTTGCTTGGTCACAGGTGGAAAGGCCCACTGAGTGCTCTTGCTGAGTTCACTCCTGGGAGGGGCTTTCCTGGGATAACACCTTCCCTGCACCTGTTTCTCATTCCTCAATCAAGCATGTTGTACTGATTGTAATCATTTTTATGTCATTTGTCAGCCCCTCATCTGGATTCAAAGCACCTCTGAAGACTCCATGTCAGCAGCCTCCTGTGCTCCTCAGCCTTAACCTCACAATCCTAGTATTGGCTCTCTGTGTCTAATTAAAAGGATTGCTCACCTGTTCACCCACCTGACCACTCTCGCACCAAAACGTCTCTGGATTCTTGGTTTGCTACCAGCCGCCCCCACACCTCAGACCACCGTTCTCTCAAGTAAAGCAACTCTCATCAAACTGTCCACATTTTGCCCATTTCCCTCTGATCGCCTGTTAACTCCCTGCGTCCTCCTCAACAGAGTCTCTGCATGCAGATCTGCAAAAATGCACCCCCTCACTGGCTCCCATCTTCTGTTTTTTTGTTCAACAACAAAAGATGAATTTAAAGGTTTTTGGTCATATTTTAGGTCATTTTGACCCAACTTTCTTTGAATAAAAAATGATGAGACAACACAGCGTGTATAAGATATGACCTGAAATCTGTCATCTGTCAGCTTCGTCTTTCTTTCCTCCAGAATACAGCGAAAAATAGTGAAGGGGTAAAACTACATGCGTTACATGATGTTCATTTCAGCAGTTACTGAAATATTCAACCTGTCTGGTACCAACAACCATCCCACATTCAAAGTCACTTGAATCACCGTTCTCCCTCCCTCATTCTGATGCTGTGTTTGGACTTCAGCAGTCCATCTTGATCATTTCTACATCGCTACATACATCAAATTGCTATTATGTGATTGGCATATTAAATATTTGTATTAATGAGAGGTTAAACAGGTGTACTTAGTCAAGAGGCAAGTGTAAATTTTACTTCTGTTGCAGAGGAAAAGCATTAATGACCCTGTTATCTGTATTTACCTGGAAAGGAGGTCCTGTGGTGTATTTCACTGGTTTCTTTTTTAAGCTGTAATAATCAAGCTCTGAATTTCAAATTACTTGTATGTATAAGGTGCTAATTGTGCTGCAAACTGAGTGAATGTTTAACTATCATACAGCAGTGAAGGATCATTGCTGAATGTATAAATAAGCAGCTGCATATGCCTACATTTTCCCCTAAAAAGGGCTGCCCTGAGTGGGTAAAATATTTGCTAATGTGGATTTAACAAAGTAGTTACAGTAAAGTATCTGCAACATTAAGGTGACAGAGATAAATAAGTGTATTTTTTAATGACTGCTTTCATTATCACTTATTATAATCTGTTATATAATTTAATATATATAAAAGAAATAAACTAAAAAAAACATCCCTTATTAAATGGTGTTTGCATCAATTCCCTGTCTGTCTAAAGAATCACAGACACTTTGACTTACACAGAGAAAACAGAAAAACAACAAAACACTGTAAACTATTCATGAAAAGAAATGTCAACTCTAAAGTACTTACATCACCACAGCTACAAATGTGGGTCATATTTGCTTGGATGCCAGTTAGCTGAATTTGTTAGCTCCTTTCATGTGTCCATCATATTTTTGTGAGCTTCTTTTGGTTTCTTCCTCTAAGTGCAGCTTGTCTGTATTTGCCATTTGGGGGCAAAAGTTTCTCCTGATATGATAAAGGATTTTGCTACTTTGGTGACACCAATAATATACCAGCAGTTCTCCTTCATGAAAAATGCTGCTTATTAGCAGCCAGCCTACATGTAACACATTGTTGTAGAAGAAACAGACATCTGCTATTTTCATGATAATTTATTAAAAAATATGAAATGCAATCTTTTATTTTTTATTTATTTATTTATTTGCTCCACATGGACAAAAAAATATCTTTTTTTGTGACAGCCAGCAAAAACTTTTAAACAAATGTATTCCAGTTGGAAGTGTCTTCCTTGCCTGCACAGAGCATTTTTCTGTTTTGTAAGACTTTTCCAACAAAACATTAAACTGCATTAAACTGTTCAACAGTGTCAAATTTCTTCTTATAATAATAATAATAATAATAATAATAATGGATTGGATTTATACAGCGCTTTTCAAGGCACCCAAAGCGCTTTACAATGCCACTATTCATTCACTCTCACATTCATACACTGGTGGAAGCAGCTACGGTTGTAGCCACAGCTGCCCTGGGGCAGACTGACAGAAGCGAGGCTGCCATATCGCACCATCGGCCCCTCTGGCCAACACCAGTAGGCGGTAGGGTAAAGTGTCTTGCCCAAGGACACAACGACCAGGACAGAGAGCCCGGGGATCAAACTGGCGACCTTATTCCAGTTTTTCCTTTAATACCGTGGATAAATGCTTCATATTCGCAGCAGGAATCTATTCTGAAGATGACTTAAGCAAAAAAGGAAAGAAAACAGAAAAAAAAGATAAATAACAGCTAAGACAACTAAGAAAACAACTTCAATTAGGCCCTTAGCAGTAAAGTGACTCCGGCCTGCTCACTGCTATTGTCTGACACAAAACCAGTGCCAGGGATAGGCGTGAAACACTGCTCTAAAGCAGCGGTCCCCAACCTTTTTTGCGCCACGGACCAGTTTATGCCCGACAATGTCAGGAAGAGCTGCAACTAACATTGGTGTAGCCCCTCCCATTCCAATGAAATTCAATTAACTACCTATTGCCGTATAACAGCAGTGTATCTATAACCCATATAACAACTGTCATAGATTAGCAGCAGGAAAACAATAATGAAAATATCAATAAAATGAACACAATCAGTATATCCACTAAATGTCTCCCACTCTTTCCCCTTCTTAAACACACTTGGAAAGTTCCTCTAGGACTTGGATCATAAGGGCTTGTCACATGGTCATAGACAGATTTTCCACTTTTGCCACTGATTTGCCAGCATAATCAAATGTGCACCTTAAATGTCTAATATTTTCTCACAGCTTCAACAGGATCTTGTGACTCACGGCAGCAACACACAATCAAAACAACTACAGCGAGTAAGTAGGTTTTATTAACGACCCATACTTCAAACACGAGTGTGAAAAAATTACTGTTTGTTGTTTTCAGACGTTACAGGGCGTCCCTATGACTAAGAGAGCTGCATCTCAACCACTCAAGCATCAAACAGTGTAACAGCACAGCACATGCAAATGCCTAAAATGCCTCAACATGACAACTGAAATGCCCCTGCTATGCAAACATAACTATTCACAAATGCACAATCTGAATATTCTTATTCTCCTTTTGTCCCAATGTACACAAAAAATGGATATCCAGGTGGTGCGCATAAAAACCCATGCATTAATCTTTGTGAGTGTTTACAAACTACTGTGAGAATGTGTTGTTTTGCTTCTTTTTAAGCCCCCCCTCCAACCAAAATCCCACCCCATCCTGTAGATGAACACTTCACCATGGGAACAGAGATGTGTGTGTCTGTTTAACACAATAAAGAGGCGACTAAAAGACTTGCAGTGTCTTTCCTAATGAGCCTTGTAAGAACTCATGCTGTTTGATGTCTAGGACTGTTTCATCCAGCTCAGACACTGCCTCCATTGCCCCCCTAACCCTTTCTGTCCAAGATTGGGACTGGCAGGATGGCACCCCTCTGCCCTTTGTCTGCCACCCACCAAGCCTGACCATGTTCTCCATTTCATTTACCTTATGCTTTGCTCTTCTGCCAGACCAGGGCCACAGGCCAAAACACAGACAGATAAGAACCTGCAAGGTACCAACCCCTTGGGATTAAAGCAGGCAGTTAATTCTGTTTGCATTTTGACAGGGTGTTTTTAATTTTACCTGCCAGCAAAGGTTTGTTCAAGTACTCTCTCTGGACCTCTGTCTACCGTGACCTATCATTGCCATATGGTCACAATTCCCAGAGCTCACTACAGAGGGACTTGGTGGCGTTTAAAAAAAAGTCACCCAACATATGCTGATGTAAGTGAAAATAAGATTCTGCTATTCAAGGCTTTTTTTTGTGCTGTGTGTTGTCAAAACATTCATTAATTTTGCTTCCCCTTTTAATTTGCTATCATTTTTCTCTTCTTTTATGTATTTATTATCTGAGGCAGTAAAAATTATTAAATCACACTACTATATGTATAATTGTTTTTGGTTTTTTTTTTTAACATTTTACATATGTGTATTTTTATCACTTATGTTGCAAGAGCAAAAAGAGCAGTAAGTAATTTGACAGGATTGTCGAGCTGGTAAACACCTGAATGTGTGCTGTCAAACACAACCAAACTATTGCACCAGCTAAGTAGCAACATGCTCAGGTGATGTTAAAGGTGTTACCAGGAATTATCTGCCAATTTGTGCTGCTTGTTTGTTGTGTTGTCACTAAATGAAGCAACGACTGTGAGTTGGTTTAGGCAGCACAGATCAGGTGCACTGCTATACTCACTTGACCTCTACTCCACACACACTCAGCAAACTCTTTTAATTATGGCTGTGTTAATTATGGTGATGTTCTTAATGGCGGTACTTGCTCTGTGTTCTGCCTATTTTTTTTTTTTTTTTTTTGCGTGGCTGTGTTCAAAGCTCACCTAAAAGCTATGCTGCTTTTTGCAGCCACTATTGATATTTAAAAAAAACAACGCAGCATAGGCCATATCAACGCGATTGTGGCATTTTTCGACGGCCAGCTGACTGTAACATTAGCCTGATTGTGCCATTTGTGAATTAGAGTGCTTGCCTTGTGTCCCCACCCTGCTATCAGCAACACTAGGTGAACAAATACAATTATTGTAATAAGTTATGGTCAAAATTTCATGCTGTACCTGGCCTCTCCTGGGTATTTTTGTTTTATTGTGATGGTTACAGTCAATTCTGGCTTAATTGGCACTTTAATTTGCATAAGAGTGCTTAAACTGACAACATATGCATTAATATTTTGCATGAATTTTTGATGAAACTGTATCATATATAACATATACGTTAATGTAACACACACACACACACACACACACACACACATACATATATATATATATACATATATATATATATATATACATATACATATATACATATATATATATATATACACATTAGGGGTGCAACGATACTCGTATCGATATTGAACCGTTCGATACAGTGCTTTCGGTTCGGTACGCATATGTATCGAACAATACAAAATTTGTAATTTATTTTATCAACTTTCCTTCTGACGATGCTGTCTGTGTTGAGCGCTCAGTGAATCTGCGTTCGACTACTCCGCCTAGGGTCGACAGTGCAGCCTAGGCGGAGTAGTCGAACGCAGATTCACTGAGCGCTCAACACAGACAGCATCGTCAGAAGGAAGCGCGCAGGGCAAGCTAGCGAGACAGAAGTTAAGCTCTCCTTACAACATGGACCTCCCCCACCCTCATTCAGATCTGGCGTTTGGAATTATTTTGGTTTTCATGTGACGTATGACCCTGAAGGTAAGCGAGTCATGGACTAAAGTAAAACAGTATGTTGGATGTGCCATGCAATGCTCAATTACATGGGTGGGAACTAGTGTGTTAGCGCAGTTAGCTCGTTAACGTGTTGGCCGTCTAGCCCCATGCACGGGGCGATCGGCGGTAGCTCGTTAACGGAGATTTGCCGTGTTGTGGCGTTAAGGTAATTTCAACGAGATTAACCTGAAAGCACTAGTGGGAACACAACGAATATGACTGCACATTTACGCCGACATCATCCTAGTGCAAAGACAAGTGGAAGCAGAAAAAAAACAAGCAAGCATGCTACTAACTTTAGCCGAGTCATTTAGACAGCTGTTTAATATGCTGCTGAGAATATAGCCCAGAAGAAGCGGATAGTATAGCTTTTATTTTGGAAAGAGCCATTTCTCTGTAATAAACTCTCTTTTCCAAAGATGAGTGATTCCTCAATCAGATACAGGGCTCGCAATCGCTAGCCCGACGTCCCGGGGCTAGCGATTTTTTCAGTCGGGGTGCCAAAATCTATCTCTGCCCTGCCCGTCGGGCTATTGTAGGAAGGAAAAATATATGTCAATGCTTTTGCATTCTTTCGGAAATGTAGCTGGGTAATTATGTCATTGGCATCGGTGAGCCACTGTCAATATGTGACATATTGAAATCACGTTTGAATTTGCGCTTGTTTTTTGCTTTCACTTTGCAATCGCGCGAACTGTGTATAGAGAGCGACAGTACTGATTGGTGAGTGATGATAATTTGCGCACCAATTCCTCTGACATCGTCTTATCAATCGTTAGCTTACTATGCAAACATGACAAGTGAAATCTCCTGCAGCAAGCTTAAACATATGAGAGGTTGATCGCGCAGAGAATCACTGAGCGTTATGTGTGTGTGTGTAAAAGCAGCAGGATATATATCTTAGTTCTGCTGAGCCAAATAAGAGAGGTCAGGGTGAAGAAGTGACAGCCAAAGAAAAGCTTACCACAAAACGGAAAAGTTATGACAAATCAGACTATAAGGCAAAAAGAAAGTGCAGCTTTATGGTTTCATGGACAAAAGAATTTCTGTGGCTGCAATATGACGAGCTAAATAACCAGGGCTGCACATAAGTGGTCCGCAGGTGCGCATTCGCTGTCAAAATAAAATAAAAAAAAAACGCGCACAAGATATGAAGTTGCAACGCGTGTTTGCATACATAAGATTTTCTGGAGGAGGACAGACATTTGTTTAAAACTCTTAAAGATGTCGAAGAAGCTCCTTTAAGCAATTACTTTGGTGTTCCTCTACCTCCAAAGAAATGTCAGAAGGAGTCAGAACCACAAAAGAAGCGCGTATTCTCGGAAAAGTGGTTGCAGGAGGTGAGCTGGCTTCAAACAAATGATGAACGCACAGAGATGTGGTGCGGAATGTGCCGTGAAAATCCCACTCTAGCGGACAAAAACAGTGCTTTTTATATGGACGCAAACGTGCGTTGCAACTTCTTATCTGGTGCGCGTCTTTTATTTTGACAGCGAATGCGCACATGCGGACCACTTATGTGCACCCGTGTAAATAACATAATGTTCTGCCGGGTGTGTTGTTGGTTTTCTCTCGATTTCTGAGTCGACAAGCGCCTTTGTTACTGGGACCAGTCATTTTAAGAAAGGCCCCCATTAGAACCCATGAGAAATGCAAGAAATGCATTATTGCTCAGTCTGCAATATCTTTCCCAGAACAAACACCAATTGCAAATAACATACTAAAAATAAACCTGAAAAATCTGTTTAGAACAGCGTACTATGTTGCAAAGAGTGAACTACCACTGGCAAAATTTAGCAGTCTTTGCAAACTTCAAAAATCAAATGGCCTAGATCTTGGTTCCACTTGTCTCTTACCCGTGACTTCAGTGGAAATTTCAAATTCAGGATCTGACACAGACTGATTCATGTCCTACACAGTTCTTACAAGTTCATAGAAATTTCTGTTCAATTAGAACCAAGTATTTGAGTTGATGATTGTAATTTTTATACAATGTTGTAATTTGTTTTTCAACAATTTTTTGATTAATGTTTTGTTTCCTTTACAATATTATACATTAAAGTATAATATTGTAAAGGAAACAAAACAGGAAACAAAACATCAATCAAAAAATTGCTCTCTTTTTTATTCGGGCTACTTACATTTATTTTGGGCTACCAAAAACTGAAGAGTCCCTGCCCGAAGGGCTACCAGGGATTTTGAAATTTTGAGAGCCCTGAGATATATTTATTTTTTTAATTAGTTTTGTTTCAGCAACATTAAGTTTAAAAACTGTACTTTTGAGTTAAAATATATATTTATAATTTTAATAAATGACAAATTAAAAAGGCATGAACATTTTTTTGTATCGAAAAAATATCGAACCGTGACACCAAAGTATCGAACCGAACCGAACCGTGAATTTTGTGTATCGTTGCACCCCTAATATATATATATATATATATATATATATATATATATATATATATATACATATAGATATATATATATACATTAGGGGTGCAACGATACTCATATCGATATTGAACCGTTCGATACAGTGCTTTTAGTTCGGTACGCATATGTATCAAACAATACAAGATTTTTAATTTATTTTATCAACTTTCCTTCTGACGATGCTGTCTGTGTTGAGCGCTCAGTGGATCTGCGCTCGACAGTGCAGCCTAGGCGGAGTAGTCGAACACAGATTCACTGAGCGCAGGGCAAGCTAGCGAGACAGAAGTTAAGCTCTCCTTGCAACATGGCAAATTGAACCTCCCCCACCCTCATTCAGATCTGGCGTTTGGAATTATTTTGGTTTTCATGTGACGTATGACCCTGAAGGTAAGCGCGTCGTGGACTAAAGTAAAACAGTATGTTGGATGTGCCATGCAATGCTCAATTACATGGGTGGGAACTAGTGTGTTAGCGCAGTTAGCTCGTTAACGTGTTGGCCGTCTAGCCCCATGCACAGGGCGATCAGGGGTAGCTCGTTAACGGAGATTTGCCGTGTTGTGGCGTTAACGTCATTTCAACGAGATTAAGGCTGACAGCACTAGTGGGAACACAACGAATATGACTGCACATTTACTCCGACCTCATCCTAGTGCAAAGACAAGTGGAAGCAGACAAAAACAACAAGCACGCATGCTACAAACTTTACCCGAGTCATTTAGACAGCCGTTAGCACACGATTCTCCTTATGGGGACCTGATATGTTTAATATGCTGCTGAGAATATAGCCCAGAAGAAGCGTATAGTATAGCTTTTATTTTGGAAAGAGCCATTTCTCTGTAATAAACTCTCTTTTCCAAAGATGAGTGATTTCTCGATCAGGTAGATTAATTTTTTTATTACTTTGTTTTTTCAGCAACATTAAATTTAAAAACTGTACTTTTGAGTTAAAATATATATTTATAATTTAAATAAATGACAAATGAAAAAGGCATGAACATTTTTTTGTATCGAAAAAATATCGAACCGTGACACCAAAGTATCGAACCGAACCGAACCGTGAATTTTGTGTATCGTTGCACCCCTAATATATATATATATATATATATATATATATATATATATATATATATATATATATATATATATATATATATATATACACATATTCAACTGCTTGTTCACTGCATATATCATATGGCAGCAACTCAGTGTAGGCAGATATGATCCAGACGCCCTGGTGAAGTTCAGATCGAGCATCACCATATGGAAGAAAGGTGATTTAAGTGACTTTGAATGTGGCATAGTTGTTGGTATCTGACAGGCAAGTTTGACTGGTTTCTTAACCATGACTGTACTCAAATGTCCTCCACAGTTACCAGAAATGAATCCAATAGAGCACCTTTCGCATGTGGTGGAATGGGAGAGTCACATCATGAATGTGTGGCCAACAAATCTGCAGCAACTGTTTGATGCCAACAAACTTTCTAAGGAATCTTTCCAGCACCTCGTTGAATCTATGCCATGAAGCATTAAGGCAGCACTAATCCTGCTGAGCTCTTGTTGCGTTCATGCATGGCATGCAGTCGCACTCACTGGCAATCCAAGCCTATATCTATGTCCTGTGGGTCATCTGCCGATATGAAACAATGACTGATGAGAAGTAGTGGCCTGCTTCAAGCCGTTCATTAAGGATTATTATTTTCTGCTAAGATGAATGTGTCAGCCCACTCTTCTATGTTAGGTGGATTGCTGTGTTTAGATTCACACATAGTTGTTTCATAATTAATACTATTAAAAGTCTAATAAGCTGTTATTAACACTATAAATTTAACCCTTTCAACAGTGTTTCCTGGTGCAGGGTGGTGTGTGTGTCTTTGTGTGTTTTTAAAATTAAGCTGATCTGTCAGTCTGTTATCATAGCATAAGAGGAATCTTTACTGGTAGCTATTTTACTCCTTCATGAATGTCTTTCACCAGTAGGCTGATAGCTGCTGATGCTCTGATGCTTTCTGGTTGGGGATATCTGAGCTTCTACACCTTTGTGATGGGGTGTGTAGCGTGTGTGAGGATGGGCTGCAGTTTGTTCTCTTGTTAAGAGGTGTGCTTCTTTCAGTCGTCTCTAAGGTTTTAATGCTTCTTTGAAAGGGCCTTTCTCTCTATTATTTTGGCATTCCTCTACCATACAATGAGACAGCTGGCGAGAATGTTCTCAATAACATGTCTATAGTCCTGGACAGAAGGCTGATGGCTCAGACAGGCTTTATTCAGTCACCTGACAGAACTGAGTTTCTGCTATGCTTTCTCAAAAGTAAGAAAGTTTTTTCTGACAAACTCAGATTATTGGTGATGAACAGGATCAGAAACCTAAAGGTGTACACACGTTACACATCAGTACCTTTAATCAGCAGAGTTGGCAGATGGTTTGGTTTGCTCCTAAAATCCAGGTTTAGCTTCTTGGTCTTGTTGGTGTAGAAGACAAGACTGTCTTCTTTCTCTTGGGTAAGCGTCTCATTACCAGTAATTTGATTTATGGTTTCTCTTGATAAGTCCCAGGATGGTTGTGTCACCTGCAAAATGAAATGCAGCTGAAATTATGGGTGACTAGGCAGTTATCAGTACTGAAGTAAAAGAGACTAGGCTTGATAAAGCAGTACTGGAGGCTTCCAGTGTTTAGTTGTTGTTGTTTTTTTCAGCACTGCTGATACTGCTAAACGTCAGTAGTCTAGCTATTGGAAGTCTTTCTATCAAAAATTCTAAAATCCAGATGCAGGTGAGAAAGGTCCAGAACAGCTTTGCTGTTAACATATTGGGATAGACAGCGTTACAACTGAACTATTGTCCAGACAAGAAAATCAGTCTTATCAGTGAGACTGGTGAGACTGAGAGGAGAGCAACTGCCAGAGGTTTGTACATCAACCTGTTGAATACGCAAAATTAAATGAACTAGTCACTTGCATGATTGAGGAGCTTCATAGGTGCTGACGTGAGCACTACATAAGGGAAATATTTCTTGAGATTTGTATTTGTCTTTTTGAGAAAAGTTGCACAGAGTGAAAACCTAATCCAACATAGTATTAAAATATGTTTTTGTACAGCAAAAGTTTTCAGAGCTCCAGCTGACACTTTATCTGGCTCTGTTGCCTTATGGGGTGTAACCTGAAAACTGAGATCCTGTGTAAATCTCATCTGGAGAGTGATCTGTCCCAGACAGCATGGTATGGGTTCCTTAAGTCTTGAAGGGGTTATCAGTAGATATAAATGGCATAGTCCATCTGAAAAGATGCTGTACCTATATCATTTAGCTGCCTTTATGAAAGACATTCACACTAATATGGAAGAAAGAGAGACAGACAGAGAGAACGTAACCCTCCTGGCAACCCACCGAGCCTGCTGGAGTGCCTGCAGTGAAATTCCTGGATCAAGTACTTATCCAGACTTATGGACCAAGGAATGCTCTTTAGGACCATAGCTATGCCAGTCCACCAGATATCAAAGGCTGCACCCATGCCACCTAACGTCCAACAGCTTCCTAGGATGTGACCTAAAGACTTCAATCCAAAATGAAATCCAGACGAATGCCATGGAGCACACATGGTCAGTTAGAAGCTTAGAAGTTTATAAAGGTTAGGGCATCTTTGACCAATGAAGACCACAAAATAACTCTCTGAAGAACAGTTATAGTGTGACTACAGTCACGTGGCAGGTAAACTGTATTGAATGGGCCCATTGGATTACCTGAGAGCAGGCAGGCGATGGTAGGTGATTGAAAGATCGGTTCTCATCCCAGGATCTGGCTCATTCAGCTGAGTATTGCAGACCCAAGAATGAATTGGATGGGTTGTAACTCAGAGACAGAATAAGGAGTTGAATCCTGGTGAAATCAGGCTTAATATTATTGGGCAGAGCTATTATGTAATTATGAAATTAAACATAAAAAAAAAATCGGGGGGGGGACTTGACGAGCATTCAGCTCCTTAGTTGCTTGGAAATACAAAAAGTTTTCGTGATTAGTACATACAATGAATAGTGGTTCTGCTTCTTCCAACCAGGATCTCCAAGAATACCACAGAATCAATATGAAATTCATATTTTTCTCCCTTGACAAACAGTTTGTTTTGCAATAAATGTTACTCTGTCTTTTGATGCTCAGAGAGGGTTTTGGAAATGATGAAAGTATCATCCAAGTAGACAAAGACAAAGTAACTGAAGAAGTACCAGAGGACATCTTTAACTATGCTGTGGAACAATACTGGTGTGTTGGTAAGTCTGAAAAGCATCACAAGATACCCAGAGTGCCCCAGGTGAGTGTTGAAAGATGTTTTTGATTTATTTCTCTCTTTATCTGCACCAGGTGGTAGGCGTTACAGAGATCCAGCTTTTAAAAAATGTAATTGTAATCATCTGCAATGGAAACAGAATAAGTAACAGATTGAATTCTATCCTGTTATCCTATTGTGAGGTCAGTCGATAGTTGAATTATGGTCTTTAAGCACTGGGTGGCATAAAATCAGTGGTGTCCTTGTTGTGTTGGAGATAAACAGACTTGTGATTGCTCGATAGGAACAGAAATACAGGTCAAGTTTTTTTAGCAGTATTTGCAAGATGACTATGTAGAGCCGAAACCTGAAGTTGCTCGGGCAGTATTTAAACCATTACAGCCATGGCCCTGTGTTTTGCCTACCCAGAGTATAAGTCAATAAAGTGGACTGTTTGACCACAATATAACTATTTACCAGATGCGATTCTTCTTTGTCTTACACAAAGAGGGCCATGTCCTTCCCTGCTGAATAATTTTTGTCTTCCTTTCACCGGACAGGTAATGACCAATTGCACACAGGTGAGTAGATTACCAACCATCTCCAGGTATGTGAATCAGAATGGTGGATACACATACACAAACATACACACACATACACACTCACAGAGTGAGAGAGCAACAAAGAGCAAGAACAATCAGAAAAAGCAGGTCAGCACAAGAAGACCAGGGGACCATGAAAATATCTTTTTGATATCACTAAACAAGTGTCCTGCTTCCTATAGTAAGAAAGATTATATATTCACATTTAAGTAAGATAGAGTTTTCATGAAAATGGTTAGAATCAGCTAAGGCAGCAGCAGGTTATGCATTTTAATACTTGCTGACAATGCTGAAAGACTTATTTCAGTGCTTCATGCACTTAAACCAAGGGTGTAAATGCTGTACTCTGTAGTTCTTCTGGTAAATAAAATAGCCTGCACCAGATTCCCAGATGCTGAACATTTGATGTCCATAGTTTAGTTAAAAACGTAATCTCTGGGGTAGCCAGTTTTGCACTCTTTCATGCTGTGGTCACATCTCTAGGCCATGTAGCCTGACAGTGAAAAGACCTTCTGGGGGGTCTTTTGGGTGAGCCATGTTTCTGTAAAACACAGAACTGAACAGTCTCTGATGTACTATTGTGTGATGACCTAGAATTCTGAAATACATCTGTCCATTTTATTATGCAGCAATTGCACATTTGCCAAGAGAATACTTGGCAGATTTTGTCATGGTCTGACTAGCCCTGCTGGGCGACCTGATCATTTATGTTTGAGTTTATTTAGATGGAGCCGCGCTTCCCCGGAGGCAGGTCCACCAACCCGGAAGTAGCTCCGTTCGGAGCTTCGGCACACCGCCGATTAATTAACATTCACCAGCTGCCATGAATTATCCGCCATCAGACCCCAGTGTATTTAACGCAGTGACCAGGCTTCAGTCAGCGCTGGATCATTATTCTAAGCTCGTTAGTAGTGTCTTGATTGTGTGCTTTTTCCAACTCGCTTTCGGATTGCTATTTACTCCTTTTTTTTGTCTTTCGCACTAGGAGGTGGAGAGTAGAAGACGGGAGCTGGGTGAATGGACCACGGGGGCCACGGCCGAGGGATTTCACTGGACTGTAATTGTTTCACTCTGTAAATAAATTCACTGTATCATTGCAAGGAGATCTTCGCTCGAGTCCGCTTCATCCACACACCACGACAGATTTATCTTACTGCATCTTTCAAAGCATCAGAGAAGCTGTTCAACTCAGTTCTAGCTGCCATTTCTCTTCAAGTGACCAGGTCTTGCCGTCTTCTTCAGCATCCTTTTCCCCTACTTAAAATTACTTATTGTATAATATTTCTTCTTCCTGCTAAAAACTTGAATTATTTCCCTCCTTATTATAGTGTGTCGTTGAGTAGGTATTTGTAGGTTTAAATAATTACATTATAATGTTAAATAAAATAAAATGGAAATTCAGTTTCATTTTAGGGGAATTAGACTGTTAGTCACAGACCATGTTATAAAGTGCAACAAGAAACACAACAGAAAAATACAGTTGGATAAAAAGGACCGGTATAAAATAACCATAACAATCACGTGGAGTCCTTTTACATGCCTTTACCACTTAAATGTTTTTTTGTCAAGCACGTTAGCCATTGTTATGTTAGCTGTTCACTGATTTTCTTTCCTTTAATGTGAGTGAAAAATGGTAAGATGTGTATAAACTCATACTTACAGACAGCGCAGACTGTTTGCTACAGTGACTCACGATTTCGTCTGGAGCTCCAGTGGGGGAATCTGAACACCTTGATCAGGATCCCTTGATTTTAGCAGCAACTTCCAGGACTGGAAAATGAATCCAAAATGAAATTACCAAAAGACATTTTCAGGCTCAGACTCCCATGTTAAAATGCCCAAATTTACAGCATTAAAACATGTGGAAGTTAAATAAAATGAACTGGGCCTCTCTGGATAGTTTAACCCATCATAACAACTGGAGGGAGACTGAATGATTTTATAACGCTTTGTCTATGATACTGGCATTAGGGGCCTCTTTGAGGGTTTGTTGTGACACAGGCAGCTGTAGCCCAGCGTCTGCTACTCTTCACCTTTGCTAATTGGAGTCACTGAACTGGACCTCTCCACCGTGTTTGTGTCATTGGTGTCTTTTTGAGCTGCATGGCTTGCTGTGTGTTGCAGGCCATCTAAGAAGTTTGTGCTTCAATTTGGGAAAGTGAACTTTTAGTATTTTATCTGGCTGTTACTTAGAAGCTTTCTAGCAAGGCTTGCTAGCATGTGCTAGCACTCTCATCCAAATAAGGTAACCTCTAGCTTCAGAAAACCAACATGGTAGCAGTCGAAACTCTTATATTAAAGCTTTAAAATGTGGAGTCCTAACCCTACTTTTACAAAACCACAAAACAGCAAATATTTTTTAGTCATAAATTTCTCCTTTCTTTTCAACTTTATATCCATATTTGTTACAGTGCAGTACCAGCTGAAATTTATACACACATTAATTCCTGTGGTGAAATTGTCTGTTTGTCAAGTTAATGTAACAGTTGAGCAGTAGGGCTGACCTACTGGGACAGGAACAAAGAGAACTGACTTTCCTAATGTACTAATGTTAAATAAATAAACACAGTAATAAAACTGCAGAATTCCCACAGCAAACCAAAAGCCTAAGAGTGTGCAGTGCTCCTTTCCTCCCTGTTGCCTTTTGATCTTGGTCTGTCTCCAAGAAATCCGACAAATCCTCACTGCTTATCTTAAAAAACAAAAAAAACAAAACAACTTTATGCTATTTTCTCACCTCAGGAATAAAAAAGAAAACAGATCCTAGTCAAATATGTCTTCTATCAGGCGTGACCTAACTTACCAACAATACCGATATATATACTACATATATACTAATACTGAAGCATATTCAGCACCAAGCTTAGTCCATATTGTACAAGCTGAAAACCTCTGGTGTTGAGGTTTTTTTATTATTAACTCATAAAAAAAATGTCTTTTGAATAATGTCTGACCAAATAGCATGATTCCAATGTTTCATAAAGGATTGTGAAGTGAGAATAGAGTTCTTTATTCTGAATTAGGAGTTGAATTTGTGTACAAATTTGTTCAGGCAAACTTGAGCTCTCAAGCCTGTTGCCTCTTTCGATACTAAATAATGAGAAGGGGAGGGGCGCAAAGTTGGCAGTGGGCACACTTAAAATTGTTTGCTATCTCTTAAAGTCATGCCGCAAAAGATTATTTTTTGCAAAATTGCTGCAAGGTCACCCATGAAATGGTATTCATTCTTTTCCTTGTGAGGAGCATTTACATCCAGGTGTACGAGATAAACTGTGCGCGACATGAAGCACATTTGATTTTGCGCTGAGCACTTTAAAAAAAAAAGGCTTTCCACAGATCACATCACTGCCTTCTGTAAATGTGCATTGACAACTCCAAAACCCATAACCATGTGCCCACACACCCACACTTCATCAAAGTATAATGCACTCAAACACACACACAAACCTCCCACTCACCTGCTCACACACAGGAGCACAATTAAAAAGACACCTGACGCGCTTACTGCACCCAAACTCAGCTCCAATACACTTCACTACACTTCCCCACAGTGATGCACTGGCACTGACAGCTTAACAAATTTCTCTTTATCCACTCTGTATTTTCCGTGCCCAGTACCCGAGAGCATAAAAAAAACCAACTCATTAATATACAGTGTTTTACCTTCTACATTTACAACTCTAACAGTAAAACTTTCTACTTTGAATATCATTTCTTTAACTGGCAGTTTGTCTGATTAAGTAAATTAGAATAAATCTAGTTTCCTCATTTCCTCGCCTTTATGCATCGTATTCTGTTTGACCTGAGGAAGTATTATTAAAACAAATATCAGGCCAGGTGCATGACCAGCCCTGTAGACAGTACAAATATGTGTGTTTATTCAAAAGCTTATTTATCTGATCTGTTCGTGAAGAACTTAACCAGACATGATAGATAGATAGATAGATAGATAGATAGATAGATAGATAGATAGATAGATAGATAGATAGATAGATAGATAGATAGATAGATAGATAGATAGATAGATAGATAGATAGATAGATAGATACCTACTGATGCCTTCCTACCAAGCTGAAGAAGTTCAACCTTTCCCATGTTTGAACATCAGCAGGTTGTCTTGACTGTGCCTACATACCTAGATATATTGAGCTGTTGCCATGTGATTCTGATTAGATATTTGTGTTCATCAGCTGTTAAACAAGTGTGCCTAATAAAAAGTAAATTTTACTGTTATTACAAAGGAAAGACACTAATTCTACCGTTTCTTTTCTAAGCTTCCATAATCAAGACCTGAATTTCAAATAATTTGTATGTATAAGGAGCTAATTGTAGTGGGGAACCCACTGAGAACTGAAGGAACGCTGAACTAAGACACAACAACAGTGAAGTATCATTGCTGGATGTGTAAATAAGCAGCTGCCTATCCCCACATTTAGCCTTAAAATAGGCTGCCCCTGAGTGGGTAAAACATTTGCTAATGTGGATTTAACTAAGTAGTTACTGTAAAGTATCTGCACCATTAAGAATAGAATAGAATAGAATTCAACTTTATTGTCATTGCACATGCACAGGTACAGGGCAACGAAATGCAGTTTGCATCCATCCAGAAGTGCTTTAGTGATATAGATATATTACAATATATATTAGCAATAATATAGATATGTGAGTATATTACAGAAATGGGTCTATTATGGTATGTTATAATGTACACGGTATGAAGTATGTTGTGAATATTCTATAACTATAAGTATGTACAGGCTGTAGTGAGTACAAGCTATGTACAGGATATGAACAGGATATAAATATGAAAAACTATACAGAATATGAAATGAAATAAATAACTTTACAGAATCTGGGATATACAGCTATACAGAAATGGGAACTATGCAAGTTGTAAACAGTTGTAGGATTAAAGATTATCGAATGTACAGAATGATTATTTACACAGAGCTATACAGTAGTGCAGTTAAGATAAGTGAGGGTGTAGATAGTTTCTACAGAGGCTATATAAAGTGCTAGTGGTTGTGAGTGGTGGTTCAGTCCATGTTATTATTGTGTTTGAGGGTACAGTTGTCCATTGTGGGTGTGTGTATGTTCAGTCCATGAGTTAACGTGGGTCAGATGTCAGGAGGCAGAGTTCAGGAGTCTGACAGCTGTGGGGAAGAAGCTGTTCCGGTACCTGGTGGTCTTAGTCCGGAGGCTCCTGTGGCGCCTCCCAGAGGGCAGGAGGGTGAAGAGTCCATGTGATGGGTGACTGGGGTCTTTGATGATTTTCCCAGCCCTTTTCAGACACCGCTTCCTGTAGATGTCTTTTATGGCAGGAAGTGGTGCTCCGGCGATGCGCTGGGCAGTTTTCACGACCCTCTGCAACGCCTTCCGGTCCGAGGCAGAGCAGTTCCCGTACCAGACTGTTATACAGTTGGTCAGGATGCTCTCGATGGTGCAGCGATAGAAGTTCACCAGGATGTCTGAGGACAGGTGGTTCTTCCTCAGAGTCCTCAAGAAGAAGAGGCGCTGGTGAGCCTTCTTGACCAGCTTGGAGCAGTTGGTCGTCCAGGTGAGATCCTCGGAGATGTGGACTCCCAGGAACTTGAAGCTGCTCACACGCTCCACAGCCGTCCCCTTAATGTGGATGGGTGGATGTGGGTCAGCATTCCTCCTGTAGTCCACGATGAGCTCCTTGGTCTTCTCGGTGTTAAGCAGCAGGTTGTTTCTGTCGCACCACTCAGCCAGACGATCCACCTCCTCCCTGTAGGCGGCCTCATCGTTGTCACTGATGAGGCCAATCACCGTGGTGTCATCTGCAAACTTAATGATGGTGTTGGAACCATCAGCAGGTCTGCAGTCGTGGGTGAAGAGGGAGTAGAGGAAAGGGCTCATCACACAGCCTTGTGGTACACCGGTGTTCATTGTGATGGTAGATGAGCAGCGGTTATCCAGCCGGACATGTTGGGGGCGGTTGGTCAGGAAGTCCAGTAACCATTTGCAGATGAGGGAACTGATACCCAGGTCTGTCAGTTTCCTGATGAGTTGTGAGGGGTGGATTGTATTGAATGCTGAACTGAAGTCTATAAACAGCATTCTGGCGTAGGTGTTGTTGTTGTCCAGGTGTGAGAGGACAGAGTGCATTGCGATGGAGACTGCATCCTCTGTGCTCCTGTTCCGGCGGTATGCGAATTGGTGGGGGTCCAGGGTGGGGGGGAGACAGGATTTGAAGTGTGCTAGGACCAGTCGCTCTAAGCACTTAGTGATGATGGGGGTGAGTGCTACTGGGCGGTAGTCATTGAGACAAGATGGGTTGGAGTTTTTGGGTATCGGGACAATGGAGGTGGATTTGAAGCAGGCCGGTACCACAGCGTGGGCCAAGGACAGATTGAATATGTCTGTGAGCACTCCTGCAAGCTCCCCAGAACACGCTCTGAGAACACGCCCGGGGATGCCATCAGGGACTGCAGCCTTGTGGACATTGATCCTGCTCAGCACCGCTCCTACATCGGTGGGGGAGAGAGTCATAGGTTGGTGGTCTGGCGTCATGTCTGCTTTGGTTGTGGTTGTGGGGTTCCCTCGCTCAAAACGAGCATAAAAGTTGTTGAGCTCGTTGAGGAAGGAGACATCAGAGGATGCGGGGGAGGGTTTGGTGGTCCTGTAGTCTGTGATGGTCTGGAGTCCTTGCCACATGCGTCGGGGGTTGGAGTTGGAGAAGTGTTCTTCTACCTTCTTTTTGTAATGGTGTTTGGCTTTTTTGATGCCCTTCTTTAGATTAGCCCTGGCTAATCTTAAGGTGACAGAGATAAGTGCAAAATTGTCCCTGTGGTGCAGCCAGGTAGAAAAGGGAACATGGCCAATATGTGTACTTGAAATTTAATATTAGACATGGAAGGCTGCTCAAGTGGTTCATCCTGGTAGAGAAGTCTTACACACTATAAACCTCACAGTGCTCGAATGAACAAAAAGCTTTAATCTCTTCTCTCCCTCCCAGTACAGCTGGCCTCATTATCTGTTTCCTAATTTTTAAACACTCAAATATGCAAAAAAAAACAGGATGGACTTTGAAAAGTAAATACAAACTGTGACAAAGCTTGGAAAAAAAATCAGGCTGCAGTAAAAATTTGGAGCATTGCAAATTGATAAACGGCAGCAGCAAGAGTTATATAAGCTGCTGTGGCAGATCTGAGTCGGTTAATGTGATTCCCCCTGCCTGACCCAGTCGCTTAGAGAACGCACCTTTCTTGACGTGGAATAACAAAAATTTGCATGAAATCCAAGTGAGTGCAGGAGGGAATGAGATTTGTGACAGAGAGTGATGGAGCCACACATCAACGCTGAGACTGGGAGGGACGCTCACTCACCAGCCTCACACTGTACCTCAACAACTCATCCAGTATAAATTAGACTGTCTTCTTCACAACATTGTCTCATTAATTAGAACTGTGTTTTTAGCATCTAATGAAGATGCACAGTTTTCACTACAATCACTCTAAACACAAACGCATGGCTGAGAAATTAAAGGAAAAGCTAATCTTTGACCCCGACAGTGAGTGGCAGCTGAGTAATCACCTTTATCCTACATGATTAATGTTGTGATGAATATGAAAATGATGTGACTCACATGCTGTGGCCTTCAGTCACCACATCTCAGCCCAACTGAATAGGAGACTTATACTGTGTCAGACAGCGTTCTCCACCCGTAAAAGATTGATACCCACTGGCTGATAAATACATCTTTTCACACTCTTAGGGTGATCATAATTTATAAAATGTGTATTAAGTATGACCCAAAACTAGCAAGAGCCCATATACTCATCAGGAAAGTCTTTGCTGAGGTCACAGAGGAAGGACAACGAGAGCTGTTTTCCTTTAGATTTTCCTTTAGATGACCAGAAGACTTTTTGCAACCACAGCGTATAAAACATGGATTTAGCTTCGGGTTCGGAAAAATGAAGCCAATGTGGTTGCGCCCAGAAACCTGCATTCTGTTTAAAGCCCACCAGATGGTGATACTTGTGGTTTTAAGAAAAACTATAGCTCCAGTCTCCAGTCACTCCAGTGGTTCCCAAAGTGTAGGCTGGGGTCCTCTGGTGGACCGGAGTAATGACAGTGTGTACAAAAGTATATGCAGTTACATATTTATGTAAATGAATTTATATATATGAAATGTGAATTCAAACTGGTAATATAAGGTGATTAGCTGGTAATAATGCTCATTATTCTGAACACAGTCATTGGCTGTGTGCTCATTGGTAGCCAATGAGCATGCGAGTTCACAGTAAGACCTGCATATTTTCGGCATATCCTGATGTTTGCAACCAAGATAGTGACGGTGGAAACGTTCATTTTGATGCTTCAAAACAGGACTTCAGAAGACAATGGATGATGTTACGGTAGCTACAGCCATCTTTGCTATGTTTATCATCATGATTGCCCTCTAGTGGCCAGTAAATAGCATTCAGGTTCAAGGCACATCTTCACTTTTGAAATATGAAGCTATGGGCATCCTTTATATTGTACAGCTGTGATTATACTCTGTTGCTGACATGGGTATGGATAGCTGGAGACACCACATCCAAATACTTATTAGGTAGTAGTATTTATGTCTCCATCACTATCCTCAGCAGACCTAATGAGGGGTTATCTTGGAAGGATGGTGTTCATCCTTATGATGAAATTCCAGAGACTTTGAGAATAAATTCCAAAAAAAAGTACTAAAGCTGTTTTTATTAAAACACTGTTTATTGTGTTTTTCTTTTCTTTGTTTTTTTTTAACTGATGAAATTCATTCACCAACATATCAGTTATTCCTTTTGCATTTTAAAATCATCATTTCACCAACCCCCTTCAGTTTTTCTCTGTGTTGCAAGGTTTACACTCCTAGCCCGCGAGAGGCTGAAGAAATACTGTGCAACCACCGAAGACCATCAAGGGCACCTCTGGCAATGGATAAACAACCACACATACAGGAAGATTGCCCTCCAGGCCACAGTTGATTTATAGACTGCACAGAACGGACAGATGACTTAAAAACCCGGCTTCCTTTGTTGCCTCAGATGGCTTTAGCTGTAGCACTTATGCTGCCTTTCAAGAGGCTGGCCACATAAGTCAACTGGCCAGCTTTGAAGGTACATTTAGCATTTTCTGAATGTGGTAAAGGTACAAAATCATAACAGATAAGGTTGTTTTTTTTTCTTTTTTTTAAAGAGAGATGCTTTCTTTCAGTGTAGTCTGGATGTTCACACACGTTAGGCAGCAGGGTGAGTTGTTTACTCAAGGTGTTGAGTTACTGAGAGCTCAAGAGGCAACAGGGCATAGAGGTCTAACCTTTCTGCAACATTTCTGTTATAGAAAGGGGTTTGAGTTCAGACTCAGATAACTTTATTGAGCCCAAAAAAGAGCAATTTGTTTGCAACGCACTCACACAATCATATACGCCAGGATGATCAAATTTAAGGCCCCGGGACCAGAATCGCCACTGCAAAGACTCTAATCCGGCCTCACTGGACAGCTTTGTAAAACATGAAGAAAGGCTAAATTTTTAGACTTTTTTTAGAATGTTTAGACTTCACAGCTTTATCTTTACTAATAAAAACCTCCCATTTGGGCATTCATGCTGCACCAAATTTAAAGTTTTTTCACGATGTACTATAGAACTTTCTGTGAATTAACAGAAACTTTCTGATTTATAATTACAGGACAGTTAATGAGCTGAAACTACTAGAAGTTTTTCCGTAATGTTGCACATTTATTTCTTGCAGTTAAAGCTTAAAAAGGGCATGACGGCCAACTTCTTTCATTTACCACAGTAGAATTTCTTGAAATTGCATTTTTTTTCTTACATTAACACACACATATATCTTAAGGATTAAATGCGTAATTTAAACAAAAGTATGTTGCATCTGTCGAGCGAGGATCTACACAGTCATCAGCTGCACAATCAACCTTAAACGCTAAGCACAAAACAGATTTGTGTCAAACCACAGATCAACAAACAATCAGGATGATAGGCAAAAAAGCAATAAATAGTCAAACACATAAAAAAAAAACACAAAGAAAAGAAACTGACAAAGAAATTGGCCTAAAAATGAACAATCGTAAAAAGAACTTAATCCAAATTCCCCCTGTCAGAGTTAAATGATTTGATAGCCAAGTAAATGAAGGGTTTTAAGTATGTACTGGGTACAAGGCAGCAGTAACCTGAGAGCAACTTCCTCAACTCAGATGACAAAACATGGTTATGATGGTTAATAATGTTTTTTTGCCTACTTTATCACCTGATTTCCCCCAGAGTTAACTCGAATCTGAATTGCTGTGATTATTGCTGATTGTCTGAAAATTATGCTAATGTAAGAAAAGATCTGTATGAGCCAAAAGCGTGTATTACCTTTAAAAATTAAGAGATTTTTTTTTTCAGTTTCATTTTTTGTGAATTCTCTTTCTGTTATAATAAGAGTCAGAACATGAAAAGGCAAATCTTTTCATCCAAAGCTAACTCAGTGTTTTCAGAGATATAGCACATAATGTGCACTGCCAGAAATGGCTTTGAATTTAAATCAGTTTCCTCCTCCTCTTCACAAAAGATGCCACTGTTATATGTACAGTTTACAGTTTTTGATGCTATTGTTTTACCATTCAGAAGCCAAGCATCACGTCTGTTGCATAAAATATTTAGAAGGAAGTTAATTAAAGACATTGTACTAAGAAATGGGGCGATCGTGGCTCAAGAGTTGGGAGTTCACCTCGTATTCGGAAGGTTGCCGGTTCGAGCCCCGGTTTGGACAGTCTGGGTTGTTGTGTCCTTGGGCAAGACACTTCACCCGTTTCCTACTGGTGGTGATCAGAGGGCCCGGTGGCGCCAGTGTCCAGCAGCCTCGCCTCTGTCAGTGCGCCCCAGGGTGGCTGTGGCTACAATGTAGCTTGCCATCACCAGTGTGTGAATGGGTGGATGACTGCATGTGTAAAGCACTTTGGGGTCCTTAGGGACTAGTAAGGCGCTATACATATACAGGTCATTTACCAAATGTCAAAATTACAGGTTTTCTAGCTTCAAAACCACCAAATTCAATAGACAAAGAGCAAACTGTTTAGTCTATTACACACGTATGATATAACAGGGTTAATTACTAGTGAGGAGAACCCAGTTTTGTTTAACAGTGCAGAGCACCAGTGAACAATTAACATGCATGTCACAGTCTATTTCATTATGCGAACTGTGGCTCATAAAAATTATGCAAGACCCACCTCCCAGCAGAGACTCCTTTATATCCCTATCTCTGTTCCTCTCACTGTTTCGGTGTCCTACATGTGTGTGACAGAACTGTAACAGAGACCTTGGGAGCAGTTGAATAGTGGTGTGTGTGAACATGTGTCAGTGGAATATCTAATGGGAGCACCATGCTCCTAATATACAGTCCATCTGTAGCCTGCACAATGAATAACAACAGCTCTTTGCAATATTGACTCCACCCTGCTCTGCCATTTTAATGATTATGCCTTTGTCCTTTGTGGTAAAAAAAGTCCTGTAGGAAACATTCCATTACTGCGTTGCAGGGCTGGGAGGTTCGGTAGGAGGGTGGGCTGGAGAGCACAAGGCTGGCTCTCCTGTCACATCAGCTCTTTATTATTCATTAGGATCTCTTTCTTTTCCCCGCGTAAAGGGACCTTGATAAGCTATGTTTATTCATACACTAACCTTTTTAAATATTTCCAAGAGCTCTCCAACAAAGACCTACCTGGCATACCTAACACCTAATCTTGGTTTCATTATTCAGCTCTCATGCTCTCACGTCTCACTTAAGATGCAGTACATGAGTTGTTCCTCCACACTTCGTCTTTCTTTGTATTTTGCCATCATCCTCTGTCTCTGTCCCTCGCTTCCACTATCATTTCATTATTTAGGTTTTCGTGCAGGCATTTTTTTGGTCTTTTGTAATATATTAGTACTTCATCCCCCCCACACACATACGCAGCCTGCCCTCTTTTTCTCTGGCTTTCTCTCATTCAGAAGTCCTTGCCTGTGCAGACTGATCCCTGAAGGCAGCCTGCTGATTAGTGCAGACTCCCCTCTTGCTCTCGCTACCTCAGGCTCACCTGCCCACAGTTGTACTTTTGGAAATTATTTTTAATGCAAAGGTTATTGTCATGTTGTCATGTACTTGTGTAAAGGAAAATGAAGATGCCCCCCTGTAGGTCTCCTGCGCAACAACACTCCAGAAAATACCCCTGAAACCCCATCCATCCCCAGCTGAAACCTTAACCTTGTATTAGATAAGCTTTAATCTAATGTTAACTTTAAAATTGTGGGTGTGTTTGGATCCTTTAGGAAACACATTTGCAGAAACAGAATGTGAGTTTAACATTTAACATCTTAATTAGGCCCACTGTCTAAGTCCCATTCCCTTTTCTTCAGGTTCTAAATTGTTAGCACATAAAATCATGTTCCTGTCCAGCTCCATTTGTCTTCTATAAGTGGCTCAACAAACCATACTCCGTTCTCTATTATACCTACACCGCTTGGATAGATACGTAAAGTAGTTAGCGTGAGCAGACAGGTTTCTTTTTCTCTGTGCCCACATCTGCGAGTCTGCCAGCCACCCATGATACTTGGCAGGATATCACTTGCTGCAGTGAGAGATGTAGCAGCACCACCACTGGCACGGTTGGCACGCTGTTAGGAGATGGGCCAGCTGTAAGCCCAGATACTGATGTGGAAACACAGGCTCTGGTCCCAGCTAACGCAGGTAAATTTGCAAGATTTCTAGGGTAGCAAGGTTCCAGCACAAGCGTGGCACAAATCCAGAAGAAGAAATACGCTACACGCACTCAATATACACTCAAGCAATTACTGTAAGCATTCGCCTTTTATCTCTGCTGTTTCCACTGATGTAACCCTGCGTGAGATTTAATGATTTGCTCAGTGACAACTGTTAAAGAATTCATGATATTTATGATGTGTGAAGAAACCTTTGCACACACTAGCTGCTTTACCGCCACAAGAAGGAGACCAAAGGAGAAAAAAATAAAATTAAGTAACCTTTAACGTTTACAATGTGTGACTTTCAGTACTGATTTCTGAATGACTGTGACTTTATTTTAGCGGTCTTTCATACCTACTCATTCCTATGTGTTTTCCCTTCATACTCAGATAAAGCAGAGTAAGTGGGCTTTGACCTCATTATGAGTTTGCTTGGACATAAAAGAAGTGACACCAGCAGCACTACTACAAAAACATAATGCAGAGGAGGCAGAAGTTTTATATGTTTTTTTTTTCTCATTTCTGACAGCTATTGAGTGCATCAGGAAGTGTTTATTCGTTAAACTAATTACTAATTTAAAAACTGTGCCAGTTTCCAATTACTCTGTCTGGGTTACTTTCATTTCAATATCCACTTTCTCATGTTCTTTCACACAGTGTCAGCCTCACGGCACTGTCAATCTCTATATAGATCTGCCTGTTTGTTTTCCCTTCTCACTCCCATTCTTCCTTGAGATGAACTGTCACATCCCCTCCACTGAGCATCAATCCACTCTCCGCAATCTGCCCCAAAGTTAGCGATGCCAAATCCATGACGGCCTCACTCAATCCACATTTTCCACCCAATGGAATTTGAGGACACATAAACCAAACCTTGCTTGGATATGCACATTCCCACTCTGACTCATCAATCAGGCCTCATGGGAGCTGTCATGGCCCAGATTGGTTTTTAGCTTTCCAGTGAATTGATTGAGAAAAAGAAACTTAAAGTAATGTGTTTGCCAATAAGTTGCCACAGCGGCTCGATTTGAAATGGCATTAGGCATCGTGACTGCCTCTACCTACGATCGCCGAGGTTTGTTGATGCTATTTTGGAGCATTCCTGCCTTCTCTATTGGCCACAGAAACTATCAAACTATCTTAAAGTACCCTTGGATATTACTTGCTGCCTAGCGTGAGAAATAGGAGTTTGTGTGAGGCAGGAAAATGAGTGAATGTGAGGGGTAAGTAAGTAAGTGGGGGAAAGAGAACGGGAGGAGAGAGTGAAAGCTTGGCGCAAAGAGTAGAAATCTGAAAGTGAGGGAAGAAGGAGCTGCAATTCAAATGCAGCAATCTAACAGAATAATTTATTGAGTTTCGGCAGCTTGGTAAAGAGTTTCTGATAAATGGAGCAAGTCGCACTGAACCGTTATCAAAAAGAGAGAAAGGGGTCACACCAATTGAGAAAATACACAGAAAAAAAATGTGAGCTACAGCCTTCAATTTGTTATTTCATGAAGACAGACTGCGAGGTGGTGGGACACGGTTGTCTCTTCATCTGGTGATCAAACGAGGTGAGATTTTTTTTAATAGTCATTTACATAGACGCTATAGTTTCCTACACTTTGCAAACAAACTAAAGCATTTCACTGACGTGGTAAAGACAATTAGATTAGACTAATTAAAGGTACTTGCAGGATAGCCAACCCAACCCAAGTTTTTGTTGCTCTATACACTTATATAAACAGAATATTTAGATCATTATAATTGGGAGAAAACCTCAACCTCAGAAACATTAAAGAGAATAAGTTCAGCTGAGAACCTCAAAACATCTTATTCTTCAAACAAACTTACATCAACCCAAATTGATTTTAAGGACGTCTCTGGAAAAAGCAAAGTGTTTGCAAACTTTGGGGGGGTAGAAAAAGTCTTCAACTGATCTTTATTACAGAAGGCAAATGAGATGTTCAGGTGACTTAACTTATATCAAAGTAACTGGGAATTTTAATTAAAAGCAGCCTGTTTGAATGTCACATACCCAGCCTCCTTTTGGAAAAAAAAATCTGCCAGGATTTTGAAATTAATTTTTAGGAACATGTTTTCTTTTCTTTTTTTCTTTTTGACAAAAAATTGGCGATTACGACTAAAACACGACAGCCTTTCCTAGTGGTGATGCTTGTCTTCCTCCAAACAGTCTTTCTGTCTGAATTAGACAGAAAAGTAAATAAATAATTTACACAGGTCAGTGTTGATTTAGACAAAAAGTGTCTCGATGTACTCCACATGGACTTCCAGCTTTCAAACGGTTTATAGCGGGAAGTGCAGGTCCCTCTTGGTTTGAATTTAAACCAATAAAGAAGAATCAATTGGCAGACTCAATAAGAAGCTGTCTGTGCTTTGTGCTAGTTAATATTTAAAGAGTCCATGAGTTGGCTGGCTTGCTTTTGCTCTACTTTAGCATACTTTCATGTCCCTGTAGAAGAATTTTGCTTTGACTCTGCATGTTGGCCAGATATTAAAAAACAGAAAGATCCAGTACTACTGATATTTATATTGTCTTACCTCAATCATTTTACTGAGGTTAATGTTCAAGTAATTTGTTTTTTTTAAAGGTATTTGAATGCAAATGGCATTAATATGATATCCTGCAGAAACGCAAAGCAAGAGCATCTCTTAAATTCAGCTTTCAAGGCCAAAGCCAAATCAACTACATCAGTTGTTCTCCCCGCCCCCCGGTAGGCCTATTGATTTTTTTTTAAACCACAAAGTAATTGACATACAACACAGCTATCTATAGAAAAGACTAGAAGAACTGTGAATCCCTTCATAACGTCTCCATTGCAGGAACATGACATTTTGAGCTCGGTTTCAGCTCAAACACTTTTTGATTTAGTAAACCATGAATCCTGCGCTGCAGCAGCAAGATTAGAGCAGAATGTCATCTGCTGCTGAGTTCTTATGTGAATGCCAAATATTAAAATATCTACTACAGGCTTCATCATTATAAGGTTGCCTGACAGGTCTTTGTCACTCTGTGTCCTCTGAGATTCCGTCGCTGACACGGTTGAAACATATTCATGAAAGACTTGTTTTAAGTGCAGCGTTGTTGGAGTGCTCTCAGTGTCTCGGTCTACAAGCAGCTTGTGAACTACAGGTGCATGTGTAAACGTATAAGAATGAATGAATACAATGAACTGAGCCTGAGCCCAATGAAAATGCATAATGTGTTGTAAGGTCAATTACTGCATTGGCAAATGGATGTTACGCCAACAGCTTCATAGCTTGATATGGGTGAAGGTAAGGTTATATGACAGCAAATAAAACTGTGATTTGCAAAAGCGATCGCTTGCTTCGTAAACACTTCCGATGGCCAGTGCATGCTGAGACAAGTTCCCTGATTGCTTATTGATCATGAATGATTACCTCAGCGAGAGATCATCAGTTCAAGGTTACAAAGGTCAGTCAGACAGATACCAGGACTGGAGCAGAACAGTTATCGATGCTTTGCTGTATTCGTCAGTAACATATGTATGAATTCATGTTTTTAATTTGCATAATATGCTAACTTTGTCTCCTTTTCTAAGAAAATAAATAGGGTTCAAGGAAGAACAACTGTGAGGATTATGTTCTACCTACTGGTGAATTGATGACGTATCAGCACTCCAATAATAGTGTTTAAAGGTCCAATCTGAGGTTTGTGCCATTTTCTAATGCTGTACAGCCTTTTTCTAATCTGTTAAGTATAATTCTACGCTCCAGACCCCACCAAGACCCTCATGCAATCAATTTTGAAGGGAAATAACTGAAACTACTCAGTAACACATGATTTACTAACTTTGTATTGTAAATGGTTTTCAGACACTCATAGTTGCAGTTTTGTAGTGCTAGTACTGATATCAGATCAATACTTTTGCAATAGGATTGATACTTTGTTTCTGTCCTCTGAGCTCAGTATGTATTGCACTAAACTGTGCTGAATAAATTAGTTTTTGGAAAATAAAAATATATACTTCAAACGTGCACTGTGAAAAATGTCTGGACCTTTTTGTGTTGACAGTCACATCTATTTTATTTGTAGCCCGTAGCACAGGCATTTAAGCAACAGAACTCGACTCAAAGTGCTTTAAATACTTTTTTCCCAGGTCTCCAAAAAAAACACTTTCAAAATGACTAAAAAGCTGAAAGGTGTGTTTTGTTGTAATAACAAATTTTTGTGGAAAGTAAAAATGGGATGTAGTGGTCATTAAAATGTGTTTAGAATTTGCAAATTGATAATGATTCATTTCATAAACCACAATACTCTGCTCTGCACTTCATAAGCTGCCTTTATTGGTTAAAATTAATGGTATTGTTACTGGTTTCAGCAATACTTATTTGGTATCAATTGATACCAAAACTTGCAGTATTGCACAGGACTAAGAGCCACATCAATTAATATTGAATCGGTGTGTAACTCTGGCAAAACAATGTCTGACTAGTTTCTCTGGTCCCCTCCCCAATCAGAGCAGGAGTGACATTTTCTCCTTATCAGGGCAAAGCGTGTAATAGACATACAGGTCCACGGCGTGAAACAGACACGGATACAGAAGTTGCAATAAGTTGCAGAAACAGCAGAGGGAGATTTTATTAGAAGCCAACGTGATATTGGGTCGCGTTAAATTGCTATCTGTCTGTCAAATAATAAGGTGGGCTTTATGGATAATGTAGACAATAGCTTTATGCTGCTGGGAGCTTCTTGTTTCATTTTACACTAAATTTAATTTTTTCTTTCACTAATATAAATAACTAATCATTAGTTTTTATTATTTTTTTAATATATTTTTGCCTCCCAGCAAGAAGGTCGTGAGTTCAATATAGGAAATATAGGAAAGGAGATCATGAAAATAAAAAAATAAAAAGCGATAGATAGATAGATAGATAGATAGATAGATAGATAGATAGATAGATAGATAGATAGATAGATAGATAGATAGATAGATAGATAGATAGATAGATAGATAGATAGATAGATAGATAGATAGATAGATAGATAGATAGATAGATAGATAGATAGATAGATAGAACTCAAAAATAAAACAGATGGAGGAGAAGCACAGACAGTAGCTGCAGGGGAGACTTTTACTAGTTTTTTCACACTCAGTAATATTGGAAAAACATGGTAAGACCAACAAGACAAGCATGTACAAGAGTAGCCCAGATTACTGTTATTCCATGTATTTTTGGAACAGCAGACAGCCAAAACACAAAACAAGTATAAATGAATAGGTAACTTCAGATTCAACACTGTGTTTTATCTACTGCAAAGGTGGTTCATTTCTTATCAGGCTGTATTGCCATGGTAACTTATTCTGCAAGTCTAACTTGTTCCAGAGCAGGTCGGGTTGTAGATAAGCACTCAGCAGGTATGAAATCCCTGCCTGTTGACCAATCAGTTCACTAGAAAAAAGCATCACCACTGCCAGAAGATCCTTTGGATGTCTGTGTGGAGAGTAAGAAGTTGGTGTTTTTTTTTCTCTCTGATTAGCATTACTGCAATGCTATTGTTCTATAAATTTTAATATATGATCCTAACACAGAGCACCTACTTAAATCAAATGTTTTGGAAAATAGTCTAAACCTGTTTGAATTCTGTTTTTATCTTAATTCTTTACTTGCTCTCAGAGCATTAAACACCACTAAGGCTGCAGCTGAAAGAAGAAAAACTGTCTTTTAAACATTAATTTAATGAAATACTCTCTCATAATCCTTCATATTCTCCCACGTCTTAATGACAGAGCTGTGATAGTGATGAGTCTTTTAAGTTACACAGTCGGCATTTTTGCTGGCTTTCTTTCCAGGCTTTAAATAGGCTAGACTTTATAGATACAGCAGGTCTTTTCTAAAGCACTTAGAGCACACACACATTCGTTGCCTTATTTTTTTAATACTGTACAGTGCTTGTCCTCTCACTCAAGCTCATGAACCTCTACTTTTGTCTGCACCAGCTGTGCTGCTCTCAGTCTGTATTAACTTCTATATGTTTTTTCCCATAGTCTAGTTTGATGTTTGATGCCAGGACACTTAACCATAAGTGTGATTGGTTAAATGCTGCCACCCCTTTCGTGTGATTGTGCTGGTACATAGGTCAGGAAAGCCTGGTTAATTGATCAAATGGTAAATGGTAAATGGCCTGTATTTGTATAGCGCTTTACTAGTCCCTAAGGACCCCAAAGCGCTTTACACATCCAGTCATCCACCCATTCACACACACATTCACACACTGGTGATGGCAAGCTACATTGTAGCCACAGCTGCCCTGGGGCCCACTGACAGAGGCGAGGCTGCCGGACACTGGCGCCACCGGGCCCTCTGACCAATATGATAACCAGCTTCATGTTGGATGAGTATGAGTATGTTGAACTAACTTGATAGTGCCCGGCTCTGCAATGGTGCCTCAGTGCTTATTTATGATTGGCTGGCAAAGTGAGGGAGGATTTAGACCAAGAATTAATGAGTAGTTTATTGGAATTAGGAAGCAGATTTCAGATGATTTCAAAAAGGCTGATACTGAATTATTTGATCTTGCAGTACAATATTCGCTGGAAGCAATGTAGAATTGTTCAAGGTTTTCTGGTTATGTTTTGGCACTTACGTCGCTTTGCTCAGGTTTTGAAAAACATGACTGAAAAATCTGCAGAGTTTTACATTAACATGTTTATTTGCAGTAAACTAACACCGAAATCTTTCTCTAACCTTAATAGTTGAGTCTTTTGTGTGACTACCCCCCCCCCCCCCCTACACACACACACACACACACACACACCTCCTGCTTCTGTTCATCAAAGTAGCACTTCATTCATTAAATAGTAATCCTATCATGTGTACAGAAATGTGCAATGGGCTGAATTATGCCCTAGGCCTGCATTTCCTCTCAGCTCAACAGAGACTTTAGCCTCTTTCCGCTCATTGTTTTCCATCCCACAATATTACTCCTCATGCCTGCCAGCTTGATCCTTCACAGCAGTCGTGATATATTTTCATTCATTTCATTTTCATGCAGATACCATATATAATCTGATTGCACAGAGACACAAAGGGTTAGAAAGTATATGAGGAGGGCATAATGTCTTTCTGAGTTGTGGTGTGAGATTCGGAGTAGTGGGAGGCATGTGTGCATATCATGTAGCTTTTCATGAGAATTAGGGGAGACATTTGGTGCTCTAATCTATAGGTTATTAGAGGAACAGGGATGAGCACAAGATTGTAAACCATATTTCAAAAGGAACTAAGCAAGATAAAAACTCCTCAACATTTCTTTGCTTCTCTGTTCCCCAGCTGTGTGTATCAATCACTCTCTAATATTCCCAGCATGTCTTTAGGGGTCTCTCTGTTGAGGCCCTAGAGCCCAGCTTATGGCAGCCCTCAGATCTCTCGCTCTTTCATGTGAATGCACGCTGCAGCTTCAACATTTCCGGCCAGCATTAAGATTTAGAGTTTTCTTTGACGTGCAGTATGGGGCAAAGGTTTCTTTTGTGATGATGAATTTTTCCCATAAATCTGATAGGCCAGTGGCCAAACCTAGCTATACAGGGCACAGTGAGGGGGATGTAACAAAATGTGCCGTTTTATACATTTGGAGAAAAAAAATTATGTAATTTTACATTTGTTGGTACTGTGCATTCATTTGCTCTAACTCATACAGGGCTGGGAGTATTAGTGGCCTTTTTAACAGTTATATGTTAAATTGTGTCTGCTGTATTTTTAACAGTCAGCTGCTTTACCCACAAATTCTGTTTATATGTTAGTACATTTTCTAAATAGCATTACAATGACAAGATTTCTGTGTGGATAGCCAACCATGTCTCACGGCATTTGGTGAAAAAACTAAATAAAAAATGTTCTACTGGTTTATTTGGTTGGCTTTGACACAAACATATGAGGCAGTGGTGGAATTGGTTCATTTAAGTCAGCAAAAACACTTTTGAGGCCAGGAAAAGGTTTACTGTAGATCTTTATCCACTGTAACCTCAACCAAGTCACAGTGCATCAAGATAATTTTCTGCTGGTAGAAAAGTTTGGATTAAGTTCAAAACTATAGGTGTGAAGGTTGGTCTGTTTATGTATTTCACTTTGAGAACACCAGTGGTTTAGCTGTGGCTCATTGACACGATTTTCAATCTTTGTGCGACCACTTTCGAATGCAAGTGATCTCCAAACAATCGCACTGTGGCTCAGGCTGACTATAATCACTGTCAGACAGACTGGTGAAGTTTGCAAAGAATTACCATCTAATATATAAACACAGACAGATTGGCAACACATTGTAATCAGTGTAGGTCTGTGCCGATGAGTGCAACTGGTCTGCAGGGCATACAGTATTTGCAGTGGGGGATTTGATTCAAAGTTGCAGAGTGTCTCTGTCATTCTGCAGTTAAGTTGCCGTCCAGCAGCAACTCTGCTGTACAATCTGTGAGGTTCTGGCTGGACTCTGAACGTAAATAATTTCACATTACTGCTAAGTTTCAGTTGCCACACATTAATGTGAATGTGTGTCAACTGAAACTCATTCAGTGACATAACAAACTGATAGGAGATGGACCCCAACTTAATATTGTTTTATTGCCATCCTGACACACCAAAGTTGCTCTGAAAACAGCAACCTATTGCAAGTGGTTGCAGATCTGGTCAATGTATTGAAAGTAACCATGTTTAAGTCAATGAGATCACAAGTTCATTGCACACTGTTACAAAAATCTGGACATTCCAACCTTTCCAACCACAATTCTCGACTCCATTTCTACCCATTTCCCAGTTTTGAAGTTTTTCAGTTTCCTCCATTATTTGCATACAGTTTATATTTAGAACCAGGTAATATATCTCGCGACACACCGGTTGGGAAACAGTTAAAGTTGGGCTTAGGCTTGAGGTTGTTGCCCATTATAGTGTGGTTTTCAGAGGGTTAATATCAGGGGCTGTGATGTACCATCGTATTAAAGCTTAAATGATTATAGATAACACTATTAACTCTGTGAAAAGCAGGCTGAAAGCACTTTAGCTATGGTGTTTGCATCAGCATCTCATTTCTTAACTACCTTTTAAATAACTACCATCATAAACTCCCAAAGGAGAAGTTTATTATATATGTGGGTGTGGTCGTTGGAACATAAACAGCATACAAGGCTCCCGTGCAGAAAGTTGAGCACTCAGTTACCGTTAAATTGTCACCAGTTTTTTTTTTTTTTTTTTTTTAAGCTTTTCATGCAGGGAAGTCATAAATCTTTCAGAAACACAAGCTGGGAAGCTTTTGAAACAAGTCTGAACGATTAAGGCACTTCAGAATAATTTGCCAAATCAGCTTCCCTTCCTTTGTTTATTTAATTGTTTCAATTTTATCTATTTTGCTCAGTTACACGTTATTTTCATGTCTTTCACTTTGTTGGAGCTCCATGGCCACCAGAGGAGGTGCAAGTTGACAAATGAGGGAGGAGGACACAGCATGAGGTCATGGTGAGGTAGCGAGCTACCACTCGCTGGGTAAATAAATAAGCCATGGCGCTGTCAGCAGTGCCGAATATTCATCACAGTAATAGCCACCTTGGGGTTGGTTAAATGTTCCAAGGAAACATCAAGGTCAGTCTGTGTGCCCTAATAACATAATAAACTTCAGAAAATGTCAGATTTGCGTCTCTGTGTGCTAAAGAACACTTGAGGAAGGAGTGGAGGCTTAGTGGGAAAACAGGATGGCAAGGAATTAGATCACTTGAATAATTAATATCTCTTATGAGCAGCATATCCTTGAACTTTTCATCTCGCTAGTAAATAAATACAACACTTTCCTACATTTTTATGTGAATAATAAATCCACAAGGTGTCATTAAAATTATTGATCCTCAACATTTTCCAGCATTGCACCTCACATCATAACAACAAAGAAAGTCTCAGAATATGACTAAAAAGTGCAGCGCAAATGTGTTTACAGAGAAATTCATGTTGTTCTTCACACAACCAGCTATCATTCAGTGTTTAAAAGAACATCTAACATGTCTCCTTTGTGTTTCCCTTGTCCTTGGTCATCTATGGCTATAAAATTTATTGACTCAGACACAGAGATGGATAGTGTTCACTTTTATTATTATTATATAGGTTAATATGCATAGGTAGTAGTTAATAATGCGGACGCTGCACCGGTCCGTCGTGGTGAAGAGGGAGCTGAGTGTAAAAGCGAAGCTCTCAATTTACCGGTCGATCTACGTCCCTACCCTCACCTATGGCCACGAGCTGTGGGTAGTGACCGAAAGAACGAGATCGCGGATACAAGCGGCAGAAATGAGCTTCCTCCGAAGGGTGGCTGGCCTCTCCCTTAGAGATAGGGTGAGAAGTTCGGCCATCCGGGAGGGGCTCAGAGTAGAGCCGCTGCTGCTCCACATCAAAAGGAGCCAGCTGAGGTGGTTCGGGCATCTGACAAGGATGCCCCCTGGGCGCCTCCTGGGTGAGGTGTTCCAGGCATGTCCCACCGGGAGGAGGCCCCGGGGCAGACCCAGGACACGCTGGAGAGATTATATCTCTCGGCTGGCCTGGGAACGCCTTGGTATTCCCCCGGATAAGCTGGAGGAGGTGGCTGGGGAGAGGGACGTCTGGGCCTCTTTGCTTAGGCTGCTGCCCCCGCAACCCGGCCCCGGACAAAGCGGATGAAGATGGATGGATGGATGGATGGATGCATAGGTAGACTACATTAAAGGGACAGAACCAACTTTAAAATACTGTCTTGATAATTCTAAGTAAAAGTTTGGATTTATGTATGGGTGGCTGTAGCTCAGGTGGCAGAGCAGGTCAGCCACTAATCAGAAGGTCGGTGGTTCGATCCCAGGCTGCATCCTGGCTGCATGCTAAATATCCTTGGGCAAGATACTAACCCCGTGTTTGCCTACTGGTGGTGGTCAGAGGGCCCGGTGGCGCCTGTGTCCGGCAGCCTCGCCTCTGTCAGTGCGCCCCAGGGCAGCTGTGGCTACAATGTAGCTTGCTATCGTGAATGTGTGTGTGAATGGGTGGATGACTGAATGTAGTGTAAAGCGCTTTGGGGTCCTATGGACTAGAAAAGCGCTATACAAATGCAGGCCATTTACCATTTACTGCAAATTACATACACTGATTTTATATTAGGATGACTGTAAGGAAGAGGACTCCCTTACTAGTGTTATGACTTGTACAGCACTTTAAGAGCACGCTTACACTTTATTAAAAGCACTTTAACTAGCACTTTATTTAGCGTCACACTTTTAGCACAGAGTTGCACATCAATCACATTTGCACACAAGAGATTTAACTATTAATTTAATTTTTATTGAGTATTTTAATAATTAGCAGGTAGCCTTTTGTTCTGGGTCCTGCAAAGTCGCTCCTCATTAACAAATGCGGTGGTTGTCTCTGAGGAGGAAAGAATTGTTACTCGCAGCAAATAAGGGCTACTGTTAAGGAAAACATAGGCAAATGTGTGTGCAAAGTCTAGAAGTAAAGGTGGTGCAAAGAAGTGGCTGTCTTTTCGACATCCTCTGCAGGGTGTTTGGGAAAATGTTTCCCCAGGGCGCCAGACACCAATTAAAGGTAAAAGGAGAGGCCAAGGGTTAAGGGAGTGTGGGGAATCTCAGTGCATGGAGTTTTTGGGGTTTTCATAACGATTGTGTGTAATCGTGTGAAACTGGTGTAAGGGTAAAGTGTAAAATATTTAATCATATGAAAATGGTCAAATGTGTGTATATATTTATTTAATAAAATGGTGTATTGCAGAATGCTGGTGGAATTTGGAAAACTCACCTGAACGTAAAATAATGGTTTAGTCCTTGACAGCTGAGAGTATTTAAGGCTGCCAATGCTCATTAGACAGGAGAGTGATTGTTTGTCTTGACGTGCCAGTGATTGTAAGGCTTTAGAGATGTGGTCAAACAAATGCTTCTTGCTTCCGCCATACTGTGTCTTCTTCTTCCTCACTAAATCCAGCCGCAAAAGGCTGCCCTTATCACACTGACATATTTTATATCCAAATTAGTGCAAAAATACATGTGTAAATGTTTAATTTCTCTGGATACTTGATTCACAATCCAGTTCAATTCAGTCAGAAAACAAAAGAAACCAAACACAGCACTAAATAAAGTAAAATCTTTTGTCTGTGAATATCTATAAGCTTCATGTATTCTGGGGACATTACAAGAGATGCACTTGTAGAATCCCGAAAACAGCATGCGAAGGAAATCCCCCCCACTGAAATGGCCTGTTCAGGTGGAAAAACAACTGGAGCAATTCATCACATTTTAATAGGTTGAATTTTAAAGATTGAAATGCAGTGTGGAGGCCACAAGTCACAGCAGCAAGGGCGGTTATTAATACATCAAGTAATTAGCATGGTTCCTTAGTGTTATGAATGAAAGTAATTGCGTTGGACCTCTTTCCCACCCTGCCGCTCTCTTAAATTTATAGAAATGGAAATTCTATCATGACCTTTTGACCTTGTGCATTATTAAGGTGAGAAGTATACCCACAATTTCTCACACAATATAGCTCAGAGCCCGGGTTTTTAGCATGTGTTGAAACCTCTGAGAGGCTCTGTGGAGTCGAACTGGGGATTTATTACCCTTCACACACCCTTTTGGCTTCTTGAAAAATACCTCCCTTTGGATTAAATGTTAAAGACTAAGGCGCTCACATTTTGTAAGGAAACTAAATTAACCTACATACCCTAGAGCTCTTCTTCTACCTCACACTAAAAGCCAAAAAGTGCATAAAGCATAATGTTAATGTCGATGATACAGATGGAGAAGCGAGTTCTCTTGAAACCACCCACACACACACTCCTCTACATGAGTCTATAGAATATCAATGTATGAATACAGTTTGCATAATAAATGCAATACACAATGTATAGCGAGAGAAAATGACATAATTATTATATAAGGATCTATGTATGTAGCTGGGCAGTATATTGTCACCAATTTCCATTTCTGATTTCCTATTATTGACCTTACTACAAAGGAGTGGGCGTTCATAATGCAGTGGCATTGTTACCCAATTTATTTCTTATTTCATTTGTTAGCAAAACACATCAAGCCATTTCATTCTACACAATTGTTCATGCTGACTTTAAAAACTAAGTGGCATGCTCTTTAGAAAGTAAAGTACCCGAGTGGTGCTCATCAGGCTTGAATAATAAATTCTTTATTGGCCCTCAAGCATAAAGTCAAGGGGCTTTTATTCAGTGCCATTCTTACAGTGCATCTGCCAAGTTAAGAGAATCCGATTATCTGTGTCAGGACTGCTGTACAGTCCTCTGGTTCTTACAGGTAGCCTGTGAGGTTTTCTTAGAAGCGCACAAAAGTTGTTTTGACAGATGATTCAATCCACTGATTTCAATTCAAACATTGTGTGGAATGCATTTTTTCCATGCAAAGCAAGTTTTCATGAAACATGTTTTTTCTTACTGTGGTCGAAAGAAAAGCACACGGCCTTCAGAAATGTTAACTGGAGTTCAGCTGTAATAACTTCAGTTTTATCTAAAGAAACTCTTCACAGCTGTATAGATGTGAAAGTTAACTAAATCAAACCAGCAGTTCTTCGAAAACTCCTCGAAAACTCATGAAAACAAATTTCGTTCAATACACAAAAAAAAAACAATTTTTTGAAAACGCGCATGATGCAAAAACTACACTTAATTAGTTACACTCAGTGTTGGGATGGTTACTTTTAAAATGTATTCCTCTACAGATTACAGAATAGATACCTCAGACTGTAGTTTGTAACATCTTCCGTTAAGTTGTGAGTAACGTATTATTTGGATTACTTAATATATTGTCATGCTTTTTACAAGTACATGAATGTACACTCAAAAAAAGGAAATTGGGTGGTTGTTACATTTACAAAAGTCTAACTTGTCATTTGAACAAAATAATTTCATGTTTCTATGGTGAACGCAATTAAATCATGTTGGATCTGCATGAAATTCAACAACTTAATTTGTTTTTGTTCAGATGACATGATATGTCTGTGAAGGTTCTCAGTCATGACATGATACAATCTAGGAAGAGTGGTTAGTTGCCTGGGCTCACGAAATTCACAAGATCACACGAGATGTCAAACCACATGAAAATCACTGGGGTTACAAGAGGCAGACAACCACACACACACACACACCACGTGTATGCTGTAACCGTTTATTATGGTTTAACTTGTCAAGGCCAAAAACATAAAGAAAATTCTGCATCAAACATAGCTTTCCTACTTTTGTTAGGTCTGCATTAACAGCTCAGTGCCATGGTGGTTAGCGCTGTTGCCTCAGAGCAAGGAGGTCCTGGGTTCAAATCCACAATCCGGCCAAGTTTGCAATGGGTTCTCTCTGCGTACTCTGGTTTCGTCCACAGTTATAAGTCATGCAGATATAAGCACTGGAAAAAAAGGCCATGTTGGATTTACTTGATAGTGGACATTGGTTGCACACAAATGTTTTGCTTTGGCAGAAACTTAAACAACTGAGTTAAATCAACACAACTTTTTCATATTCAGTAAATCTGTGCATTTTGTGTTCTTAAAACGCGATTGAAACATGTTTAGATGGAGTAAGTTGAGCTCTTGGAATATTTTAATCCTTCACAATTTTGTCATTTTATTTCAGCACTATTCAATAACTTTTACCCCAATACTACTTGGTCACTTAAATACTACATGCTGTCTTCATATTACATAATGTTCAACAAAGTCTAGATCCTGGTTACCATAAAAATTGAATGGGTCTTCAACAACTACCATCCTTATCCTGGTTGCAGGAGGGCTGGGAAGATAGGTTACAAGGCAGGGTACACCCTGGACAGCTGACCAGTCTATCACATAGAAACAAACAACCATTTACACTTACATTCACAGGTCATTTAGAATCACCAGTTAACCCTAACTCTAACAACTGCATGACTTTTAACTGCGGGAGGAAACCAGAATACCCAGAGAGAAACCTGCAAACTAGCCAGAATGTGGATTTGAACACAAGACCTTCTTACTGTGAAGCAACAGCACTAACCACCATGCCAACAATCTAGGAAATGTAGGAAAGCTATGATTTCCTGTATTTGATGCAGAATTTTTTTTGTTTTTGTAATAATACACAATAAATAGCAATAGCATGCACGTGGTGCGTGTGTAGTTGTCTGCCTCTTATAACTCCAGTGATTTTCCTGCAGTTTGAAATCTTGCACTCAAAAAAATGAATGAGGTGGATTGTTCAGTGTATATTAATTATTTATTTTCATTTTACTTAAAATATATGTTTTTGTTAAGTTAACATATGTTTTTCTAATCAAGTCTACGTAATTGTGTCTATTATTCAACGTACATAATACTAATGTGTTACTTGATCGCATAACATTTAAGTTAAGTCAATTAGGATCGATATACCTTGTATATCCACAAGGTGGCAGTAATGCAAAAACAGTTGTAATGAAACCGCGCAGAACAAGAAGGTTTCACGGCTTGTGCCTGCTCATGCGCAAGACTTCAAATTTAACTGAAAAAGGCTGTTTTGGCGCCAAGCTGCTGTTTCTTTGAGAGGTAAGACCACTTTTTTCTTTGACTATGTTGTGTAGTATCTATATGTCCAGCATGGTTATATTTTGCGTTTGTCTTACAAGACATGTTATATCGTTTGCGTGTGCTTGTTTTACATTAGTTTTACTGGGTCCTGGACATGCTTATTTTGTGGACTGTGTAAGAAACATTTTTATTGTTTTTTGTTTTATTAAGGGATTAGCTACAGGGGTTCATGGGGTTATTCTTTCAAGGGGTTATTTTTCCATTTGCTTTCTTGGGATTCCTTTTCTGTAATCCGAGAGTCGGAAATATCGAATAGGATAGCAAGGATAGCATAAAGTGACATTTAAAATCCAAAAAGTCAAGGGCGAAAGCCACTGTGACACCATTGTTCTGCTCTATCAGTAATCTGTATTATGTAAAAATGGTCTGTAAATACAGCATGTTTCCTAGCGGAGTTATACATATCAATGTAGTTATAAATTACAGTTTGTGAAAGTACACACTTAATTTTTTTAATAAAATTATTCAAGACATATGAGTGGACAGACAATGGAGGTCGACAGACCTGGTGATAATTGCTTCTATAGAAAGTTAGCACATGGCAGTGTCAATCTCTTGCTTTTCTTCTGAGTAGTATTTTATTTAGTTGTAATTCAAACAATAATTTGCTTCTTGAAATTAAGGAATTAATTATTTTTTTTCTTTATAAATCTCAGATCCTGCCTTTACCTGCTCCCTCCTATACTGATGTGGTGTATGTGGTATTGCTGAGCTTGTATGTGGTATGTGAACTGTTATACTTTTAAAAACAAAACTGTTTTATAAGTTAAGTTTTCTTTTGTGACCCATCCCATGCCCCTGTTATTTCTTCTCCACATCTGAACCATGGTAAAGGTTGCAGTTCAAGGGCCTGAGGCATGAAATTCTTTTCAGATCAGCTGTGATCAATATTTTTTGGAACTTGATAAATAACAATAAAAGCTGTAATGGCTCCATTAGCATTTTGTGTAAATGTTTGTGTTAAAATTATAGCTTTAATGAGGTCTTACTACATTAGTTTTAGTTTGTATATGTGTACATATAGTATGTATATTTACAGTACAGTATGTTGTGTTTGTTGACATATTTTCAGGTGGAAGCAGAATATGTGAGGATTACTACTGCTGCACATGTTCCAAGGCTTTTTACACAACTTGACCAATACACTGACCAGCTCATAAAAGTCTTCAAGAAAAAAGGAGGCGTTGCAGAGAAGAAAATTAGACAAACTTTGGCCCCAGCCACACAGGTGCGTTATTCTGTTGGTAGCAAAATATTATGGCTAATAAGATCATTTTCAAATTTAAACAGCTAGTGTATGGTAGCTGCACAGTGCACTTACATTTATATTAAGCAAGACAAAATTTGGTACTCAAAACGTTGGAAAATTTAAATTACCTAAACATATGTAAAATCTGATCCCTTGATTTAGGTTAAACCAGAAGTGAATGTTTTTATGTTATGTTTTGAATGCAAAAAAGATGATGTATTAGTTTGTCTTTACCTCCATTATGGACATATCTAATGTGGTGGAAACCCTGCCCAACAGGTTAACTATTCATGTCCATGTGATGATTAGTTGGTCTTGTGTACATGTCTATCTGTGCAGTGGATATGTCATTCATTTTGCGTATAATGTGAGTTTCTGTCATCCTAAAGTATATCTGTTTTCTCTTCCTGTATCTCTGCCACTCTCTACAGAAGGAAACCATTGAAAAGGGGAGGGAGTGTGTCCTCAGGGCACTACCTTTTTACCTGAATGAAGACCCAAGCATCCTCTTCAAAGAATAATTGGTTGGTAATTTTAGTTTAGTTTTTTATCTGTATTAAACCAAATTTTGAATAACTAATGTTGTTGCATGTTGTAATGTTGTTGTTGTTGTAATTTGCATGGAACCTGTTTAAATGTTTTGGGAAATCTTCTTGTATACCCAAACTATTTATATTTATCGTTGAATCTGTAGTCTAAAATAGTGGCGCACTGGGGTGCATGTTCCTAATATTGTGTTTACGTCATTAAAGGGTAGCTTTGGCCCTTTTTCTTTCTTTTTTTAAAACTGGATGCCATTTTTCTATGTTTTTGTGTCTAAGCTACAGCTGTTCAGAGGGAGCTGGAACAAATTACCCTTGCTATCTTTACCATCGAAAGAGCTGATGCCAGCACTCCTCCAGCCGATGTGGGTGTAAGCACCAGACGTCTGCTTTATATTTTTATTTACGATTGAGTTCATGTTTGTTTTATAATTCATAGATTCATTACATAAGTCATCTTTTCAGGATTAATAAATGTGAAAATATATGTGTTTACATAAAGTAATTTTAAGTCACTGTTTTGGGATTGGAACCTAAAAGGGGGTACCTCTCACTTTAATTATGTAAGTGCAATAGTAGCATGAAACCCTGTGTGAGAGGGAAGGGGAGGAGCATGGACAGAGAGGTTAGGAGTCTCACGGTTTTCTGACCGTGTGCACAGCTAGTTCTGGATAACTGCTATTTTTTGGAACTTTCATGCTTTTTAGGAAGGAGTTCATTGTTACATCTTCCGTTTGTAATAAATAAACAGTCTTCAAATCATAATGCAACTGGAAGCATTTCTTTTGGAAACCAGGAACACGCGTCAGCCATAGACTCTTCTTTTTTGAACTTGGTTTATTGGAAATTACCCTACAGTGGGTATAACCATCTAGTGTGTCCTGCATGACCTGGAAGACCTGGCCTCTGCATGTGCACTCTTAATGGGTGGGATATATGCACTGAATCTCAGTTAACCTCAAGACTGAAAGCTAAGAGACAATCAAAAGTATTGACATTTAATTGAGAGATGATACTGCACCAGAAATGTTGAAGGGTGGTGTGTATATTAGCGTTCAAGGCATATTGTTATGAGGTGGAAATATGTTCATATTCAGTTTGTGTTACATTGTGTGCATTGTAAAGGTAATTGCAATACATACTAAAATTAAGGGTAAGTTAGGAGGTTGATCTGATATCCTCGTGTTGGTGTTGTTCCCAGATCATCATACTAAATGTTGTTCCAGGATCAACATTGCAAGTGACCAATCAGAATGTTGTGACGTCATACTTTTGCGACTTCGGGAAAAACCGGCGTAAAACAAAAAACTGTACTTAAGCTGCGTGAAACCGCCTCTGTCCGCCGATCAACTGACCCTAACCCTAACCGTAACCCTTTAATAAACAGTAAGCAGAATTGATATTGTCCTTGCAACATTGGAATTTCATAAATGCACGAATGGCTTGGAATAGAATAACGTCACAACAATGTGATTGGTCACTTGCAATGTTGAACCTGGAACAACATTTTCATGATGGTCTGGGAACAACACCAACACGAGGATATCAGATCATCCAAGTTGGGAATGCAGGATGAATGTATATTTTGTGGACTTTTAAAGACGAACAATTGTTTCCATGTTAAAATGTTTCCATCTGAAGTTTTTTGCCCAAACACTGGTAAAATAAATGTTGACAGTGGCGAGTGTTAAATGGTTACTGCTGTGCTGTTGCAAAAAAACTGAACGCTGACAAGCTGTTTTATTGTTAGACCATAATGTTGGCATGTTTTGTTAAAGTTTTATTTGGGATGGTGATGTAATTTTCTTTGATTGCTAATATCAGTGGACTATTTATTATTATTATTATTATTATTATTATTATTATTATTGTTGTTGTTACTTTTTTTTTTTTTTTTTTTTTTTAAATTGTGGCTGTTGAGGTGGACACTTCACTTTGCATTGTTAAAGGAAAGCACTTCATTGGCATTGTGTTACTGGACTGACCCTAAGCAATCATTGCAAATAGCAACTTTGCTATCCATTTTAGACACTAAAAGAAAAAAACACTCACAGACCTTACTAGCATCACATGTGCATAACTCAAGTGTCATCTTATCAATGTGTTATGTGATCTTCAATGCGTTTTTTTTTTCTTCTATTTCTGGTAGATACAGACATTTAATTTAAAGTCTTGATGTTGCATCTGTCTACATACTGTTAATTACTAACCCTAATGAGCTGTTGTGTTTTATTTTGGACTGGGTTTACACAAATGCTCACTGAATGTGTTGGCAATAAAATAAATTTTAAAAAATAAGTTGGATGTACTTAATTCATTTGTGTGGAACCTGTTGACAAAATAGATTTATGTAAAACTAATTAATAAAGCACAAGGTGGCTGAAAATATAATATTTGAATTAATCTAACTTAAATTTAACATTTTACTGCCACAAATAAGAAATGTGTTGAAGTAACTAATCTAAACTATCTAACCTGAAAATATATCATCTATGTTCATACAACATAACTTGATTTAGTCTTAAATATGTCTTGTTAATCTTAAGTAGTTTTTTTTAAATTAGATGAACTAAAGATTTTTGCTTTAAACTAACATAATTCAATTTCGTGGAACCTGTTGACAAAATAATTTTAATTAAAGTCAACGTTTCATTTTTTTGAGTGTGTGCGATCTTGTGAATTTCATGAGTTCAGCAACTAACCACTCTTACTAGATTGTATCAGGTCGTCACAACAAGAACAAATTAAGTTGTTGAATTTCGTACAGATTCTTCATGAGTTAATTACGTTCATAGAAACATGAAATTATTGTGTTCAAATTACAAGTTAGACTTTTTTAATGTAACAACCACCCAATTTACTTTTTTTGGTATACTAAAAAAAGTAGAGGTGGCTGCTCGACTTGACTGAGATGGATGCCTTCCTGAAACCACGATCTAAAGAGCGCGAGTCTGAAACCCGTGCAGTGTCGCGGGATTTAACATTGATATATTATTGACTTACTTCACTTGAACATGATATGAACAATTTAATCTAGCCTCTCTGCATGTCATGTAGTTTCTACACTATGTAGTTACACTTAACTTTAAAGCATGAGGCACTTGTGTTAAATACACGCAAGATGCTTACGTAAATCCAAGAGCTGGCCAATCCCTTTTTTTCAGTGAGGGTAACTAGCAATTCTAAATTACCCACAGGTGTTAAAGTGCAAATGGTTGCTTGTCTCTATATGGTAGACTGGCGAGCTCTCCAGGATGTACCCTGCCCCTCTTACCCTATCACTTCCGCAGCCCAGATAGATAAGAAGATGGGTGGATTGGAAGTTGCCGTAAATCTGTTGACTTTGTTGAACATTATGTAATATGAATACAACATGTACTACAGACATAAGTTACATTGTTTTATTCAACAAGATTATTGTTGGTGTAACAAACAAATATTTTACTAGGTCATGTAACAAGACTGACTTATGATGTGCAAAAGTGTTTAAACAATATAACATGAATTTAAATAAATTTAATTAGACTAACTTGGTACAAACATGTTGACTGAATAAAAGTCAACTTAATTGAATGTTAATGTTACTATTATCTACATATATCGTGTTGAAACAACACATTCAAGATGGATTAATATAACATGATTTGTTTAGATGGAATATAAGTGGCAAGATAAAATTACGGTCATCCAATGAATTTTTTTTTTGAGTGATTGCTGTGTGATTTATTACTGTTACTGAAGGCTACTCGCCACCAAGCTAACATTGTTAGCTGGCGTTAGCTGAGGTGGGTTCATAGACTGCTTTCAGAACTGCAGATGATTATTTGCAGCTGGCAGGTTGTTGATGCTATCCGTCAAGTAAAAATTGACCATCTTCCAATTTTTACAATCTATGATAGGAATTACAAGATCAATAAAATGGACAGTAAAAAAGAGTACAGACGAGTAAGAACAGAAGAAAGAATGAATGCATTTAAAAAAGATTTATTGAAGGAAAACTGGGGTGAAGTATATCAGGAACAGGACGTTAATAGTGCTTATAATAAATTCCTTAGAATATTTACATTACTGTACAATACCAACTGTCCAATAAAGCAATATAGTAGGAAACAGAAATATATGGACTGTCCATGGATAACAAAAGGTCTGCAAAATGCATGTATAAAGAAAAATGCTCTATACAGAGAGTTCTTAAGAACGAGAACTAAAGATGCTGAAATCAGATACAAAAGATATAAAAATAGGTTAACTAATATACTTAGATTTAGTAAAAAGGAATACTATAAGAAGCAATTAGATATAAATAGAAATAATAATAAAAGATTATGGGAAATCCTGAACAGTGTTATAAAATGTGGGACTGGACAAAAGAACTATCCCAAGTATTTCATTTGTAATGACCATGAAGAATACAATATGGATGTTGTGGCAAATAGTCTCAATGAATTCTTTGTAACTGCTGGACCAAATTTAGCAAGAACAATCACTCATCCTGGGAAAGCACAGGAAAAACCCGATACACTGATTGACAGAAATCCATATTCTATGTTTCTCACAGCCGTTGATGAAAATGAAGTTCTTGAAATTGTCAAAAAATGTAAAAATCACAAATCTTTGGATTGTAATGATATTGATATGATAGTGGTTAAAAGAGTCATTGAGGCTATTATAAAACCATTTACATACATCTGTAATTTATCATTTCAAACTGGTCGATTTCCAGACAGAATGAAAATAGCAAAAGTTATACCTCTATACAAATCTGGAAACAAACACCATTTCACAAACTACAGGCCTGTCTCTTTACTACCTCAATTCTCAAAAGTTCTTGAAAAACTGTTTAAAAACAGACTGGAAAAATTTATAGATAAACATAAACTACTCACTGAGAGTCAGTACGGATTCAGATCAAGCAGATCAACATCATCGGCACTATTAGATTCAATAGAATACATCACAAATTCCATAGACAAAAAGCAATATGTGGCTGGGTTATTCATAGACTTGACAAAGGCATTTGACACTATAGATCATGATATATTAATAAGAAAACTAGAACGTTATGGTGTCAGAGGGGTAGTTTTAGATTGGGTCCGGAGTTATTTAAGTGACAGAAAGCAGTTTGTGAAAATAAATGGTGGTTGCTCCTTATGTATGGACATTGCTTGTGGTGTACCCCAAGGGTCAGTTTTGGGTCCAAAATTCTTCAACTTGTACATTAACGACATCTGTAAAGTGTCCAAAGTATTAAAAATGGTTCTCTTTGCTGACGATACAAACATTTTTTGCTCTGGTGATGATCTGCAGAATTTATTGGAGGATATGACTAATGAAATAAGTAAAGTGAAGTTCTGGCTTGATAAAAACAAATTATCATTAAATTTGAATAAATCTAAACTGATGTTATTTGGAAATAGTAGTTTAAATACAAATGCAAAGATTCAAATAAATGGTGTTGATATTGAAAGAGTCAGTGAAAATAAATTTCTGGGGGTAATAATAGATGAAAAACTTAACTGGAGAGCTCACGTAAGATATATTCATTCCAAAGTATCACGAAGCATTGCAGTACTAAACAAGGCAAAACAGGTATTCGACAGAACATCACTTCATATTCTCTACTGTTCACTGGTTTCACCATACTTAAGCTATTGTGCAGAGGTCTGGGGCAATAACTATAAAACCACATTACATTCACTTTTTACTCTTCAAAAGAAAGCAATTCGAATCATCCACAATGCAGGTTATAGGGAACATACAAACTCACTATTTTTGCAGTCTGAAATATTGAAAATTGACGATATAGTGAAATTCCAAACAGCACAAATTCTATTCAAAGCAAAAAATAAAGAACTGCCAGGTAATATTCAGAGTATGTTTTTTTTGAAAGAAGGAAGTTATAATTTAAGGGGTTTTTGTAACTTCAAAACCATGAAGGTACGTACTACAAGAAAAGGCTTTTGTGTTTCTGTTCATGGAGTGAAACTATGGAACAAACTGAATATGGAATTAAAGCAATGTCCAAACATAAAACTGTTCAAAAAGAGTTATAAAAATATGATCTTCTCGATCTATAAAGAAAAGGAAAATATTTAAATTAAGTGAATGTCTCTATTTAAAAACAAACAAACAAAAAATTCATGATGTGATATTATAGTATATAGTATATCAGAAATCTGTTCACTATTTTTATTACAAATTATATCAGTAAGGAAGCTGACTAAATATTCACTGATAATTTATGGGACAGGGGTGGGATTAAATAAGTGTATACTTCTTCCCACTCTCTTTCAACATGTAAATTAATCAGAATGTTTTTTTGTATGTAATTTGTATAGTATATTTTTTCTCTCTTATTTCTTTTCTAAATGTACTTGTATATTGTTCACATGTTGAAATAAATTACCAATCAATCAATCAATCAATCAAATTTAATAGTCTATGAACTAACCTCAGCTAACGCCAGGTAACAGTGTTAGCTCGGTGGCAAGTAGCCTTCAGTAATATTAATAAATCGCACAGCAATCGTACGTCAAAGATACTGAAGTGGCACATAACCCAGGTAGCTGCCACAACTAAAACAAGGTTGGAGGTGGAGTCTTTTGAGGCTGAGAGCAGCTTAGTTGCTGACAGAGTTGCATTGCACAGTCAGATTTCGCCCATCCCTTTCTTCTTTAAATATGAAGTGGTGTCCGAATTTCCAAGTAAGAAATGCATTCCTGCATTTCTTGCTTGCTGGCTCTGTTGTGCTGGCTTCAGGTCCATTGTGTTACTCACGCCATCAACATTAACAGGACGCTTACATTGGAGCCTCTTATTTCGTGTTTTGTTTGGGAGGGGATAGTTCAACATATGAAACAGGAAAAGACCGCCGTGTAATCCATTTATTTTAACAAAGTAACTGTATTCTAATTATCACCAATTTAAATAGTAACCGTAACGGATTACGGTTACTCATATTTTGTATTTTAAATACATAACGCCAGTACATGTATTGCGTTACTTCCCAACACTGGGTGCACTTATGTTGGACCATTCTGCTTTCAGAACATCCCAAAAGTTGGATTGAGATCTGGTGACTGTGGAGCCAGTTTGAGTACAGCAAGCTCATTGTCATGTTCAAGAAATCCGTGTGAGATGATCAGAGCTTTGAGACTTTAGGCTTTATCCTGCTGGAAGCAGCCATCAGAAGATGGGGCATTGATCATAAAGGGTCAGCTGGCCAAGAAAATGTTCCCTGTGCTTGATAGACGGATGGAAAACCAAAACTGTTAGAGCTCTTAGTGGTTTTGCCAGTGTTATTCTCAGCAGCATGACAGCAAATTATAATGTTTTCCTTTACTTGCCCTCCACAAACAAAACAGTCATTATTAAGCTGTTGTACAGTCATACATGTGAAATGCTTTGTTTTAGCGAATAAAGGCTTCCTCATTTAGCAAATAATTGCCATTAATGTAAAACATCAAAGCAAGAGCAGCATGCTGCTGCAAACCCAGAACAGAGAAACCTGGTGTAATGTTTGCATCCAAGCAGGTTGTGATTCCAGCAATGCTGTGTTCACAGCTGCTGAGGTTCACGCCTGCAGTTTTGCCAGGGGTGACTGACGGCTTTAAAAGAAGACAGAATGTATGCTGTCATTCATGCCACATATTTCACTAAATTAATTTGATGGACAGATACAACAGTTGTGCAATTTACTAAATGCCACTTGTTTAGATTCGTTTCACTTATAGCATGTTTCTATTCGTCTCTGATGTTGTCATAACAAGCTGTCGATGGCTTTTAATGAATAAACATCTTACAGCGAGTTTACTCCTATAGTTTATAATGATTTTTCCCTCTTTTTTAAAAGGCAGTTAAGAGAGCATCTATATTTATCGTATTCCCTATGTTTTGAAGTTATCGGTACACAAGCCTAGGGACAAACACAAAGCAATCCCATTTTTCATTCAGACAAGAACTCCTTGCATGGCCTTTGTTCTGGCTTTATGAAATTCCCTCAGTGCTCAATTGCTTTGAATGTCTTGGTTTACAAAAAGCACACTGACATCCTGAACCTAATAATTGGCTTTGATAACAAGGTAGGAGACTTGTGTGTTCACTTATTGAAGTTAAATATTAATGCACTAGAGATATCAGTGGTCTGGTCTACAAAAATATGAAGCAGGATCCAAAGAGATGAGTCCTCACCCATAAAAAGGACATTTGGGCTTTTTTAATCAGGTAAACCATCTTTGCTTTCATTAGCTCTTTGTTGATATCCTTGAAGTTATGTTAGCAGGGATTGTTATGACAGAGGTGCACGCATGAAACACACAACTAGCTGGTTAAGTTCCCCAGGCTGCGCGTGGCGATTCAGCAGTAGTGCTTTGACAAGAATACACTACTTGATTTTACATCAGCTGTTTGGTTAAGCAGTCAACAAAGCAGAAAGCAAGGAAGCTAGGGGGGTTGTCTAGACGCTGGCAGCCACATCTTGATGTATTCCATAGAGTGCAGCCATTTTTTTTATTTTTTTTATTTTGCAGAGCAGATGTTAACACCGGGGCACAGGTGTGAGTAATTGTTCAAAACATATTCCAGATTGTTTCATTGAGCATTTTCACAGGACAAATAAGAGAATACACATCTACTCTTTTTCCAGAAAGGTGGTTTAGTTCATATAGATGTCGGCTAGATGTGCTATTTGTTTAAGACAGCGAATGTCAGAGTTATGTGAATGGTAAAATCCTGACTTTTTTTTCATATACTTAATTTGCTGGTTTGTTGGTACCAGCTCAGATTCGCTGAACCACTGCAATGCTAAGCCACATGTTAAATAAGAAATAATAAGTGTATTTCTGTAAAGTAAAACAGTGCATTTCTTTAAAAATAAGCCAGTTTCTTTTAATTGACACAGTTGATATAGCACGCTTTATCCCATAGACTCAATACGTGGAGATAACTTTAAAAAACTGTATTTTCAGTGTTTTGATGTAATATGTATCCATTCCCATGAGCGTTAGGCGTTCCAAATGTTGAAAAACAGAAATTAGCAAACTAGTCAATCTGTGCTGGTTTGAAATGTAAGCTCTAGCTTTATTGCCTCTCGTCATTCTTAATATTTCTATAAATCCAATGCCATTTCTGGAGACTGTAATGCAGATTATGCCAACTGCTTACTGGACTTCTGGCTCCAAAGGACAAGAGAGTGAGAAATGTGAGGGTGCTATTTGTGATGGCGATGATAAAATTGGATGAATCTTGCTTGTTGAAAGCAGGTGAAATTAAATCACGTCGCTCACAAAGTATGTGAGTGGTGCTTTTTGCCCAAATCCTATAATGTAAAACTGTTCCTTCACTGTTTAATATGTGCGGGGATTGACTATTCAATCTGGATAACCATGCATGATTTCCGATGGTTTCATCTCAAGTGTGGAAGTGTGCTCCAGGCAGTGATGTGTATTACCATACCAGACAGCAGGGCTGGGGGTGGATGTGCCAGAGATGCAGAGATGACAGGAAGTGAGCAATGCGAGACTGCTGCTTACTTGTTGAATCTCAATGCACGATACCTGATGAGATGATTTGGTCTCAAATGGGCACACAGCTGCACACTGCTTTTCAGCTTTTAGGAAAGACACTCAGATTATTACCTTGAAACCAACAAAGCAGACGTAGCTCAATAATCCTCTAAATAACTAGGAGGGAGTGCGTTTCACAGGGAAGATAGCACACCTAATATACCTGCATGCTCAACCCTGAAATTACGTTTCTATACAACTAAATTATTATCCCAAATTCATTTTACGTGCAATGTAATCACTTACTACATTATGCTCAGAGGCTATTTTTTTTCTAAATGGATGAAATGCAGTTAAGAACCAAACTGGCTTTAGAAGGAAATGGTTGACGTGGATGTAGGGTATGCAAATACTGGGCATTGCAACCAGACTGTTAACCGTGTAATTTTTTATATTAAACTAGAAAACGTCTTTTAGTAATTACTAGTCGTGAGCGCTTCCCTACTAGTGGGTATTGTGGTAGAAAGATGTGAGTGGAAACAGCCCAATAGGGTATATATCTAACTTGCTAGCTACAGTAATTAACAGTCTGATCACATTAATGTGGGACAGGGAATAATTTATGCACATCTATAGAGTGACTGCTACAAACTGCATTTGCTGCTCACCAGCAACTGGATAGAAAGAATTGGAGCAATACTTTTTTAATTTTACTCACATGCTTACTTCAAGTGCAGCAGAAGTGCTGTGAGGGTCTCTGGTTTAAGACTAAGTCATGAAAATTAAAGGTCTGTTCTCTGTATGGCTGAACTTGGCAACCTCAGCTCTACATAAGTTATCTACATACATCTTTTCTGTCTTCTGTCTGCTTTTATTTTTTCTATTTACACATTTTGAAAAAGGTACAATTAATTAATTAATTAAATGAAATACAAAATCTAACCTTTCTCATGATGGCAAAGATATTGGACAAGAACTGTGCGGTAAGTTTTATCTCTAACAGTTTATATGCTCACGGATGATTTACAATCGCTGCAAGCACATTTTTTCTTCTTTTTCATCTCCGTAAAATTAGGTATTTTACATTGATGGGCCCAGTAGCTCAAATAAGAACAGCACCCACACCAAAACCACGAGAAAATTTGAGGAAAAGAGAAACATTAATTGCTGAGAGGAAGGCAGTGCTCTTACAAAGAGACTGTCTTTGAGCCAAAGCCTGAATGAACATCTACATTGCCTTTTCAAGATGAAAATGAGAAGGGACTGAGGAAAGATGTAGGTGCATCTCATTTTCTTTTAACTCATATTCTGAGTCATTTAGTCTGAAATACTCCTGTTTACTCTGAGCCAGCAACTTTAGTGATTTTACAACTACAGTAAAACTGAAGTATCATTTTATGGAGTTATTTAGATACACTTGTTTAGGCTGTAAAATATATCAGGTTCATGTTTATATCACTAAATTGGTAGTATATGCTGTTTATAGTTTCAATAGTTGCCCTAAAAATCTTTTGGCATATGTTTGCTTAATTATAAATCTTAATTATAATAGTAGAAATCTCAAGTAGGGACCGAGCTGCATGTTTAAATTTTGAGGTCCTGAACGTGTATAGAGTGTTAGTACAAAATCCCTTTCATCCCCGACATGAAATCACAAAGCATTGCACAAAAGATTTTTAAAATGACACAGTAAAGAACAAACTGCAAGTGTTTGCAAATGTTGCATTCATAAATGTGAATTGTAGCATTTCCAGCTTTGTAAATCAAGAGTCCACAAGAGCAAGTCCACATTAAAAGAAGACGCGTAGCTGGCGTAACTCACTCGATCACAATCATTCTCTCAAGAGACTAAATGTTAAATCCCACACTGGACCAATCTTTTTTTGTTTGTTTAGTTTTATTTGCAGTTTCTTTCTATTGCTTTTACACTTAGAGCAAGCTGCATTTTTATATTCTATCATTTTGGATTAAGTCACAGTCTGATTAAGTGTAATTAGATTAGCTTGATTGCATTAAACTTTCAAACCTCAATTTCCATTGAAAAATTGTATTTGTTTAGAAATGTTGTGGGGGGAAAATACACATATATGCCTCATTTTATAATTATTTCTATTTGCCCTGGAAAAATCTTATTGCATAATATCCACAGCCAAAGCCATCACAAGGTCGCAAAAGTCAAAACTAAACTGAAGACACCTGAAAGTGAAGTCACAACTAGTTCACTTGTAAATATGTTGAATGTTAACAGCAGGTATTTGCAGCATACTTGTAGACATAAAGAGAAAGTATTCACATCAATCGCAAAAGTAAATGCCTTTTCTAAAGGGCTGAATGATGGATATCGACACTAAACATCCAGTTCATATCCAGTACATGGATAGTATGTACTGTACTTGCCTACATGCTTTGCACAGTCAGTGTTTGTGCTGCATGGTTGCAGATGTTACATTGAGAAATTGTGCCCTATTAGCAGAATGAGATTTTCTGTTCAGTGATGCTAATACTGTAGTTGTACATACTGATATTACCTTCAAGTGTTTTATGATTATTGTGGTAATGTATTGAACAATACCTATGTTAACACTTCAATATCTTAAAATCACAAGAGTAATGAAAACAAACCACAGTCATATGAATTCTTTACAGCTAATGCACTCTCTGCAAATCCCTACTGTGCAGTTTGTGGCATTTGTGTGTCCCTGATATGTGACTTTTTCCCAACACTTAGTACTGTGTAGCAGATTAAAGGCGCATTTGTGTCCTCTTAAGTACTTTTCTATGCAGAGTGTAGGATTGGGGGTATGCAACCTATGCAGACATGTTTGTTTGCAGTTCACTAGTAAGACATCGGTGCAACAATGATGATGCTGTGCATTGGTTGAACGCAGCAAAGTTCACGACAAAAAAAAGAAGAAACATCAGAAATTAAAAAAAACTTTTTTAAAAAGCAGGATAAGAAGCACAGAAAGTGGATAGTTTTTTTTTAACACTCCATTTAACTGATTTTGGACTTCACAGCTGGCTAAAGGACCAAGTGTCCTATCGACCTGTTCCACATATTCTTGATAGTGCCCCCTGGTGACAGTAAACAGCTACAACATGGAGATCTGCAAAGCTGTGCTTAGGTTTCACAAAGAACCAACACACATCGCCTGTCCCCTAAGGCAGCACTCTGAGATGTCTTTGCATTTGATTCTGGGGGTTCATTGAAAACCATAAAGTCCTTTTCTAAAAGCTGGGACAACTGAGGAAAACTCCCAGCAGGAATAAACAGAATAATTTCCAACGTACTCCTGTGTGAGAAATTCTGTGCATTATGCAGCCCATGAAAGACCATAATGACATATAGTGTAATGCACAAACAAAACCATAACCCACAAAACAAATGAGAAGCAAATAATGCTATTTAAATGTGCCAGTGTGTAGGATAATTTCTTCGCCAACTGAGTGAAAAATAGCACACAAAACTAAACACACAGAAAAATAAACAAAACAAATGAACTAACAAATGAATGACCACGGCTCTTATTGAATGTTCAGCTGAGCAGTCACAACAGATTAATTGGTACTTTCTCACTCAAGAAAGCCAACAAGGGCATGCAGGTTTCAGTCAAAAGCTCCGATCAGTCAGCCAGACAATGCGGGACTGCACAGTTAGCGAGCGAAAGGTGGACAGCATTAATTGCAAAACAGCAAGCAAAACAAACATCTATTTCGTTTCATCTATTTTTCCTTTTACTGAGCAGGAAACTCACAATAAAGCGGATTAAAAAGGTCACAGAAAGACACAGAGAACAAAAGCAACATTCAGACTGGACGATCCATATTAATTTATCTTCATTTTGGTAGAAAGCACTTCAGATGATAACCGTGGTGATAGGTACAGTGTGTTTTTTCAAAGCCATGTCACAGCTGAATTTTACACATTATAGACTCCCCATGTTTCAGCATAACACATTTGTGTAATGCTACTAGCAGCTGGTGAGGTGTTAGCACACCAAAGAACATAAATAATATAAAAGATAGATGTAAACATGATTGCAATCTAAAACTACATGCACATACCAGCTAAAATTAGATCTCAGTAAGAGAAAACTGCATTATTACTTGTTGTTACTTGCATCAAATCTACCATCAAACTTGATGTGCTAGTGTTAACCATGCAGACAAAAGCTGTGTCCCAAAACGTAGGCCGCATCCTTTGGAGGACCCGGCCTTTGCGGTCTACGTGGGCCGGTTCCTTCGAAGACCGAGGAGGCCGGAAGTGCGAGGCTGTGAAATGGAACAATATAACCTTCAGGTTTTGGGACACAGCTAACAGCTGTAAAATTCAGTAATTTCATTAATTTAGATAAATACAAAGTGACAGCATTTGTATTAAGTATTTTAACAGAATAACTCGCATTGGTCACAACAATTACTGTGTTTTAGAAAATCTAAATTAGGTGGTTACTGCCAAGATATGTGCCAACTCTTAAGCCAAACAACAGCCTGCCATGTGTTCGTCTATGGTGTCACAGACAAATCTTCTTTTAATTCCTGTCTTCATTCTGGAACCACCACGAGACTCTGCAGCAGAAAAATCCCACAGTGCAGGTATGGAGCCAGACTGTGTGTAACAATTCTGTAAGCAACAGATTGGTCAGAAGATGGAAAGTTCACCGTCTTATTTCATGTAGTGAACCTGTAAAAAATGCTTTTACTGCACAGGTTGTCAAAGTGAGCGTGGTTATCAAAATTATGGTACCATGTATAAACATTAATTTCCAGCTTTAGAATATTTCAATTTGCGATCCAGTTATTAAGGATGGATTACAGCACATAGTTAAAATCTGTTTTAACTATTAATTTATTAGTAGTAGCAGTAGTAACTCTGTTAACAGTGTTTTATTTCACTCACTTATCGATATTCAACAAGTGCACTGTTGGGATTTTTTGAAATTGTTTGTGAAGATTAATACTTCACTTAAATTATAAATAAACACATTTTAAATATGTTGTGTCGGGACCTGACCACAGGTATAAGTCGTGTTTTATAAAGAAAGTTTGTAATATTGAGATTTACAGTCGGTGCTCTAATTTCTAGCTAGTGCATGCAATAGATTCAGAATCAGTTATCCACACTGATGGCAATCACGTCAATTTTAGCCTCTAAGTAACAGCCAAAATAGTGTAAAGTCAAATTATGGTGTTTAAAAAAATTAGCATGTCTCCTTTGTGTGGCATGGGGTTTGAGGGGGGCATAATTTAGTCGGCTGAGCTGATTCATTTTTGAAAGATGACTCGAGGCCCCTCAAGAGGAAGGAAGCCAGGGTGTATAAGTGATATCTGCTCCATGGTTAATTCAGTGCGATTTTCCAAGCACAAGGTCACTCATTGTCAGTATCTGACAGAGGCCCATTCAGAAGAATGAGATGAGCTCAGAGAGCTTTCTCATTTTGAGGCTGCAGCTCTCGATTCATAATTATCTGTATGGCGCAGGCCTGCATGACATTGTCAAGGAATACAAAGCTGTAATCTCTGCTTAGTTCTCCTGTAATGAATTAATGCCAATGGCGGTGAAACTGCAATGTATCAAAGGCAAAGATAGATTTCATTTTAGAGCGTTATCAGTGGTTCTATCATGGAAATGGCTCCAGAAACATTGACTATTTAGAGTGAAATGACCTTTTCATCAGTAAGGTCTATGTGTCTGGTGAAGACTCAACCTTTCTTTCAAACACGCAGGAGCACTGTCAGATTCTGTCAAAATGTTAAAAGGTTTTACATTCCCAGAATTATGATGAGTTTACTGCAGATAACAGATATGCATAACCACACTGTTTGCAAATAAACTTTTCAATTACAGTGTGATGGCCCTATAACCTGCTCCAGGAGTACCCAACCTTTCAACCACTGACGTCTGGATGGACGGATGGATGGATGGATGGATGGATGGATGGATGGATGGATGGATGGATGGATGGATGGATGGATGGATGTTCTGCCAGTGTAAAAACTGACAATGATCTAAATTCAAGGGAAAAAGGTGATCCAAAACTGCTTGGCCAATAGTGCATCTACGACTCATTCGGGAGGTAACAAGTGAACCCACAACAACTTTGAAAGAATTGCAGACCTTAATTGTCTCAGTCAATGTCAGTGTTCATAATTCAACAATAAGAAAAACGGGATCATGAGGAGCGTTCAAGGAGAAATCACTGCTGACCAACAAGAAAGCAATGGCTTGTCTCACATTCGACAGAAAATATCTTTATGATCATCAAAACTGTTTGGGAAAATATTCTGTGGACTGACGACACAAAAGTTAAGTACAGTTATATCTGGCATAAAGCTAACATAGCATTTCATGAAAAGAACATACCAACTTTCAAACATGGTGGAGGAAGTGTGTAGTCTGGGGCTGCTTTGCTGCTTCAGGACCTGAACGACTTGCTGTAATCGATGAAATCATGAATTCTGCTCTCTACCAGAAAATCCTGAAGAAGGATCTCTGAGAATCTCTTTGTGCTCTGACACTCAAGACACTTGGATTATGCAGCAGGACAAGGATCTGAAACCAACTAGCAAGTCCACCTGTCAAAGGGTAAAAAAAAATGATGGTTTTGGCATGGCTTTGTCAAGATCCAAACAGTACCACATTGAGATGCTTTGGTGTGACCTTAAACACACTCGTCATATTCGAAAACTCTCCACTGTGGCTGAATTAAAATAATACTGCAAAGAAGAGTGAGCAAAAACTCCTCCACAGCAATGTGTGAAAGACTCATTGCCAGTTATCACAAACACTTGATTGCAGTTCTTGCTGCTAAGGTTGGCACAACTGGTTATTAGGTTTATTACTTTTTCACATAGGGCCAGCTGAGGTGGTTTTTTCCCCATAATAAATGAAATTATCATTCAAAAAGGGATTTTGTATTTACACTGAGGCACGTCAGGGAAAAAGCCTTTATTTATCAAGGAAGGACGTTAGAGAAAAACAGCAGTTTGCCAATGAACGTTTAGGCAGGTGGATATCAAACTGTTATGGAGGCCCCATTGCAGGTTGGTGACCGGGAAAAAATAATTAGTTTTGCATCATATCACAAAATGCTTAAAGATGTATCAGTGTCAGGGTCATCAGTAATACTCCCATATTGGAACACACTGTATTGTTTACAGCTGCTGTTAGTCACGAAGGTCCATACCTCCTTATTTCTGCAAGAGATTTATCACTTCACACTTACTCTGTGCTTAGTAGAGCCAAACAAGTGAACAGCGTATAGAGCAAGAGCTTGTCTCTCATTACTGTAACACTTAGCACTAAAAAGAAAACAGAAAAGAGATATTAAGTAGCACAGCTGCACAGTTAAGACCATCCAGTGATGAGCAAAAATGTGCATCATCCCACCAGAATGCGAGTGAATCTAATTGAAAAATAGCTTTTAAATATCAAGGTCCTCAAACGTGTTTTTGACTTCGCTGTGATGTGCGTGTATGATGGAGGATGACAGTGAACATCTCTGAAGCATATTAGCAGCCTTAGTGATTACTGAATAAAACACACAACCTTTTAATTCTTTCCAGGGATTGCTGTTCAGTTATAGCTCATTAAAAGAACATACTGGCTCCAGTGTCTTTCCTCATTACTTTAAATCATTAAATTAGATCATTTCATTCAAGACAAAACATGAGACCTTGGGTTTGACAGCACTCGGGGATATCAAATGCATTGTAAACTATGCTTCAACTGTTTTATTGATAGCTGACTATTATCAGACTGTGGAGAACCTGACAGCTGACACTCCCACTCCTCCTCCTACTTATTCTTCATTTTGAAGGCCTTGTGTGACTCATTTGATGTGTAGGTCATCATATAGATGTAAATATTATATAGAAAACAAATGCTGGCTTGGCATTATGAGGGTTTTTTTCCTGCTCAAGACCTGTTTTCAAGTTTTATTATTGTTAGGTTTAGTGGGAATGACATATATATCAGTAAAAGACTAAAATTATATTACAAATTGTCATTATGAAGAAACGGGTTTGAATTAAACTGACTCCATGTAAACGAGCTTCTGTCTAATCCTTGGGTTCCTGCTTTCAGAACACATCCATCTGAACCAAATAAATGAAATAAAATTGTAAATAAAATTGAGGCACATAAACGAGTTAACATCAACACACTTTGATATTTTAGAAATGTATGTTAAGACCGTAGCAGATTGTCGTGGGTTTTGAGTTTTAGGATCTTTCTCTGGTTTTGTATTTTTGATTATTCTTGGTTTTGATGGTTCTGTAGTCTGTGTTGTTGGCTTTCTGGCTTTTTGTTATGGTGTTATGGTTATGTTCCACTTATCTGTGCATTTCATTAATGAGAGGTTGTTTATGCCCTTTTACTCTCTTCCTTCTCTGGTCTCCGCTTTTTGTCTTCTGTCTGCATCAAGCTGTGTGTCGTAGTCCAGGTCTTAAGTGTCACTCATTTCCTGTTTTTTGTTTTTGTTTTTTTGGTCACTGTTCTTCTCTGTTCCTTTTGCCAAGTTTAACTCCCCAGTTACCTGTAATTAGCATCAGCTACGTTCACACCTGTTGCTCATCAGCCTGTTTGTATATATTGCCTCTGTATCCCTCTTGCTGTGTGTTCTGCGTTTCTTCCATGTTGCAGATTAGTAAGTTCGTGCTTTTTGTCTAATCTGAGGGTTTTTTTGTAGTTTCTATTTTGTTCCCTAAAGCTGCTTTTTAGTTTATGCCCCGTGTCTGTCTCCTACGTCTTACTCCTTCATGTCACACAGTGAATCTTGAAATGTTTTCAGCATCTTACTAATAATTAAATAAACATGTTCATCTTTTTTTAATTTCTTAACATAAGCAAGTCAGACCCATAAAGTTAGAGACACACCGTACATGCCATAGTATAGCATCTAAATGCATATATCTATAACTAAGATCATTACAGTATAACACACAAGTCAGTTACATATCGGGATGTTAATCTGCCCGGCCAGGAAGCGTGAACCATTGTGACTCCATTTCACCTCCTTTAGTGGAACAGCAGCAATAAGACAACCCCCAAAAGGGAAGTGTTTTGCAGTTGGTGGCCACAGACTCTTCCTCTGTCCTGATCTTTCCTTACTGACTTTTCTTCTTTCTTTCTCAGTTCCCTTGTCACTGCCGATAGCATGAGATAATACTTGAAAAATCAGGTTGCACAGGTAGACCCACTACGCACATCCTTATTTGATGTGGACAGAAGGTTTGCTGTGCTCCCAGCAAAGTCTGGAGATGGGCCATAACACAAGGAGAGCAGAACAGGCCTGTGGAAGACCTTCAAACCAACAGGATTGATATCTGCTCCTTTGTACAAGTCGGAGCACTGCAAGCCCTATACAATGACCTCCAAAGGGCTACTCATGTATATGGATCTGACTAAACTGTTAATGATGGTGGCATGAGGGCTAATGGGCTGGCTGGTCCACCAGTGGACCCCCGTTTTCTTTAAAAATGACCATCATCAGTGACATCATCCAGCATGACTAGTTTGGCTCTGGGGTCAGTGTTGACCTAGGGAGACAAATCTTTGGAGGGTTACTCAAAACTCCAGTTGCTAGACTGCTCTTAGGCACCAGGATGAATTTATCAGACCCAATGTTAGACCTTCTACTGGTGCAGTGGGCCCTGGGTTCCTTGTGGTGCGGGAAAATGTCTTGCCCCGTGTGGGCTGAGTGTGAAGGAAGTTCCTGGATATCAAAGGCATGGATGCCATTACTGGCCCTCATGTTTGCCAGACCTAAATCCAACTGAGCACCACTGGAACATTATTTATTGCTGCACATGACGCTGCAAAATTGCACCACTGATTATCCAACAGCTCATTGATGCCCTGATCCATATGTGAGAGGAGATCCCCCAGGATCTCATCCACTATCCCATAAGAAACATGCTCAGATGTTGTTAAAAACCACAGAGGAACGTGGAGGCCATATAGATTACTGAAAGACATTACAGCGCAAATTTGATCATCCTGTTTTTTATTTTTACAAATGTTCAGTGATAAATGATATCCAGTAACCATTGTTATTGTTAGTTTGTTTTTTAAGTGAATTACACAGTTTTTAAGCATTGTATCCTCATTTTATTCCCTGTTAGTGAAGCTGAATAGTCTTCCCATTAATACATTTAATAATAAACAATAATACATAAATACATAGATGTATCTCATTCTCCAAGACCACACTGGATACTCGTCAAAAGTGGCTTCCCCATCTTGTATTTTGTTTGTTTGTTTAGTTGTTTTTTTGCTTACAAGGCAAATCAGAATTGCAGCATTGCGCTGGGATACCTTCCTATATATCAAAACCTTCAGGCCCTCGTTTTAAACCATACTCCTGATGTATAATTCATATGGGAAGATGTTCAAGGGACACAACGCTGGTAATTAAGTTGTGAAAATGACAAGGTCATTAACAAAGTTTATATGGTAATGTAGTGCCCCAAAAGGAGATGGGCAGCAGGACCTGTCGTGTTGTGGATGCTGACCTCAGCAGGCTGCCCAACAGGGGCTGACGAGGCTTCCAGCGTTGCACTAGTAAGGGAAATGTTAAACAGCAGTATTTACATAGGCACCACCTAGCCGTGGGGGCTTAGACTGTGATCTTGAACTTATTTCCTGAAATTCTATGCTGTTTTTTAAGTTTTATTTCTTTATAAATCCAAACATTTCACTGTTTTCTTTGATTTCCTCCTCTGTTCGTGCTATATTGTCTGCCACTTTCAGCCATGTGAAGAAACATAGTTTACAGGATTAAGAGACTGCTTTCTTCAAGTGTATACTTTTTGAAATTTCACATTCTACCAAACAAGAACCCTGTTTGTCTCTGTGCACCTAAAAAGATCTTGTTTCATGTTGTTTTGGGTCAGAATGACACGGCGTCCGCATGGCAAACAATGGCCCATTGTTCAAACAAAACTCAGTATAGACAAGGAAGGCATTGTAGCCTCGCAGCTCCGGGGTGACTCAGTGCCCCTGGATATTGACACCCTTAATTCACATTGTTCCCCTCATCCTTTTCCTATGTCCTGGCACTCATGGCCTTACTTTGACAAATCTGAAGCAACAGAGGGGCGACAGAAGAGCAGATATTGCAGTTAAGTGGATGTAAGTCAACCTGCCAATGAAGGGTGTTCCTTAATTGCGGCACTTGTGAAACAAATCAACATAAATGGCCCTGGAAATGTGGCCTCGAAAGGCAAAGTGGCGTCATCGAATCACACGTCTAAACACAGGATTAACAGATGAGGGGTTTGAGCTGCGCAAGATCTCATTTGATGCAAAAATATGAAGAAGTTGGTCTTCGGCTCAAATGCCGTAATTAAATTTTCCTTGTTAATTCCTTTTCTTCAGGCATGCATATCATTGTGGGGTTTGCTTGTTTTGTTTTTATTATTTTGGGGGGTTTTTTGTTTTCTTTACTCCCCTGTGTTTTCCTGTCTTTCTGTTTTCTATCTGTGTAACATGTAGCGTGGCCAGAGTGAAAATGCATGCGTTGCTAGACAAGGCTTGCTAAAAGGCAGTTTTATCTATTCCAGCAATTGTTTTCAGTTAATGTAACAAAATGAGACAATAATGAAGACTAATGGCTTACCTCATTTGGTTAAATATGAAATTCATTTTGATTATTCTCCTGCTTTGCAAAGATTTTCTAATCTCTCTAAATTAGCCATCGCCTGTAATATTTGTAATAATGAAAATATCAGTCAAAGTCCACACCTTGTTGCATGAAGTGGTTTAAGTATGAATTATAACACTTCTTAAATTGATTCACAGGGTGAAGAAAAACATCAAATGTTATCAAAAAGGTTTTATTTCCCCCTATCTCATTTGTGGCATTTTTACATGTCCGCTTTGTGGTTTGCAGATATACCGTCAAACTGAACACTTGAAGACACATGGGCACTTAAAAAAGAAATCCAAACTGCAGAGAAATTACAAAAAAGACATTTTGCTTTGTTGACTCAAGTACATTGGCGAAAAATTCTTTGGCACAGGCTTTGATCACGACCATCTTTTCACACTCTTCTACTGAATGCTAATTACTGGTATTACCTTTGTCTGATTTGAAGCTAAAGCCTCCCTAATCCCAGCTTCCCTTCTGACAAGCTCTACACAACAGAGAGAGAGTAATACAGAGCAATAGAGTAAGATGTATGTGGAGTGAGACAGAAAGGGAAGCTTGTAAATGCATCCATCACACACACGTTGATACATCTATGTCTGTGAGGACCCTGGCTAACATTACAATTTTTAGCCCTTTAACACAACCTTAACCACCATAACTAATTGCTTAAACACACATTTAATTCAAATAAAGTCTTAAAGCTTAACCAATATCTTTTAATGAGGATTTTTGAGGTAACACTCAATTAAGTACTGAAACACACATATCTAAATATATATATGCAGGCATATGCATATATATACATATACAATGTTTTGCCCAGCAGCTACAAATTCATCAAGAAAATTGACTGTAGACCAAAATAATAATCCTGTGTCTGTGACACAATTTGTGAACTACAAATGACACCACATGACAAATAAATGACACCACATGACAAATAAATGACACCAGAGACAGGATTAGTCCACAATCTTTTATTTCAGTAATTGCTACTACATTTTTGTGCAGTTGTCAGTGTTGTGCAGCTTTGTCAGTCAATCGTATTATATGCAAAAACACCAAAGCAGTTACCGGTAAATGAGCATGATAAATTAGCGGGCAGTGATTTCATGTACAGTCCTGTGAAAAAGAAAGTACATCCTTATTCTTTCCATTGGAATTAAGAGGGTAAGTGGCAGCCAGGTGCTTCTAATCAGATGCACTTGATTAACTGATCATCATCAAGTGTGAGCACGTCGGTAAAAGCAGAAGTTTTGGCAGACCTGCATTCAGGTGTGTTAATACAAATGTCGCATTTTTCCCCGGAGTGGATACCGCAGCAAACTCACCCCAAGATCAGCCCATGCAATGCTCAGAGAAACTGCAAAAAAAGACAAACGGCTACATCTCAGACTCTAATATTTACAATATTAAAGTTCATGACAGTCCAATTAGAAAATGACTGAACAAGTATGGCTTCTTTGGATGGATTGCCTTAAAAAACGGCTCTTCTCTCTAAAAAGTAAATTGCATCTAAAAAAAAAACACAAGACCCCTGGAACAATGTCGTCTGTATACCAAAGTATTCTAGAGTCAGGTGTAAGGCCGTCTGTGGTTTGGCTGTCATACAATACTGCAATAATCAGCAAAGTACAGCAGCAAATTTACAACAGAGGGGCGACAGAAGAGCAGATAACATCCACCTTAGTGATACAACATAATATCATTCAAGTGAACTCATGGCATAGTTGGGTAGCACAGTCCAACTGCAGACACGCGGTAATAGACCGAAGGGTAAACATACAGGCAAAATACCTCATGAGACTATTACTGTCAGTGCAAAATATTCAAAACAACCGTAGTGACAGTCAAAGAGGACAAGAGGTTTAAATTCACAGTGGGATAATGAGACAACAGGCGACAGATGATGCAGCACTGTAAGTTTGCAAAGCAGAGGTGCACAAGGATTATGTTTGATGGATGATAAAAGATTTAAAGTGCACCACACAGGTAAAGCACAGGAGCTGCTTCACTGTTTCCCATCTAAAGGAATTTTGGAAACGTTAGTGCAAACGAGGGTGCCAGCTGGCCCACCAAGCATTTTCTAAGTGATGAGGTTCCAGCTGTTTTGGTGTTGTATAATCATTCAAATATAACCAATAAAAACCAGTTTTAGCTGCTGATGCGGTGACATGTTCTTCCTTATCATATATGCCTAGAGTTAATTCATGCACTTGACAAGTCAGTTAATCAATCCATAGCGTGTGGATTGCATAATGTTTCTTCATTTCATCTGATGAGTAACATTGCTGCTTTGCTTTTGACATACCCTGTGGCCTATGGTCTTTTAGCAAAACTGGCCCCTTTGTTAGTCAGCACCCTTCCCTTGCTGCATAAATGCACACCCTGATGGTGATGCAAGGCCATTCTGTCTGAGATGGATGTTGTGTAAGGTCTGTCTAGCACAACATGTCTGTCAACAAAGCAAGTTAAAATTGGCCTTTAACACAATTTCTTCCTAAACAGGTGATTCGTCAAGACATGTTATAAACACTACACATGATTGTTACAGGAGTTGTGCTTATGGCTAATTTTGGGAAGTATTTAGACAATTAAACCGCTTGTTTGGAGGCATAATAATCATTTAACTCCCACTTTTATTCCTGACATCATTATTCACATACAGTGGGGCAAAAAAGTATTTAGTCAGCCACCGATTGTGCAAATTCCCCCACTTAAAATGATGACAGAGGTCAGTAATTTGCACCAGAGGTACACTTCAACTGTGAGAGACAGAATGTGAAAAAAAAATCCATGAATCCACATGGTAGGATTTGTAAAGAATTTATTCGTAAATTAGGGTGGAAAATAAGTATTTAGTCACCTCAAACAAGGAAAATCTCTGGCTCTCACAGACCTGTAACGTCTTCTGTAAGAAGCTTTTCTGTCCCCCACTTGTTACCTGTATGAATGGCACCTGTTTGAACTCATCATCTGTATAAAAGACACCTGTCCACAGCCTCAAACAGTCAGACTCCAAACTCCGCCATGGCCAAGACCAAACAGCTTTCGAAGGACACCAGGAAAAGTATCGTAGACCTGCACCAGACTGGGAAGAGTGAATCTACAATAGGCAAGCAGCTTGGTGTGAAAAAAATCAACTGTGGGAGCAATCATCAGAAAATGGAAGACATACAAGACCACTGATAATCTCCCTCGATCTGGGGCTCCACGCAAGATCTCATCTCGTGGGGTCAAAATGATCATGAGAAGGGTGAGCAAAGATCCCAGAACCACACGGGGGGACCTGGTGAATGACCTGCAGAGAGCTGGGACCAAAGTAATAAAGGTCACCATCAGTAACACACTACAACGGCAGGGAATCAAATCCCGCAGTGCCAGACGTGTTCCGCTGCTGAAGCCAGTACATGTCCAGGCCCGTCTGAAGTTTGCCAGAGAGCACATGGATGATACAGCAGAGGATTGGGAGAATGTCATGTGGTCAGATGAAACCAAAGTAGAACTTTTTGGTATAAACTCAACTCGTCGTGTTTGGAGGAAGAAGAATACTGAGTTGCATCCCAAGAACACCATACCTACTGTGAAGCATGGGGGTGGAAACATCATGCTATGGGGCTGTTTTTCTGCCAAGGGGACAGGACGACTGATCCGTGTTAAGGACAGAATGAATGGGGCCATGTATCGTGAGATTTTGAGCCAAAACCTCCTTCCATCAGTGAGAACTTTGAAGATGAAACGAGGCTGGGTCTTACAACATGACAATGATCCAAAACACACCGCCCGGGCAACAAAGGAGTGGCTCCGTAAGAAGCATTTGAAAGTCCTGGAGTGGCCTAGCCAGTCTCCAGACCTCAACCCCATAGAAAATCTGTGGCGGGAGTTGAAAGTCCGTGTTGCTCGGCGACAGCCCCAAAACATCACTGCTCTCGAGAAGATCTGCATGGAGGAATGGGCCAAAATACCAGCTACTGTGTGTGCAAACCTGGTAAAGACCTATAGTAAACGTTTGACCTCTGTTATTGCCAACAAAGGTTATGTTACAAAGTATTGAGTTGTATTTTTGTTATTGACCAAATACTTATTTTCCACCCTGATTTACGAATAAATTCTTTACAAATCCTACCATGTGGATTCATGGATTTTTTTTTCACATTCTGTCTCTCACAGTTGAAGTGTACCTCTGGTGCAAATTACTGACCTCTGTCATCATTTTAGGTGGGGGAACTTGTACAATCGGTGGCTGACTAAATACTTTTTTGCCCCACTGTAGCCATGAGAGACCGTAGACAGAATAATGGAAGCGTATGTCAAGGGAAGTTTAAACAAACAGTGCTGTTGTTTTATTTATGAAGCCGGTTTTGTCTTGCACATCAGCAGATAAAACACGAACCAAACCGTTAGTGTTTTAGCAACTAATATTATGTGCATTTTTCTGGCCATAACTGTATCAAATTTACACATGATTACTGATTTTACAGTACAACTGTGTGATAACTTTGGTTTAGGGTTAATAATACGAATAAGGGCCAATAAAACAAGACAAATGTATTATACTTGTAGTTTGGTAAAGCAAAATGAAATTGCTATGAATGTTTTGTGTTGTCACAAAAGACGAATAAATTAATCAGGAATCAAAAAGGAACAAACGCCATTTCCCTTGCCTCTTACTTTACTCAATCAAATAGTAGAGTATGAGATAATGATTTAAAGTTACTAGTCTTAGTGGGAATATCTCAAAAGCATTAGAATAACAATAAGAAAACATAAAATGTCCATTCAGCTTTTTCATATCAACATGATAACTTGCTAACAAGAAAGTGGCAATAATGCAAAAAATTGGGATTAAAACAATTGTTATTTGATGACATTAATCAGCAAAAAGAAATCATAAAAAATTAAACTGACTATAGGTCGATGTTATAGCACGACAAATGATAATAATCGCGATATTACAATGTTGAAATTAATTCTCCTCATGTTTTCACCAGGCTTTTTCTAACAGTAATGCTAATATGATTATTATTTTTAATTCTTCAAATGTTCACGTCGAGACACTTGTGTTAATAAATAACTTGAAGTCATTTTGTCTGCATGACTTCATTTGTCTCACATTGTTGTGGAAGGATTTTAGCCAACTCTTCTTTACAACATTGTTTCAGTTCAATGAGGTTTAACGCCTTTCATTTACAGTCAGGTCCATGTCATTGTCACGTCATTATCAATTAAGCAGATAAAAGGCCTGGAGTTGATCTGAGGTGTGGCGCTTGGATTTGGAAGATTTTACTGTGAACAGACAACATGTGGTCAAAGCCATCCTCAAGCTGTGAAAACAGAAAACACCCATCAGAGAAATTGCTGTAATAGTAGGAGTGGCAAAATCTACAGTTTGATTCATCCTGAGAAAGAAAGAAAATCACTGGTGAACCCAGCAACCCAAAAAGACCTGGACAGCCATAGAAGACAACAGTGGTGGATGATCGCAGAATCATTTCCATGGTGAAAAGAAACATGTTCACAACAGCCAACCATGTGAACAACACTCTCCGGGAGGTAGGCGTATCAATGGTCGTGTCCAAATTCATGGGCTGCATCCTCCTGAGGCCGCATTTGTAGACCGATTACGTCACAGCGACGCGCCGAAGGCTGTCAAAATTCGTAGACTCCGACAAATGCAGCCGACAAATGCAGCCGACAAATGCGTCCTCCTTTTCCCTGAATTTGAAGGATGGGTCGGGTGTGTCCTTCTTGCCCTTCCATATCCCATAATTCATAGCGCGGCCCAGCCAAACTCCAGTTTCCAACAATGGCGGCCGCTACTAAGTTTTAAAATTACTCTTACTAATCTTTGTGGGTCACAAAATAAACTTTTAGTATATTTTCAGGCGAGAAAGTAGTTGTGTAAACATCAAATATCTGCTCGGTTTATCAAGATATCGCATATTTGCAAAAGTGCTTCGACGTTTTCAGAGGCGTCTGCTACCCACCAGCTCGATAGCTAGCTGGGAGCTCAAGGGTCACTGAAGCCGCCGAGGACGGCACAACTCCCGGCACATCATTTTCAGATCACCGTGGACTTTCGCTGCTCGGGTTAAACGTAATATATAAGTCACTTAGACAACCTAAAATGTTATTGTTGGGCTTTTTTCAGTGTTTTATTTGTTTGTGAGTCAATCGGTTTGGCTGAGATTAAAGTTATTAGATTAGATTAGATAAAATAAAACTTTATTAATCCCCCAGATGGGTTCCTCCTTGGTTTTTACACAGCTGAATAAACATCAAACAGAAAACTGATTAAACAGAAGTATGAGATGGTCGAGAAACAGTGTCCTGTTATATTTTAGATAGCAAGGAGCAGACGGCTGAGTTTATTAAACTCCACCGAGACAGTGGTGACGCTAATCAGAAGGCTAGACCGTCCAATTTCCCCAGCCGTTTACTTCCGGCCTACCCGACCTTCTGAGGACCCGGCCCACGTAGACCGCGAAGGCTGGCTCCTCAGGAGGATGCAGCCCATTAATTTGGACACAACTAATATCCAAGTCTACCATAAAGAGAAGACTGAATGAAAGTAAATACAGAGGGTTCACTGCAAAGTGCAAGCTATTCATAAGCCTCAAGAATAGAAAATCTAGATTGGACTGTGCTAAAAAAATAAATAAATAAAACATCTATAAAAGCCAGCACAGTTCTGGAAAAACATTCTTTGGACAGATGAAACCAAGATCAACCTCTACCAGAATGATGGCAAGAAAAAAGTATGGAGAAGGTGTGGAGTGGCTCATGATCCAAAACACACCATACCATCTGTAAAACACGGCAGAGACAGTGTGCTGGTTTGGGTGTGCATGGCTGCCAGTTGCACTCGGACACTAGTGTTTATTGACGATGTGACACAGGACAGGAGCAGCCGAATGAATTCTGAGGTGTTCAGATAAATATTGTCCGTTCAAATCCAGCTAAATGCAGTCAAATTGGTCAGGTGGCATTTCATTATACACATGGCCGATGACCCAAAGCATACAGCCAAAGCAATCCAGGAGTTTATTAAAGCAAAGAAGTGGAATATTCTTGAATGGCCAAGTCAGTTGCCTGATCTTAATGCTTGTGATGATATGCTGTTTATTTTTTCCAAGCATGGTTCATCATGGCTCCACCACATTGCCGCTTTGTCTGTTTAAACAAGCCTTTTTCTAATTGTACTTCATGAACTTTGACATTTAACATGCTAACTGAGGCCTGTAGAGTCTGAGATGTAGCTTTTGGGTTTTGTTTTGCGGTTTGTCTGAGGATTGCATGGACTGACCTTGGAGTGGGCTTGCTGAAACGTCCACTTGTGGGCAGTGTTGGGGAGTAATGGAATACATGTACCGTTACGTATTTAAAATACAAAATATGAGTAACTGTATTCCGTTACAGTTACCGTTTAAAAAGGTGGTTTTCAAAATACAATTACTTTGTTGAAATAAAGGGATTACACAGCGGTCTTTTCCTGTTTCATTTGTTAGGCTGCCCTCTCTATTTCTGGTAATTCCACGCCGGTGGAAACCCAAACAAAACACGCATTAAGAGGTTCAAATGCCTGTGTCTCAATCTAGCTTCTCATAATGACATGAAGAAATATTTTTTACTTATTTTATTCATTTAATATTAAGGCAATAGGCTTTGCCCTAAAGATTGTAGCCTCATGGGCAGTGTAGTCCGTGCTGCAGGGAGAATGGACTGCCATCCCCTTTATGTGTCTGTGAGCACGAGGGAGGGAGAAAAGGGCGAGTGGAAAAGTACAAGTTGGCAACGGCCAGAAACGGGAGCTGGAAGCATGTAAATATAATAATAACCCCTGCAGCCAAAAAGAGTGCCTGACGAGCCCAGCTGTAAGTAAGCTATTAAGACTCGACTACAGTTTTTTTGTGTTTTCCTCTGAAACAATAAGTTCCGTTGCAGCAGCCTTTCAACACTTCTCTGTCTCTCGCTAGCAAACTTGACCCAGACAACAAAGTAAAGCTATTTTTCGGCTAGGAGTCCAACACAGAACCCGACGTATTAGCCAGAGGTCCCTTTACTACGGTTCGGAGCCGCAGACCTGTTTTATATACGCGTGGAATAGTTTTCTATACGAGATTGCTGCAAAAAGTGCAGCCTTACCTAATGCCCACCCTACTGTTACTCATTTCATATAAAGATTTAAAAATCTAGTTGGTATTGGTATGGCGAGTAACCTTCAGTAATAGTAATAAATCACACAGCAATAGTACATTCATGTAGTTGTAAAAAGCACGATAATATAATAGGTAATCCAATGTATTCAGAATACGTTACTCTCACTGAGTAACGTAACAGAATACGTTACAAAATACATTTTGGGGCATGTATTCTGTAATCTGTAGTGGAATACATTTTAAAAGTAACCTTCCCAACACTGCTTGTGGGATGGTTGGTAACTGCATTGAATGTTTAAACTTGAGAATAACCGTTCTCACTGTAAAATGATGTCCTTCAAATTATTTGGAAATGGCCTTATACTCTTTCCCAGACTGATAGACATCAACAATTGCTTCTTTAAGATCATTGCTGATGTTTTTCCTCCTTGGCAATGTATGAACATGCGCTTGAATACTCTGGATATGATTAGCATATAATTATCAGCACATAGCAGCATTTTGGCTTAGTTTTTGTTAAATAAATAATGACATGGTGTAATATGAGTACAGGTATAAAAGGTTAATACCATCCAGAGCAAATGCAAGTCCCTTGAGACTTAGACAAACATCATAAGTCAGGAAAGTTTATTGCATGCTAAATTAAACAGAAACAAACGAAAGAGCATTGCTTATAAGTATTAGTTTTATTATTATAAGTTATTAACAAAATCATTAGCGCATTTTAAGTAATATTTTTAGATTTAAAATTTTTTTTTTTTTAAATCAATATTTGGTGAGACCACCCGTTGCCTTCAAAACAACATCTATTCTTAGGTACACTTGCACACGGTTTTTGAAGGAACTCGTCTCATAGGTTGTTCCAAACATCTTGGAGAACTAACCACAGATCTTCTGTGGGTGTAGGCTTCCTGACGTCCTTCTGTCTCTTCATGTAATCCCAGACACACTCGATGATGTCGAGATCAGGGCTCTGTGGGGGACGTGCCATCACTTCCACTACTTCTTGTTCTTCTTTACGCTGAAGACAGTTCTTAATGACTGTGGGTGTGTGTTTGAGGTCCTGCTGAAGAATACATTTGGGGCCAATAAACAATCATTTATATTTCTGAAAGAATTCTTTGTTTACAGCATTTTTTCACGCCTGCCTAAAACTTTTGGACAATACTGTATATCTAACAGAAAGTCTGTCAGAGTTATTCTATACAGTAAATTATAGAGTATTTGGTTTGATATGTGTGTTGATTTTTGTATTTTTAGGTTGTTGTTTTTATTTGCTACTGTTTATTTGCTACTTATATTCTAAAAGACAATCTTGGTTCATTTCAAAAATAATTATAAAAAAAATAAAGACAAAAAAAGACAAATTGTACAATAGACAGGAACACATTAAGCTCATTTATAAATCCATTGAGGCAGCACTGCTTTAAAAACAGTCATGAATCTGTCAAAGAGAAGCATTGCTTGGGCTCAGGAAAACTTCCAGAATCAGAGTCTATGAACACAGTTCACTGTATCATCCACAAATGCAGGTTAAAGCTCTCAAAGCAGAAGCCATATGCGAATGTGATAAATCATAAATTGAATATGGGTTTCTAATATATCCAGATCACTGCGTTTTGTTTTCTATGGTTGACACACTGTACCGGACAACACCGACACGAGGATATCAGATCGTGCCACTGTACCAACTTTTTGGGGAATTGTGATTTGCATAATATTGCAATGAAATTAAATAGATTTCATAATTATTTTAAAGTCACTCCCACACATTTCCTTGCCCTCCAAGGTGCTCAGGAACTTTTACTCGTGCACCATAGAGAGCATCCTGGCAGGAAACATCTTAACCTGGTTCGGGAACAGCACCATGCAGGACAGACGAGCTCTACAGAGGGTTGTGCGATCAGCTGAGCACACCATCCGCTCCGAGCTCCCTGACCTGCACTCAATCTACAGCAGGCGGTGCTGGACCAAGGCCAGGAAGATCGTGAAGGACCTCAGCCATCCCAACAATGGACTGTTCTCTCTGTTGAGGTCAGGAAAGCGATTCCGCTCCTTGAAGACCAACACAGAGAGACTGAGGAGGAGCTTCTTCCCGCAGGCGATACGGTCTCTCAATCACACCACCACACAGTACTGACCCACACATATGGTTCTTACACACACTGGACATTCTGGACATTGTTTTCACTTCATCACTTAAATCACTTTAAGCATATTTGCACTGCACAAGACAATGTGGATTGCACAACACTGGACACTATATTCTTCATTTCCAGTTAATACTTGTACAGCTGCTGTTATTGTGTATATATTTATATTTCTTCATACATTCTTATATAGTTCTATATTGTGTATTTTGTTGTACAATTATTTTATTTTCAACTTTAATTTATATATTTTATCTTATTCTTTCCCAGTTAAATTTACCCTTCATTCTAATTTGTGTTGTACAGTTATTTCATTTTTAACCTTAATTTATATTTTATTCCTTCTTAGTTAAATTTACCCTTTTAAATTTTTCATATTTATTTCCTATCTTATTCATAGCCTTTTCCTTTTTTTCTTTAGGTCACGAGCAGTTGTCTAAGCATTTCACTACATATCGTACTGTGTATGACTGTGTACGTGACAAATAAAATTTGAATTTGAATTTAATCATTATGCTTCCTGTGGTTTGTTTAAGGTAATATTAATAAGAAATAAATATGAATATCAAATGTAAATAGTTGCTTTAGCCTCTATAGATTTATAGTTATTAAAGAGAAACCAGCACAAATATTCCTGCATACAAAGTTATAGAATTAAATACATTTTTATAGTTTTACATTGAAAATGGAACATAATTTCATCTGAGTATTTTAATGTGGCCATTACCAGAGTTTCTATTTCATCTTCAAACTGTTAAGCTGATAGTAATGTCATATTTAAATGTGTTTCTCCTTTATGAAGAATAACTATAAAATAATGAGGTCTTTTCCTTACAACATAATATGCTGAAGTAATCCCTGTTGTGAATTTGGACTACATCAAGAAAGCAGCACCTGTAAACACATCACAGCAGCTTAGCATAGCCCATTTGTTGTCTTTTGTTTTTGTTTTTGTTGAGTTTTGTTTTAATAATCCATGTGAATATTTAAAATTGACCCGAATATAAAACAAGATCTTGTATATTAGTAATACATTAACAAGTGCAACATAGGATAACTATGTAAATAGATATATGGGAAGAAATATAAACCTGTCTTTTTTCTGTCCTTTCCACTGTTACGTATCTAAAATGGGCTTTCTAAGCAGCCAGCTTAGATTCTTGGATATGTCCTTATTTTGAGAGGGAGACAGAAAAACAAAGGACGAGCTTCACTTCACCAGAGCAAATCTCTGCAGGAGACACTCTGTCCCCTAGTGGATGTCAGGGTCACTTTCTCCTTCAGTCAGAGGGAGCAGGTGAAAGTATATCTGAAAGTATATCACCTTCACACATGTGCTGTACACGTACTACATGGGGACAGATCATTTATTACTGCCTATGCACATTTACATCTATGTGTTATCTGTGTGTGTGAAGTCTAACATTTAATTTTGCATTAGAACGCATCATCTGATCAGTACTTGACATGTATTTATGGTGCTGCACTGCATAAATCAAAAGTGAATAATGAAAGGCACCAGGGGTAATATCGTCAGTGAATTAAGAAGCTAAACACTTTTGGCGTTAAATGTAATCAGATGACAGTTTGTTTTGGCACAGAGATAAATCAGAATAAAATCATATAAAAAAGCATATAAAATATATTTTTGAATAAAGTCTTTGTTTATTTGGAGACAATTTATAGTGTCATTACCTAACACACCAACATGTACCAGCTTTTGGAAACTACCCAGCTGAGTCGGGTGGAACAACTAAATCTTTCTGAGCCTTGACGGCAGGAATATACAGTTTATTAAGAGCAAGCTTCAAAAGTACAAAGGTAAAAAACTGGTGGAATGGTTTAGGAAAGGTAATTTCATGTTTGGTGCAAACTTCCTTTAAGACGTCTTCTCCCGAATGCAGCTGCGTTGTGACTGCCAGAGATAGTGTTGCCAGTGTGTTGGTGTCCACTGGAAATGACATCAAAGCGCCGCGCTCAAAGCTCGCACGAGGCTCTTTTCTGTGCTCTGATCTTTCACATGTCAAGTCTGTTTATGCAGGGCCGGCTTGCATCTCACAAACATGTCAAAACAACATTGGAAATGTTGTTGACTGCTTCAAGATGCTGCACTTCTGAAATAATTCCTGTGGACTGTGGAACCAGGATGGAAACACTACATTATGCTACGCTCTTCAATAGTCATCACAAACTCGAAATTGCTCCTAAAAATGATTTTGCCACAACAATATAGCAGCCAGCAATGATGGCTTTGCAGTCATCCTGGCAAAGGTTTGTTGACATGTTGACAGAATAAATTACTGACATATTTGACTTGGAATTAGAAGTGGGTGATGGATGTGAACAGTTTTCACAAATCCACTCATCAAGAGCTACTTGTACCAGGCTGACACATCCAAGCTCCCGTAGTTTCTTTACAAGCAAAAAATAGGTGTTATTGGTAATTAATTATCTTGTTATCATTGTTATGACAGACAAGACCGCTTAGTTACTGGTGAGATTTTATCACTAAAACTAATTATAAGTATCATGCAAATCTGCTCACTTGTGTCCTATTAATAAGTAGCTTTGGCTGTTTTGTTATTGCTTCGCCTGTTTGTGGTTTGTCTATGTGAAACCTTTATCGGTGTGTTTCTCTTTATCAGTATGTTAATTTGTTTTATGAGGAAAGTCAGAATATATCTGACACTGGGATCTTATTTTGGATGCTATGCCGACACTGCAAGTATGACTAAAAGATGTTTACACTGTAATATAAAATATACATTGTCACTGTGATCATGTTTGTTGATTGGTTAATTGATGTAAAATAACACTAGTATTTAACTGTAAGCAAAAGTGTAATAGAGATATAATTATTTAAAATGCAGAATTATAACATGGTTACAATATAATGCAAATAATGATTTACAAATGAGTATATCAGAGGGACAGCTCAGTTCAAGCAGTTTAGAGACAAAGTTAGAGAGGCAAGGCTGAGAGGGTTTGGGCATGTGGATAGTGGATATATTTTTGTCAAAGGATGTTGAACATGGAGCTGCCAGGCAGGGGGGAAAGAGGAAGACCACAGAGAGGGTTCATGGATGCAGTGAAGGAGGACATGTGAGGTACCAAAGATAGAATGAGATGAAGGCAGATTATCCACTGTGGAGTTGCCAAAAGGGAGCAAGTGAAAGAAGAAAGAGTAGATAATACAGATGATGTTGTTATCCACGCTGTATGTAATTGTGTTTAGTAAGTAAGTAAAGTAAGTAAATTTTATTTATATAGCACCTTTCCAGATAAATAAAGCAAATAGTTTTTTATGCCTGAATTGTAATAAAAAATATATTTGGCAGATGAAAATAACAATTAACAAGGAATAAAAACCATAACCCCTCCCCCGAGAGGGACAAAAGTTTCCCAATGAGCTCACCTGAAAACATGGCTGATTGTGACCTACACCCGTTTTCACACCTTGGCTCATGTGATTAGGTGGCGGCTTGCTTTTCTTTCTAAGCTCCTTAGAAGAAAGCTGTGTCTTTAGTTCGCTGTGTTTATAGACCAGTGGTGTCATTTCTAAGAAGCAGAAAAAAGCTTGTGGTTCTGTATTTTTCTTTTTTCTGTTTGCAGAGAAGTCTTTTTTAACCTGTGAAGTTTTAATGCCTTTTGCTGATGCTTATAGTTTGTTTGCTTTTGCAACAGATGATAGTGAAAATGCTACCATGCACTGCCTTTTTTATTATGTTGTCAACTTGTGAGTAAGATGTTGATCAAATTGTTACTGTAACCCTGGCAGATAAGTTGTTGTTTTTTTGAAATGCTAAAACACTAAATCTCCTTCCCTGAACCAAAATCTCAGTGCTCTAAACTAATTCATTGAATCAGCCACTCTTTTGGCAAAACCTTAAATGGTTTTCAACTTGTTAGACCCAATCTGCAGATCTCATTTAACCTTTCTTAACACGTTCTCACTTACTAAAACTCATTTTGCACAGTGATTCACTTGTGATTCGCAGTGGTAACCACGGGAGGCAGGAGTTAAACATAACTCCAGCACAGGTGTAACTTCTTAATCCCAGCGTCTCAAAATCGTTCACACTTGATGCTAATAATGTGATAAAGCTGATAAAGTATTAGCCAGTTCAGAGTGCACAGCTGGCAAGAGTGTGCTGAAGGGTGACAACAAAAGACAGAAACAATGTGACAGGCAGAGGAGGAAAATGAGAAAGAGCAACATCAGGAACAGAAATGATCCTGTTGATGGACCATATTTTTCAACATGGGATGACAACTCATGAGACATGAAACTAAGGAACTGTATAGGATGAGACATTTTTTTACGTGTGACTGTCATTCCCACGCCGCATAATTTTTACTTGATTTATAGTTATAGATGCTTTTTTTTTTTTAAATGTTGCTTTTTCACTCGTTTTCAGTCTAGTCCTTGTATCTGAACATTTTCAGAGGACTGAGTTGTTGTTTTTTTGTTGGTGGTTATTCAAGTATAATAAACACACATAAATCAATGATGAGTTAAGAAAGAGTTTAGACATAACAGACAACTTAGCAAAGAACCAGTTTTAAATCGCATCGTTAGGCACTGTTACTAGCAGCATGTTGCAAAAACACTCTGAATCTCTAAAAACATTTGCCAATATAACACACAAAAAAACTCTACATATCTCTGCATGATGTGGAGTGTGTCTTCTGAAAGCAATCTCCTTAAAGAGAACCTGACTGAAAATCAGAGGCAACAGGTATTTTGGATTGATAAATGTACAACAGTGTCTACAGCTATCTATAAAATGGTTCCAGGGTGCATTTCAGCCAGTGGCAGAAAAGTCCCATCAGATTTTGATCAACTGTGTAATATCATCTGGAAAAAAACTGATTGGGATCGTTGTCATGTTGTAAAATGAAGCCAAACACACTGCCAATACAGTAAAATTGTCATGGTCCCCATGTTTTGTTTTGTTTTGTTTTCTGCTCTCTTTCTCTCTCCTCTGCCGGGGCGGTGCTCATTATGGGCTCCCGCCCCTGACCCACACCTGCTGCTGATCTCCAATAATCCTGAGCCCTACATAAGACAGCAGCGCTTCACCACTGATCACTGGATTGCTGAGCAATCTGCGTCAGTCACTCTGTAATCTGAAAACTAGAATCTGTGAGTTGTTGTCTTTGAGTCTGTTTCTAACTGAAGCTTCTGTGCGTAGAACTTTCCTGGACCCGTCCCTGCCTACCTGAAATCCTGCGAGCGAATGTGTGGCAGCGTGAGAGCCATCTGAGGAGAGTGGAGTGTGTTTGATCCCTTCCTTTACCCCCCACAGACCCTGGAGCCCTGGACCCCCTCTACCACATTGTATAAATAATCACTTGGTGTTGTCACTGTAAATAAACACACTGTCTTTTCTGCAAGGATCCCTAGTCTGCGCCTGAGTCTGCTTAAGAACTGTGACAAAACTCATTGATAGAAAAACAAACAGTGGGATACAACCAGTCATGGATTGGCTTCCCCAGAGCCCACACATCATCATTACTGTAGCAGTGCGGGAGATTTAAATGTCCTTAAACTACTTATAGAAGTAACAAAAACCATTTCCTAAGAGAGTTCAGGCTGTGTTGAAGAATAAAGGTGGTCATACCAAACATTGACTTTTAAGCTAATTAGAACTGTACAAACTGTTTACCTTTTATACTGTATTTACATTCATGGCTTAATTTTCTTGCAAAACGTAAATAGGTTAGGTGTATTTCATGACTTTTGCGCGCTCCTGTAATACATATAAAGCAATTTTCTGTTTCTATTCCTTATGTGAACGAGAGCAGGAAGACAAAGTGAACAACCCAGTCTCAGCAGAGCCCCTGTTGCCACCACAGTCTTGAATCTTTTCTGAATACCGATCACTTTGTAAATATAATGGAGAATGGAGGGAAGGCGTGGCGGCTCTTTATGCTTTTGTCATTTTTGCTGAATTACAAGACGGCCTCGTGAGGTTGGAAAGACTTCAGTAACATGTCCTGAACACCGTGTTTTCAGCACGCTGATGTTGTGTGGTAGTGTTAATATTTTTGACGAGCTGTGTGTGTAATCTGAAAACGTGTCGTTTTGGGCACAGATAAAACTGCTTTGATGCATCTGTGAGGTTTTGCCAGGAGACTCAGGGGTTTTGTGAATGAAAACTGAGTGATGTAAGTTTTTAGACAAGACTGGAAAGCCTTAAGAAATATATTTTAGCAATTGGGAAAAACTGCAACAAAACTGGATCTTTTGTTGCGCACTGGCCCTACCATTGATATTTCATTTAGGCCTACGTCCCCTATGCCACAGACTGGCTCTCTTTTGTGTTTAGTTTTCCATTCTCTGCAAGCTTAAATAAAGTGCTTTGTAAAACTGTCATGTCGGTGTTGCCACCTTTTAGAATGAGATCAAACCCATGCAATGCAAAATCTGGTTTTTTGCACTTAAGGCTATTTCAACACAATCCAATTTTAGTTGTGTGGCCCAAAAGAATCGCAAGTTTGAGAGGGCTTTACAATACGTGCAAAATGTGACACCCTCTTTAGATTTTCAATTCAGATTAGGACAGAAAAAAGACTTTAATGGAGGAAAAAAGGGAGAGAAAGAGCAAAAGACACATAGAGAGACAGACATTACATTATGTGTGCAGACAAAATGGAAAGAGACAGAATTATAATACAAGGAAATATGGATGCTGTTGCCTCCTCTGTCGCTTTAAACCCTTGAAAGAAAATGATTTACACAAACACAAAGGAAGCAAAACTCAAAGACAACATCCACACTGAGGAAAAAGTGAAAAGAGATCAAGGAGAGAATTTACAGCCCATAAGGCCAAATGCATACATTATGAACACTCAGAAAAGAAGAAGAAAAAACCTCACTGCTTCTTTATTCTACCTATCAAAAGCAGAAAAGGAGCTACCCAGCTTTATATTTTTATTGCCTTTCTGAGTCCTTTAAACTAATCTCAGAATCCATGGTCTATTAACCATCAGAATTCACATACATGCACATGTTTTTCTGAGAAGAGTGTATGTGAATGTGCTGCTCTGCGCTTCTTTTATCGTCATTATTCTACTTTTTTCTTACCTTTTCTTCTCTTAGTCTACCTTATAGACTCAAAAAAATAATGTCATAAATATAAACACAAGTCATCTAGAAAAACCTTACTGCAACACATCCATTCACCAAATTTGACTTTTCAAAGTACATACATACCTGGACTCAAAAAGCAGCATTATTTTTCACAGTTGCCGTGCAAACTTTCTAATTGAAGTAATGAAACAGAGTGTGTTTGACACAAACTCTCCTCGCTCGGGCTTTCTACACATCAGTCGTCTCTCCGGAGTAAAACTGTGGGAGGGGAATTATAATCAGTGGGGTACAAAATTAAAGCGGTGGATTAAAACCAAATTACTTCCTTAAACAAAATAGGTAACTATACCAGCAGCAGGTGGGCTCGCTTGCATTAAAAAAAACACACACACATCGAGACACTTGCACGCACACAGTTGCATGATAGCCCTGCTAGTAATCAAGATTTGATTCCCTAAAACCAAAGAATACCCACCGCAAAATGATTAAGCAACCAGAAATGCAGCGCTCATGTGGAGTACGGAAAATTGCTTTATTCACACATACCGTATGCATTACACGTGGGGAGGTGTGGGCACTAAAGCAGCGCAGCACATGACTCTAAATTTGCTATTATACAGCCAGTATGGCTTTGCAAAGGATAATAATTGTGTGAGCGAGAGGGCGGCTGTCCGAAGTGTTAATTTCACTGGAGCCAGAGGTCTGAATCATCGGCAGCCTTCTCGGTGACAAAGACGTCCCCCCCTCAAGGTCTGCTGTTCTTTGCTCCCATGAAGCATTAACATAAGAATACCCTTTTTCTGTAATTAAGTCAGCAAAATACAAATAAAGCAGACACATTTGCTTACTAGAAAGCGCATAACTGTTATACACAAGTTGTTGTTTTTTTAAGTAAACCGACTGATTTATAGCGTCTCAATGTTTGTGTGTTTTTCAGCACTGCAGCTCGCAAGAGGACACAAACAAGCGTCTCCTATCCACACCTAAATGTGACAGATGAAAACATGCATCCAACAAGCCTTGAAGGGGAATGCCTGCTTTCATCCAACCATCCGAGATGTTCTGTATTCTCTCCAGAATTTCTCTGCCATGTAGATCGCCTAAAACCCTATCAAATAATATAAATAAAATATGAGCGGTAAACTCTATCAATTTGTTATTGTCATGGATGTCTAGAGAGCAGTCTGTTTCTGTTTTGTTTCTGCTTTACCTCCGGCTATAAGCACACTTGTCAGAGCTCTTGGGATCTCCTTTCATTTGTGCGCATGCATGCATGCATGTGTGTGTGTGTCTGTGTGTGTGTCATGGAAGATTTATATGGTATTTTACTTTTTCCACACATTTGGTGGTGGGTTTACAGTATGTGCATTATGTGCTGAAAGGTTCTGGATATACACAGGACTCCCACACTTGCACTTTTTTTTCCTGAACAAACATGCAAGAAGCATATTCTTGTAATAACATGAAATATGCATTAAAATGTGCATTTCTTTTGACTAACAATGTGTTTGTGTGCATAAGTGGTAAAAGCGCTGTCAAACGTCACTTGCGATAAGTATCTCTGCTCAGTGGGTCGAGTTATTGTGGGCAATTTTGGCAATTTTCCATGTTTTCAGTATAGAAAAACATACACACAGCCCTCCTAAAGCAGCAATAGGGTTTCTGTTACCAGAGTTTTGATTGCCAGTGTTCCAACACATAGTAGGAGCTCTCCTCATTTGTGAGGAAGTAGAGAAGGCTCTGCAGACATGTGAAAATAAAGCCCAGACTTCCCAATGAGTATTCCACTCACAGATTCCTGACCTTGAGGTGAGCTTATCCCCAGCCAGTGTGCAAAGCTGAATGAATTATAATATCCACCTATAGGTCCGGACCCGGCCTCTAGCCCCGGCCAGACACCACTAGGCCTTGCACATCTTCTCTCCGCCAGAGACCAGCAGGAGTTTCCACCACCACTCTGCCCACTGAAGGATGAAGTGGCAGCCAGTAAAGACATTTTGGTTACAGAATACAAAGCAGGGATAGTGGAGGAGCTGGTGATAACTCTTTTCGCATTCTTATTGCACATGTTTAATAATATGTATAGTCAGACGACAGAAAAAATGAACAGATGTTTGCATTTGGACTACAAGGTTATACAGACGACTGCTGAGTTTTCTCTCAGGTTAAGGTAACAATTGTGCAGGTGAATCCTCACCCAGTGTTTAACCCTGTAAACCCTGAGCCATGAAATAATTGACTCTGACTATTACGACAAATTTTTAACAAAGAAATTAAATAAATTAAAAGTATTCATTGCATAGATGAGTTTTGACTTGTATCATTTTTGCTACATTCAGCATTTTTGTGTTATTGAATGCTCACATTTTGTTTGTCTTAAAAATATATGTACATATAAGGGGGTAGGGTTTCACAATGATAATGAGGTTTATAATATGAATATTATTGCATCAAATATGATATATTTGGCATTCCAGGGTTTAGATGTAAATGTACAGCTACTTCCGGCTGCTTCCTTATTGACGAAGGGCTCGCCGCAGCGGGGAAGTAAACCGGATAAACCCCCTAACGGATTCACGGTCAAACCGGGATCTTTCACTTATCACATAAATGTGTAAACACTACACTATGGAGCTATTAAAACAAAAGAATATATAACTACCTTTTCCACTACATAAAATATATTTCATTAAAAATACTTTTTACCTTTAATACCTCAGAGCAACTGTAATGGTTGTATATTCACAGTGTTTACCTACATCAATCCATATCAGCACAATTTTTGCAGATTTGAAATCAGAATCTAGAAACTACACTAATTTTTTCCCATCTGGTTTTGTTATGATTTTGTAAAGGCTTCCAGTACTTTTTGTCTAGGTTGAGAATTAGAGTGCTTGCACAGCCATGACACCTTTTTTTTTCTATCATTCTTTTTCACCGAAACTGTTGCCAGAGGAACCTCCCAACAGAACAGGCATACAAACAGTAAGAGTGACCTGAAACAGTAAGGTGTGAGGCCAAAGCAGCAAAACATGGAGCCGAAAGATTTAATAAAGTCCCACAGAGCTTAGCGAGCGGGTACGATGAGTTCAACACTACAAGCGACACCTCTCGCATTCATGTAGTCCCCCGAGTCGCTGTTTATATAAAAGCGGCAGCTAGTTAGCTAACCTCGGTATTAAAGCTGGGAAGAAGGGAATGAGTGTTAACACTGGTGTATTTTCAATAATGTCAAACTACTGCAATCTGAATGTGAAAAAGCCTTCATTCCCATCTCCACCTCTGTCTGGGAGTGTGGCTATTATCTGGTTTACTTTAACATTCATACACATTCCACAATTTCCTCCCTCAACCACAACAACTCGAAAAAAGGCTCCCACGTGCATGACGTGGACTTTTCCACTTGCAGCATCTTTAAGCGTGCAGCGTCCTCGCTCACCTCGCAGCTTCACTCCCCGCTCAATGTGGCGCGCAGCTGCAAGCGTGGCTTCCTGTTTCCGTTTTAATGGCTGATTTGCATTGTGCTTTTTATTAGCGCTATTTGTTCTGTTTATTGGTCTGTAATTTTGACCTTTTTGGATGCCACTTTTACCGCGTGTATTATGTGACACTTGCCTTGCAAGTGTTCTGAGAATAAAATTGATTCCGTCGGTTATGAAATGAGACGAGCAGAGAGAAAATGATAGAAAAGTTTAATGAAAGAGAAAGGGCAATAGATAAGCTGTGATGGGTAGCAATACTTTAAATTATGCTGCAGTGAGCAATCATAGCAGTTTCTGTGCTATTATGCAGTCTCTCTCCCTCTCTCGCTCTCTCTTCTCTTTCCCTCCATCTGTGTCTTTCCCTCACAACTGTCCATCTGTCTTGCCTCGTCGCCTTCCTGTCTGTTCCCATGCAACCCCACCTTGTACCCAAACACACACATGCACACGCACTTGGTCTGCCTTATCTTTATTCCCAGACAAGGCTGCCTGTTTGGGCTGTCATTATAACCACTGTGAATAGCCTAGCTTCGTGGTGAACGAGAAGAGACACGCTGTGCCCAATCACACCACTTTTTCTTCCTGTCCAATAGATGCATGTCATATTTCATTCTGAGTAAGCTAATATGTATTGAAGGATTCGACTCAAAAATCCCAGAGTGACTGAGTGTGACTCGGAGAGGGTTTCTCTATGATAAATGCTCTCAGACATTGGCTAGTGTTCAACTTTCAGGGGCCTGGAGAAAGAAGCATTCCTCCGCCCAAAAGGCTCAATTATTTCTTTTCCTGCCCAAAAGACGATCAAGGCTCGAATCTTCGTAAAGCACTTCAGAAATTTGTCCTAGCTCATACGAGGATGCATTTCATATATATGTAAGACTCTTTTTAACTGAGGACCAGAACCAGAAAGGGATATGAATATCTGGGAGCATTTTATGCAGTTCCTAAACTGACGTAAAAGAAAAGTACTGTGCAAAGGCATCCTCCACATTTGAAGCCACTGTGCCGTGAAATACAAAGCAATCAGTGCTGCTTACCAAACTAGAATAATTGTTGCATTTTTACTCTATAAATGAAAAATTTACCAGATCATTTGCTGCAAGTTTTAAGGAAGTTCTTCGGAAGTCTGTACATTTTAGTAACCGTGTCCATGCCGAGTAGTTTGATGAGTAACAGGCACTAACATTTAAAATGCCATTGTCTGCCAGAGATATTTATAACCAGCCTTATGTTGTTTGGAAAAGCAAAACATAATGTCTGCAAGACTGACAGTAACAAATATAACAAGCACGCTCGAAGGGTTTATCGAAGTCACTGTGGCTGACGTCACTACAGCAGCTTATTTTGATGTAATGTAAAGATTGTACCTTGTGTTTCTGACACACAAAAAAAAAAACTGTTGGCCTCTTAAGCATATGTGTGTAGCAATGTGAGTTATCTTTGCTTTGGATATGGTTACTGTTCCTGGCATCATTTTACTGCTCTCTTTAGTAAGATATTACTATTTACAGCTCGGATGTGTGTAGTGCACAGTAATTCTGGCATCATCCGCCCCCCATTTCTTTGTATTTAACCAGGAAAATTAGAAACAGGTGCACTGATTTATCGACACATGTGCAAACATATATGGAAATGCAGTCTATAAGGTAAAAAACTGAGTTTGTGCAATTCGAATGAAATTGAAAGTCAATGTTTTCGTTTATTCTGCAAGCTTTCTTCTTTAGGAATAGTTCTCCAGGCTTACTGAAGGACATTCAAAGCTCTTCTTTAGATGTTGGCTGCCTTTTGTTCTCTGTTGAGATGATCCCACACTGTTTCATTAATGTTGAGGTCTGCGGTCTGAGGTCAGTCCATGACTGATAGTGTTACATTGTTTGTTTTTCTATCCACGTATGCTTTTGCTGTGCTGGGAATGTGTTTTACAGGTGGCTGTAGACAAACACTCTTGTACCTCTCTCCTGACCTCCTCTGTGGTTATAGAAAGGACTTACCAGAAATTTGATATTTTGATTCATCACTCCACAAGACCTGTTGCCACTGTTTTTCAGTCTCGTTATTGTGTATTTTGGCATAACTCCCCGTTTCCCTTCCTTAAGAAGCTCCACTTCCACTGAGATTATTTCTTATAAGGCTTCAGTGAACAGCAGATGGATCAGCTGCAGGCCCAAATATATCTCAAACGAAACAGGAAATAGAAAACTTTCAGACACTGTTCCACTTGTCTCATTGTCCAGTTTCCTTATATTTCTTAAGGACACAACAAGTTTTTATGCTTGAATGAGCCTTAGCTTACTGTTGAATGATTTAACCACCAAAACAAAACATTCCTCTGAAAATAGTCATGGTAGAGTAATGTAAAAGCAGCCAGTGTCCAAAGAAAAACTTTGAAAGACGTTCAAAAAGTTATAGAAATTGTAAGAAAGTCTGGCTACTTGGACACAAAATGTAAAGAAATAAGAGGTGGCTCGAGATTTTTGCACGGTACTGTACACACTGAGCCAATAAACCGTTCTCACTGCAGACTTTAGAGTTGTCACAGTAGGTAAAGCACAGGTGTGACAAATTTCTTTAACGATGTCTGTGACAGCGAGCCAGCATGCATATTTATATCGGGATCCTGGAACTGGATTCTCAGTGTAACGCAATCATTTTTAATTCATTCATTATTCATAAAACAAATGGTGAAGGCGGAAAAAAAAAAGCTTTAACTAAAAGCTATTTTTAGTCATGCAATGCATGCATGTAAAGTTAGGCATCAAATTTACCTGAACGCTTACATTTTCTACATTAAGAACTGGTAAAGTCATATTTGGCTCCCACCTGTCAGGCTCCTTCTGTTTATCGATTTTAACTACATGTGAATAATAAATCAAAAACTGAACAAATTAATGATACTGAATAAGAATGATACTGAATAAGAATGAGAATAAGCATGAAAGCTGCAGGGAAAGCTGCAGGGACTTTTACTGGTATTGCACAGTATTTCCACTCTAAATTACTACTAGTAATCTCTGGCTTCCTGCTCGTCCAGTCCTACAGCCAGGTGGTCAATACTGCTGTTACTGCGTTTGAATCCAAATGACTGTTGCTGCTCGTTCAGTTGTGTACCCGCCTGTAAATTAGTTTACTCTGTAGTGGCAGCACCTTATCTAATTGCAGGTTTTAATGCTAATTAAGTTCAAATGTAGTTCACTCCTGACAGCGTGTGTATTTTAAGAAGAGTGGCGAGAATACGCCTGCACTCAGCATGATGCAACACCGCGGTTGAGTCTATATATGCTTTAAGCGCTTCTAGAGAAAGCAAAGTGCATTTACCCTTTTTTTTCTTTTTGTGTTTGTGTACAGTCTTCTCTGACTTCAGCCTCAGTACCTTAATAGTTTTAATTTATTTTCTGAAATTTGATTTAGACGCAGTAATATGGCTATAGTAATCAGTGTCTACAAGCCCCCTTCTGCCCCTTATTAAGGCCCAAAATACTAGTGCAAGATAATTACGCCATTAGCTGATCAGGAGGCGATTATTCTCAATTTAGACAAGCTCACCTCACCAAAACATTTTTTTTATTCTCATCTCATTCGCTCAAATCTAAAGGACCATCCAAGTCAAAACAAATGATTCAATATTATCAGAAAGACCAGAGAAATATTTTGCCTCTGGTATTTTTGACCTAAGTGTTAGCGACCATTGCCCAGTAGTTTGTATTAGAAATGTGAAGCACAGCAAAACTAATTGGGTCAGGAAAAACTTTTTACTTGACCTCCTACTCAACTCCAACTTCTGACATGTTCACTGAACTAGCCTTAAGTTATTATACTTATGTTTAAAACTCTGATTTAGATATGCACTCACAGAAACACAAGAACAAACTGTAGCTTTACTCCCCAGATCACTGCTGAGCTTCGGAAACAAAGCAACGGCTCTGGTTAAACACACCAAAAGACCCTTGGCACAGGCTCGCCTTTAGAAAGTTAAGGAATAAGTGTACTGCTGCTGTCAGAAAAGGCAAATGACTATTGCCTCCACTCTTTTTACTAATTCCTCTTATAACATTACAGTTTGCAATGCCAATCATTTGAGAATGGAAAAATTATTCCAAAGAAAATATTTCAATTCCAGGAATTTTTTTTTTTTTTACTGTGTGTCAACAGCGTCCATAGGTATTTAACAATGATAATAACTGGTGGTACAGTACAGTACATCAACACAATCTTCACACCCACAGTCACTAAACCACATGGTCTCTACCGTTGCCAGCTGATGAATTAACATGAAAGCCTGGTGACTTCCTGACAACATCAATCCAGGTCCTCCCCTGACAGCACAGTTTTACAGAACAGATACCCTGAGGAGGGATGCTCATATAGCAGACGAAACCACAGAAGGCACTAACAGCCAGACATTCATAATAAACTATGGGAGGCTAAATCCGAGTGATTTGTTCCTTGTTAACTCATTCACTGCCATTGACGTCTATAGCCGTCAATGGCAGTGTATGAGTCAATGGGTTTAACTCATTCACTGCCAATGGCTGGCAGTGAATGAGTTAATATGCTCAAACCGGAGGAAGGAAAACAATACAGAGGAGACAATGTAAGAAAGCATGATACAGATAAACAAGGGTTTGATCAGGTACATGATCACTTTTCAGATGAAGACTGAAAATCATAATTACATTAAAGTGGCACATGGTCAAAATAAGCAGGTTCAAAAGTACAGAATATGGAAAACAAAAGTAGTGCAGGTGTACAAATACTTTTATATACTTTAAGTATATAGAGAACAAGAAATGGACAGCGTATATTACCCAGGTTCAGAGATGTTACACTGAAGTGGTGCTTTTCAAACTCATAGACATGTTTGCTCATCTAACTCATGTAGTGTGGTTACACTAAATGTTCCAGCATAAGCACCTCACACTTTTTATCATATCACACTTTTCGTGTGTGTGTGTGTGTGTGTGTGTGTGTGTGTGTGTGTGTGTGTGTGTGTGTGTGTGTGTGTGTGTGTGTGTGTGTGTGTGTGTGTGTGTGTGTGTGTGTGTGTGTGTGTTTTCATCTGTGACAGCATAGATAATGGACAACTCGAAAATGCTTCAGGACTGACTGAGAATTTTATGTTACTGTTTTCTGCATTGACATCTGCAGGAGACAGGAGTAGATACCAAGTGATGTGAGATTGTTGGTTCAGCACCTTCAGTCCCCAGAAGGATGTTTAAAAGATTATTTAAGTATCACTTTAAGGTAAGTATGAATACCTACAGTATTTCTGGTATACGTTGATGTGTCACATTATTAAGTACAACTTTCTTCTACTATGTTGGGCCTCTTTTTGCCTTCAGAATTACTTTAACTGTTCATGGCACAGATTCAACAAGGTGCTGGAAATAAGCCTTAGATATTTTGGTCTACATTGATATGATAGCATCACACAGTTGCTTCAGATTTGTCTGCTGAACATCCGTGATGAACCACATCCTAAAGGTGCAGACTCACTTTCCTCTTTTAAGCTGTTGGGAGCAGCAGATGCTGTGGTCTTCTGCTGCTGTATCCCACCTGCTTCAAAATGTTGTGTGTTCAGAGATGCTCTTCTGCATGTTTGTAGCAAGTGGGGTTTTTTTTGTCTTACTTTTGCCTTTCTATTAGGTCAAAACAGTGAGGCCACATTTATTGTGATGTAAAAAATTGATTTTTAAAAAGTCATCACCATGATATTTTCTCACACAGAGCTGCTGCTAACTGAATATTTTCTCTTTTTCAGACCGTTCTCTGTAAGCCTTGATCACATCTACAGTGGGGCAAAAAAGTATTTAGTCAGCCACCGATTGTGCAAGTTCCCCCACTTAAAATGATGACAGAGGTCAGTAATTTGCACCAGAGGTACACTTCAACTGTGAGAGACAGAATGTGAAAAAAAAATCCATGAATTCACATGGTAGGATTTGTAAAGAATTTATTCGTAAATTAGGGTGGAAAATAAGTATTTGGTCACCTCAAACAAGGAAAATCTCTGGCTCTCACAGACCTGTAACGTCTTCTGTAAGAAGCTTTTCTGTCCCCCACTCGTTACCTGTATGAATGGCACCTGTTTGAACTCATCATCTGTATAAAAGACACCTGTCCACAGCCTCAAACAGTCAGACTCCAAACTCCGCCATGGCCAAGACCAAAGAGCTTTCGAAGGACACCAGGAAAAGTATTGTAGACCTGCACCAGACTGGGAAGAGTGAATCTACAATAGGCAAGCAGCTTGGTGTGAAAAAATCAACTGTGGGAGCAATCATCAGAAAATGGAAGACATACAAGACCACTGATAATCTCCCACGATCTGGGGCTCCACGCAAGATCTCATCCCGTGGGGTCAAAATGATCATGAGAACGGTGAGCAAAGATCCCAGAACCACACGGGGGGACCTGGTGAATGACCTGCAGAGAGCTGGGACCAAAGTAACAAAGGTCACCATCAGTAACACACTACAACGGCAGGGAATCAAATCCCGCAGTGCCAGACGTGTTCCGCTGCTGAAGCCAGTGCATGTCCAGGCCCGTCTGAAGTTTGCCAGAGAGCACATGGATGATACAGCAGAGGATTGGGAGAATGTCATGTGGTCAGATGAAACCAAAGTAGAACTTTTTGGTATAAACTCAACTCGTCGTGTTTGGAGGAAGCAGAATACTGAGTTGCATCCCAAGAACACCATACCTACTGTGAAGCATGGGGGTGGAAACATCATGCTATGGGGCTGTTTTTCTGCCAAGGGGACAGGACGACTGATCCGTGTTAAGGACAGAATGAATGGGGCCATGTATCGTGAGATTTTGAGCTAAAACCTCCTTCCATCAGTGAGAACTTTGAAGATGAAACGAGGCTGGGTCTTCCAACATGACAATGATCCAAAACACACCGCCCGGGCAACAAAGGAGTGGCTCCGTAAGAAGCATTTGAAAGTCCTGGAGTGGCCTAGCCAGTCTCCAGACCTCAACCCCATAGAAAATCTGTGGCGGGAGTTGAAAGTCCGTGTTGCTCGGCGACAGCCCCAAAACATCACTGCTCTCGAGAAGATCTGCATGGAGGAATGGGCCAAAATACCAGCTACTGTGTGTGCAAACCTGGTAAAGACCTATAGTAAACGTTTGACCTCTGTTATTGCCAACAAAGGTTATGTTACAAAGTATTAAGTTGTATTTTTGTTATTGACCAAATACTTATTTTCCACCCTGATTTACGAATAAATTCTTTACAAATCCTACCATGTGGATTCATGGATTTTTTTTTCACATTCTGTCTCTCACAGTTGAAGTGTACCTCTGGTGTGCAAATTACTGACCTCTGTCATCATTTTAGGTGGGGGAACTTGCACAATCGGTGGCTGACTAAATACTTTTTTGCCCCACTGTACATGCCTAAGTTGCTGCCATGTGATAGGCTAAAAGATTAGACATTTTCCTCAATGAATCAGTTGTACAGGTGACTCCTAAATGATATATCATATCATTATATATTATATGAGACAAACAGCACTCATTGAAGTGAAGCTAAAAAATAGATAATTAACAAAAATACAACAACTGCACCCTCATCTTAGTTGGTCTATTAATAAATCAGTTTGATCACCATTTTATTACCACTGATGAAGCAAATTATTTAAATTGAATTCAGTTGTTACCGAATATTTGCTTCATTTATGAAGTTAGTTTGATGTGTTTGGTCAATTATTTTTAATTGCTAGACTGTTTCTCCAATGCACTCTTTTTTGGCACCACAGCTTTATATTTTGGGAGCAAGAGAGAGAGAGAGCGAGATTAACAGACAGGTACAAGAGGACAAACAGTGCAGGTTCTTTGTGTAGACAGGTCCACCGGTTTCAGCAAGTATCAGAAGCGGGGCAGTGGGGGGTTAGTGATTGGCAGGTTGCATTTCATCTGAGATTGTCTGGCTGTGTTGTTTTCTGTGTATTAGGTGAACAAAAACAAGACTGTAAAGACCAAGCACATTTCGACAACAAGCCCAGCAAAACAAACCCAGTGGCTGCCAATATTTCTGAGCAGCATTCAGTTACCCAAAAAAAAAGAAAAAAAGCTTAAATGTCTCTTAACAAAAGTGGCAGTGTTGCTGTGGACACTGCAGGTGTAGTTAATACACTTGAAAAAAGGACTTTCTCTGTGTGTTTGTGCCAATAATCAGAGGTGGCAAAAGTACACACATTCTTCACCTAAGAAGAAATACAGATACTTGTGTTTCTTTCTGTCATCGTTGTATTTTTACTCAGTTGTATATAGTATTTGTATTTGTATTCTATTTTTATCTTATTGTATATTTATTTTATTTTATTCTACTGTATATAGTATTTTATTTTATTTTATTCTATTCTGTACAGCTGTGTACTGTATTTATTCTTATTGTATTCTAATTTTTGCCTCATAACTTTTGCACTGTCCACTTCCTGCTGTGACAAAACAAATTTCCCACGTGTGGGACTAATAAAGGTTATCTTATCTTATCTCTTATCTTATCTTAAAATACTAATTTGACTTCCTTACTCAAGGAAAAGTGAAAAAGCGCAGGCTCTAAAATGTACTCAAAGCATAAAAGTAAAAAGTGGGACTTCTAGAAAGCTCTTTTGGTACAAACTCCACTTGTTTCCATTCTATAATAAAATCTTATTAATTTAAGGAATACAATCTTTATTTTAACTTAAACTCTACTAAATTTCTCACCTTCAATATTATGTAGAGCACAAAAATCTATTTGCTGCTGCCTGTACTGTAGATGACTGACTTTGCCTCCACAACCAAACAGGAAAATGAATATAGTCAGGGGTTAAAATGCAGTTTGGCAGGTAGGTTGTAGCAGTGCAGTGTGGTGAAAAGATTCACTCAGAAGTAACTCACAATAAGTGCTATTGTGAGCCTCGGTAGATTTTCTGAGTTGTGCTTAGGGATGGGAATTGAAAAGAATTTTGCAATTCCGATTTCATTATCGATATCACTTATCAATTCAATTCCTTATCAATTCTTTTATCGATTCTCATTAGGATCTCATTGGCTCACCACCTGGAGTCACCACAATGCTAAGCAGCATATGAAAGACATTGCCATTGTGCAAATTAATAGCATGTTTGGGCATGTTGGAGATATTTTAACTCTTTGTTGTGATCAGTGTTGGGGTCACTACTCAAAAAAGTAATTATATGCACATAAAGCTTTTATTAAAAGTAATGCCGTAAATTATTTAATTACTCCCAGGAGAAAGTCATTCTTTATACTACGCATTGCGTTACTTTCATGTTTTTTTGTAAAATGACCTGAAAGCATTGTCTTATTATTATCATTTAACAATATAAACCTATAGGCTACAATCCCTCATACGAGGCAAATCCATTTAAAGACACACATATGATCTTTCTAAAGATCATCTGGGATCTAAAAGCAAGCAGATTAACAATTTGAAGGAACTGAACTACTGAGAACTGAACTCTACAAGAACCAATTCTGAAGTCCCATCTGTAGCTGTGCCTCTACTCTTTGTGGATTTACAAAACTGAATTCAAAATGATATAAGCAGATGTTACATGAACTATCGCATTTCCAACCTGTAGACGGTATACAGGGAGTGCAGAATTATTAGGCAAATGAGTATTTTGTCCACATCATCCTCTTCATGCATGTTGTCTTACTCCAAGCTGTATAGGCTCGAAAGCCTACTACCAATTAAGCATATTAGGTGATATGCATCTCTGTCATGAGAAGGGGTGTGGTCTAATGACATCAACACCCTATATCAGGTGTGCATAATTATTAGGCAACTTCCTTTCCTTTGGCAAAATGGGTCAAAAGAAGGACTTGACAGGCTCAGAAAAGTCAAAAATAGTGAGATATCTTGCAGAGGGATGCAGCAGTCTCAAAATTGCAAAGCTTCTGAAGCGTGATCATCGAACAATCAAGCGTTTCATTCAAAATAGTCAACAGGGTCGCAAGAAGCGTGTGGAAAAACCAAGGCGCCAAATAACTGCCCATGAACTGAGAAAAGTCAAGCGTGCAGCTGCCAAGATGCCACTTGCCACCAGTTTGGCCATATTTCAGAGCTGCAACATCACTGGAGTGCCCAAAAGCACAAGGTGTGCAGTACTCAGAGACATGGCCAAGGTAAGAAAGGCTGAAAGACGACCACCACTGAACAAGACACACAAGCTGAAACGTCAAGACTGGGCCAAGAAATATCTCAAGACTGGTTTTTCTAAGGTTTTATGGACTGATGAAATGAGAGTGAGTCTTGATGGGCCAGATGGATGGGCCCGTGGCTGGATTGGTAAAGGGCAGAGAGCTCCAGTCCGACTCAGACACCAGCAAGGTGGAGGTAGAGTACTGGTTTGGGCTGGTATCATCAAAGATGAGCTTGTGGGGCCTTTTCGGGTTGAGGGTGGAGTCAAGCTCAACTCCCAGTCCTACTGCCAGTTTCTGGAAGACACCTTCTTCAAGCAGTGGTACAGGAAGAAGTCTGCATCCTTCAAGAAAAACATGATTTTCATGCAGGACAATGCTCCATCACACGCGTCCAAGTACTCCACAGCGTGGCTGGCAAGAAAGGGTATAAAAGAAGAAAAACTAATGACATGGCCTCCTTGTTCACCTGATCTGAACCCCATTGAGAACCTGTGGTCCATCATCAAATGTGAGATTTACAAGGAGGGAAAACAGTACACCTCTCTGAACAGTGTCTGGGAGGCTGTGGTTGCTGCTGCACGCAATGTTGATGGTGAACAGATCAAAACACTGACAGAATCCATGGGTGGCAGGCTTTTGAGTGTCCTTGCAAAGAAAGGTGGCTATATTGGTCGCTGATTTGTTTTGTTTTTGAATGTCAGAAATGTATATTTGTGAATGTGGAGATGTTATATTGGTTTCACTGGTAAAAATAAATAATTGAAATGGGTATATATTTGTTTTTTGTTAAGTTGCCTAATAATTATGCACAGTAATAGTCACCTGCACACACAGATATCCCCCTAAAATAGCTAAAACTAAAAACAAACTAAAAACTACTTCCAAAAACATTCAGCTTTGATATTAATGAGTTTTTTGGGTTCATTGAGAACATGGTTGTTGTTCAATAATAAAATTATTCCTCAAAAATACAACTTGCCTAATAATTCTGCACTCCCCGTAAAGCTACTATAAAGCAGCTGTGGTGAGTCTTGATGATGACCATGAACACCACAGCTGCTCTGTACTGATCCAACATAGGGCATTAGTATAAAGGTCAGCACAGTTACCACCATTAGCTTTAAATTTCCTATCTATTAATTGTCAGTGAGCAGTCCTTACCTTTTTATATAACTCTCTTCTTCCTCTCCTGTCCTGTATTTTCTGCATATTCCTCCATCTCTGACTGAAGTTATCGCTCATCCTTTCCTCTCCCTGGGAAATAGAGCAGCTGCACATTTAGCTCACAGACACACTGTGTGACAAACTGCACAGAAACAGTTTGTGTGTTTGCTGAGGTTTGTTGAGCTGTTGGGAACATTACATTTAAAATCACCTGCCACTTAAAAAATGTTACTCCCTTAATGTTCGCTACTCTTCTGTAGGAGTAGTAGAATTTAGCCTATTTAATGGTTTATGATCAGCACCAGTGATGGATACACCAGCAGGACTGTCTTTGTAATTGTTGTATCTATTTAGGTTAAAATTAGTTTCAGATCTGGAAGTTGCTCATTGACATGAAATAATAACTCATCTCAGATGTGTTAAAACAAGCCTGTAAAAAAATTGAAAGGTGGTGAAAGTAGATATATATATGTTAAAATTTAGGGCATAACAGTGAAAAGTTGTCTGATAAATACTCAAGTAGAATTTTCAGGTATCTGTATTTTACTTAAGTACTGTAATGAAGTATCTGTATGCTGTTACTTATAACACATTGCAAAGGCAAATTATTTCATGAGTGGCTCATCACCATAGTTACAAGACTCTTGCAGGCATATTATCTGCTCTGATCAAGCCACTGTCCAAAAGAAAACATCCTAATGGAGGAGAGTGATTTCAGAAACAAGTCTAGACATACTGTACTAAGCCGGACGGATGTGACATTTATCAGCAGATTTCACTGATCGCCTCTAATGAGGCCAATGATTGCAACCGTTGGTGGATTTGGAAATGTTTTCCATCACAGGTCTGTAATTTTATAAACAATTTCCTGTGACATTTTTTTGCAAAAAAAGGCTTCTAATTGCAAATAAAAGTTAATGTCATTCAGACAGTGTTCGGTTGCGTTTTTTTCTCCAGTTAATTATTTCTAATTAAATGCTGGTAAGACAGAAGATGAACTTAACATGCAAAAAATGAGAGTGGAAAAAAACACATAATAAGCCAGTGGGAGTTTGCATAAATAAATGAATAATTAACAAATATTAGCATGAATATGAATTAAGCAGTTCTTTTTTAAAAATCCATTTTAATTGGTAAAAAAAAGGCCCTTTTCAGGGAACTTACTAATTAGTTATTAGAAAATTCGGAATAAATGATATACATGTAAAATGGGTCCTGTGTTTTTTTTATAATTGTGTCAAATAGTGCTTTGTTTTATTGTCAAGGTGAGACTATTTAAAAAGTTTAAAACATTACAAATAAACCGTCAAGTTAACATAGCATTGTTTGGAAGCACAAACCTCCACGGAAAGGGAGTAAAATTCAGCTTTATTCCCTCACAAGTAATGCTGTTATGTTAAAGCCGATGCTGCTCTCAGATATAATACAAGGTCAGCTCAGTGACTGGCCACATAACAAGGATATGAGCAGGCAAAGTAGCCTGTAATCATCGCCCTAGATGCTTGATTTTCATAATGGGTCATTCATCAGTTGTAATTTGTTAAGCTAATCTTCCCATTTAGTTCTGTGAGGGAAAAATTAACCCAGCCAATTCACGCTGGTGAAAGAACCCTTTATCAACGTAATGGTAAATTGAGAGGTCACATTAAGATGGCAGCTTGGGGAACCAGAACCCACACTTAGATCGTGACCTCTCACCTCTGTCAGTAATTATCAGCGAGATCAAAATATACTAATGAAGAGCAGATTAAAGTGTTTCAGATCCAAAGCCCATGCTGGATTAAATTACTATTCCAGGTCAGTGGGTTATATATAGTCTACAGCAGGGGTGTCCAAACTCCGGCCTGCGGGCTGCAGTTGGCCCGCGGCCCATTTTTAATTGGCCCGCAAGTAATTTTATAAATAGAATTGAATATGGCCCGCACTTCAACTTTTGCTTGAGTGTATTGCACTTCTTAGTTTTAACACCAGGGGGAGCTACTGTTGATCAAGGCAGTTGCTCCACCAAAAAGGACAATCACAGAAGAAATTTACCCCAAGTTACTAAACATGGCAGAACCAAAGAAGCGAAAGGTAGAAAGTGAGTGCAGAAAATTTCAGACACGGTGGGAGAGTGAATTCTTCAAAGAATTCAAGGGGAAGTGTGTCTGTTTGATCTGCACTGAAACTGTGGCAGTTATGAAAGAGTATAATGTACGACGTCATTATGAAACCAAACATCAGGCCTATGCATCCTACACTGGTGCTGAGCGAGAGCAGAAATTAAAGCAAAGGGTAGCTCTCCTGCGGGGTCATCAACAGTATTTTTTTCGTGCTCAAAAGGTCCAGGAAAAGGCTACAATAGCCAGCTATGAGGTCGCCCAACTCATCGCAAGACATGGCAAGCCTTTATTGTTTTTTCTCTGATCTGTAAATCTTCTGTCTAAGATGAAATCTGAGGCTGCTGTTCTGAGAATGAGCTACCAAAGCTTTTTCTGAATAAATCAATAAAGATCCATTTATGGAAAGCTGTGATGAAGGCAGTTTTGTCATTTTTAATTATATTCAACAATATAACATATTCGACCACTTTTAAGTGATTTTTCTAACTTTAATACACTAAAGTTAAGGTTATATACCTAATTTCTAGTAAGTGGCCCAGCCCCTCCTATATTTTTATGTATGTGGCCCTCGGTGAAAAAAGTTTGGACACCCCTGGTCCACAGTATGTAGAGCTTCTCTATAGCTTCTCTATGGCTCTATAGCTGTTATCACTTTGCAGAAGGCAGATTGCATTAGACTAAGATATTTGTTCAGTGCAAACAACTCACAGATATGCTGTCAAATACCAGGTGTCCGACATAGCATACAGTAGTGGAAGTAAAGACCACTGTAAACACAGTCTGTATGTACAGACTGCAGCAGAGACCCAGTGAGCCAAACAGGTGTTTTCAGATAATCTGGCTAATTAGACTTCTGTTGTTGGCTGACCTGCTATACGCTGCAAAATACAGGAGGTCACCAAAAAGCCTCTGAACCACTGAATGCATAAACACCTCTTTCTTCTAAGCATCTAAGACGGCAAACGACTTTAAGCAAGGGGGAAAAGAAGAATTAAAAAACAACATACAAAATCATAAGTGCTCAGTTTAAATGAATTAATCAGAACTGAATCAACTATTACAATAATCAATGAGTAACCATTCAAACAAGAAAAAAAGAATTATTGATAATGAAACCAATATTTAGCTGCACCCCTACAGTTCATACAAGCACACATGTTGTATCTAAAAACAGGCAGTGCTGACCAATTGTGCAGGGATGACATTTCACTGACAGCAGTCTTGCTTCTTGCTCTTCGAGGTATAAAAACACCCAGCACGCCCCTGCGGGCGGTTTATCCTTCAAGCTCGGGTCCTCTACCAGAGGCCTGGGAGCTTGAGGGTCCTGCGCAGTATCTTAGCTGTTCCCAGGACTGCGCTCTTCTGGACAGAGATCTCCGATGTTGTTCCCGGGATCTGCTGGAGCCACTCGCCTATCTTGGGAGTCACCGCACCTAGTGCTCCGATTACCACGGGGACCACCGTTACCTTCACCCTCCACATCCTCTCGAGCTCTTCTCTGAGCCCTTGGTATTTCTCCAGCTTCTCGTGTTCCTTCTTCCTGATATTGCTGTCATTCGGAACCGCTACATCGATCACTACGGCCGTCTTCTTCTGTTTGTCTACCACCACTATGTCCGGTTGGTTAGCCACCACCATTTTGTCCGTCTGTATCTGGAAGTCCCACAGGATCTTAGCTCAGTCATTCTCCACCACCCTTGGGGGCATCTCCCATTTTGACCTCGGGACTTCCAGGTTATACTCCGCACAGATGTTCCTGTACACTATGCCGGCCACTTGGTTATGGCGTTCCATGTATGCCTTGCCTGCTAGCATCTTGCACCCTGCTGTTATGTGCTGGATTGTCTCTGGGGCATCTTTACACAGCCTGCACCTGGGGTCTTGCCTGGTGTGATAGACCCCAGCCTCTATGGATCTTGTGCTCAGAGCTTGTTCTTGTGCTGCCATGATTAGTGCCTCTGTGCTGTCTTTCAGTCCAGCTTTGTCCAGCCACTGGTAGGATTTCTGGATATCAGCCACCTCCTCTATCTGCCGGTGGTACATACCGTGCAGGGCTCTGTCCTTCCATGATGGTTCCTCGTCTCCCTCCTCTTTCTTGGGTTTCTGCTGCCTGAGGTATTCACTGAGCACTCGGTCAGTTGGGGCCATCTTCCCAATGTATTCTTGGATGTTCGTTGTCTCATCCTGGACTGTGGTGCTGACACTCACCAGTCCCCGGCCCCCTTCCTTCCGCTTAGCGTACAGCCTCAGGGTGCTGGACTTGGGGTGAAACCCTCCATGCATGGTAAGGAGCTTTCTTGTCTTTATGTCAGTGGCTTCTATCTCCTCCTTTGGCCAGCCTATTACCCCAGCAGGGTACCTGATCACGGGCAGGGCGTACGTGTTGATGGCCCGGATCTTGTTCTTACCATTCAGCTGACTCCTCAGGACTTGCCTGACCCTCTGCAGGTACTTGGTGGTTGCAGTTTTTCTAGCGGCCTCTTCATAGTTCCCATTCGCCTGCGGGATCCCCAAGTACTTGTAACTGTCCTCTATGTCTGCAATGTTGCCTTCTGGTAGTTCAATCCCCTCAGTTCTGACTACCTTCCCTCTCTTTGTTACCATCCGACTACACTTCTCCAGTCCGAACGACATTCCAATGTCATTGCTGTATAGCCTGGTAGTGTGGATCAGTGAATCGATGTCTCGTTCACTCTTGGCATACAGCTTGATGTCATCCATGTACAGGAGGTGGCTGACAACTGCTCCGTTCCGTAGTCGGTATCCGTAGCCAGTCTTGTTAATGATCTCACTGAGGGGGTTCAGGCCTATGCAGAACAGCAGTGGGGACAGAGCATCTCCTTGGTAGATCCCGCACTTGATGGTGACTTGTGCTATGGGCTTGGAGTTGGCCTCTAGTGTTGTACGCCACATCCCCATTGAGTTCCTGATGAAGGCTCTTAGGGTCCCATTGATCTTGTACAATTCTAGGCATTCCAGTATCCAGCTGTGGGGCATTGAGTCATAGGCCTTCTTGTAATCAATCCAGGCAGTGCACAGGTTGGTCAGTCTGGTCTTGCAGTCTCGGCTGATTGTTCTGTCTACCAGTAGCTGGTGTTTTGCGCCTCTGGTATTCTTGCCAATTCCTTTCTGTGTCCCGCTCATGTATTGACCCATGTGCCTGTTCATCTTAGCCGATATGATGCCTGACAGGAGCTTCCATGTAGTACTGAGGCAGGTTATTGGTCGGTAGTTGGAGGGGACCGGTCCCTTCTTGGGGTCCTTGGGGATCAGGACCGTCCGGCCTTCAGTTAGCCATTCCGGGTGTCTCTCGTTAACTAGCAGCTGGTTCATTTGTGCTGCCAGACGCTCGTGGAGTGCAGTCAGCTTCTTCAGCCAGTAGGCGTGAACCATGTCGGGCCCTGGTGCTGTCCAACTCTTCATACTGGAGACCCTTTCTTGGATATCTGCCACTGTGATGGTTACTGGACCCTGTTCAGGGAGGTCGCTGTGGTCTGCCCTCAGATCCTCTAGCCACTGAGCATTGCCGTTATGGGTTGCATCCTTCTCCCATATGCTCTTCCAGTATTGCTCCGTCTCCAGCCTTGGTGGTGCTGTTCTCTTATTATTATTGTTCCCTTGCCACTGAGAGTACACCTTTGCTGGTTCTGTGGAGAACAGCTGGTTTATTCTCCTGCCTTCTATCTCTCTGGTGTACCTCCTCAAGCGGCTGGCCAAGGCTGTGAGTCTTTGCTTGGCAGTTTCCAAGGCCTCAGGTATGGACAGCTTGCTGTATTTCTTAGGCACCTTATTCGTCGCACCTTTCTGCAACTCCGTTAGTTGGCTAACCTCTCTCCGTGCTACTTTGATCTTGCCCTCTAGCCTCCTTCTCCATGGAGGGTACTGCCCCTTATGGCTGTTCAACTTGTAGCCAAGCATCTCACTGATCACTGCTGCCGTATTGTAGATCAGCTTGTTAGTGTCGGTAATCGTGGTTGTAGGTATTGCCCGTAGTGCTGCATTAACATCATCTAGCAGACCTTCTGAGGGTACTTCACGTAATCTTGGTAACCGGCTACGGGGGATCCAGGTTTCAAGCTTGGCCATGATCCTATTTTTCAGGTCAGTTCCTCTCGCACTCAACGATCCTTCTCCTATCACACTTGGGGCTATGTACCCAATCTCGGGTGGGGGTGATGATATCTCCCCCCTGACCTGGCGTCCTGACTCCTCCTTGCCGTAGCATTTGTGTTGTACCTCGTCAATCTCTAGCTGTGAGAGCAGTCCCTTCTTTCGAATGTTGGAACACTGAGCTACTAGTTGTTTCGCCGTCATTGTGGATGTTGGGTATCGAAGAATCCATAGGTCCCTCATCCTATTCATGTAGCCCCTTCCGCCGGGGTTACTTGCGTAGTAGCATTCCAACAACGCCCTGTTTTCGTCCCTTGCCCACCGATGCCTTCTTGTTCCAGTAGCCCACTTTTCGTCAGGGTGCCCTGGTTCCTCAACACCTGACGCGGACCTTGTTGATCCGGGCGACGTCCGAGCCGGCATGCCTTCATATTTATCTGTCTCACTCATGTCTGCGGTAGGCTTGCTTAGCTATCCAGCTGCTCGTTTGAGCAGCTGGATATATATATATATATATATATATATATATATATATATATATATATATAATGAATTATAATGACTTTCAAACTTTGTTTTCATTGTCTCTGTTTTGCCTGAAAATGCAGGCCTTTGACAAAATGTCAAAGTTTACGAAAGCAAGATGTCTGACTGCACGAAAGAAATCCATGACAGCTGAAATAGGCTCCAGCCCATCCCCAACCTTGAATTGGGGAACTTATTTATTAAATGTTTAAAAATATTTAATTAACTCATGTTGATTGTACTTAAATTGTATAAACATTTTATTTACTATAAACAATTTTGTACTGAGCAAAATGGTTTAATTCTTATGCATATTCACATGTGAGATATAAGAATTTTACATTACTCCTTTACTTTCAGAAAACCTAAATAATCTACAAAAGTTTGATTTTTATTTATTATAAGTAATACTTAGACTGTCTACAAGTTAAGACACGAATAAATGTAAATCTATAAGGCACTGAATCTGTAGCATTCACAATATAACACAAGTTATAGTCTAAGAAGAGAGAATGAATTACATTAAATGTACGAACCACATCAAGTTAAAATAACAACCTGTACTATAAATACAGATTTAGCATGAAATAAATGTAAACCATTATAACACACAGCTGAAGCTACTGTTTTTCCTATCAAAACACATACTGAAATGAAAAGAGACACACTAGAAGCTAAAATGTATGATAATCAAATGCTTACTTATTAAATTCAGAAACATTTGAAACAACATTCAATAGCGAGAACATGGCGGTGCCTCTAGAGTGAGAAAACGTTATGCTTCAGGGCATGAGTCCAGGCATGCACAAATGAAGCAAACAGAGCCCTGCGTGGTTTTACATATCTCTTTTTAGTAACATTTAATTGAGTAAAATGTGCTTATTTTACACTGGCTCAGTATACTTTGTAATTTAAAATTAATATGTGTAGAACTGACACACAAATCTAACAAATAAGCTTAATTAAAATATGCATAACTCATACGCGATCCTGAGAAAGCATCTAATCAGGAGGTGAAATAACCTGTGTAGGTGTACGTGTTGACGGCATATGGAGGCCTTCAACATGACTGATTTATAAAGAATATATACGATAACAATCACTTCATCTCATTTTGGCAGTTTCATATACATTGCTTAGCAAATTTATTAATCTACCTGTAATAAAAAAATATGAATAAATAGATAATTTAGAAATCTGTCAAAACAAAAATTAACTGAACTGAATTCACATTTTTAAGTTCAAACTTGAGCTGGCACACTGGACTTTAATGAAGTCAGAAACTAATCAAAGCTAACATTTAACCACTAAAACAATTTTTTCTGTTCAGGAACAGAGTCTTAATCAAACACAGCAAGATGTTTTACTATTTTATCTGCTTTTTGTAAAACGGTACATTTGAAAATTGACAAGAAGAAGCACAAACCTCCACCACAGTAGCTCACTCTCTGGGCTCTATTTACTTTTAAGGGACTATTACTGTATTTTGTATATATTTGTTGTCTTTGTTTCTTTGTTTAACCATACTTTAATAAGTTTGTAGTGCTTTAAACATCAGATAAGATTAGCACAGCAGATGTTTACTTTGATTACACAAACATGGCGTAGGAGTAGGTAACAGGAGTGGATAATAGGTATTTATTTGTAAATAACTGGACATGCTTATTATTTAATATTATATACAGTATACTACAGCTCATTCACTTTCTCTTGACACTTTTGTAACGCATTTTGTGGTCAATCTGAACGGAAGGAAGAGGTCAGAGGTTAAAATTGACATTTTTGGATGCAAACTATGATGTAATATTTAGAATCCCCATAAACCGATGTCATTTCCCAAAAATAAGGTTAAGGTTACTTTATTTATACCCACAGGTAAATTTGCTTTACAGAAAAAATGATAGCATGTTACCAATACAAATGAAGGCAGAATAATTTAAAGCTTAGTTTTAAATATAAAAGACAGTTTATGAAAGTTTCAGTTGTCTGACCTTGAAGAAGAGGTCATTGATCCAAAATAATAATTTCCTGTTAAGTCTAATTGTTGAATGTTGTCATTGTGTTTCTTAAATTTGTAAAGTCTTAGTTCAAGCATTAGGATCAAGACATTCCTTTGTCTCTGACCACCTCTCCAGCCACTCTGTGCTGGGGGAGGTTTTATCACAGACACATCCTATCTGAAAGATCTGTTTCCTGTAATGTTGCTTCCTGCTTTTATGGCCCTTTTGGTCAGCAGGAGGTCACACAAACGCACACCCATGACACACACACAGACATTTTCACATGCATATACACACACACACACACATACACACACGTTCTTGCACATGCATACAGGTGCTTACACATACACCCACATAGTGCATTGTCGTAGAACCAAGGGGGGGTTTATGGAGGGAAGTGCTTGTGCTGTGATGTGTACTGTAACTGTCATGTCAATAAAAAGGCTACGAGGACAGCTGCTCTTTGAAGGATTTGGGTTTGGAGTCAGGTGAGGAGCGTGAGCTCCAAGAGCTGGTTCTGACCCAAAACTTCCCTCGTTAGCGAGTGAAAAACCGGTTGAAGATGTTCTGTTATGTCTTGCGTTGTTCATGAGGAATACGGGGCATGTGGAAACACAGACCCAACATTTCCTCACGTCATTACCTACAAACAGTGACAGTAAAAAAAAATAGCTCTGTAAGGATCAATATATTGGCCCTGAAGGAAAGGTCAGAGAGCAAATGTGACATGATATTTTAAATCTTTATACAGTGTTTTCTATATGTTGATGATACAAAACACACTTGTGAGAATCAAATAGTTTAGGTTATGAGGGTTTTTTTTGTCAATTTCTAACCAATAAATCATTCAGTTGACCCTGAAGATCTTAGCAGATGTACGCCAGATCTTAGTGGATTGCTCATATGACTTATATACTACAAAATTAATTCCAAGTGTTTTGGACAAGCTCGTTTACAGACAGAAAGAACGACGCGCACGCAAACAACATAGCCTCGGTGATGGAGGTAATTATATTTTAACATTAAAGTATCATTCCAATTAAAGGGCTTGCACATACTAGTGGGTTATCATTACAGAAACATAAAAACATATTTTGGTAATTACCAGTACTGCTAATCTAGGTCATCAATTCAAACTAATGCTGTGGTAAATTATATCTATAGAGCACTTAAAGTAAAATCACATGTTTGACAAAGTGCAGAAAAACACAACAACAAATCAATAAAACATTTAAAATAAATCCTTAAAAAGTATATTTTAAGCAGAATAACAGAATAAGAGAGAGCCGAGGCGTTTCCTGTTTGTCGGGATTTATTTGGCAACAATAACCAGTTTGCTCTACATCATCACGTGGCTAAAGACCATGTTTGTGCGATAGATTCCTATCACAGTCTGTGGCGTTGGCTGGTTCATAATTTCTGCCCTAAGCCACTAGCTGCGGGACATCAGTTGTGCCATTTATTGCTTACTGACTAGATAAATTATAGATTAGTTTACACACAAACACTTTACACTTACACGGTTTCTTCTTCTTCACCCAGCAGTTTTAAAATTCCTGGCATGTATTTTCCTGGAAGCAAAAAAAATATTTTTTCCATTACCTATAAAAAAAAAATATTTATAGACTCGAAAAAGAAAAAAAATGAATTGTTTGTAATAATTTTGCACTTGAGCCATAAGCCTCACAACATCTTAAAACTGCATGAGCAATTTAAAGAGTAAGTCCGGGCTTACCCCAGCTAAAGCCGGTGAGCGACTGTAGATAAGCAGTAAAATTGGGCTTACTCTGCTGGATGCGCTGTGGAAAATAGGCTATAGACTTTACGCATCATGCACCTCAGCCTGTACATCAACTCTTTGTGATCACTGGCTGTCTACTGTCTCGTCAATATGTTATTTTAACATGTTCCAGGTACAAACTCCATTAAAAGAGCTTTGCAGAAATTATTCACTGAATGTCTAAAAGTAGGACAGCAGCATTGTCGTGCCTTGTCTGAAGCAGCGTGTGTGTTTAGTTAAATGTCTGACTGCAGTACTAGGACACATCAGTGCTTTCTCACCAAACGCTGCGCTTGGAAGAGAAATAACTCACACACCTATGAATTTAATAATGCTAAAAGAATAAGGCCATCTTGTTTTGTCAAAATGTCCTCCTGATCGCCTCTCCCGAGCTGTCAATCTCAGCACCTCACAAGAGTAAACACTCATAATCACTGACCTGAATCCAACCTGGCATAACAAAGACACTTCCTCTGCTTGCTTGTTCAGACCGGGCTATTGATCCTGACAAACAACCTGTCCAGGGTGTGTCGCAGTCATCTAACACTTCTCTCCTCGTGTCTCAGTTCTGTTACCTCTATCAACAGATCCCTTCTTTGCGTTGCAACGCAAACACTCAGTGGATTTTACCTTCAATAAGCAGAGCCATAACAACTCACTAAGTGTTTGTTCAAGCAAAAGGTGGGGAGAAGTGCAGGAGGGAGCGAGAGAGGGAGGCAGTGATGATAAATCACCAGTGAGGACTATGTGAAGCTGACAGTATTACATCCTTGGACTGTTCCTCAGTAGGCAAGGTTAGGCTGTCTATCGGTGGGCTGTGGCTCCCTCTGAGCCTCCAGGAAAGGCAAAATTAGGCAATTACAGGCAAATAAATCTTGTATCCTGTGACAGCAGCTTTCAGAGTCTGAGTGTAAAATGGTGTTAGGATTCAGATGGAGTGCTTCTGTGCATCAGGACTTGGGTGTGCATTATGTACTCTACTAAAAATGAAGGAAGGTCCCCTTCTTGCGACTAAGAGCTGCAGGGGCTAATTCTCTATGCAGCCAACCAATAAAAAAAAATATGGTTTGAATTTGAGAAACATGTGGGAGCCCAATTTAAGGCCAGAGATACTTGATTGTCTCGTACGATGTCGGAGATATCGCTTGCGTCGTAATTGCTGGTTGTATTGTAATATGGAGTTGTTGGCTGTTTTCAACTGGCAAATTAGATTTTAGCTGTGAGGATGCAGCACATGTGAAGAACCCATAAAGACACAATCAGTGCCTCAGTGCGTAAGTATAAAAATAACTAAATTGAATAAGTTCCCCCAGAGCACTGTGGTGTGGGGAGTAAAGATAAGTCAAAATATTTAAAAAATGTGCACCGTAAATGCCGTTTAAGTAAGTATATCTAGATATTATCAGGATAATGTACCAAAAGCATCAAAGTAAATATCGCTGCAGGGGAATTCCTTGTGTAAATGCCATTGGATGTAACTGGATATTTATTATATCCATAGTTTTGATTATTACCTTTAAAAGTTACACCCTGTGACTCTGTAGCTTCTAGAACCACCCTCTGCAATAACTTGAAGTCATCTCGTCTGTGTGACTTTCTCACTCTGAGAACTGTGTTGTGTTTACTGTGTTGCTTCAGTTCATTGAGGTTTGCAGGCATTCATTTATGCACAGTTCACTTAAGGTCCCACCACAGCATTTCAGTCAGGCTGAGGTCTGGACTTAAGGCCATTGCAACACTGTGATTCTTTCTGTTTCTGTTGTTGTGCTTGGGATCGTTCACCTGCTTCATGATTAGGTTTGGGTCAAGCTTTAGCTGTTGGGCAGATGGCCCCACGTTTAACTCTAGAACATTTTGGTACATAGAGGAGGTCTTCATGGCCAACTGAGTGGCCAAGATGCCCAGGTCGTGTAGCTGCAAAACTAGCCCAGATCATAGCTAAACATCTCGGTTTTGGTCTTCCAAAATCTTCCAAATAAGTCATGCTTATTCAGTGTTTTTCTAATTGTATTGTCATGAACTTTAACATTTCACATGTTAACAAAGGCCTGTAGAGTCTGAGATGTTGCTCTTGGGTTATTTGCAGTTTGTCTGAGCATTGCACAGTCTGACCTTCATGTGAACTGACTGAGATATCTACTCCTGGGCAGATTGCTCCAAGCCATCTAACTGCCAAAATTTCTGCTTTTTTAGAGATGCTCACACTTCAGTTACTCAATTAATGAAGTGCACTTGCTCATGAGCACCTGGCTGCTACTCACCCTCTTAGTTCCTCTGGAAGTAGTAAATTATTCACATGGCTGTAGATACAAAATCAGAACATTTTGAACTAACGCCAAGTATTAGAGAAAACTTTGTTAGCCTGTACCACAGGCAAAGACACACGAGTGTGTATGAGTATGAGTGTTGTAGGCTTGTTTTGATTGTCTTGCTAAATTATCTACATGTAAAATTCGTAAACTTTTTACTAGCAAAAGCTTAGTTTTAAGAAAAAATGAATAATAATAATAATAATAATAACTAAATATGCATTTATGTAGCTTTTTTTTTTAAACACAGTATTCTTGGTTAGAAGAGAAAACTGAAAGAAAAACATCAGAAACCTTGTTCAGATTGTATAATAAAAATCACATTATGAAAAGTGTTTCTAATCATTGGATATTCAGTGTACTGGGTAATAGAACCAACACGAGTCAGCAGGCAGTAAACTGCTTGAAGATTAGCTTAGCTTTACAGATGGGATGTTTTTCTTTCTCATCAAACCTCCGGGTCGACTCAGACATTTTGGTGCGGCACTTTCATGTTCATCCTGTGCCTCTTTGGGTCAATCAGCAGTTTACCTAACATGTATTCTAAATTGGCTCTACGTGTGGTAATGAGATTGTTTGATTGCCTTTCTCTTTGTGTTAGTCCTGTCATGAATGTGATGTACCCTGCTTCTCTCCCTAGAAAAGATCGGCTCCAACCACCCCACCCTCAAACCTTCGGTGACCCAAGTAGTTAAAGAAACGGATGGATGTGTGATTCTGTTTAATTCAATTTTTTATTTTGATTCATTCACCAACTTGTCTGTTACCTGTTAGCAGTGTTAGTCAAGTTACTTGAAAAAAGTAATCAGTAACTAATTACTGATTACTTCCCCAAAAAAGTAATCCCGTTACTTTACTGATGCCTTTTTTTCAAAAGTAATTAATTACTTAGTTACTTTTTAAAAACACGATTTACAACCTGAATAGGTGATAAAGCGATAGATCTGTCAGCCCAATTCTACTTTTTCTGCATAATCCATCAATAAAATGTAATCAAATAGAAAAGTCTCTTTTTAAAACTTGTTTTATTATTTTTAATCTTTTAACTTTATGCATCAAGCAAAAATTTAATTATATGCACCATTCTCTGACTTGAAGAAATTAGTTTAACATTTAAACTTATTTTCTGCACATTCCAGCACATAAAATAAAATATTTTTTGTGTTTACACTCAGACTTTCAAATAGATGCAAGTAAAACACAGCAGAAAATAAATAAAATCAAAGACTAGCGGTCCTGTTGCTCTATTTTCACCTGTAAAGCAGGACTGCGGTAGGCGGAGGGTTACCCTGGTGCAGGTCAGTGTTGCCAACTTAGCGACTTTGTCGCTATATTTATCGAGTTTTCAGACCCCTTAGTGACTTTTTTTCTAAAAAATGTCGCTAAAAAAAGACGTGAAAGTGCTTTTACTCTCAACAAGCAGCGGGTGCTGTAACGCAGTCAGTTCTTCTTTTACTCTTTTACTCTTACGCTGTTTTGTGGATCACAAGATTTAAAACTACTTATAAACACACACACAATAACTCCACCAGAGTGCCTGTTTCGGGTCACTTTTGCCTGTCCAAGCCCGGGTAAAGGAGCAGGGTTGGAATTGTGACATTAAAAAAAACAATAATTGCTAAAAGAAATTTAATTTGTAGTTCTAAATAAACTCTAAATGCATTTAGGACGTTTTTTACTGACTTTATGTCTCTTCCACGATGTTATTTCTCTCTCCAACAATATAGGTTACAATTAGATTAGCATGACCAATTATGCAAATTAGGCGATGATGTCATTTAGCGACTTCAAGCGACTTTTAGGACAACCAATAGCGATTTTCCTTACTGAGGAGTTGGCAACACTGGTGCAGGTGTGCCGCAGCGGTCAGTTGAAGAATCCGCGAGCTTCTCTGTGAATTTCCCATTACGTCGTTGCGCACTCAGAGCTTGTTTAGGGTTTTTGTCGGTGTAAAAAGAAGTTTTCTTCCCACGCACAACGGAGGCTAATGTTTTGGTCACTTTTTATGGAATCAAACTCAAAGTAAGGTCAGTACTTCCACGCTTTAAACGCTGCACGCTCATACTCTCTCCTGCACTCGATATATGATCCATTGTTAATCTGCACACAGCTGTTGTCACTAACGTCGCACTCGCTTACGTCACTGTCATGAGACATTCTTGCAAAAGAATCACGGTTTTAGTAATGCAATAACGCAGCGTTCCTACAGGAAAAGTAACGGTAATCTAATTACCGTTTTATCAATAGTAATCCCTTACTTTACTCGTTACTTGAAAAAAGTAATCAGATTACAGTAATGCGTTACAAGTAACGCATTACTGCCCATCTCTGCCTGTTAGCATAAACAGGGTTAAGCAGTACGCTAAATCTCAACAGTAAGTCACATAATCAAAGGAGAGTAAAGTACCAAAAACCTGCACAGGAAAGAAAATCACCAAGAGCAAATCGTTTGTGTAACTCACACATTCACAAATGTCTCATCACTACTTAACTCATGTGACTAGGGGACCCTAACCTTGCAGGTCATAGCAGTTCATCAACTGGCACATAAATCCAGTGGCATGTTTTTAAAAAGTCCGTTTGTCTTTTGGGGTGTAACGGCATCAGAATTTACCTCAACGAGACATAAGTGAGTTTGTTTTTTTTGTTTTCAGTTTGCATTCGGGTCATACTCTCGTAACAGAGGAGGACACACTTGCATTCAACCAATATGGTTGTGTAGACTGTGTACCAGTTGATATTCACAGCATGAAATCACACTTCGGTGCTCCTGACTTCACCAGAAGACGGGCTGAGTCTGGAAATAGCAAAGATACATTTAATGATAGTGAAACAGAGGTATAGTTAGTATTCATGAAGGGACACGCCACTCCAGCGCCCGTTCTGCTACACAGGGACATGGCTGGCCAAACACAGCAGCTTGAGGTAAATGCACAGAGGTAGTTTATAATGTTTGGGAGCTATAAACATTCTGCCCTTGGCTCTTCCCTAGCAGACGGACCATGGAGAATTTTACTACTGCCATAAAGCATGTTCATCTTCTGCCTCTCCTCTAGCTTCCCCTCAGTTATAACACACACAGAAGCAGGCACGTACACAAACACAATCACACAATCCCATCCATGTCATATTTCACAAACACCTTGTGCATTAAAATGAAGAAAGAGACCAGGAATATCTTCTGTAAACAGACTGGTCCATGGTACGCCTCACTGATGTGACGCTTACCAAAAAAACTAAAAGTGGGTTTACTTTCCGACTGTTTTCAGTTTGAAATCTGAATTTCAGTTTTATTGTGTGAATGAGGGGGAAGAGGGAAACAGTGGTGCCGTGAGAATTAAATGATACTTTTCCTTATAAAATGTCCTCTATATTTCATATGAGACAGTCAAGACAAAAACAATCTGGCTGAAGTAAGAAAACACATACAAATATACTTTTCCTGGGTAGTGAAATCACTGAGCAATCCCACTCATAACCCAGGCTGGAAAAACTAAGTGAACCTTTGTGCTACTGACTTCTCTAAAAGCTCCTTGGCGTCAGGTGTTCCAATTAAGGAGATGGGATTTATAGTGTGAACAGGAGATGCACAAAGCTGGGAAAGGCCACAACAGCATTTCTAAAGACCTGTATTTCCATCAGTCCACAAAAAAACAAACTGCGCAAATAGAGAAGATTTAGGGCTTTTGCTACTCCCTTTGGAACAAGCAAGCCAGAAAAAAGGGGGAAAATAATCCAAGAATAACAGCAAAAACACCTGCAGAAAATGTGTTAGTTTTTTATTTTTTAGCTTTTTTCATGTGTCCACAAAAAGAAAAATCAAATAAGAAAGGTGTTAATGGAAGGACTCAACGGAGGAAATCACTGCTCTCCAAAAAACATTGCAGCACGTTTCAAGTGTGCAAGACCACCTGGATGTTCTAACACTTCTGAAACATTTTTCATTGGGCAGATAAGACAAAAATCTACTTTTGGGGGGAAAGCAGGCAAAAAGGCAGAGTACACCAAAACTAACATTTTGCTTCAACACTGAAGCTCAGTGGAGGCAGCATCAGGGTTTCGGGGTACTTTTCTTCCTTTTCATGGCATTTAGCAAACCACATTTTCTGCACAAAAGAGACTCTTATAATTGTTCCAGATAGCTCCATCCCAAGTATCAAACACTGTCTTGGGTTTCTGGACTCCTCTACTACAGCGGTCCCCAACCTTTTTTGCACCACGGCCCGGTTTAATTTCAGACAATATTTTCACGGACCGGCCTTTAAGGTGTTAATGTGTTAATACGACCAAGACAAAAACTGTGGTATTTTGTAAATATAATAATAAAGGCAAATTCACAGTGTAATTGTGTAACTTTATTAGCAGCGTCCTCCTGAAATGCACTAACAACATTGAGAGTAACGTCCTCCTCTCTGCCCCTTAATTCTCTCTGGTCGCTATGGTAGTGTGTAAATATTTCTTTCAAAATAAGACACGCAACAACAACGCGATAAATTTCACACCAGAGCCTCAACCCTCACGGCCAGGTATGAAACGATTCACGGACCATTCCAGTCTGTGGCCTGGGGGTTGGGAACCGCTGCTCTACTAAACCTAGCTTGCATGACCTCTGTCATGTCACGAAGCTGATGTGATCTTAGTTGTTTCCTCTGAATGAATTGCTAATCTTAGATTAATATATTTTTAACGAGAAATTGGTGCAAATTGATCATGCTTTTATCTTTTTTCATTTGGACTATTGCGCCTCCCAATTTAAATATCCTAACAGAGGTGGGACCAAGTCATTGTTTTGCAAGTCTCAAGTAAGTCTCAAGTCTTTATCCTCAAGTCACAAGTCAAGTCTCAAGTAATGTCAGGCAAGTCAGAGTCGAGTCTCAAGTCACTGGTGTAAAAGTCCGAGTAAAGTCACAAGTCTGAAACTTTGAATTTCAAGTCCTTTCAAGTCTTTAAAAAAAAAAAACGTAAAAAGAATGTTGCAGTTATGCTAAATGTAAATATTAGACCATGTAATTTTAAAATCTGTGTTTTTCTCAACACATGACGAAATAGTGAAGTTGGAAAATATACACAAATTGTGAAATTGCACCTCTATAAAATGCAGCTCAATTAAACTTAGTGCCAATAATAATTTTCACCGACAGTTCTGAGATAAGCTGCATGTTATTCTTGGATGCGCTTGTAGGGCCGGCTTTAAAATCGCATGACAAAAATATCATACACATTAAAAAAAACTGTATCACCAACGGTTTGCTTAGATGAAGTCGTGATCTCATCAAGAGAGAAGCACCACCTACCGTTCTTTATGCAACTTCAACTGTCGGAGAAAGTTGGAAGTTGTTCCATCTCTGTCTGTGATTCTCTTCTTGCATGTTTTGCATATTGCATTTCAGTTTTTTGTTGACTACTTCATAGTTTATGTACCTGAAAAAAATAACTCCTTGCAGCATTTTTGAGCGTTTTTTTTTTTTTTTTAATCTGGTTAATTTGATTGACTGTGCTACAGCTCACGCACACATACGTACGGAGTGTGGTTTGAATAAATGAATCAATGAATTGAATTAATGGTGCACACTTTCTATATAATATGTATGTTAAATTTTATATTTGGGGTGAAATATCAAGTCTTTTCAAGTAAACCGGTTCAAGTCCAATTCAAGTCCCAGGTCATTGGTGTAAAAGTCCAAGTCAAGTCACAAGTCTTAGAACATTTTTTCAAGTCAAGTCTAAAGTCATAAAATTAATGACTCGAGTCTGACTCGAGTCCAAGTCATGTGACTCGAGTCCACACCTCTGTATCCTAACACAAGATCAGCAAAGTCACTTGCAGGCTGGCCTTTTAACTAATTCCAGGAAGAGATCTCATGCCTCTCCAGTTTTAAACTCTCTTCACCGGTTCTCTGTCAGTTTTAAAATTCTTGTTTTAAAAAGCTGTGAACGGTAAAGCACCCAAGTATCCCTCAGAGCCTTCATTGATCTACTCTTCTAACCGGTCCCTTTGGTCTTCAGAGCAGAGATTACTTCGGGTGCCTCGCACTCATTTTAAAATCGCAGGGTTAGTCCTCTTGGGATAGTGGCTCCAAAAACTTTGGATTGAGTTACCTTCATTCCTTTATTTTTTTTTAACAAAGGAATGTCTCTACCTATTGAAAACGGCTAAAGAATTTCATGTTTAGACAAACATTTAGGTAATCATGGCTGACCTTGCATTTTCATGAGGCTGTTTTTGGTTGTGTTGTATTATTTCTTTTTCATGGTGCCTTTACTGTGTGTACTTTCTGTTTCCGTGAAAGGTGCATTATAAATACATTTTACTTACCTGACTTACTTGCTTAATTATTCAATGTACAGACTTTATATGTATTTTTTTATTATTTACTTACCTTAGTTTGGTTTTCTTTTTCTAAATGAATTTGGTGTGGCAGTGTGAATAGTTTGTTATGTTTGATGCAGTTTGTGCGCACACGGGCATGAATGCAGTCATCACTGGTGCACTGAAACACTGAAGAACCTGAGCTCCATAAATGCTGCAACTCACTCATGGTGATCGTTAAAACTTACACGGAGTCTTCTGAGATTAGCCAGTGAAACACAGCTGCACCGTTTATTTCAGGACATTGTCTAGTACATGTGTAATATCTATTAGCTTCTCTGTTTTTTGGCTCTTTAATTTTTCATCTTTGATCACATTAGGTAACAGACAGCACTGGGGCAACAGATGGAAAAAGTCTCTACCCCCCCCCCCCCCCCCCCCCCCTCCACGTGACATGCTGCTTGATAATCGACACCTACATGTGAGGTGCAGCGGTAACTATGGTGATTATGTACTTATGAAATCACTTGCTAAAATCTTCCTCCAGCTATAATACTGCAATAATGATCCAGTTGCAGTTTTGCACCAGAAAATGGGGCTTCTACAAAATAGAGGACATTATTTTTACTCATTCCAGAAACTCTGCTTTTTTTGTAAATCGCCTTGGTGATTTGTTCTTAAGAAGATGGATTTCTTATAGTTAATTCACTATACTAAAGACTCTTTTGCCTGTAGGCTGAATGTACATAGTGGAAGTCAGTTTGAAGCTCGACGTGAAAATGAAAGTAGAATTCATTAAAGTTTTTATGTTTACAGCTATAATGCCAGCCTTAATTAGGTTACTATTTTTAGCAGAATGTTTCTCAAAGGTAATTTAAAACCTGTGGGAACCAGAAAGACACTGTGATGAATCTATTTTATTTGCTACTCCTCAGGCTCTCTGAGGCCTGGTTCTGCTTACCTCACAACCAGCAGTTCTTTATTGAACTTCTCTGAGGGTCTATATAACTTTGATTGAAAATAACGCAAATTACACTCTCGCCTTGCTTCCTCTCAGTACAAAGTTTTTAAAAGAAACTGTCCAACTGCAGTCACAGGTCACATCGACTTGTCTTCACGTCATTATCACAGGATGTCTAAACTGCTGGGTTTGAGTCGACTGTAAGGACAGAAAACTAGTAATCAACTGAAGATTTTGTATTTATACAAAGTCCTGTCAAAGTCAGAGCTACAATGGATGACAGACTTTTTCAGATCCTTCAGAGGATATTCATCTGGGAAGTGATTGTATACAGTCTATCAGATCTATTTTAATCGGTTTGGGTGTCTACATAAGATACATAACATCTTGTGTTATGCATATAGTGAAAGATTAAAAAAGATATTGCTTCAAGGCCATTAATACCATTTAATTTCATAACTACATAAACTGTGCAGTATTGTAGCTCTGAGAGCCTCCAAACAATTTGACCTTTAATTCAGTCCAGTGGCTGAACTCCTCGTGAGCGTACACAATGTCGGAAAAGGACTACTAGCTATTTATTCAATATTTTATAAGAAAAAGAGTCTCCAGAAATGGCTGTTGCTTTGTGAAGCTGAGCTTCCTCCTCATGTCTACCATGAATGTCTGTTCATGGCAGTCGCAGCCATCCCTGGAGCCATACCACTAGCATGGCTTGATGCTTCACTTGCTGAGAGACAGGCAGTGATTATCGAGAGACTGTGAAGAGCAACATAGTATTTTTTTTTTCTTTTTTGACATCTTTGGTTAAGAAGAGAGCTGCTAGTTCTTTTAAAGCTGCTTTCAGTGCTGTTTGCATTCAAATTCAGGGGGTCTATATTTTTCAGTTCAAACGCACCCTGTGAAATTTCAGCCCAAAACATCAAACATTTTTCCAAAACCAAAAGCAGCAAAGAGCCTCGGTGGTAAAATAGTTTTCAATGTCATCTGTGTAACTAAAATATATGTAATAGCTGTGGCCAGGGGACACACAGAACAAAAACAGTCCCAGAAGATGAAACATTTCTTAAGGAAAGCGTTAAATGCAGGACAGATGTTAAATGAGAATCTAGGGCAATAAACAAATCATTAAATTCCCTGGAAGGTGTCATTTCAGCATAGAGCTTATTCTAAACTAAGACTTAAATCAATCAAACAGAGTGAACATATGGCATGTAAGTTGGTCTTTGTAGTCATTTGGATATGAATGACTGATTAAGAATTGGTCTAACAGCTTTTTTACCTATGGCTCCCATTGGTTCACAATCTCATGTTGCTGCATTGACTAAAGGCGGGCCTTTCTCTGTGGAGCTTGCACGCCCTCCCAGTGCTTCTGGGTACTTTGGCTTTCGCCCACAGTCCAGTGACACCCACATGTGGTAGGTTAACTGGTGATTTTAAATTGGCCATAGATCTGAATGTTTCATTAGCCCCTCAATTTATGACAGCTGGGGGGGTTAGCACTGGGGTTAGGCTCCAGTGCTGGATAAAGCTGGATAAGAGGGAGAAGCTGGATGGATGATTTAATAGCAAACCTAACTAAGTGGTTCTGGTGTCTAAACCTAATCAAACAATGAGCAAAAACAAAATAAAACAACAAGTGGACAAAAACAGAAACCCAAATAAAGGCCTACCAAGTGACCCCGAAGAAAATACAGTTGGAAACTTTATCTTATACACACCAGAAAGAAGTGTTTTAATTAACTAATTCAACTAACTTTATGCTCTAAAATGTCAACAAATACATTATAAAGACACAACTCCACTCTCACCCCACAGTGTAACCTGGATCCATGGTACCATCATGCTTGCAGTGAGTGATTTAAAATAATAATAATAATGATAATAACAGATGAGATACAGATGAGATCTAATGAGATCAGCAGCAGATGTTCATAGTTTGAGAGTTAATAATTATGTGACAGTGTCCTGGCTGTGTAATGTGTGTGCAGCATGTTGATCTAACTTGTGATCGATGCCATGAATGACGGTCAGGTTTGGGTTGATCTTGTCACTGTTCCTCTCAATCAGTCCCTCACAGCAGCTGCACCATCAGTTGCAAAGCCAACAAGCCATGCATGTAACATTTCTCCTGCCCCCTATAACTGCAGGATGTCACAGGGACGAGCCACGGTGCATAGCCGGAATTTAACAAGTTGAAAGAAGCTGCACATCTCATCTGTTTAGGGAATTTTGGATGTCTGTGATTAAGCAAGAGGTTGACAGTCTGTGGACAGTTTTTGGTCCAACAAGCAACAGAGTTGTAGCTATCAAGCAGAGAGGATAGTAGGATATCATTTTTTAACTAGCTGTCAAGTTATTCTTTTAAGGTTCTGAATTTATAACTCTGCTGTAACATTCAGATGAGCCACAAACTCAAGCTTCTCCACAGCAGATCAGACCATTTCAGTGCCAGCTCAAAGCAGCTGATACCTTTCTACCCAATCGACAGGCAGATTTTATATAGGGCATGGTGTTGTAGCTGCTTTACCCTGCCCAAAGTGACAGTATATCTGCAAGCAACTTAGCAACCCTCCTCCAACCACATCTCGTTTTAATTTAGAGTCTGACTGAATCTGTGTCATTTATCATGTAACTGACGCCTGCCCTCTTCTGTGCTGAGCTTTTGCTGCTGGTCTCTGCATGCGAAAGGCCAGGGTGGTCCTAGAACATAGCCATAAATAAATATACAAATAACAGTTTTCTGTTGAGTGAATGAAATACCACAGGTCCTCTTTGCATTATCTACTGCAGCCTAAAAGAAAATAACATTATGTGTAATTGGATGCCTTCAGTCAAAGGTCTTAAATCACAGAACAGTGTCACTTATTTTGTGTCGAAAACTGCTGGCTAACTTTCATATAAATGACTGGCTTGTCCTTGCCAAACTAAGACGAAGCATTTTTGAACTTTTTTTTTTTTAAGATCACAACTTCATCTAACATTACAACCTTGATGTTGCTGACCCTATCACACATTCATGTCCCGTTGAAAAGGCACTCTGTGGCTGGTGGCCATTAGGCTCCCTGTTTGTAGCTGCTTCTGAAGCTTGAACTGCTGCTTTGTAGAGACAGCCCGCTCTTTGAAGCCCTCTTACTCTGCCACTGTTTTGTCCATGATGGTGAGCTCGCTGTGAGGCCAGCAGAGCGAGACTCAAGGAGAAAGGTTCATTCCAGTTCAACTGGCTGGCCGGAATTAAATTTAGTGCCTTTATAGTTTTGCAAAAGTTGCTGATGTGCACTCTACAAGGAATAGTTTCAGTTGTAAAGAGTTGTTTTTGAAAAACTTTAAAATATCAAAGCCTGAACTTTTTACAG